>NC_142836.1:6875000-7500000 GCF_061612785.1 Hesperophylax consimilis
GTAATGAGTACAAAGAGAAGATATTATTTTCCTGTGCGGTGGAATTGATCTATTTCGATGTCATTGAATCTGCGACAGTTGACTATCAATCTTCTGTTGCCAGATGTCACCTGGAGTGGCGTTATCAACTATTAGCCGCGATAGCAATGTAGCGAAATCGACTACGGGGATATCGATTGAGTTTATATAAAAATTTATCGAGTACCATGTCTTTCTCGGGCGTTCACCTTTCCCCGACTTCTGCTAGCATACGCATTCGCATCATATATTCTCCTTACACTCTTTCCTTCTCTCGATCGCTCTACATGCCCACAACATCTAAGCGTCCCTTTCTTTATCTTACTCATTACGCTTACATCAACCTTGCACCTTGCGGATCTCCATATTTCTCACACGATCATACATGGTTTTAACACACATACGCCTCAGGGATCTCATTTCAACAGCATTCAATCTACTTTGATCCTTTCTCTGCCAGTTCCATGCCTCACTTCCATACATCATGGTGGGTACCAGCTCTCCATTGTGGACTGCTAACTTCGCTTCTTTCGACATTTTTTTTTGTTAGCGCCAATTGCGTTCAGTTATTAAGTTCATTAAAAAAATATATCGTAATTGCATTACTGCATTGAATGCTAATTGAACCTGCATCCCCACGAGCCAAAGTAGACCATTTTGCGTAGATGCGCAATAATCGTTTTCACGATTTTGATAAAATAGCTTCCAGAAATACTGTCCAGCAGATGTTTTTATTTTATTTTTTATTTTGGTACATTATTTTGTTACAATTTATGTTTTCCAGTAATGTAGGCCTCACTGGGTGGCTTGCCCGTGCTGAGGCCTTCATTTTATAATATGAAAATCTAATCTACATATTACATTTAAAGAGAAGATAATAAGTTTGAAAAGTAAATAATAAATTTAAAATTAAAAATACGAAATACATAATAATACATTTAAAATTAAAAAATAATACAATGAAAGTAATCTTGTGTGTTTGTGAGTGATGTGTGTTTATGTTGGTTTTGTGTGTTACGTGTAGGTTTTATTTTTATTTTATGCTATGACATTTTGGTAATATGGTCTTTTTTGTTCTTTAATCCATTTTGTAATTTTGTGTGTGAATTTATTTTTATTTTCCTAAATTTTAATTTCAAGTTTTAAACTGTTGAAAGCTTTTATAGCATGGTATTGGTAGTGTCTTGGTCCAAAGCTTGAATCTACTGTCGGAGTTTTTATGTTTTTTTTGTACGCTTGTCTAACTGGTCTGTTAGTGCTATTTTGTGTATGTTGAAATTTATTTTTTTTGTCAAAAATGTAGTTTAGTAGTGTTTTAACGTATAATTGGCGTATAACTAGTACGTCACAGCTGTTGAATATTTTGTCTGTATCAGTCAGTCTATGTTTTTTGAGTATTTATTACCTTTAAGATCGTTTTCTGTGCGGTTTCTATGTAATTGATAGCCGAGTTTGTTGCTCGTTTATCTACACGCCCATATATTTGTTTTGTTTTCGGTGTCCATTTGCATCATATTATTCTTGACCAAGGCGTTCGCATTATATCACTTTCTCCGACGTACGCGTTATGCGCATACACTATCACTTACAAGACACTCACTGACACACCTTCGATAGCTCAGTTGGTAGAGCGGTGGACTGTAAAGTTGAACGATTGTTGTTATCCATAGGCCGCTGGTTCAAATCCGGCTCGAAGGAATCTCTTTTTTTTTAAAGGCGTGGGGAAAAGAGGGGCATTACACCTCAAACCACTGCCAAGTATTACTATTAGTTACGGTTGCTTTAGGGGAAGGAAAAGATTCTTAAACTTTTCCTTGTTTGATGAATTTTATTGCACCCTGTTTAATTTTAAAGATATATAGATGTCGCTTTATTTTTTCCATAGCGACCAATTTATTTATTTGTCAATTTAGTAGATTCCTATGTTACCACCATAATCAGTGTTCATTAGTTTTATGTTACTATTATTTCTCTTAAAATTGCAATAAACAGCTTGTGACCGAAGCGTCTTTGTGTTTCAATATTATAAAAGGAATTGAACTGGAAATTAAAAGGGATTGAGTGCAATATTTAACACACCCTTTAGTGAAATTTTCACAGAGAGGTCACTTTATCACATTCTTGCACAGTATTCAAATCCAGTCTTCTTATCATAATAACAACAATTAAATGTTGATTAGCGTAGCTGTAAAATTATGTATTTTTAATGATTATTTTCAGGAAAATAATTGATTAAAAATGATAAGTTTTTTTTGTTATTGTTTTTTTTAAATCGTTTTTTTCCGTTTTTCATAAATCTTATATATTTTTTTTTGTTCTCATTTTTTGATTTTATTTTTTATATTAAAATTACCTCAGCCTAGTCTCTTTCTGCTGAGTAAAAAGCTATTCTGACTGTTTACTTTATGACGCATTCTGATAAACATGTATTAATTATTGTATATTTACTTCTTAAAAAAATGATAAAAATATTTAATTTTTGTTGTTTTTTTTTTCAATTTAATCCAGACTAATCTAAATTTAATAAAGGATTTTTGATTACTTTAATGCAGAAATCTAAGATTATTCAGTAAAGTTTAAAATCATATACCTATCAATCATTAAATAATAACTCTCTAATCATATCTCTAGTCATCCAATTATTATTGGTCGCCTTGATTTTATAACGTTGAAAAACTATATTAAAGATATATCACAGTTTTATCACTCGATCTCCGGCTCTATAGTCCGAACCCTTAGTGCTAGGTTACATTTATCTTATGTATACGGAAATGACACTACTCCCCAACTAAAACACGAGAAACGTTTCTTTATTGAATTGGGTAGTTACGTTAAAAAAAAACATTTTATTGTAATTAATTTTAACAACCATATGTTTTTCTTCTGTAAATCTGTCATATGCAAGTATTTCAAATAAAAAAAACTTAGGTGATCAATATAATCTTATATTTAAAAAATGAATGTATATTTGTTTGTCCCGTAAGCATTCGGCCATACATCCGATTTCGCTGAGAATTTCAAAGTTTGTTCTTATTAGTGCCAGGAGTGTAAAGAGTGGTTTGAATGGTAAAGAAGTCGGGACTCTCGAGAAATACGCATTATCTCCGCACTTGAATGAGATACGGAGTCGAATTAATGTCGAATTAGTGTAGTTTTTTAACGGTATCTTTCATGATACTACATGAAGCGAATGTTTTATGAAGAAAAAGTCGGCGTGCCCGAAGAATCACAATCTCAAAGCTTTATCCCAAACCATTTATAGGTCCCCGAGCAAGGTAAACGTCAGCTTGCAATATAATATAATCAGAGATGTGCTTTATTTCAAATAAATCCATTTCAAATGGAAATGCAAAATGGGTATTTTCCATTTTGCATTTTAAATGCTTTTCTAAAAACCATTTTGCATTTTGCATTTTAAATGCTTTTTTCAATGCATTTTCCATTTTAAATGCTTTTTGCCACATTCTTCGTACTATTTCCACTCATTTTTTTCATAAGCCCCAAATATCAGTCGGTCCTTAACATCGCTATGAGAGATAATTTACATTTTTCACGTTGCTCCCTGGTAGGAGCCATGGCAATTGAGTGATACCATTACAAAAAATACTGAACATGGGGCCATGAAGCTGTAATATTAAATGTTAGATAACAGTTTCTATGTTTTTAAGTTGGCAACAATAGTCCCGCGCAAATTTTTTGTGGTTTCATAATCTGTAGTCGTGGTGTTTTTGGATTTACCATCGTGTAATATGTTTGTTCTACATTGATGTCCATTATTAAATGACAAAATTGTTTAAAAAATCTATAATTATTTTAATTGTTTAACCTGAGAAACCATTTTGCATTTTCAATGCATTTTGAAAATAGGTATTTTGCATTTTGCATTTAAAATGCTTTTCTAAAAACCATTTTGCATTTTGCATTTTCAAATGGAAAAGTTTTGACCCATTTCCATTTTGCATTTCAAATGGTTTTGGGTACCCATTTTGCACATCTCTGAATATAATAAATAGATACATATTATGTACCTACATCGTAATTTAAATACACACTCACGCCTGTGACCGTTGAATAAACACAGCCATACCAACCAAATCCCATTTCCAATGTAACGACTCCCATAAGATAGATAGGACATATTTAACTTTAAATAAATCTAAAGTTGAATTGGATTGCGAACGGGGGTGGCGGGTATTTATGGGCCAGAGCATTGTGGCACCGGTCAGATAGCGCTACTTTAGTTTTTAAATCGCCTCCCATTGAGACGAGAGCCCCAGGAATCCATTGTAAACTACAAGGTATTGAAAAACGGGCGCAATGATCGGATCTATATTTTATAATGCCGGTTTTACAATAGATTGGAAAGTGGAAACTTAGAAAGAAATAATTTTTTTTTTGATTATTTTAAAAATTATTGTAGTCAACGTATTTAGGTATAATGCACAAATCGCCGTGACAAAATATTGGTATTTTAATAAAGTTATCCCATTAAAAATAATAAAATATCTACTAATATCTAAATGAAACATGAAACAGAACAAGATACAGAAAAATAAAAAAGGTAACGGTCTCAACTGGTAATCGAACCGAGAATCTCTGTCTTACCGGATCGTAACCTTACCACTTGGCCATTGTGATCTAATTTGTTGTACGTAATTTTTTTAATTAATTCTACTAATTTTACACTTTTTCTGCCATCTTTTTGAATGATTACAAAGTTCTCTAGAATGTATTTGTATTTTTCAATAATAAACTAAAATTTTAAGAGACAAGGTTTATTTATGAATAATTATTAGCCTGAAACACAAAAAAACGAATAAGCTAATAATATAATATAATTGTTGAATGACATATTAACTGTACATATTTAATAATTTGATGGATTTTGAATAAGCCGACGAAGCGCAATTGGTAGAGTACCTGACAGGCAATCAGAAGGATGCCGGTTCAATTCCCGTAGGCAGCATGTATTTTTTCTCGGAAGATTTTTTCAATTTATATTGGTGTTTAAGGCTAATAATTATTGCTTAAAAATAAAATGTATTTGTAACCTTGATAGTGTACGGAGTTCAATTCCCACTTGAGACGGTTACTTTTTTACTTTTCTGTGTCTTGTTATGTTTAATGGTTCGTTTAGATTTATTAGAATATCTGCTTTTTCAATTATACATATATTACTTTGATTGGTATAACATTTCAAAGTAAAAATAGTCATTCCAGTATAATTAGAATAGAGTGTTTAATTATCATTAATATTTTTGTACATAAATACAATTAGATGCAAAACAAAACCGTGGAGGGTATTTTTAGGATACATTAGTTTTTTTTTCTTAATATTCCAGCACAATTTATCAGTATCAAAAAGAGAAATAATCAAGATTAACTGAAGAGTGATTTGTTAAATAACATATTTACTGTCTTGGAAATATCATAAAATGTCACGATTCGTCTTGTCAGGATGTGTTCTAGTAGTATATATAGTATCTTGAACACGACGCGCGACTTGGTGACGGCTAATTGCAAAAAGCTTCGAAACATTGACTTGAAGTATGTGTTTTATATAATCTTTTTTGGTGATTGTGAAACCGTCTTTATAACAGTCCTCCTTGGCTCCCAGTTCCCGAGTGGACAAAGGATCATTCCGGCTCCAATCCTTTCTGTCGGAGCCGTAGAATTTTATTTTATTATTTGGGCGTGAGGGCATGTGCTGTACGCGCAATGAATTTAAAGCGATGCGGATGGTATCTAGAATGGATCCGGTTGATTTGTGCCGCTGCCCGGGATATATGGACCTGACTATGACTGCTGGTCAAGTGGAAATTGAGAGAATTTTTAAGAAATGGGTGGAATTTTTCGAATTGAGTAATTTTAGTAATATTTAAAGCGACAAATAATATTTATTTTTACATATATGAGTCGGCAGGAGAAAAGAATAATTTCAAACAACCATCTTTGCAAGTAATTAAAAAATTATTTCTATTGTTGTGAAGGACCAGTTCGATAAAATAAATCCAAAAAAGTAATTTATGTTGATGCAAGAATGATCAGGTATGATCGGCCCTAAATTTAAAAAATCTAATAAAGTGGTAAAAATATTTTATATATAAGAAAATTGTAGGTTTGTAGTAATTTTTAAAATTAATCTGATTAAAATGTAATGTAAATTAATGGTTTCGACAGTATAAATCATCATTTTGAATATTCTGTTGATTTACTTAACCCAATTGAAGGTAATTATGAGATTTTTATAGCGTGCCTCATACGCAGCTTTCGTAAATAAGATTTGTCAAGTTTAAAATCAAAATAATAAAAATTATAATTTTATTTCACATCTTCAAAATTTTCTCTGAAATTCTTCTCTGAAGTCAAGTCAGTCAATCTGTAATTCAGTGAGTCAATCTGTAATACATAATGTTCACCTAAATCGTAATTTAATATTTGGAGCAGTTTTCTGATTAACATCCGAACCTTGCGGAGTTGAAAGGGTTATTTAATTTAATAATTAATTTGTAAATTTCAAAATGAATTAATCAATTTAAAAATAATTAATCAGTTTAAAAATTGATTAATCAAGTTAAAAAATAATTAATCAATTTAAAAGATAATCAATCAATTTAAAAATGAATTAATCAATTTAAAAATAATTAATCAGTTTAAAAATTAATTAATCAATTTAAAAATTAATTAATCAATTTAAAAATTAATTAATCAATTTAAAAATTAATTAATCAATTTAAAAATTAATTATCAACTTAAAAAATTATTAATCAATTTAAAAGATAATCAATCTATTTAAAAATTAATTAATCAATTTTAAAATTAATTGATCAATTTAAAAATTAGTCAATTTATTTTAAATTAATCAGCGAATAAGCAGCCGATTCAGGATAACCACCACGTAGGTATTCGTAGCTACTATGTATTTCAGAATGCACAAAAACTTCCGTGTCTGCTGGTACGTATTTTGAGATTAGAAGACCGACGTTTCCTTCTGAAAAGCCGTAACCGCAAATTTCTAACGAACCAATGTAAATTAGAGATAAATCATACATAAAATCTAATGCAAGAGGTTATTTTTTTATATCATTAATGGTTTATTAATTGTGCGATAATTATAACATCCGACATGAGTAAATGATAAAATTTTGTGAGGTTGTCAAAACAGGGTTGCCATTTAAAAACCACCTGATTCCCAGCTAGTAATATTATTTAATATATTAATACACTAAATAGGGACACTATTTTCATTTTAAATTGGGAAATTAAACTATACATGCTCAGTTAAATTAGAAAAATGATTACCTTATGAAATGTAGTTTTGAGGTGAAAGGTCAAAACAAACGTATTTGAACATTGAAATTGGTAAAAGATTTTTACAAAATCGACATATTTGAGAATCTTTAGAACATTGAAATTGGACGTTTGGAAAAAGATTTGTCCAAAATGGACATAATTGCAATCTTTAGAACATTGAAATAGGACTTATGGAAAAAGATTTGTCCAAAATTCACATATTTGACGATATTTGCAAATAATAAGATTTTTTGCATACATTCTCATTGCTGTTATAAAGTGCTACGTATAAAGGGGAAAATTTAGCGAACGGACCATTATTCTATTCGTAATTCGTAAAATGCAGAAAAAACCCTCTAGTCTCATTTAATATATTTCACTCTTCTTGTTGACTATTCTTTTAGTCTGTAAATTTGTTTGTGTGTTCTATGTCCGGTCAATAATTAGGTAGCCGTGTTTGATAGTACCTTTTTATCCCGCCAGAGCACATTCTCGTTGCCAGCTGTCAAGTCGGAGCAATCAACATTACGTGAAGTTTACTGTTCATAAAACTAGTGATTGTAATCAGTGTAATCACCCTTCAGATTATTTTTCATATAAATGGCGCTTCACAAAAATACTAATCGTCCGCTTCACGAAAATACTAATCGTCCGCTTCACAAAAATACTAATCGTCCGCTTCACAAAAATACTAATCGTCCGCTTCACAAAAATACTAATCGTCCGCTTCACAAAACCGCCGCCAGGGCCCGGACAAACCTTATCCCTGAATCCTGGCACACCTGTTAAGTCACAAATGTAGAGAACAACTTGGGGTGACCTATGGCAGAGGTATTGGTTATCCAAAGGTTCCCGGGGAGGCGGTACCTATACCCGCATACCAAATTGTATCTACTATTATCATTTCTCTCTTATTCGACGTAAACAGTACACAATGCGTGTAAAAGCAGGATTATTTTATAGCCTAGCAAATAGTCGCCCTAATTCCTTGACAATATTATTTAAACCATTGCATAAAAATCCTTCAATAATAATTATAGGTATTATCATCCCTGTTTCCACCGACTTAAACGGGTAAATGCCACAAATATTATTATGAAATACTTCCGTTATCGCGCAATGGCGATGTGTGAATAAAGTTGATTAGCGGTGAATAGGTGTAGTGGTTTAAAAAATTTCGTGGGCGGCAGAGGAACCAGAAATTAAAACAAATTATCCCACGGGAAAGAGCGGCGAGACACCACGGACACGGGCTCGGAGGCGGCAGGAGGGAGTATGAGCATATCTTTATATTATTATTGTAGTTTGAATTCTACAAGAGAATTAAATACCAAAAGGAAAAACTTTATTTATTTCATCGACCGTTTTTTTTCCATATTTTAAGTAAAAAAATTCAACTCGACTCGATTCACTCGAAAACGAAAGCTCAAATCAAAAAAGTCACACTTGACATCGATTCTAAATTTTATGTAGATCCACCAGTTTCCCGCTTGTAGGTACTTACTACGATTTTCCGAACACCGTGTACATTGTGTTATTTGTGTGGGCTGCTGTGTAACGAATAGTGACCGGATAAATCATCACAATGATAATTCATCACATCTTTAAAAAGTTATATAAAGTCATGGAAAGTGATGAAACAAAAACTTTATTAACTGGGTCAAAGAAGGTTAGGTTAGGTTAAAACAAATAAATTCATTGTTTCTAATAACTTTATATCACTTTTTAAAAGTGTGTTGAATTGTCACTGTGTTGAGTTATCATGGAACCGTAACGAATATATCGACTCAATATTTCATAGCAATTACTTTTTTTGGTATTATCTCTAAAAAAAAGGAAATTGAAAAAAAAAGTATTTTGGAGGCGCCGGGTATCGATCCCGGTACCTCTCACATGCTAAGCGAGCGCTCTACCATCTGAGCTACGCCCCCAGTGAGATAACGGTACAAGAATATTAAAAACATCAAACGAATGACCTAGTTAAAGATAAGTGACGTCATGATTGATTAGCGCGCCTACCTAATTATCTCCTTGAACATGTAAAGTAACCTTTCTCTTTTTGCCAACAACAATAACAGTACCCGTGCGCCGCGCATAAACATTTGATAAGCGGGTCAAAGCAGAGCATTCGCAAACTGTGTAAATCGTCAGTGTTCAATGAAAACACTTTGTTCCTTTTTCCTATGTTCTTAATTTTTCCCCTTCTTTAATCCGTCTTACAACATGGCCCATTCTAATGATTATACATATAGTACCCCCGCCCGACAATCTCTTATAAGATGTCACATAAAAATCGCTTCTACTGTGTAGGGACTTCATTCTGCACAATAGGTAAATGAGCTAGCTCCGTAGAGTAGGCTCCATTGAAGTAGTTGTTCAACAGATGAATACAATAGATATTTTTATTTATGGTTAAAATAATTAAATTTTAATTAAAAAAGAAAGACAAACATTCCCGGGTTACGAATAACCTCACAATATTTGAAAATCTCCTACTACCACCACGGTAAGCGGGAAATGTTGCTTGTGTTGTGATGGAGGACTTAGCGAGCCGATGAATTGAACACACTACATCTGGGTGGGACCCAAACGCGATGCTAACTCAACCACAGTAAATATTATATACATGTACCAACGTAAGTTTATTTTTCCTTTTAAACCAGGAGTAAAATCGTATAGAAAGAGATCTGAATTCGAATTGTTCGTGAACTCCTACTGTGCCAAAAAATAGTTCCTTATAAAACCACTAACTCCGTTCTTCCTACTTTTGAATCATTCTTAAGCTCGTTGAATCCATCCCAATTTATCGTTTGGTGCGGACCCCTTTCTGCCCAGAGGCCCGGAGAGCCTTTCACTTGCAAATGTCTTCACAGTGGTGCCGGCACTATGCAAGGGGAAGGTGGAAGAGTCGAATGGAAGGGATGGGAATTGAGGTAGAAGAAAGGGAGGTGTGAGAATTATTTCATGGAATTGAATAAATTATTGCGCACTGCTTGACTTTGGAGAGAAGAATTTGAATAAGTAGATACATATATTTTCATACTCACCGATGCCTACCACCATCTATAAAATTTAAAAAAAAAATGATTCCTACACATCGATATATCAACTCTAGATATGGCGTGTCTTACAAATTCTATACCCACGAGTAATTTTATAACCAAACTTCCCATCTGATTCCGTCGCTTCGCTTTGAAAGTGTAATATCTTGGGAGACAAATTTGGTCCTTGCATACCAACAAAATGTAATAAGCAATGCTTCTTGTGATATTTTTTTTGCGAAATAATGCACTTTCTTTTTAATAAACGTTTTCACAACCCAGTTTTTGGAACCAATAATTTTCGTTTCGGTGTCATTTTTAACATCCACACGCCCTGTCTAGACTTTGTTGGTCGATGTTTCTATACATATACTACTTACTCAATGAAAAATTATAATCAGAAAGGCTTTTATATTTTGAGGAATTCGGCTTTAAATTTATGTTTCTAATTTGAAAATGATTTCGAAAGGCGATACCATCATAATGATCATAAAAACTTTATCTTTTAAAAGCCATATAAGCGTTATACTGGTTATATATTGTGAAGCTGAAGGTAGTTGGGGGGGGGAGAGATAGGTGATAGAAAGGTGGTTAAGTACCTGGCTATCCAGATCTGTTCACCAATCACGGCTGAAGTCATTTCAAGCAACGTTTCGATTCATAATGGTGGTTTTTCACCAGCGTGATACTAAAACAACTCATCTAATAAGCTACCGAGATGGAGAGATTTGGGGTCGTCCTACAAAATTAATAGAAGAACAGGGCAGAGTAAAAACGAAGATGAAGAAAATACCAACCACTGAATTTCAGTGAGCTTCGTTCCCCCTTTATTATATACAACATTTCAACAAATATTTGTATTAGTTCCAACGGTTCCAACCTGATCTTCAATACACTTGTAACAAAGCATAGAAAAATCCAGCATTCTCCCTCGGTACACCCCCTTTCATCTCCGATGAAATACAAAGTGTACAAAGTATTGACGAGTTCTTGTGTAACGAATCTCAGCAGGCTCTCCCATAGCCGCCCATAGCCTGAGCAGTAAGCAGTAAGCAGTGAGCGGTAGGCGCCCATACACCAAGTAGGGCGGGGAACAACGACGGAAGCCATTTGGAAGCGACTGTTACTTTTCTGGAACTGTTACAATAGGACCTAACGTGACGTTCCTTTCATCTTGCTTTGTTGGCCGACAACAAAAGCGTTACAAGTCAAACACTGTTATTATCTTCCCATTTCGTTCAGAATGACTGCGGGTCGAATGACTCATTGAATATAAACAGAGATTTTTCTTTGTCGACTATCTCTAATGATTTTGACAAATTTTCATGTAATTACGTGCGAATCGGCTGAATTGCCGTTATTTTTAGAGGTGAATAGAAAATCCCAATAGATTTATATTTATATCTTGAGGTTTTATGTTAAGGTGAATCACCAGTCCTTGAAAAATTCTAAATCGGAAGGGCATGGTGTTTTGAGAGGGATTATAGAATACTTGACAAGACTTGAACCTGCAGATGTAAATAATTTCTTTAATGTCACCAACCTTGTCAATATATCTCGATGCTGTAAATCACTCGAAGAAAGAGGAACAAATGTATTTAGTAATATTTAATAGCGCACATTGTCGTAAGATACCAATATAGTCAATAACTCAATTGAACTCCATATTGGGGGCTTATCGGTCACCTCATGCTATATCATTGGGCTTTATTAGAAATGCATCAAAACTACCTTTCAGTATCATTATTAATCTAATATATGAAACCATCTTACAACCAATTGGCGAGGCGCTACAATAAAAAAAGGGTAATAACTTTAGGCGAGAATCTACTCTATTCAGTTAACTAAAAAGATAAGTTGTGCAAAGACTGATGAAAAGTACCTATCCATTCACAGGAAGTATAGTAGTTTTTTAATATAAAATGTATGTATGCAATACATAAACATAATTGATAAGAGTAAAAATTCATATGTATGATACATAAAATAACAGTTAATTTTCGTAATTATGTATCTTTTATATTTAAAGTTAATAAAAAGCTGTGCTTTTGTGTATTACAAGGGGATGTTATAATTAGTTATTAAGAAGATTTTCATTACTTCTTATGGTTGTTTTTAGTTTTAAATTTTAATTTCAAAAATTTTTAAAAGTTTTTTTAAAAGAAGAGAAATCTTAAGTGTATAATTTTTTTTGGTTAAGTACTTTTATAGTTGTTTTTCATATTGTTTAAAGCCTTTTTCTTTCAAATGTGATTATTGAAGTACGTATTTTCAGGTAATTTATTAAAGAATTTTGCTCCCAGGTATTTGTTTTTCTGTTAACCCAAAGTTTTTTTTACACATCGAAATCGGTAACATGTGTTTTTCCTGAGATTTGTTATGTTTCAGAATGGTGCGGCTTAATTTGAAATCTTTATTTTTAACAATGATAATAATAAGTGTTTTATTGTCTTTTTGTAATAAAGAGATTTAATGATATCCTCATTGGGATCTCCCGTGCTGATTTAAATCATTGTGAAGTTAAATGGTATAATAGGAATAGAGTATTTAATTTTATGTACTTAAATTCTTTAAATATGAGTGCTGAAGGATGCGAAAATGATTTCTCTAACATTATTAATTATTGAGGTTATATATGAGATTTATAAACGTTATAAAAGCTTTTTATCACCAGCAAGTGCCTTACATCCTCCTACGCTTCTACTTCTAAGTAAATCCCGCTCCAAACAGAAAGCATTATTCACTCTCAATATACATTCTTCTCTTTCAAATGCTTCACACTCTTCCGTCTAAAGACTCCCACTTTTGTATGGAGAAAGGTGCGTCAACCCTCGGATTACCGTCTCGAGAATTGGGGTTGGTGAAATGTTTGCAAAAATAAACCTAATGAACACCTTAAAATCGAAGTCAAAAAACGTCGATTTTTTTCACTTCTTTGTTTCAAAGTACTGAGAAGAATAGGTCTTGCTTCTTTTCCAAAATTTTCAAGCAGTCTCATATAATTAGAGTTAGGAATTAAAGAAATTTCTCACACACGTAAATGAGAGCTATAAATTGTTGTGTTTATAAATAGTGATAATAATTTTCTTTATTGATATACTAGCTGAAGTCCCTGGCATTGTTGACAGTGACCTTCCTTTTGTTTCTTGGTCAAGTGTGCTAAATTACATCAGTCAAAACATTAGATTTCTTTAAATATCAAATCCACGCCGCCCGCTCGGTGTCCGCCACTCGGCCGCCAGCGCGCCCACTGTTCACTTATACATTTTTACAATAATAATCAAACGCATATATGGTATAAGATAGGAAGATGATAAATTTAGTAGTTAATTTAATGAAGTTTGTAATTTTGGGGTACAAGAGAATTTCCTTCAATTATGTACGCGTGTCACCTGTGATATTATTAGTTCGTTTACATACATTTCATAAAATAATGTTATCTTATAAATTAGTATATATCGATATTGGTGCTAAGGTGTCAAGTTCGAAGCATGTATTATTTTCAGTTTACACTTGTAAATTTAAAGTAAGATCATATCGAAAGTCGCTCGTCGGTGTGGGCGTTGAAGGGTTAAAGACGCCTCTTCCACACCTTTTGCGGGGCGTCATTCTCTTCTTGCGGGGGCGCTGCGGTGACGGGGTGGCTGGAGACTAGAGAGGGTGTGTAATTACCCTTGTCTTACATGCCCCAACAAACCTCTTGCTTCCCGACACTCCTAGCAAGCCTTGCGTCCCTAGGATAAATCTCTACCAACCCTTAGGGGGAATATAAGATATTCTCAGATTCGCAGATAGAAACACAATGATTTATGGATTCTAATTGAAGTTAGACAGATTCTTGGGGTGCGAATGGTTAATTACGATGTTATGGAATTAGCAGGAACTTTCGGTATCATAGCCTACACGGAGAAAAAATACTATTGCTAATTTATTTAGAATCTCTTAGAATTATTGGTAATTCAGGTTAAAAACGGCATTGCAGCCTTACGAATGAATTGACAGGTTTTCCGATGTCAGAAAACGATTTGATAAAAATCGGAATATTTTTGAATTAAAACGAAAATTCTTTGTATAGTCATGATATATCTATTATCAAGGCAAATCGATTAAACAAAATAATAATAATAATGATTGGATTATTTGTATAGCGTCATTTTCGTGAGACAATCACCTCAAGGGCGCTTAACAACTTAGTTTATACATTTAATGTATTCATATGTCTTAGACTTATAACTTATTACTAATGGCTTATAACTGTGATTAATATCTAGTTGTTAAATCGATGTTTTATTAATAAGGTCTGTTAATTTATCGTTAGGGCTAAAACCGATTTCTCTCCTTGTTCGATGACCATGTTTAGGGAATGTTTAGTAGACCCGCATTTTCCTCCCCTTGCATGTATAGAAATATTTGTTTCTCTAATTTTATAATAATGTAAGAATAAAATATGTATTTTCACGTGACTCCTTTGTATTATAATTTCGAACGGATTAGTCAACGAGGTGGCTAATAGTTTGATCTAATATTTTTGGTAATGGATCTGTACCTAGGACGGGTTGTTTCACAGAATTTGATTAGTTCATTAAATTTCAAAGTAACATTCAAGTTTTGTGAAAGTTCTATTGAAGTTCTGTTACCATTCAAGTTCTGTGAAATAATCGGCCCATGGTGAAATAATAACAGAACTTTCACAGAATTTCAATTTAAATTTTTTAAATTTTGATAAATTGTTCAAATTCTGTGAAAAATATCGACTTTGCGATAGCCAGGAGGCCAGAAGTGCACGTTAAGCCACGGTTTTGTGACGTTTCATCTACCTACGAGATGAAAAGAGAAGTAGCGTGATGGTTAGATAGTTACATACTTTCTATCTGAACAATGACTAAACTATTACGACTACTATTTATCACTTCATCAATAATGACAATTTAAAAATCCATTTCCCAAATCCCTGCATCGAGCCAATGATCGAATCCAATTCAAAATATCTCAAAGGCTCATTGAAGTTTATTGTCAGAGAGACTGACCGTTGGGTCGCCCCCTTTCTACCATTCTCACCCTCCCTTCGGGACCGCCCCCCCAAGGGGTTGGGGTAGGGGGTGGCGGGGTATCAGTCAAGTTCGAGAATAAAGGAAAGCGATCAAAGCCGTTCTCGATACAAATGTCACGCCCAGAGGATATCTGCCCACTTTTAAAATTGAAAATCCCTCCGAATTATTACGAATTGATCACCCACCTTGACAATATATTTTCCTCCTCAAGTTGTTTTATTACAAATGTTATTCGCATAGGCTATTCTCTCGAGCCCGCTTTTTCAATTACATTTTATTGCAAACACCTCATAAAAACTGCATGCTGACAGAATTGATTTATTTGCGATTTTACTGAAAACTCTTTCACGATATTTTAGTGCTTACTTAACAATAAAACGTCTAAAATATTCTTCAACATGTGATAAGAAAATATCAATTCAAGAGTAAAGTTTGGCAATCACTTTATAAGAAGGATGTTTACAAGATCTACTAAATATTACCATAAAATAAATAATAATAATAATATTGATTTATTTCCATATACCTCGCAAACCAACATCGAAGCTATAAATCTACCGTATTATTGCAACAACTCCAACACGGAATCAAAATTGTATACTTCTGTTCGCCGAATACAATTTGGGTAGTGATTATAAGGACACGTTTAACTCATCAATCACTAAATATAAACAGGTCTGAGTAGAATTTATATAGACAAGCAGATCAACACATCTAATTGAACAGCTGCCTAGCTCTGCTTCGATTAACTTACTATACAACTGATACCTGTGTAGTACGTACAAGCACTAAAGTGATAAAACGGAAGAAGTGAGATCTATGAAGATTTGACCTTATTTCGGGCGGACCAACCAAATATTTCTGTCGCCTTATCTCTTTAATGGTGTTCCATAATCTATTACAACATAAAATTAATGTTTTTATTCCAAATCTACAATTTACCATAAATTATTTTGTTTTTATGTTTTATGTGCATATTTAGAAGTTCTTCGTTTTGAAAAAAATGAAATATAAAAGCCCAGTTGGGCGTGAAACATCAGATAAATAAATATATAGCAAAGGTTCCTAATTTATGCCTCGCGATTGAATTTTTAAACATTGTTGAATTGGGTGATGGGTTGTTCGTACGTACCCCATTGTCAATAATATACCGATCGATATATAATATCGATCGAAAATTGGAACCGTGAATATTGTGACCTCATATTGTTGCCTAACTATATCCACCAATGAAAAACTCTGAAAGTTTATACTATAAACTTTCAGAGTTTTTCATTGGTGTTTAGTGTAATAAGTAGGCTCCGAATGAAAATATTACTGTCTATATATTGGCATATCTATGTTTTTTAGGATCAATTTGTTTCATACAAAAAAATCGAAGATATCGATCTAGTGAGTGGTTTATTTATGAACAGGACTTAGCTAGAGTCAATACAAAAGGAATAAAAGGAATACATATATTTAGTTTCTGAGAACAGGCACTGCCTTGTTGGAAACTAATATTTACTGTTCAAGTATTAACACCTGTATTGCAGCTTATCATCGACGCACACATACCTACTTATCTATTATGCATATAACCACGTCTTAATTATTTTAATTAATTCTGTATACCTTAATTTTCTCATATAAAACGAAATCAACAAATAAATTAATATTATTAACAGTAATCAGTAAAGGATTGGGGTAAATGGCAATGCCTGCAAAAATCCGCTAGTTAAAATAGTCAAAATTAATTTATTCATTTCTATTCCATAATAAGTACCAGTTATACAAAAAATGTTAATAATCAGTAAAAATGGGTTGCTAATAGTGTTTAGTGAACTACGGAAAACCTGTGCTGAGGTATTCGCACGTTTTAGGTAAAGTATTATTTTACCGTCTTTAGTAAAAACACAACATCATCCTAAAGATTCTCAATTCTGGTTCACCCCTGGCGGCAGTATCATATAACATTAGATTGATAGCAGTCAACGAACATTAAGATATTTCATAGACACAATGTATTAGCAATTTAGAGAAAATAAAAGGATACTACACGAATGATGCATTTATTACAAAAGAGAATAAAACAAACAAAAAAGTAGAAGATAATTATTGCAAGTATTTAAAACATTATTAAATAATTATACAACAATAAGATACATAATTATGAAAAAAAAATCTTTCAAGGAGGAAAAGAGGCAGTTAAGCTAATATTTTTAAAACATTTCTTTACCAGCGAAGAAAACTGATTTCATAATTTATGACCGTTAATTTAACAAAAAATGTTATTTATCAAACACACAAAAATGAAAATAATGTATGGTGTATTATATTTAAAAATCACAAATATATTTAATTATTGAAGACAATTTTAGCGATTCCTGGACGAAAATCTAAAACAGAAAAGGATACGGTCACATCTAGGACTCGAACCCAGAACCCTTGCCTTGCTGGGGCACCGCTCTACCACTGAGCTAAAGGACCCTATCTCCTTCATTCATATTTAACTGTATTATAGTTCGAATAAAAACTACCAACATTGTCTTCATTTTTCTCACCGCACATTTTTATTGGCAACTATCTTTATGTATGATCGCGAGAGTTAACCCGAACTAAATAATATATATATCTAGACAGCGTCTATTAGATAAACATATTTTATTTTTTATTTATATTAATGTTCTACATCTATTGGCTTTTCTGCAAGTCTAGGATGAATATTATTTTTTGCAATAACTTAGTCAGAAAAACCTCAAAATATTAAACAAATATATTTTGTATGATGACGCAAAAATAAACTATTTTCAGAGTCTCGTGGCAGAAAGTCTCGGCACCTTATATTTTACTCCGACCTGATTGAAGTTTTAAAATAAATAAGTTAGTGCCTGAACCACGTGAACATTAAATTTGTTTTTGTCATTCAATGATTTTTTTCTGTTTGAATTTATTAAACGCCGTAAATCTAGATGAAAGACACATTTTATCTTTCCATTCCTCATATATTTAATATTTTCTTCATATTCGTACGTTCACCCACTAAGTACCAACATGTGAGGAAAGATTACTTCCATACATTTGCGGCCGTAGTCATATTGTGAAAATCATATTAGGGCAATGTGTTTGCATTAACCCCTGCGCATACCCCAAAAAGTTGTTGCACCTCATCAAAAAGTTCTTCATCCCCATATAGTTTTTTTTTTCACAGCGCGCAGTTTTTTTTTCTTTTTCTATGGGCTTATATTTTGCTTTACTTCATGAGATATCATTTTCTTTCCTGGGCATGTTGATCTGTTGGGTAGCGCGAGTTGGCGAGACAATTTCAGTAGATTTATGGTGAGATTTATCCTATCAAATATTGTATTTACAGGTTTATGTAGTCACATAGTCAGGGTTCAAATGGAGATATGTGGCTTGCTGGCATTTTATGTGACTTTAAACGAGGATGAAGTAACCTGGTAACGGAGTATGTAGGTATTGGTGAACGCATCTGTGAACAAACGAAATGTCTTTCTTTTGTATTATTTTTTCAATACCGTGCTAATACTAAATAAATGTTTCCCGTAAAAAGAGAAGCTTTCGGATAAATTGTATTTCAGTTTAAATTGTTTTTGTTTAATTCCACCTGAGAGGATGACTTTTAAAAATCATTTAGCACTTCCTATCGGAGAAATTAGTCAGTTGGAAGGAAATAAGGGAGAAAAAAGAGAAGGTGGGACGCGTAAAGATAGACAAGCAAGTAGAGACGTAAGGAGAGGATAAAACGATTGCTCTCAGTATCGCCCTGGCGAAAAACCATCAATCAGAAAATGTTTGAAATGGCTTTAGACCTACTTGTTGACCAGATCTGCATAGCAAGGTACTTCCCAACCATCATCTTCCCCCGCTCCTTTGTCTTCCCCGCTACCTTCAGATTCCCAATATACTCCAATAAGGGATGCCGCAATCTTGATATAAAGGATGTCATAAGGATGAAATGTAACGATCTGCTGCCATGGTTTCATAAAAAACAATAATTTAAAATATCTTCTCATGCATTTGTTTATTTTTTTAATGTGTATACCGCACAAGAGTTCCTGATATCTCCAATTGGGGTATGTTGTGAGGCAGAAGGTAGTAAGGAAAGTGAGAAGATGGGGAGGGGGAAAGTGGGAGAGGTCACCAAACACGGCTAAAGCCATTTTAAGCAACGTTACAATTCTGAATTGTGGTCTTTTACCAGGTCGAGAAATTTCTTCCACTCTGAAAGTGTATTGTCTCAACTCTCTCGACATGATACTTTGTTATTTTTATTTATTTATTTAACAAAAATTAAATTAATTCAATTGTAATTTGAATAGTATCTATTGCATTATGTGTAGGTACCTATAAAGCATCATGTAGTGTAAAGTAAAGTAAAAGGATGTGTAGGTGATTTACGTAAATTATTTTTTATTTTCACAAATAACTTTAAATTTAGATTATTCAAAGTCCTCCGCACTAGGGATTCCTGTTTCAAATCACGTGCGTTAACTGTTCTCAATTTTACGTTATAATTTTTGTATAAAAAAGCTTTAAAAATTTTATTCCAATTGCTTTTGTTTACTTATATGATTTATTGTTAAGATATTGCAGACAAACACAGAAACACAGTAGTATTAAAAAGTTCACATGCATGTCGATTTCGTAAACTTGACCTATAGGCGAGGTAAGCATACGCAATGGTTATTTGCATGAGAGATGCCTCTTTGCACCCCTGAAACTAACACTATTTTACTAAAGTTCGTTCTGACACAATTGGATAAACAATAGCACATAGCACCCATCGGTAATAGAGGTGTAAAAAACGAGAAAACTACGATAAGAGAGTAATTTACCTGTCAACATTTATTTTTTATTTGGGGCTAATGTACGTACGACCTAAAGCACTACGGAATTGAGGAATAAGCGCAAGTGAATCATCCACGGATTTGTCGCAAACATCGCCGCGTACACTTTCCCACCCTGTACAATTACCCTACATGATTTCCTCAACAACATGTGTACACCAATAGTTTTTCGTGAATTTCAGGAGAATCTGTGCTGAGGTGTTCACGTATTTTTCGCATTGTATATATATTGTCGTGAATTAATTATTTAAATTTATTATTATTATACTCCTCAAGTATCAACGTAAGTACTTGATATACCATAGATAATGCTTTTTATTACTCGGACGTGTCTGAGATGTTCTGATGTTCATATACCTATAATACTTTTTTTTTATATTTACTCCACACAGGAGGCCCTGAAGAAAATATTTTCCCTCAGGGCTACGTCATCTTTGGGGATGCTGTGTGGAGGGAAAATATAATCGAAAATATACAAAAACCAAAAAATTATGAGTGAAACCGATACACACACCTATTTATCTAAATGTTACAAATACATTTGTATCTTGTAACATAATGTTCTATAAATAATTCATCAAAACTAACCGTAAAAAATCTAAATGGTCTCATTATCCTCCATTAGATATTCATTGTAAGATTTACAAGGGCCTTTAGTGTTTAACCTTTTCCCTACCAATGGTAATCTCATTGCGAAAAGTGTCATCCCCATTCATAGCTGTCCTGTGAAGCGAACGTAGAGAAGAACCCTTTGGCGTTTTCACAAAGGGAGGGTCGCTCATCCCATAAATATTGCAAATTGAATATCTTGGAAGAGTCATGCATTTTATTTAATTTTTTTATCATTGGCGTAGGTACGTACCACGAAATAACCTACTGTTCACAAATACCTGCTTGTTTCTTATTTACACTGCAGTCACAATCATTTTTCGGTATTAAGGCGATGCCATACGTAGCAATGCAAAATCATGTGTTTTTGGTTTGAAAATTTGGTCGCCTAGAAATGTTTCAGATGCTTTAATTAAATACTGCGAGTAGAATACATTTTGGCCTTTGAAATAATCGAGTATTTTTTAGATAGGTCTTTTTATAAGCCCTGAAAAAATAATGTATAAGGCCTACAAAATCAAAATCAAAATCTCCTACTTACGAACCCATTTTCGTTTATGATTTTATTGTATAATGTGTCAAATTAAGTTATTTATAAAATGATTGAAAAAAAAATTATGCCTGAACATCCAAAAAATAAAATACTAATAGGCACTTTTTGGCCATGTTTTTTTCTTGCATAAATCAAAACAGGCGGATGGTGGGGAATTTAAACCTTATCGCCATCTACGTAAGGGTTGTTATTGATAGCGGCTCAATTTAAAATATTACACGACGTAGTACATCCCCTTAACATGCGATGGTTTGGTCAAATTTGATTTTTATTTTTAAATTTCATACGTTAAACGGGGATGGATGATGCCCAAAACTCACACACATGAATTTAATGTTAAGACGAAAAATTATTAATTTTCTTAAATTAAACAACAATATACTATAAATATCCATACAAATTGAAAATATCTCACCAGTAAAAATAAATCTGATTGCCGGTCTGGTGCTCTGAACCACTAAGCTACGTCGGCTTATTCCCAACCCGCCAAATAATTAAATATGTACTAGTATTTAAAATTATTGCTTATATTATATTTTTTCACCTGTAAACAACCAAATTTATTCCAATCAACTTTCAGGCGAGTAATTATTGCTTATAATAATTTGTTATCCCTTATGCCATGCATAAAAAATCTCGTCTAATAAACATTAGTTTATCATTAAAAAATAACAATACGCATACTTACCTAGGTAAATGACGAACACGTTAATGGGCAAAACGTTGAATACGTAAGTATCAACATGAAAAATTACATATCATTTGTTAACATTATTTTTATTACAATTGATATTTATTTTTTTATTTTAATGTGAGTATCCCAACTGCTCCAAATCGCATGGAATTATTGAGACCATGACATTACCAATTAGAGTGTGTGAAAGTATCGCGAAAGAGAAGGAGATGAGGAATATGAAGTTGTGGAAGTACCCGGCTATTCAGATCTGGTCACCAAACGCAGCCATTTCAAGCAACTCTTCGATTCTGAATTGTGCTCTTTTACCGGGGCAATATTGAGAGCATCTACCACTCCAGGACACTTACGTCTATTATGTAACGTGTGGAAATCATTTTCCCTCAAATCGGTAGGTATTACAAATCTCACGTCTAGTGATTTTTCGTTCTGTTGCTAGAGAGAACTCCATCCGTCGATTGATCGAATAAGCCTAATGATAAATTATAAATTCTTATTGAGTCTACTGATAGCAAAAAATTAGCGAAAAAATAAATAAGTAGGTACCCATCTGCCTACTTATTTGGTTCACCGCTCATTCTGGCAATTTGGTGAATTGTATTGATTGAAGTATTTTGGTTCCTGTACGCCACTGTATTTTGGGGGACATTATAAAATGCAATTGAGTTTTCGGCTCCGGTGCACACCCACTTTAGGATTTACAACTTTATTTTGCAAATTTGTTGCTCCCGAACGTAGTTTATTACATGAGAAAATTTAGACTTAAAGAGATAGTATTAAATCGTTGGCTGACTTAAGGTGAGATAATATCCTAAAATATAGCCAGAATCTTAACGATGTAAGTGAAGCAGCCGTGCACAAAAATATTCGACTCGCGGCCCTGGTGTATTGGACAGACCCGCGGTTGAATTTGCCCGATCATATCTCTTATAATAATAATAATATTGGACAATTTGTATAGCGCCGCTTTTGTGAGATATCATCTCAGGGGCGCTTTACAGTTGATGCAGGTATTACACAAAATATAAATATTGCAAAAATAAAATGAACTTAAGTTTAGTAAAATGAAGAACAGGAATAGGTTAGAATCTGCAGCAAGAATCCTAGGTGGTGAAGATACTGGACCAGCTGCTGCGGCGAGAGAGTCCACCGCGTCCACCAACAGTGCCAGCACGAGGTTTGTCATCCGTCCAGGTATGTGTCTGCTGCTAATAAAGCGCTGACACAATATCCTCACATAGATAACAGACCTTAGCAGTACCGCTGTGACGTTCGGCGAGTCCATCATATCTAGTCTCTATTGATATTAATAATAATAACACTTGGATGACCCATATAACTTCGCTCTTGAGCACAATCACCTCATATCTCCTAGTCTCTTCTAGTCACTTCTTAGTTATTCATGTCACATACAGTGGGAATCTTAATGACATACTAAGTGACGAAGTCGCGTAAAAACAATGTTCAGTGCGCGGCCCGGAGTAATGGACGCACCTACGGTCGACTTTGCCCTAGCAGGTCTAGAAAATCAATCTTTCCGTGGGGTTTATTTTAATTATTTCTGGTGAACGTCTTGCTAAAATCTCAAAGGTTTCTAAACGGATTCCTCGAGAAGTTACTAATTGATCGTCTAGAAAAATAAAATCTGGTGCTTACCGCTGATTTTATAATTGAAAAAGGTTTTATAAAACGTTCTAACCGTTTTACATAAAATATTTTAACTATGCCATTTTTTAGACATTTTTTGTTTTTAATGAGTTTTTATTATTCACAATGTACATTTGTTACGTATAAATAAACGTAACAAATGTACATTGTGAATAATAAAAACTCATTAAAAACAAAAAATGTGTAGAAATTGTTACATAGTGAAAGAAATACAAAAAAAATGCCATTTTTTATTCATCTTAAATATAAATAACTTACATAGGTACGTAGGGATCCCTCTAGAAACATTACAAGATTTTTGTAATGCGTTCATCAGAAATAGTTAAAATGTGAACGTCGAGCAAACCCGAGATATTAGAGTTTTATATCGCCTTAAATAATTACGTAGGTAAAATGCTAGATAAGTCATGTTTTAAATTTCAATATGTTGAAAGGTGATGAATTCAATCTCACCAACAAATTAATGTTTCAATAATACATACCTACATACAAGCTGTAAGCTCCTTTGAAGTGATATTTCACAAAAATAGCTTGATACATGGCTAAAGCCATTTAAAAAAAATATTTTTATTTATTTCTATATAATATTTACAGTGTTCACATAATTATTTATATTTGTACATGATATATTTAAAACTTATAACTATAATATGTTGTGTGTAAGTTAGGTTTGAGAAGGTGAAACTGTATGTGAGTAATATTGTATATTTCGTGAACACCTCACTAGGAGAACCTGTGCTGAGGTGTTTACGTGGTTATGTATAGGTGTGACAAGTATTTATGTGTTGTAGAATAAAGTTTTTATTTTTTATAAGTTTTAATTTAATTTTTTTTTTTGGTTTTTGTAAATTGAATATTTATAAAATTTTGATGGTTTTTGTAGATTGAATATTCATAATAAATATGTAAAAAATATATATTAATATAAATTAACATATATGTTAGTGCATCTATTTGTATTGTAATTGTGAGTATCTATAGTTGGTAAAATCCCGAAAAACGTGTTTATTTATTATACAATTTTTTTGGTTTATTTATGTTTGGTTTGGAGTTATAATGTTTTGAAAAAATAAAATATCTTGATTTTTGATCCAGGCTGTGATATGTTTTTTGTGAATGTTTGCGGATGTATTTGCAGTTAGTAGTTGCTTTATTAGTGCAATAATAACGTTCTAACTTGCTAACCGTCTTATGCAAACCTTCGTTTTGAATGGGAAAACCGCGCGTGGTATGATTAAGTACTATTTAAATTAACTGGAACTGCCATTACATCTATAGAATCAGTGACATAGCTGAGAACAGTGCCTTTAATATAGCCTTACGCCGTTATGTTGTTCCAATTTTCCCTTTGTTATTTCTAACACTTACATATTCTGGAATAAACAATTATTATTATATATTTAAAATTTATGTTTAATGTTTTTTTAGGGTCGGGATTTGAACCCGCGAAATCCCGACTCACAGTTAAAGACGAAGAAGATTATGCAACGGAGGCCTGATAAGATAAAAAAAAAAAATTGTGTACCTGAAGATTTTTTCTTTCCACTGAGCTACAGATACACCCTTTGCAAGATTCGGATGGAACAAATTTTCCGATTATCTCTCTCCTCTGTTCTCTCGTTCGGCCCTCATCCTCGGCAACCCAGCTCACATTCCTATGTCCATCTCTCCCCCTCTCCCGGTCTGATGTGGCGTGTCTGTGCGCGTCATCTCGCTCGTGTCATCCAAGGACACGCCCTCACCCTCCCGCCCCCGCGTGCCCCGCCCTCCCGCCCGACCGCCCAGCGGGCCCGAGTCCCGCCCACCGCCACCTGGAGACTGGAGACTGAAGACAGCGCCTTATACTGGTGATGGGTGACTTGACATTAAGAATATCTATTATTTTGTTCGAAACTCAAAAAGTATATCGGAAACATAGGTTGAAAAAAATGTTTTCAATTTCAAAATCCACCCTTTAATTACGGTATAGCACTCATCGGTTCATACAACCAGGGCCTGCTTTCTATTGCATCCTAATATTAAGGAGTGTTTGTGGACTCATACAATGTATTTGATGGAATTTAACGTTGATGATTTGAGATATTCATGGCATCACATTTGTCTTTATGATGGACACTGTGATGCTGTCCCAAACGTTGGCTAAAGAAGGAGGTAGCGCAACATGGCATAATACCTAAAAAAATAAATTACTATAATGAATTTAATTTAATCTAAGATTAAAAAAGGGACGCTCAGCCATGTTTGGGCATATAAAGCGAATGAACGAAGAAAGGGGTGTAAAGAGATATATGATGCAAATGTAAATGGTAGAATGATAGACGTGGCACGATCAAGTGAATCAGATACTTGAGTCGGGCCATGTCAAGAGTCAGAATAATAGAAGAGCATGTATCAGACGATGTATGAATGTGAATGAGGCAAGGAGTGTGTGCCAAGACCGAGTTGTTTGGCGGTCCGTTCTCTCTGCCTACCCCTGCGGGGAAACGGCGTGATGGTTAGTTAGTTTGTTAGTTAACTAAATCCCAGCGCCCTTGAGATGATTTTTCATGAAAACGTGTTAAATAAATCAGCCAAATATTATTAAATATGAATAATCTTGCTGTTCAGATTTAGCCATTGAGAATTTTTATTTAAAACTAGCTGTACCCCGCCACGCGTTGCTTCAGTCTATCTGTGCAGATGGAGAATCAATAGCGCTTCTTGCTTTTACGTCCAACAGATGGTGCTGTTTAAAAAAAACCTTTATACCTGTCACGGGTGAAAATTTTATAAAATATATAAAAACATACGCGTATTCGAATGCAAAGTTGTGTCAAAATTTCAAAGCAATCAGTGACGAAATTTCGGAGATTTAAAATTTTGGACAAACGAATAATTATATTTTTATTTATGTAGAAGATTTAAATCTTCTAAATTTTTTTTTTATTTATCTTTACACATACCTAGACATTTTTGTAACCAAGTTTTTAAGTTTTCGACTAGCACACTAGGCACATGCCCATATTGTGGTAGTCAAAATGTGTGTACATTATTAAATAAATACAATGATTATGAAAACAACCCATAAATAATATAAATGATTGTAACAAATTGCAGGATGACATAAATAGCTTAGTTATCTATTGCCAGAACAAACAGTTATGTTTTAATGGTTCAAAGTGTCACCACGTCATATTTTCAATAAATGACAAAAAATATATTTTAATGAAAACAAAATCATAACGAGTTCCAATATACGCAATACTAGTATGATTCTCGATAGTAAGTTACGATATAAACGTCATGTTAATTAAATCACAAAAAAGCAGCTAAAATGCATGGCTTCGTAATAAGAAATGCAAAATATCTAACAAATTAATGTCCTTGAAAAATTCATAGAATTTGTACTAGAATTCTTTTAGTATTAAGGAACTTCATTAGGAAGATACCTTCAATTTTTTGTAATTTTTTTTAGGCAAGAAAAAGTTCCTGTTGTATCATTTTGTATTCCCAATTAGTTATGTAACATGATATCCGTACCTACCTACTTCGTTTTATACCAAATAGGTACGTATATCCCAATAAAACCGTCACCACTATACATGAAATATAAACTGATTAAAAAAATTACCTCGATATTTGAAATTTATTCCCTTTTTCTGGATTTCCACGATCCCTTGTACCTACTAACGGTAATCAGAAATAAACTATGTAGGATAATGAAGTGAAATAAAAATGTCATTCGGTTTGACAGTTTGACAGGATTTGATCTGAGATGGCATCTCGTATGAGATATGGCAGCCAAATCCAAATACACAGCCGATGTCGAGTTCACGATGGAAAGGTTATTGTAACGACAATTGATTTACAAAAAGGATTAAATTTCCTTGAGTTGAACAGGATGGGTGATATAGTGAAATATATTATGAACGAAGAAAATATCAATGTATATATTTTTATCCTGATAATTCGTAGTGAGTACCTATTCTCAAAAGTACTTTAGAACCAACATCTTAAATAATATTTACAGATTTGCACAACACACCATGTCTAATGGGGCGAGAAACAGTATCGAATTTCCTAACGTACCAAAAGCACAAAGCGCAAACAAAGCTCTCACTCTCCGCTACATAATTATTTTGCCCAAGAAAGAACACATTGTTTGGACCACTCTGTACAATGCAAACTTTTATGGTAGGTGGGTACTGCGGATTATTAACCCACCTATATATAGGACTGGGTAAATACTTATCCTGTCTAACTTGATCTGATTTTATTAGTAATAAACTTATTCAATCGTTCTGACATTAAACATTTGGTGGGTCAAGAAAGTTTAAAAAAAAATGACCGGATTAAATAAAATCAAGAATCGTTGTTGATTCTTGCTTGAATATAGACCTATTTCTACACGGAGAAAAATGGGTATTGCTAATTTATTAAAAGTTTCTTAAAATTATTGGTATTCTTGTTAAAAAAGGGACTGCAAGCCGCTTTCCGATAAAGTAGTAGTAAATTCGTAATAATGTCATGTTTAAACACCTGCATTTGTCTTCAATCGACGAAATTAATTTAAATGTTAGGATTTTATGAACATCTTGACAAAGCATTTATTTATTTATTTATTGCATCTCACTATCCATAAAACACTTTTTTTTACATAAAAATAAACCTCACTAGGACTAAGCCTGTATCGAGGTTAACAATTTACATTTGAGTGAAGCAAACATAAGATTAATCACAAACATAAAGTTATTATACACACAAATACAAAATATTGCAAAATTAAAGAAAAAATAAGTATTAGATGTGTTACCAGAAGGGTAATTTGACAGTATATTGTAATAATATTTGAACCATAATATTAATATTATGGTTCAAATATGGCTAAAATATCATAGCATTGATATTTTACTTAGGACGAGTTGTTTCGCAGAATTCGAAAAATTCATCAAATATCAAAGTTGATTTTCAAGTTATGTGAAGGTTCTATTCAAGTTCTCTTATTATATAATTATTGGCCAGTTGTTTCACAAAACTGAAATAATAAAAGAATTTGAATAGAACCTTCACAGAACTTGAAAATCAACTGAGAAATTTGATGAATTATTGAAATTCAGTGAAATAACCCGTCCTTAAGCTTTATCATTATTATACAATAGGCTACAATCCCAATAAACATATAAATAATTTAAATCTACTTAAATATATATTTTTTTACGCAAAAAATAAATATGTAATTCATTTGCACAAAATTAGTATACTTTAAGAACTTTTTTCAATCGACTAACGGAAGGAATTAGAAGCTTTAGTGAAGATATTCAAATATTTAATACTGTGAAAAATATTAGATAGACAATCTTATAAAAAAAATGTTTCCACTTGAATAGATCTTAATAATAACCTTTATCTCATTAATATTCCACACGTGACAATTCTTCTCCAAACGATATTATATTTTGTTACTGATTACATTATTTTATATATGTTTAAACTTACATTTATATCACATTTACCAAACATTATATAACATACAAAATATATAATTATTATATTTTATTTTCTCACTGCAACATTGCAGTACATGCAGTACATTATGTACATACTTACCACAGTACATAAAACGTACCTATCATATTATTAATTAAATAATTACTTATACAATAATGTACTGCATACTCCTCTTATGTTTATATCTAATCAGAGTTTGTGCTAAGTGCGAATCGTCGCTAAGGCTGCTCTACAGTGTCTGCTTACAGTCTCAATACCCCAATACATACCAAGGCGTGGTCTTTAGTCAGAAGGGATGG
This sequence comes from Hesperophylax consimilis, assembly GCF_061612785.1. Classification (NCBI taxonomy): domain Eukaryota; kingdom Metazoa; phylum Arthropoda; class Insecta; order Trichoptera; family Limnephilidae; genus Hesperophylax; species Hesperophylax consimilis. The sequence goes on from NC_142836.1 coordinate 6,904,564, forward strand.
GTTGGGGGTTGGGGAGGGAGAGCGCCCTGCGACCCCTACCGGCATCGAGCATCCTACCATCCCACCGCCCCCCACCCTGCCTTCCTCCGTAGGATCGTAGGATCTGGCCGTGATGCTAGCGGATGGTTTATTCGTGTGCGGGACACTAGACCGTACGCGACTCTCTGTACACTGTACAGTACACTACATTGCACACACTATAGAATAAAGTACACACGCTACAGTGACATTGATAAGAAAACAAAATAACTAAATCGCGTCGATCCAAATCGAAAATCAAAATTGCTACCCATCCTACTTATGTATTTATAAAATTTAACTTTATTAATACTATAAATAAACAATTAACTGACATTTCATAGATCTGTATTTAACATTTAACCTAACAATAAATAAAATAAAAGTTCGTTCAACAATTTAACTAATAATAATTTTCTTTAACATTTCTCATTAACTAGAAAATCGTCTTAGAATTTAAGTGAAGCTTACCAGAACAAAGTGGAAATTAACCGAAGTGACATTATTTGTAAATTTAAACCATTTGTGAAGTGATTTTATTTTGTATAAATGACTTTATTAAGCATAATTTTATGACGTGACAAGCTTGTGTTATGATACGGAAGAAATATACTATTTTTGTGTTGTGATATTTTCAATGGTTGACGCTAGATACAGAATGTCAGGTATGTTTACAAAAGTGTTAATTATTATCAATAATCTTATTTAACTCAATATCTATATGAATAGCTGCATACTTTCATCAAAGAGTTATAATTGTTAAAACCACTTAGATCTTGGAGGTTCAGGGTTCGATGTCTGCTATTACATACCTACGTGTAATATGATTATATTAGGTCTCAGAGGTTCAGAGTTCGATGTCTGCTATTACATACCTAAGTAAAATATGATTATATTAGGTCTCAGAGGTTCAGGGTTCGATGTCCGCTATTACACACCTGTGATTATATTTTTTTATACATCGTGTAAAAGCATTTCAGTCTGTGTGTTCAAAGATGAGTGATTGCTAAATTGTATTACGAGGAAGGAGCTTTTAATACTAAAATAAATTAGATTGTTAAATATTAAATATTTCTACGTTTATTATTCATCTCAATGTGCTTATAATAATAAGTGTTTACGTAGGTATTTAGATTTAACCCTAATAATTTAATAAAATAAATAATCAATTCTACCACCAATAATAACTTAAAATTCATATTTGCTAGGTGTAGGTTCTGAAATCAGAGATATGTAGAAAATATATTATAAATTATTTCAAAGACTTTTCCCTTTTTTAACATTAATCACATTTTTTTCATTTTCCGTTTTGCTTCTACCTACGTGTAAATATTAAAAAAAAATAGATTTTAAAAATCGTAGGTATTAATAAAAATAATTTGTGTAGCGCCCTTTTGTAAAAAATCATCTCGTGAGCGCAGTGCAAGTAGTTCTTCACTAACGAACACGATTTTCAGTGAAATAATTTTGTACAAGTACCTACATGCCTATACCTTTGTAAAATATAAGTACCTACCTAAAATGTAGATCAAGAGGAAAAAAAATAATTTACGAAAATTAGCTTTAATCTATCATTCATTAATTACTATCGCAAAGTTTTACCTGCAAGTCTTCTGGAGTTCTTTCAATCGTAATAAATTATGAAAATAAAATGATCGTTAAAAGCTCAGTTGATTATCCAAATGAATCATCATAGTTAAACTTTGACACGTATCAGTATATTTTTATTTCGACGGTTTACAATTTAAGTTGAGTTCCCTCATTCGCAATAAATTATGGGAATAATGTAATCTGTAAAAATTATGCTGATTATCAAAATGAGTCACCGTTGATTAATAATATATTGTAACTTGTAACGCTAAGTTTATAATTTTTTTTATGGTAAAACATTTTCTTATCATATCCTGCAGATTTAAATATCAAACTGCAAACGGTTATATTTGAATCAGTTCTACTACGTTGCAAGCGAGTAATTCAAGGCTTCTAATTATAGGTTGGGTTATACATTTGATAAGGCTTCGTCAAACGTAATCTGGCTTTTTATGTGTCATCTACAATAGTTTTATATGAAAAAAACACTTTATTAAAACCTTTGATAATCTTCCTCAGATACTTCAAAGTTTGGTTTGGTGCTAAATCATTTTGAGATATTTTGAATATTTTGACAAGTTGTTTTTTGTTTTGTGAGATTTGTATAATTATTAGTTTTGTAAGTACTTAGGTTATTAGGTACATACTCAAAATGTTTTGTTATTCTTTTCTTAGTTTTAGTGAGGTTTGGTAGGTGCACTGCATATATATACCTATTTAATAATATTAGTAGGATTATTTTTGTACACCTATAACAAAAAAATTTGTACATTTTTGAAAAAAAAACATTTTAAACAACTTTGTAAAAAGTCCAATACATGCTTTCCAGTTGACAACTAAGATTTCGCTACCATTTATTCAATTTGCATTAGAAATATTAAAGACATTTGAAAAAAATCGAGGTAAAGATTCACATCTTTTTCTTGCGATAGCCAACAACACGAACAAATAGAAATCTATTTACCTACGTTTATATTTGACTGAGCTTAGCGAAGTTCTTTTTTAACTCGAATTTTTGCATTTCACCTGTCTGCAAATTTTTTGTATTTTCCGTTTCTTATTAGAATGTTTTCATTGATATGGTACATATTTACCTACCTGAAGAAATATGGAAAAACAGAATTGTCATTGAGATAGTAGTGTGTCTTTGAAAAAATTGTACAACTCCCTATCTGAAATTGAAAAAAGTTACATAAAGTATATGGTTTATAAAGAAGTAGGTAGGTTTAATTAAAGTACGTACTTACAAATTTTTGGTTTTGATTATTAAATAAAAGAAAATTTAAAAAAAAATTTTAGACGCAAGGTTTACTAAGTGTTCACAAAACTAATAGTAAGTATCTACGAGTTAAAATAACAAGGAATATCGCATGGTTAAATAATCTAGTACAATTCATCACTTGGATCTTCGAGAAATTGTTCAATACTGCTTGGATTTTTTAATAAAAGGATCGTTGCAGCATCTACAAACCTCCGAGGTGTAACCGCGTTCCTAGATCTGCGGGATTACGCATGGCCGTAGCAAGTAGCCAGTCATAATCACAATGAAACACAACCAGCACCTATCAGCAGTTAAGTAAGTAGCAGTTTGTTAGTTAGCAGTACGGAGATGTGTGACAAGAGTAGTTACGGCCATTGGTGTTAATTAGCCAACCGCAGCCGGCGGCCGACCGCTTATCTGCCGCCCAAACGATAACGGTCAAGCCGCGTCGAGCGGGGGGTGCAGAGAAAGTAAATTGCCATTTTTAACTAAGAAGAAACCCACTACTTGCAAGGTGAGTAATCGTCACAATTACGATCGAGCTTACCTCTTTTGCTAATGGCCAGGTAGCTGGGCTAGCGAATCGAGGGATCAAAACCGACCGCGTCAATTCCTCCCCAACTGATAATGGAAAAACGGTGGCATAATAAAACTACTATTTCCTACTTAAAAATCACAAGTTCCTAATTATTAAAAAAATAATCCCACTCACAGCTATACAGAAAAATAAAATAAGTAGGTACTTTTTTACATAAAGTTGGAATTACGGCACGTTCCTGAGTGATAGAGATATTCTCAGATCTCCCTAGTGAATGGCCAGCATTCAGAATTGGAACATTGCTTGAAATGGCTTTAGCCACGATTGATGATCAGATCTGTATATCTAAGTACCTCCCACCCTTACTATTCTCCATCTCCTACCCTTTCATGTTGCCTTCAGCTTTTCAACATACCCCAATTTGACTGGGAATGGGGATGCGACACGGAGAAAAATGAGTAATGATAATTTATATCTTCAAATTTATTAGTAATCAGGTTAAAAACGGAACTGCAGGTTGTTTCCTGATACATTTTCGTAATAATATAGGAACACAATGACGAAATGAGAAATATTAGAATTTTTATGAACGCTTGTTCCACACATTTGTGTTTTACTGATAGTTTATTGGGAAAACCGCCAATTCATTCGTTAAAGGCCTGTAATCCAATTTTTAACCGGAAAACGAATAATTTGAAGTGATACATAATAAAAGAGCAATATTTTATATTAGTAAGTATTCTCCGTGCAATTTGCACGGGGATGGAGATGCCATAGTGTCACTGGCTGCGGACAGTTGGAACTTCTATGAGGAAATCACGTAAAAATGCATATTTATCAAGATTCGTACAAAGATGAGTGAAGTAATATAGGTTCGCATTTTCCACATGTTGCGACTTTTTTATGCTAATTTTATACAGTTTATTAATTTTCTTGTTTGTCATTTTGATAGGCCCTCAGTTTAAAGTTTAGAACATCGGTCCCAGTCTAATTAGAATAGGTTTTTTACTCAGTGCGGTATTTGCGGTGGCTGCTTTAGGTAGATATGGATATAATAATATAATACGCATCCATTAGGCTTTTAATTAAAACTGTTTGGAATGATTACATTCAAATTGGAATTAAACGGTTTGCGTCAACTCAACTTAATATACCTACTGTTGGGGATAATTTGTGAGTAATTAATTAATAACTTTATTATTTGCAATTAATGAAAAGTTGTATTCTGCCATGAAATTAGCATTTGATCACTTTATATACACTTTCGTACGATAGTTGAAAAGCCATTTTAGTGAGCTTCTTAAGCCGGGCCCGAAATACCAAATTCCAAAGATTTATAACATATTTCACTTGAACACTTTAAGTTTTTACGTTCCTATCGAATATATATACATATAGTTGTTTTTGAAGATCTTATAACTGTATGGATATTAGACATAATTATTAATTATACTTGATGTATGGGAGTGAGGCATGGAACTGGCAAAGAAAGGATGAAAGTAGATTGAATGCTGTTGAAATGAGATCCCTGAGGCGTATGTGTGGTAAAACCATTTTTGATCATGTGAGGATTGTGGAGATCCGCAAAGAGTGCAAGGCTGATGTAAGCGTAATGAGTAAAATTAAGAAAGGGACGCCCAGATGGTTTGGGCGTGTAGAGCGAACTAGCGAAGATAGGAGTGTAAGGAGGATATATGATGCAAATGCGAATGGTAACAGAAGTCTGGGACGCCCGAGGAAGACATGGCACGATCAAGTAAATCAGATACTCGAGTCGGGTCATGTCAAGAGTCAGAATAATAGAATAGTATGTATGAGACGATGTATGAATGTGAATGAGGAAAGAAGTGTGTGCCAAGACCGAGTTGTTTGGCGGTCCGTCCTTTCTGCCTACCCCTGCGGGAAAACGGCGTGATGGTTAGTTAGTTAGTTAGTTAGTTATATCTGTACATTTGGAGAGCCAAAATGGTAATTATATGAAATTCATTCTATATAAAAAAAAATAGCAGTACATATTTAAAAAACACCTTTTGTTCTATTTTAACAGTATCTTGTCGAGAGATTTTTCCTCTATTTCAAAGGAATCGCGTTGTATTAAATATTTTCACAATTTTCTATGAATAATTGTAGTTTTTTTTAAATATTAGCTTCTAAAATTCGTGTTTACATTAGCTCCCTTTCTAACAATCTTCTTCTTCTTCTTCTTGAACGCTCACTAGCTTAAAAGTCCAATGCGAATCTCATTACGTTACGGAGACCGTCTACATCTATCTTCTATAATAATTAGTTAAACTTACATTGTATTTACTTACATTAGTATAAGTCATCGCTTGCATCATATAATGAACAGTAGAAACACCTTCAATATAGATTTGAATATAGAAATGATGCCATCGACCAAGAACCAACATTATATTCTAGAGTATTTTGCATGCGCTCTGTCTCTCTTACACTTACAATTGAATTTCTTAATGATGGAGAAACATATTTCTCCATATGAAATTTAAGCAAATAATGGACAGACTTTTGATTCACGAAACATGCCCACACAACATTAATTGTGTTCTACTTTATTCCACGGTTTGGATATTGTTCCTACCTATGTAATAATTCTATCCCAAAATGAAAAAAGAGAGATAAAAATATAATGATGTGACCATATACAATATTTTTTAGAAAATATTGGTTAAATTATGTAGGTATTTTCCCTAACAATACCACATGTAATTGTCAAATTGAGATATCAACAACTTTTATTTAATATCTACCTATAAACCATCCTGTTTTAGGTGTCTACCTAATATCTATGGCACCCTTCTAACAAAAAAATCTTTATCCGATTGCAACACGAGATAAAATAAAAAATCCACACATGAGGGTTGCGCACAAAAAACACGTTAAATATGGCATCTTTCTCATGGTTTTTTCGTAATATCAAACAGTATCTTTATTGCATCTCCGTGTTTATCGAGGATTTTGCTTCCCAGCCTCCACAGTCTTATCTCCAGCAAACAGATCTCTTTCGGAGCAAATTGTTATTTTTCCTCTCGTTAGCACCCGTTTCGGGAAAGAAGTCGTATTGACCCTGCGAAGTCCAAACCAACAGCGTCCACTGTGGCTAATGTTTTATTGCAAGTTAAATTGACTGAGCGAAGCAAAGTCGTGTTTTAACTTGACCATTTTGCATTTCGTCGTCTGTAAATTGTTTGTACGTTCCGTTTCCATTTCAAGATAATGGTCGTGTTGGATATTGTGTTTTGAACTTGCATTAGCGTGGATCCTTCTATGAGCACTCAAATCGGAAAGATATATATGATAGTAGGTATTTACATGCCCGAAGAAAGTTCGAAAAAAGAATAGTCATTGAGGTAGGTACGTTTCTTTAGACAAATCGTATAATTCCTTATTTAAATTTTAAAATTAATAGGTTTATAATTAAGTAGTAAGGTATTAAGTACCTACTTACAAATCTTATGATTTCAGAGGAATTTTTTGTTGTTGTTGATATATTAAATAAGAGAATATTAGAATTCCACTTTTAATGTAGGCAAGGTTAATAGTTAGGTACTATTAGCTTACTTAGTTACATAAATATTAAAGAAATTAGTTTTTCTTTTATAACTCTCCAAGATTATGAATTTTTAGGTGGTATGAAATGTTGCACTACTTACAGTTTCTATGCCTTTGATGAAATGAATCAAACCAACTATTTATTAATCATTACAGAAGAAAACTAACTGATATGAAATATTGCTAATTTATTAAAAATCTGATCAAATTATTCATTTTTCTGTTAAAAATGGGAATGGATGATTTCAAAAATTTCATAACATCAGTAAAGCACGAATATGTTACGAGGAAGTCGGAACACGTGTTCTCAGAGTAATAATAGTTTCAAATCTCGTCTAGTATATTTATTCGGACAGTGGCACCTGAGTGAACACGTGCTTAGATATATTCTGAATGACTAATATTTTACAATAAAAACACATAAATTTGTTTTTGACCACTGTAGTTTATAGTTTTATAGTTACAAATTTATGTGTTTTTATTGTAAATTATGATGAGCCACAAAGTGAATGCTTTTTACAATGACTAATATTTTATTTGGAAAAATTATTCTTGATAAAAAAAGCCGTACTAATTTTTCTCCGTGTATCGTGTAAAAACTTGCCTTATTTTGTCCTTAACATAAGAATCGGCAACACTTTGAGAACAAGCATCGAAAAGCGACATAATCCAAAATTAGTGGCCTCGGAATCTTTTACGCCATATTGACAAACCCTCGAACCCGCGAAAAGCTGATTTGATTTGTTCCGGCGATTTGGTTTCCCTCAGCGCGACCGCACCGCCAAAGGGCGCGCGCGAGATAAAGGGACTGTTTGCTCGGCACATTTCGGAGTTTGTTCGTCACTTTTCGATACGTTTATGATGATGATGTTGATACTGCATCAGAAGGAGGGACGTTATGACTCCGTCAACAGGCTGATTCTCAGAAGTGCCCGTGTTGCTATGTTTGGCCTGTGAGGACATTGAGTTGATAGAATTAACAATAATAACCTTTGTGGAATGGATGGACAAGATATTTGACAATTTTGGCCAAAAAAATTTAATTAGTAATCGTTGAAGAAAATGATATCAATAAATCAAGGAATAATGTGAAATTCAAAATATGAAAGCGATAAAGACAAAGAAAATATTAACGATTGGAACAAGGACTGGACCCAGATCCTTGAGGTAGGTACCCCGGAGTATTGCCGGGACAATTTAATTATTTCCCAGTTTTTTTGGTTGCCATATTTGTGATGTGATTGCAAATTATGAAGTATTTGCGAGTACCTACATTAAAACGTGTGCTCTTTAAAATGATTTTCCAATACATTTATTGAATACCAATAAATATGCACTTGTGTCGTGTTGGATATGTTGATGTGTTGAAAAATGTTTTAGTTCACCTGTTCAAAGATGCACCGTATGATTATCTTGAACTTCATATTTGATGCGTATTGCAAACATCAGTGTCTTATGAAACACTACATGAATAAATTATTGCTGTTTACTTAATTATCCGCTAACAGACTTGTGCTTTACCATTCAAACTATTAATATAATAATTCAATAATATAATATTTGGCTAATTTATATAGCGCCGTTTTCGTGATAAATCACCTCAAGGGCGCTGTACAAATATATTTCTTAAATAGTTAACACTAGAACTACTGACTTAAAACTAGTGACTTACGTCTGAGACTTATATCTAGAGACTTACGACTAAGGCCTATAGCTACTATCTTAATAAAATATATATTTACATATGTAGAAACTTATAACTAAAATTAACATTAACAATATAATTTTCCAAGGGCCAGAAGAAGGAAGAAGTTTTGTTATATAAGGGTGTTTATAAAATTAGTTTTTATTATTAGCTGGAAATATATCTTAAATGGATTAATGAATTTAATCGTCAATCTTTAACGCATTTAAATGATTCATCTGCCTACAATTAAACCGATTGACGTGTTATGTTCCCGCTGATATTGTCCATTGTCCATTGGTAGGCAAGTCAATAGCATTTTGACTTTAAGTAGTAGAACGCAATCGCTAGCGAATGTATGTGTGTGAATCATCAATTACGGTATAACAAAAGGAGAAAAATGCAATATTTGGAAAGAAAAATGCAATATTTGGATAATATTTAGATACGAGTAGATATTCTGACTACCCAGATATGTGTGCCTCAATAAACAAATATTTAGTACTTCCTTTCTTAAATGAAAGTACCTGTGCAGTTGAATACAAACATAAGTTGAATGTCATCAAACTAATGTCAGTTGTATCACTAAGCTTTCAGGTATTTCTTCCACCGCCTACCAGCCAGCTAATACTAGCTTTACAAGTATTAGTAAATTATGTTGCAATGTGACGGCTGATCCATTTCCAGGTAGATGTAATTTATTTAGAAATGAATGTCCGAAACGTGACTCTTAGTCCATAATCTTCAATGATGATGACCAGCAATTCCTCACGCCGTCACCACCTGTTCTGTTAGAGATGCAAAACAATGAGAGTGTTTTTAAAATATGCCATTGTGAGGCGCTCTCACATCTGCATCTGAATGCGACTTAGATTTTTGTTGCCCTTTCGGAATCAATAAAACCCGCGTTATCTTTAGACCTTAACTCGAGGCTTTGTTCGGCGCGTGAGCGAGCAAAATTAACGGACATGAAAATTAGGATGAATGACAACGGACGAGAGTTTCAAAGATTAAGAGGATGGCTAGTCGGAATTCCATTCAAGTTTTATGCACAATGCTGTCTGCTTCAGTGCAACGAGGATGGACAGGGAAGAATGAAGGTTGTACAAGAAAGCTTGCCTTTAAATATGCTCATTTGTATTTGCAAGTACATTTTTATAGTTTTATAAATATTTCAAGATGGACAGATATTGTAATGGACTAATTCGTAATCATTTTTATTTTATCACTTTCACGTTACATTGTACATGTTAAAGGAAAAATATTAATAAAGGAATCACCTTGACGAGATATCACCGATAAAACACGCCCTACACCTGCAGTTCACCTGTGTCCTATAATATTGACTTTGCATTACACAAATAATACGGATCCACTTGAGTTTCTGATAACGGCATTTAACAATGTCGCCTCGCCCTACAAACAGTTATATTTGTAAATTACTTCAAAGATGCCCATAGCATCAATTTCGTTGTTACTATTTATTTTCCGGTCGTAAAAAAGCAGTGTATCTACTGTTGTTTGTCCAATTTGAATGTTGCGTGCATTCAATTATTAAACCATTGACTTCTCGCGGTCAAATTGAACTGAGGTGTCAACGCGAGGGAGTTAATATAGCAAATGATGCACACGGGGAACTAAACGCAGCTGGCAGGTTACCACGCTGACAACACTGTCAAGGCAACAAGATATGACAGGAATAATAAACTGAGTTGCGTATCAAAATGAAAGCAACCGCTTAAAAATATTGTGCAGTTGATTTGATGACATTCTTTTGTTTGTTCCAGGGAGTAGCGGTGACGAGTTGGAAGTGTCGGGAGTCACAACTGGAGAAGAAGAAGATCTCGATTCCATGGATTCTGGTCAATTGTCTCCAAATACTCCTCGACTGCAAAGTGCCGTAGAAATTATTCCAATTAAAGCTGAAAACAGTCAGCTTCTACCAAATGCAGAAAACTATCACAGAAGAAAAAACACACCTCAGCAAATAGTAGAACATTTGTATTATCAACCTGGTTCCGTTCACGAAAGCGACGAATCTGATACAAAACAAAATAGATCACCCTACAGTCCTGTTAGAGTTACTGCATCTAGTCCAGAAGAATCTCGCTATAGTCCGAGAGATTTTTCTGAAGTTCTGAGACTTCGCGCTCAAGAACAAGCTCAACCCATCGAAGAGTCTGATTTGAAAAGGAAACCAATAGAACAGCGAGCGGAGATTTTCAGGGTCCGCTCTGATGAGGCTCTTTTGAGGGGTCACGAGAAATTCGCAGAGCAAAGTTTTAAGGAAATCAGATTAAAAAGCCAGGATTTGGCTGTCCCTGCTGAACTTCTTGTCAGGAGCGGAAGAGATGGCATCGAAGGTGTTTGGGCCAGGGGAACCGTGGTGCGAGGAGTCAAGTACGGACCATACGCTGGAAAGTGGGCTTCGCTGCCAGCTGATCCAAGATACGCTTGGGAGGTAAGTGCAATATGTCTCTAAATCTGTAATATTATGCTTGTTTCCACATTACGATGTGGATAACGAAGCAGAATAATATTAATTCTGCTTCGTTATCCAAATTCACATGTTTCGTGTTGTTAAATAATAATAACCCTAACCCCCAAATAATTGGAATAAGGCTTTAGTAATCGCATTGTTAAAGCTTTTCTTGAAGATCAAAAGCTCGGAAGCAAATGCTTCCTAAACTAAATGATGCCACTCCCACCGTCTCCACTCAACTAGAAAATCCCTTTGGCCTTTGTTTTTCTCAGATCGTTGTATAAAGCTGTGGTTTCTATTTTCTGCGTTCAAATTATTTTTTTAATAATAAAATATTATTATTTAACTCTATTTTTGGGTTTAGAAAATAACTTCAGAATTTAATCTAGCAAACGCCCATGGTTTTAGAGGGGAACTATTTTTCGATAGAAATTTATTTATAGATATGAACTATTGTACCTACCTGTATTTTAAAGGCATTAAGAATTTTTTGGTAAAACTTGAATGACAGCATTTTTTCACATCAAGCCTCTATTGGCACATTTCTTATACATATTCTTTACCTGCTTTGAATGAAATTAAAGTGGCCCGATGTCGGTTACCAATTTACACGATACAGTAGCAAGACTTTAAATGTATTAAAAAACTGGATTTACCACTTTTTTCCATGAATGCCTTTTTTCCAAGTTTCCATGAATGCGGAATCAGACAAATAAAAATCGTTGCCCAAATAAATGGAAATAATTAGACTGGGGTCACATAAATAGGAGAATTAGGGCATGAACCTAGAGGTGGTTACACGCTGAGCAAGAATACAATTGTCAACAGTTTTTTTGACATTTCGTCATTTTTTCACAGGAATATTATTATTAGCTCTATCTTTTTGAGTGGTGTTGACGAGGGGTCTTTTGTTGATGAAATCTCCCAAAAACAACTTATGATGAGAACACCTTCAAAATTATTTAGAAATGTTTTCTTAGATGTTTTTGAAAAATATGATACAGCATACCTATACGCCGACGGAGTAGGAAAAATATACATGAAGTTATTTATAAATAAGTCAGTGGCTTGAACAGTGGATAGGAATATTGATATACGATAGTGGAATATTGTGGTTAAGACAAATGAAAATTATAGTTTTTGTTTTATTAAGGTGTATATATAACTCATGTACTCTGTGTCGTTTATTGGAATGTGTAGCTACTGCAGAAGGATTGCTTACCTGCTTATGGCCGCATATCTCTTGATCTTTGATCAGCTACGTACAACATGTTTCATGGTAACAATCTACATTGCTCCTAGCGTAACGCGGACACATTTAAGTTTACGTACATGGGTACATCTTTCATACAACTTTTACTCCGTGCCCATTGTCATATGAATACGCAATAATAATTATGACAGCATATTCATATTCACTTACTCAGAGATGTGCTTTATTTCAAATAAATCCATTTCAAATGGAAATCCAAAATGCAAAATGGGTATTTTCCATTTTGCATTTTAAATGCTTTTCTAAAAACCATTTTGCATTTTGAATTTTAAATGCTTTTCTCAATGCATTTTCCATTTTAAATGCTTTTTTGCAACATTCCTCTTACTATCTCCACTCATCTTTTTTTCATAACACCCAAATATCAGTCGGTCCTCAACCTCGCTATGAGAGATAATTTACATTTGTCAATTTGCTCCCTGGTAGGAGCCCTGGCAATTGAGTGATACCATTACAAAAAATACTGATTCAAATACTGAACATGGGGCCATGACGCTGTAATATTAAATGTTAGATAGCAGTTTCTATGTTTTTTACGTTGGCAACATTAGTTCCGTGCAAATTTTTTGTGGTTTCATAATCTGTAGTCACATGAAACACCATGTTTTTGGATTTACCATCATGTAATATATTTGTTCTACATTGATGTCCATTATTAAATGACAAAATTGTTTAAAAATTCTATGATTATTTTGATTGTTTGATCTGAGAAACCATTTTGCATTTTCAATGCATTTTGAAAATAGGTATTTTGCATTTGAAATGCTTTTCTAAAAACCATTTTGCATTTTGCATTTTCAAATGGAAAAGTTTTGACTCATTTCCATTTTGCATTTCAAATGGTTTTGGGTAACCATTTTGCACATCTCTGCACTTACTGCACCCGGAGTTCATTTTATACATGGTGTCGGGAAACTACAGGAAAACTTGTTAATCTACATTACATTTGGAGTCGATTTTTTTTTGATTTGAGCCTTTTGTTTTCAATAAAAAATCGAGTCCTAAGTTCTAATTTTAAAGTCAAATTTGATAAAAATCGGTTGCTACGGGGTTACTTTCAGCTGTTTGTTGTCTTTTAAAACGTGTCGAAGCGTAAACCCAGCTTTTTAACCCTTTACTTGCCGAAATAAATAAAAATTGTGGGAAAAATCTAAATGCCTAAAATAAGATAAAAAGTTCTTTGTAAGTTCACCGGTTAACAACAATGATTCCGGACAACATGTATAGGTGAAACTTCTAATTAATATCTGGTTTCTTGACAGTAGTTATCATATTTTGAATTAATATATTTTTTAAATTCTCCTCATGATTACCTAAAATGATATCACGGACAGCATAGAAATGTAGTAAATAAAAGATATCACTGTAATTTAGGGTCCGCAGGCCAAGCATAAAAGAAGGAGGCTCCCGGTGTCTTCCCAGGTGTCGATATGATTGACATCCATTCACCGGGTAAATCTCGTCATCGGTATAGTGGACCCCAAGCCGAGTGGCAAATTCTGTATTACAAGTTGGGCAGACTCACTTTCAGAAATAGAGATGCAATTGTTAAAAAAAACGATTACAGTTTAATATTACAAAAATCAACATTTTTAGATTATTTAATTATCTGTCACAAAGAGTAAAGTTTAAATTCACATTTTTAAACACATTTCGTCTTACACTTCCTCATTCTGCTAGAAATAAGTTTTTTTTTAATTGTATGCAACGATTATTTAAAAATATTTATTTAAAGTTTAAATATGTTTGCGTTTAATTTACAAGTTCTCCCTTCCAAAGGGTTCAGTTGATTTCACTTGTAGAACGCCGTCAAGTTAAAGGTGTTTGTGACGTGCTAAGATTCAGTATTGTCAGAAGATTTGAACATTCTTTCCATTGAAAGAAGTTTAGAAAATATGTTGCAATATTTATTTAGATAGAAGTGTCCGAATTTTTTAACAAAGATATGTACTATCTTGGGTAGACCATTAGTTAGATACCTTCTTTGATCCCCAACAAGAATGGTTCCAAGAAAGTTCTCAATTTCATACAATTAATTATTTAAAAAAATGTGTTTAGTTACATATAATGTTCAGATCGATGAAACCGTTACTAGATTGGAATTACTATAGATCAGCTAAATATGTATTCATGTAGGATTACAGAATCCTTTAACGTTATTTATTAAAAAATAAGATATCAATATGGCAATAATAAATGCGATTCTTTTTAATGCGGTAGCAAGACATCAAATGACAAATAATCCTCCCTAAAAAGGCGATAATACCATTTAGGGTCCAACACTGGTCCCTGGGGTACTCCGCACAATAATGTTGTCTTTTTTCGTTTTTGGCGAAAAATTCAAAAGAAGACACGCATTTCTCTCTTTGCGAGATTTCTTTATAAAGCAGCATGTTCCATCTTCATTGACGAGAAGTATACCTGATTCAAAAAGATTTTTTCTTTAGTTCTGGAATTAACTAGGGACATCGTTTGCCGATTTGAAAAGACCAAAAATTTTGTTGAATTATTTATAACTACTTTAACGCAGCAACCTCTACAGATCGCATGGAATTATAATTTTATAACCACGCTTATACCAATGTTTAGGGATGATATTTAATATAAATCTTAATTTTCATAATGTAACGTTCAATTTAACTGCTTCATGCAAATTGAAAGGAAGATCATGAATAAAATAATAACTCTGAGATTTGTTTATCCGATGACTTTAAATGTTTGCTTTTGCTTTCTGGGATCAGTATTAAAATAGGGCTTATTTCATTTATGAAGTGACAAACGTGTAACGATTTTGTATATCATATCACATCATACGACCAACAATGGGCTCTGACATTATTATTCCTTTGTAGGGGAATAAGTAAGTATAATGTCGTTATAAACGGGGCTACCTGTTCTAGACAACGAAATGTCCAGCAAAGAGTCAAGAAACGACAATCGAAGTGTCAGATGGACATTGTCCGGGGACATATCAACTTGTTTGTATTTTTGTTTGTCTCCCGGCTTGACCGACCTCTGGACACGTCAAACGATTCGGACAAAGGCTCCAAACGAGGGTATCCTTCACATGCCAGACAATTCACATCGACAGACAATACTGTAAAACTGACGCAAGGAATAATTCATAATACAACTTCCTATCAATTTTATTGAAAAGACATCAGAATTCTTCTTTGTAAATTCCTAAAATATTCCCTATTTTTTGTGTCCGAACTTGGAAATAGAATTATAATATGTAGGTTAAGTTGATTATTAAGTTCCCTAAGAACATAACCAGTTATTTTCAGTTAAGGAATTCAGTTCAATATGAATTCATTTAATATTATAGTGAAAGAGGTACTTTTATAAGTTCTTACCTACTAAACGTTTCTGAAATATAATCCAAATGAAATCAAAATAAATTAAAATGTCATACATGCCTAGTCAAATTTATGAGAATTAATCATGAGAAGTAATCCATCTCAATTTATCGGTATCAATTTTTGAGAAAAGATTATCATCTCGACAAATTGTATGTTAATTTTCTGTAAGATCCAAATACAGTTTATTTAATAATCGAATGTAGATTTGTATTAAATATTTATTTTACATTAGTATTTTGTGCATTTTGAATAAATTTAATGGAGTTATTAAAACTTGGCTATCGATTTGTATTTTTCCAAATGAATTTTTGATTGAATTTTAAATTTAAAACTTGGCAATGAGAACTCTCAGTTATGATTGACATTTGACAGTTTGCATTTGAATAATTTTAATGCAATGATATCGATGGCTTTGTCAGAGAGATAAGTCCCGACCCTAACTAACCGATATTGTCAATACTTAATAATTCAGGGCATTTTTCTGCATTAATGAGGGGCCGAGGGTGCAAAACATATTTAGATAATAGAAAAAAATGATAAGTCAAGTGGATACGAATATACCTATCAAGCAATAATATTTTTTTGTCATTGTGCCTAAAAAGACACGAAGACACATTGGGATTCATGACGTATTATTACAATTATTCATTTTGCAATTGCAGAAATATCTCATTTTATATAGATATGATTTTTTTCCTTTTTTGTCAGGTTATGTTAGTTTCCATTAGATATGTCACTGGTTTTGTCAAGGCATATTTTTATTGCACAGGCGGAAAGACCGTCCACAGAATATATAAGTATCATAAAGTTATGTGTATTATATTTACTCAAACAACGCTGTGTTTATTTTTAACTGAATAAAAATAGAACACTTGCTAAAAATGTAATTATACTTACCGTATTTATAAAGTAATTTATTGATTTAGAAAAATCGGTGAAATTACCCATATTACAATAATTATAAGTATTTATCGAGGAGTTACATATTTAAATAGTACATTTAACATCACACCATTGAATTAATCGTTTTGTTCCAGTGTCCACTTTGAACAACAGCATATTTGGATACAAATGTGTCCGATCTGTCACAAGTTTCGGGGGAGGGATCACCAGCCCAGAGGGGTTGTAGGGGGAATAGGGGGGTGTCGACTCGTCATAACTCAGCCGTACGGCGACTGTTTGTAATTGCTGGGGATTTGTCACAGATAACTAGCGGACAGTCCCAAGGGATACCTAAAATACCATTCAAAATACTAAAACCTTTTCATTTCAATGCCTTTCTGTTTTGCGAACTACCAGCGACTTTTGATAGTTGCTGTAAGTAATATTATCAAGAATTGACTATGCTTTAATTCTGTAACAAGAGAGTGTTTGTATTCAATCTCTATTAGTAGACTTAAAACAGAAAGTGTTAGCTTAGATAGAAGAATTAATAGACAATCTTTCAGAAATCGCGGAAGTAGTGTTGAGGAACATTTTATTTATAGAACATTTATTACATTAATAAAAATTTCATATCAGTATCTAGTCCCTATCCTACTTAAACAAATACGAAAATGTAGGTACACATCGTAAATATGCCCTTCAGTAATATTTTTAAGTTTTTATTTTATTTTTACAATTATTATATGACAGTTTTTTTTGTTTTTTTACATTAGCTCCATATAAAATAATTCCCCTCAGAGCCTGTCATCTTTGGGGATGCTGCGAGAAGGGGGTTTAAGGATAGGGAAGGAAGGAAGTTCTAGGAAGGAAAAGGTATGAGGGGTGGGTTGGAATATAGGGATCAGTTTGTCCAGAAGTGATGAACGTATGTGTCGATCCCCCCCATTGCAGTGCTAGGTGCAATGTTCTGAGAGAGAGGATCTCTCCAGCAGGAAGATCGAAAGGTTTCCCTCGACCCGTCTATCCTGATCTGGCACGCCACGCAGCTGGTGGGCAGGGGCATCCTGAACACACCTCACCCGGTGAACCGGGGCACCCCTGCTAAATCACCAAACGTAGCGAACCACTGAGGATGAACCATGTCAAAGGTATTGGTTATCAATAAATGGGTCTCGGGGTGGCAGCACCCAAAACCGCGTCCAAAATTGTAAATGTTATGGATGTTTTATGGTTTCATGTCAATGTAGTTGCCAGCCCTGATTTACTTCGCCAAATCGTAATTCATGCGAAAAAATCATAAGGGCATCAGATGTTACGTGAGGGGTTGGGAGGGCATGGGAGGGGATGGGAGGGGATGGCCAGGGCTCTATAGCCAGGGTGCCGGGGTGGCGCATTAGTCACGGCGCTGCGGGCACAAGCCGGCGCGGGACACGGATCATCAGACCAATTGTCATCGTTGGACCACTATTAGAAGTTATGACTTATGCTATCAATCATTATTTACATTGACGCATCACTAAATTATACCATCAAACTCTTATCACATTTTGCTTTGTAACATTAACTTGATATATTTTTGTCTTTCGGGTAAGATAGGGATTCCTGGGGATAAGATAGTGTGTAGCTACCAGCAGTGGTGTAGAATGACATTATTTAGATTATCGAGAATAAAAAGATTTAAATTTTTTTTCCTTCCACCATGGTTACAGATAGCCAAAATCAGTAATTTATATTTTTGCTATATTCTGCAATACCCCCCCTAATTAAAAAGGTAAGCAATTTGTGAGTACGCGTAGTGTAATGACGAAAAACCTCAAACTCTCACGAATGTTAAAAATTCAATCTGGGAAATTGTTGTACCTTATTTCTGCGTTTAACTTAAATTTCAAAATTTTCTAAACTGTCCAATCCCATCAATGTGTAATTTTCCTTATAACATTTAGTCACGAAGAAAGTAACAATACACGGAGAAAATTGAGTATTGCTGATTTATTAAAATCCTTTTAAAAACGGGACAGCAAGCCCTTTCCTAGTTAAATGTTAGTATTTCCGAATACATCGGAACACGTGTTCATGCATCTGCGTTTGTCCTGTAACTAATGATGAAATGCAAAAATGTATTGATTTTATGAGATAATTTGAAAATATTCTTTATAAATCAGCAATTTAATTACTCTACGTGTACGATAGAAACATTCAAATTGCAAATGACACCAAATAAAAAAAAAAGATATTTTATATTATAAAATTTCCGACATAAGAGAAATTCATAAAAAAGATGCAAGCGTTGCACAGTAGGTAGGTACCACGTCCATGTAGAAAACAAGGTTGTTCGTTGGTGCAGCGTTGCATGTTTTGTTGCAAAAACAAGCAGTGACAGGCGAGGTGGAAATAATACAATAGATATTAGTATTCGAGTGCCTGCAGTTTCACTAAACTAATATGTCTGTCAGGTACACTGTGTTCTCTGACCGCCGCCATTGCACTGTTCAAAGACAAATATTGATGTTGCGGAACACCGCATTGTTGCCAAGTACAGTCGGCACCATAAATCAACGAACAACAAACGTAATTCAAAATAACTGTTTGCTAAAACAATAAGTTGACAGCATTCAAAAATACTTGTTTGGGGTATTTTTTCTATTCGTAAAGTTGTTGTATTTTGTGTTATTTTTGTTAGTGTTGGAGATCAACTTTAAACGAAGCTGACTGTAAAAGCGTGAATTTTTATGAAAGTATGGTATTTATATTATATACCCATTTATTAAAATTTCAAATTTTGTTTGACAAAGATTATATAAATAAATTTATTTAAGAGGGGGATTAATTTGTTCAAATTTTGATTTTGGTTATTATTAGTGAAATCTAGATTCAAACTTTAAAACCTATCTTAGTAACAAAATTTTAAACCGTTTCACCATATCTATTTACACTTGATGGTATTGTTCTATTTTGTCGTAATCTGGGTATTTGGTAAAGTAGAAAAATCTTTAGGGCTTATTTTCACAAAAACAACTTTGATGGACTTGGTTCACTTTAAAACTCTGCCCCCAATTATGTTTTCGCCTAAAAATAAAAATGAAAGCATTTTTGCTAAAAATGTATTATTTAAATAAATATTTCGAAAATGTGAAATAAGTATTAGGAACAAAAAAAAAACAAAAAAATTTATATTCATATTCACAAAAAAAATTATATTTCATTTTATGTAATCACCACTACCAAAAAGTATTGTTTTTCTATTAGGCTATGTTTTTATTTTTTTTTATTTTATTTATTTGGGAAAATCAACAGATTATTTACATATATAAGAATGAACTAAATAATAAAGATAAAATCCAATAACAGATTTTCACTTAAAATTATAATAATAATAAAAAATATTAAAACAAGAAACTAAGGGTTCTGTACCCGTGGCCTGAGAAATTTACAAAAAATACAAAATTGTAAATAATAAATAAAAAATAATAACAGATCTAGGAACACAAATAATATACTAATAACCAGCTAAATTTCAAAAATTTAAATTTAACTGATATACTAATAACCAACTAAAATTCAAAACAAAATGTATTGTAAAATTTCAACACAGCAGCAATCAATAACACTACACAATAGCAATAATAACAATATAATAAATGTATACCTACAACTAAATTGAACACATGAGTATAAATTGGAAGGTAAGTAACTGGAAAGGATTCAAAGCAATAACATGATAACTTCAAGTAGAATATTTAAAATTATTTAATGTTAGTTATTACATATCTTTTAAAGGTTCCTAAATTACTTGAGAATATGTCCATATCATTAAAATTCTTATTAAATATACTACAGGCTCTGAATATAAACGCATTTTGTCTTATATTAGTAGAACATTTATGGAGATGAAAAAGTGATTTTTCTCTAGTTCTAACGCTCGGAACTCTAAAATTAATTTCAGACAGAAGGGGAGAACAATCAATAAAGCCATTGATAATTTTATGGAGATATATTATATCTGCGGAGTCTCTTCTAGTTTTTAATGGCTTAAGTCCATAAAGGTCCATCGAGCTGTTTACGTCAAGGTTTGAATTTAGTTTGAAATTTAAATGATGGACAAATTTTCTTTGGATGGCTTCAATGCGATTTATGTAAATATTATATTGAGGATTCCATATGGGAGAAGCGAATTCAAGATGACTGCGAACATAAGAAAAATACAATATTTTAAGTGTTATGATATTATTAAATTCTTTTCCAATACGGAATAAGAATCCTAGCATTCTAAGGGCTTTCTTAACAATCATATCAATATGAGCCTCAAATGTAAGTTTACTGTCAAGTATAACACCTAGATCACGAATTTGTGTAACTTTTTTGAGTAGTTGGCCAGCTATATGATAATTATGGTCAAACTTAATTTTATTTCTAGTGAAGGTAATTACATAACATTTAGAAGTGTTCATGTTGAGACGATTGCGGATACAATAATCATTAAGCCTATACAGATCTTCTTGTAGTTTAAAGCAGTCAATTATAGAATTAATAGGCAGGAATATTTTCATATCATCAGCGAAAAGTAGAACATTTGCATAATTAAAGCATTTTATAATGTCGTTGATGAAAATTGTAAACAGTAACGGTCCCAGGTGAGATCCTTGGGGCACACCTGAGGGTATATTTACAATCTCAGAGATGAAGCCATTTATTGTTACTCCCTGAGTGCGCCCATTAAGATAGGAGACTAACCATCTATATAAATCCCCATGAATTCCCAAAGCTAGTAATTTGGACAAAAGAAGACTGTGGTCAATTTTATCAAACGCTTTTGAGAAGTCTGTATAGATTACGTCAACTTGGATTTGATCATCCATTGATTTAGTAATATTTTCAATGAAAATGGCAAGATTAGATACAACCGATCTTTTTTTCATAAAGCCATGTTGGTTCACGAGTATTACAGACTCGATGCAGTTATATAGTTGTTCATGAACAATTTTTTCAAAAATTTTACTAAAGATTGGTAATTTAGATATCGGTCGATAGTTCTGGACATCATTTTTAGCCCCAGACTTAAAAACAGGTGTGATGAGAGCACTCTTCCAACGATCAGGAAAGATACCTTCTTTCAATGAGGATTGAAAGAGCAGTAATAGGGGCTTCGAGATTAACTTGCTACACATTTTGATAAAGAAAGCCGGAATTTTATCACTACCCGCACCCAGTGAGCTAGAAATAGTATCGATTATTTTTTTTTTTTTTTGTTTTGAAACTGATACCGAGGAGATATTAACTTGATTGTCAAAATGATAGTTGGTAGAGTGTACATCGGAAATAGTGTTGTATGTTATGAACTATCTGTATCTGTAAACGCTTCTGTCTCCGAGCAAGTCGTACAAAACATATTTTCAAGAACAAAGACCATTGCTGTAGGTTGTAGGAAACACAAGTAAACATGGCCACGCGACCACTGAATTATTAACATTTAATTTGAAACTTAAACACCAGCGCACCCCTCGTGTACCTACACTATACACAGTGTGCATTTTTAGAATACGGGATACCTGTACCGCCACAAATGCCTATCCTGTAGATTTTAATGGAAACCAATGTCACCTAATATCTTTTGGTACTAAACCATTTAGCACGCGTTCTCTCGTTCGAGCACTTGCCAGACATCGTACATCTCCAACCAAACTGAATTTCATAATGAAGATGAAACACTGTTTTCTATTGGAAATTTAAGGCCAGACTCGGTTCATGAAACACGTCTACACCGTAGTTCTTCTATATTCTAGCCGTATTCACATAAGGACATGTCCGGCCGATCAATGTCACAGGAGCATTTCAATTGAGGTTGGATCTGTCCGTCAGACATGCCTATCGCTCGGCCTGTGACGTCTTGCTCGCCCGTGTATACTAAGATTGTGTTTGGGTACTGCGTATCTAAAATACCTAACATCATAGATATTATATTCCAGATCGGAAATCAAATATTAATTCCTCCCCTCAAATAAACAGAAAATCAGCCAACCACTTTCCTTACAGACAAAAATGTATTAAACCTGTTACATATTAAATGTATTCAAACTGTTGCAATCTATAAAAAAAATACTGGAACCTTTTAACTCCCTCCAAGTACCCGAGAAAAAAAAATTATTTTACGCTATTCTTATAAAATGCTGAAAATATTTATGATATTATTAAATGTGATTTTTTAAATGTTTCTTACACATTTGATATGAAAACTGAAAGAGGGTAAAGTTAATAAGCTGGGGGCAGCATTCCTTCATCTTTCTATTTTATCCATTTGTCTTGTCTACTGCAGCTTCACATGGACCATTACCTTCTGCTCTTTGCGCTCCTGGGAGCAATCTTATATTATCATCATATAACTTTTGAAGCATGACTTCGCAGAAACATCGAATTATTATACCGCTAGACTTAAAATCTTATTTTTCCGGTGGGAAATTTACAAGCGATGTAATGTTTTCTTTCCATGATGTATTTTCGACAAAATGAACAGTATCATATTTGTGAAGTAGCGATAATTTATTATGATACATACCTAGTGAAAGTCATTTTGAGATATAAATGGTTAGGATAATAATCTTACCGTTGTTGGTATCCTTCGTATTTAAGTAACGATTCAAAAAATATATAAATACCAAACGAGAATCTTTCACCTCAAAACTCCATTTGGGGAAATTTTTTAAGTAAAATAATATAGGAAGGGACAAAAGAGTATGAAAAAACTCTTTGTTTAAAAAAAAGTAAAGTTTTTTGTAATTAATTATATTTATTAGATATAATCAATCAATTAAAAACACGAATTATTTATAAACAAATTCTCGCATAAATTCAACCTGATCCAATATTCGGCATTGATTACACAATGTCAAATATTAATTATTTTCTTGATTTTAACTTCAATGTCAATTTTCCCGAAACACCTTAATACACATTAACCAGACCAGACAAAAATAAAACAAATATTATTTGATTGCTAAATTGCCATTGACATTGATGGATTTTTAAATTTGGATTGTTTGGAATGGGCACGTGTAACAAACACATTTCGCAGAGTAAACAAATGGAATGAATTGTTTTTATGTCTCGCTTTCAAGGTGTTAACTAAACTATAGAATTATATGACCCAGCGATGGCAAGGATTTGTTTTGCTTCAAGGGGTGGGAAAAGGGGACGGGGTGGTTTTTAGAAAACTCACGTGGAGAGTGACCTTGTTTATCAAATATGCAAAACTTCACCAATCTCGAAATAAAACTGTAGATTTGCATAAAAACAAAATAACATCAAGACACTGTTCTTTAAAAAAATACCTGAATGGATTGTATTTCTCAGAGCGCCGTTGTTACTCCCATAAAACCTCCAATCCTTATAATGGTTATACCCATCAATGTAATATATCACTGAAGAAGAAGATAATACTAATAAATCTAAATGAAACATGAAACAGAACAAGACTCAGAAACATAAAAAATAACGGTCTCAACTTGTAATCGAACCCAGGATCTCTGCCTGGACAAGGTCTCAGGCCACTCGGCCATTTGGAGCTATTTATTTTAATAAATAGTATTGTTAATTCTGAATTTGAAATATGAGATCGACAAACATGATTTAAAATAATTAGGTCCCAATGGCCGAGTGGTTAGAGGCGTTGTCCCAGTAAGGTTAAGATAAGGTCCCTGGGTTCGATTCCTTGTTGAAACTGTAACTTTTTTTATATTTCTGTGTCTTGTTTTGTTTCATTCTTCGTTAAGATTTATTTATATTAACTTTTTCAACAATTGTATATTGTTAAAAAATATATAAAATAATAAGTTCTTCAAAATAAAACATAACACTTAAAAAACTTGTTATTTACTTAAGACATTAAATATATAGTAGGTAGTCCTTAATTACGTAGACGCTGCAGCGTAACTTTCGATCGGAGCTAAATTCGAGTAATTATTTTTTATTTAACCTATTATTTATTATTAAGTTTTTAATATATACTCTCGGGGACCAAAGCAAACGATCTTATCTGTATAATATAAACTGTTAAAAAATAGTTGACACTTTTTACGATATACAGACTTTTCTTTCATAAGTAACATTTCACTTTCCCCCTTCTATGAAAATTCTTCTGCTCATCTTTCAATTACTCGAGCTCCATCGAACAGAAGACTATTTGCAGAAAGCTGTTACTCCGAGCTCCTTGAACCGAACACCAAACCCAGAGCAGAATGGATGAGCGATGGACCGACAGATGGCAATGGCAGTTCTCAAAATGAATGATTTCAGTGTTTTCACGTGAATTTAACATTCTTTTGCATTTCGTTTAATTTGTCCGTAACATCTTAACACACAGAAACCAGACCAGACACAAACAAACAATATTTGCTTATTGATTTTGATGATTTTTATTTGAACTGTCTCACTACACTACACTGCTGAATCAACAAATTTAGATTTTTTTACTGTTTGTTTTTGGGGTGTTATGCCGTGTTGCGCTAACTCCTTCTTTAGCCGACGTTTCGGACAGCGTTGCAGTGTCCATCATCAGGGCAGATTCGGTAGATCCGAAGAAAAAAAAAATTTAGATTGTTTTTTAAAAACTTTCAAGGCGTGAACTCATAGATTAAGGCCCCGTAGTAAGCGTTCAAAGATGGTTTGAAAGGGAGATATGTAAATACGAATGTTAGAGGGAGCGCTCTAATGTTAAAAAACGCGATAACAATTAAGCGATAATTATGAAAATATTTAACAAAAAACGACTCGTTTGAAATAGAGGAAAAGTCTCTCGTAAAATGCTTTCGTTGCATTTAAAGATACACTGTGAAGTTTTTCATGCCTATAACATATTAAATAACAGATCAAAACGTGTTTTTAATAATTTTCGGAGCGTACTTTGCGATTATTTTTTTCTTTCGAGTGAATTTTATATAATTAACGTTTCGGCATAAAAAATGTATTGATATTATCTTCAAAAATAACATATATTTTTTTTGGAATTTAAAAGCATAAAGAGTTGACGAGAAGCTTGTTATAAATCGGTAGAAATTGGGTATGCAAGGGCTTAAAGTATGTGATTATTTTTCAAAACATTCAGTACTGCATTCATAAAACAATGAATTATATCTAATGGTACGTATAAAACGCAAACCGAGCCATAATTACGGGGAAGGAACAAAGCAACTGCAAGCGGCGTTTCGCGTCATTTGCGGTTACTTCGTTCCTTTCCCGTAAGTTGCAGTAGGCAGTTCGCTTCGCGTATGTATACGTAGCATAACAGACTTCATCTGCGCATTTTAAGTTAGATCAAATAAAGCATTCATTAATTCTCTGAAATGTTAATTTAATTCTTATTGGCATTGATGATTTTTATTTGGATTATCTAGACACATATTCGTACCACCTTTAGCAGAATAATCACACTCAAATGATTTAAAAAAAATTTAAATCTAAATTTTAAGGCGTGAAAATCATATATTAAATTACATGATCATTTATCAAAAATGTCTGTATTGCTTTCATAAAACATTATACCTAACATAGTTCATCCGTGCATTCAAACCAAACACACATCCATTCTCTGAAATATTAATATTTAACGATGTGCTGTTAGCATAAAACCTCTTAATCCATATTGACGTTTTTATGACGCTTATTTACAAGAGTGCATCGAATGCCTCAGTTATGCGCTTTTTAAACTCGGGTACGCGAGAAAAAAATTACACATATTAAATAAAATAGTACCCAACCCAAAAAAGGGAAAATATGAAGATATGTGTACATTTATTTGTGTTACTGTGGTTTGAAGGAAATACTCTACATAAGACGTAAAAGCGTGATGTGCCACGGGGCTACAGCCCAAAATAAAAATAAAATAACATACAAGGTTGGGTATGTTATACTCATCATTGGCATGTTTTCCATCTAAAAAAATATGTTTAAAGTAAATACTCTATAATTTTATCTTTTGAGTATCGCATATTTAGCAAGTAACAGCATATTTAAAAATATATTAAAACGGCCTTCATAAGTTGTCCCACTGACCCATATTTGATTAAAAACACCTTTTTTAAATTAGCGATGCGACGGTCTAGACTTAAAAATTGTTACAACGATTATTCAATAAATTGGAGAGTTACGATTACGAATGTGATTTATAAAACAGAATGTATATTTTATCATATTAGAGAAATAATTCATTAATCCGCTATTAAATTCTTCCAAACTAATTCTTCTTAATTCTTGTAATAAATAGTTCATAAAAATAGAACAGAAAATTCTAGCTTTACTTTCGGTCTGGAATATATAGATATTTGATTAATTAACGCTTAATTATTGTAATCAGAAAAATAGATTTTCAATAATAAGCGTACATATAATTGTAACTTCCGATTAATCGATTATTGTGTTGACCTTGAAGCTTTCTATAATATTTGGATACGGTATGTCTGAGTCGTTTAAGTTGCATCACTACTAAATAATTATTTAAATAAATGATGTTGTGTGAGTTTTGTATATTTTATTTAATGCATCGTTGCATCAGGTGCATTGTGTGTACTTTGCGATGATTTATAATAGTTTTATATCACCAACTGTCACGGTTGCAGTCAGTGTAATTATTTGCATTTCGTGAATTTTGACAACTGTTGCTTTTATTGTAATATTAGAGTAGTTAGTGATAAATAAAACACTAAAATTAACTTTTTGCATTGCACGTTTTGCGAAATTTTACAATTTGGTTCTCATGCGATAAGTTTTTGCCAGTCAAGTCACAAAGATACGTCTAATGATAGTCTATTTATAATTATGTGTGCATAATGGAGCATGAAATTACACATTGGTTTCGAGAATTATTCCGCTTTGTTAATCTTTTGTAACAAATTATTTTACTTTAGGTCAAAATAAATCATATTGTAATTTTTTCCCAAAGTTTTAATTATGTATAATTTTAAATCGACTTTTAGTTTAGGCACAACAATAATCAATTGAATTGCAATCTATAGGTTAGTAGGTATCGATTGATTTTAAGATAATCAAATGTAACCATTTCACACAAGACCTTTCGGCTTCTATGCCGAAGAAATTTACACTTAGAAATTATGAACCACCTTTCACCGAAGTAAGAGAAATTTCACGTTCTTTGTGCACACCGACACGCCCACAACCCACAACGTATCTTTATCAGTTTAACTCTCCAGTGATCTTAGATTAATATTAGATGTTTTCTATATAATTTATATATTTTTTAATACTCTCCTTTATATATTATTCCATTAGATTCATAAAGAATATCAATTGAATCGTTTAAGAAATTGGTAGGGGCATAAATCGCCCTTATTTCTGAGGGGAAATCTCCTCGGTTTTTGTGCCTTGGGGTGTGTTGGGAGACGGGGGTAGATCTTTTTGTAAATTGTTTTATGGTTCTTTTATACTACGTGTTATTTAAGGCTGAATTGGAAGGGGGTGATGACTGCAATTTTATGGCTATTCGGAAACGTTCACCGTTACACTGTGTAGGTAAACGTACCGATTATGTTTTACAGTTAATTAAAAATAAATACATATAAAAAAACTTTTTATAGGTAAAATAGGTTGGTGCTATAAAACATATGAAAAAAAACTTGAATAACTAACTAACTAACTAACCATCACGCCGCTTCCCCGCAGGGGTAATCAGAGACGACGGACCACCAAACTACTCGGTCTTTGCACATACTCCTTGCCTCATTCACATTCATACATCGTTTCATACATACACTTCTGACTCATATTTTTATATGAGCTGGAATAATTTATGTTTATTTTCATAATTACTGCACACAGGAGGCACTGAGGAAAATAATTTCCTTCAGGGCCCATGTCATCTTTGGGGAAGTTGTGTGAAGGGTCTTTTTGAAGGAAGTAGTGAAAAAATATTGTAGGAGGGGAAAAATACAGAGGCCGGCAAATCATTCCAGAGCCGAGCTGTTGAATTCAAGAATGAGTCGTGGAAACAATCCTCATGTGAAAAATATCGACTTAGTGCAAATAATGTGGGTGAGGGTGACGTTTAACGCGTTTTCTGACTGTGCACCGACGGAATAAATGACGCTAGTTTCTCAAAGCATTTCCCATTGAAATATCGGTAGAATACAGAACAACCTAAATGTAAGGCTACATTTACGCCGGGGTAGGCAGACAGGTTGGTATTTACCCAACAAGAATTTGTCTTGACATGCATCAAATTCCTCGGTTCATTTACACATATGCATACTCTTGTAATGTTCCGAAACAAGCAATTTAACTGATCGTCTTCGACCTTTTATTCCATCCACTTGCACGTTGTATTTTCTCGTTAATATGTTTTAACAATTTCTTCGTACGTCCACTCTTAGCTTTCTTTCACGCTAGTTTTCGTATCATTTCCATCGTTTTCGGCTCATTTTCGCAACTATGTATGTAGGTAGCTATATTATGCACACTATTGAAGCATTTTTGTTACCTATCAGGTACTTTAAACAAGTAGGTACCTAAGCTTTTCAAAAAGTTTAGTTTGAATTTAATTATGTTATATTATGTTTTCCATCTGTCCATCACCGTGTTTGAATATGGAATCATTAATTCGAGCTCGTTCCGACGTACTTGACGACCGCTAACTACGGCGGCACACATCGTCGGTCGGATGGTGATGGAAAATTGCGCGCGAATTTTACGGCGGCAAATATTGGCGCGCTTTTGGTTGGCGGGAAAAGTTAGCGGGCGGCTCCCACCGAGCGTGAAAAATCAGAAGTTTCATAATAATTTTGCGCTTCGGGCTGGGGTGAGGGAAAAACTTTCGAGAGACGGATTGGGGATGAAAATGATTTTAACAGAAAAAGTAAATCTTCGATTAAACCTCTTAATTTTAATCAAAATTAATATGTGAGCATATATAAGTTGTTTAAGTGGGGGTGGAAGCGTGACTAGAGATTAGTTAAGAGTGAGGGTAGGAGACAGAATGGACAGTGAATGGGAACATAATATCTACGAGAGGGCTGTACGATTTGTGTTTGTTAATAATAGACTTATACGTATTATCGAGGAATTTCTTAATTTCTAAGGCTAAAGTTATCTTATTGTTTCCTTTGTTATTAGTATGGAGAATATTTTATTATTCTATATATTATTTATATTTATATTATTCTCTGTATTTTTTCCACAATTATAATGGATAGCCACAAACTTTTGGCTAAATTCAATGGTATCAAATAATTTAGTTTTCTACTGATAAAACGCAAAAAAGTTAAGAAATATACGTTAAAACTCTTACGAAGCTGGTTATTTAAATATGTACATCTAGTTGTCTCGAGATTTGAATTTGATGAATGTTAAAACTATGACGAAGCTGGGTAGTCAAATAGGTACAAGTAGTTGTCTCGAGATTTGAATTTGATAAACGTTAAAACTCTGACGAAGCTGGGTAGTCAAATAGGTACAAGTAGTTGTCTCGAGATTTGAATTTGATAAATGTAAATATGATTGAAGGGTGCTTATTAACCGAAAAAATTTGATTTTTACCTTCTACGAGTAGGTCAATAACGCTGTTGTTAAATTACTAAGCTACATAAAAATGATTAATGTGAAAAACTCAACACTTAAGGTCAACAAATCAGTAGCAGTTGAACAAATTTTGAATAAAAAAAAAATTCCGTGAGAATTATTGCAGTTCGCCTCTGCAGTAAATACATGTGCTGGTAAATAAGAGACGAGGGTGCTTTCCAGGAATGATTTTCACGTTTACCTGCATTTCATCTCCTGCACTTTGCAGAGTTGTGTACTGCGAGCAAACTAGATATTTTTTGTATACATTCTAATGAATGCAAATGCTGGTGACCCAACGTGCCATATGTTAAATGTAATTTAACTTCATTTTACGTTGGATTGTAAATAATGTTAATCTTTTTTCTACACTTACATTTGTTAAATTAAAATATCTAACCCAATAGTAGGTAAGTAGTAGTACCTTCTTACCTAACCAGCTTCCTCAGATTTCGAAAATATTTTTTTCTAATTGATTATGTTAGTGAAGAATATTGAAAAAGTTAAAATGATATTTTCAAGATCTATCTATCGCCCATGATGAAAAATGCGTTGTGAGCTGAAAACAGTAACATCGACAAAAAATCAAAAAAATCAGAAAAATGTAAATTTCACTTCGACAGAGCTCAGTTCGACAGTTTTATTTACTGTTACAGAAGAATGGACTGATTTTCTGCTAGATATAGTTAAGAAATGTTTTATTTGAATATCGGCTCTATTTCATGTCAATTCCAACAGGTTGCATCAACATCGTTTATTTTAAATTGGTTGTTTTTGTCTTAAATATTTGTCAATTCGCTAAACGAAAAAAAACCGATAATAATGGTTATTTAATAACGATGAGATTCCGCCTTTGCGATACCTTAAAAATGATTTAAATTTATTCAGGTCAAAAAGCACGTTTAACAGCTTTTGTTCGGTGGACTTTAATGCCAAGAAAGTGTATGGATGTACTGGTTTAACTTTGTTGAACATTAATTGACGCCGGAGCACCCACCAGTAGGAGGGTAAGCGTGCTGGTAGACTCGCCGGCTTTGTCGGTCGGCAACCGGTGAGGTGACACGTTCACCTGCTGCTGGGCGGTTTCCGCCATAGACGTCATGCTTCCGCGGCTACTGTACGATTCGGTTGTGAGTTCGCCCAAATTCGAAAATGTTCAATGGAATATTTACTTCTAACGTAATTAAATAAACGTGTATGAGAATACCGATCCCTCTACGAGAAACCTACTCAGCTACAAAGTTGTAAACATTAACGAAGATTAAAGTCCCTAAAAAGGGCGTTAATATAGTAATAGATAAATACTTTTGATAGATACATACACGATTGTTTTAATTGACTGTCATACATTTTTTAACTCGCTTTTTGAATGAGATTTTTTATTTTTATCAATTTAATTGACACTTTGTAAGGGTAGCAGTTTTTTTGCACTGACTATGCTCCCAGTTTGTATATTGCCGGTACGGACCCTCCCGGGCCGGGGCCGAAGAAAAGTGGTCGGTAAAGTCGGTAAGGTGGGTCTGCCAGTGCGCTAAGGGGGTGAACACTGTACAATAATGAACATCGTACGTGTCGGGACACTCCGAGATCTGGGGTCAGCAAGAAGAGGGGATTCGACTCATGACATCGTAATAACGAGGATAATCCATTATCTCATCTCCCTCCGGAGTGAGTGATCTTTGAGAACGTGCTTACAGTGTTTCTCAAAATTCTTTTTGAACACATGAATTTTTATTTCCATTTTTTATTAATATTTACAAATTCCTTAAAAAAATACTGGGCTCTCGATGAAACCTTAATTTACAAGCTCTTAACAATACTCTTACAAGCTTGTAAAAAAACATACCTCAACATTGTCCTATAATCAATCAACCAGACAAGTAAATTTAACAAATAATAAAATGTCTTATTGAATAAAGATAAGAATCAAAACTGGTAGCATTTGGCGGAAAAGTGATTGGTCAGTTTTAGAATTGCGATCTGTTTACTAAGAATGGGTTGTTTCTAAGAATTTAACAATTCATCAAATTTCGTGGTCCATTTTTAAATTCCTTGAAAGTTTTTTCAGTTCTGTGAAGCAAATGGACCATAATGATATTAAAAAATAACTAGAATATGATTTTTACAGAATTTGAAAATGAAATTTGAATTCTAATGAATTGTTCAAATTCTGTGAAACAACTCACCCTAAACATTATCTATTCAAATAATATAGCGCTTCTAATTGGTGGCATGTTATCAAGGTAATTTTGAGAGTATGTTAATTGAATGTTATTAATTTTCTTCTACTTTATCCATTTTGGATAGTTTAAATGTCTACCTGTTCCGCAGTATATTAACGTGTTTGTGTTGTGTTCCACATTATTTTAGAGCTATTTCCGCAACTTGTACGTTATGATATAAAGACATTTGGAGGACAGGAACATACGCATACGTTTGACGATATTATTGCATGAGTAGATATGTATTTATAGACGAGTTGCAGCCACCTATTAAGTAGTTGTCGCTCTCACTTTTTATGACAACCTTCCTCATATCCGGCGAGGGGTGCAAAAAAGCAAGGAAAAGCTTTTAATTCCATGTCCTTTCATCAGACGACACAGAGGACGGGGGGGCTGGGGATGGTTGCTGCGAAGCCTTCGCGAGACAGCCTGAGCGCGGAGCCGTTCCTCACCCCGGCTGGGGGATGTCTGGCTGTGATATAAAGGTTAATAATGCCCATGTATGAATCGAAATTACATAAACAACAGAAAAATTACATCGTTTGACAGTAATGAAATAAAATTACATCGTTTGACAGTAATGAAATAAAATTACATCGTTTGACAGTAATGAAATAAAATTGGATTTCGTTTCTGATGATATTTTATCGACTTCGACGCTCGTAGAGTATGTGTTTTGTCTCTGAGCCCGGTGTTCTTTTGTTCATTTACGATCAATATCACAAATATTAGCGCAGACCCGTGTAACATCACGGGTTTTTAAAATTGATGAATTTATGAAGCTGAAAGTATTTGTGAAAAAATGGCATCATGTTCATTGCCTTTCAAAAAAGGAAATTTACCGTCGAATGTTAGTAAACTTGGCAAAAATACAAGCCATGTTGTATTCACACTAATACAAAAAAACGCTTATAAAAAGGATAGCCATTCAAAGAATGTGTATAGAACGGGCTGCTAAAGTATGTCCACCGAATCTAGATCGCTGAAATCACGTGCGTTCTCTCGGTAACTCAACTAAAGTCTTAAAGTCTTAAGACTATTAATTCATTTAAGCATCTGTAAACAAAACTTACTAAAATAATATTTAAATATAAATAAATTTTAGTACGTAACTACTTTATTGCTTTTCTGATATGATAGGTAATTAAAAGTGCACTGAACTTGTAGAATGTTATGCGTTACGAAGGAATATTTCACATTACTTACTTACCCATGCACCAACAAACGAAATTAGTATCTTTGGGTATCGTGAATTATTTGATAAAATAAGCTGTCTTCAAATTCCGTTCACACATATTCTGAAATCTGGTCTTATTATTCTTTTCATTTTCCTAATTCTTGCGTGAATTCTTAAAACAAGGTCAGCCAATCTATTTGCATCTGATCCTGTATTTATTTTCGTGTGGAGCTGTAAGTTAGTAGGGCCAACACAAGTTATACAACGAATGAAGGACGAAGGTTCTCCCGCCCGGAAACTATCACAGACACGGCGGCGGCGCTCCGAGTAGAGGTATCACTTCCGGTACAACTTCCAACTTCCTTCCAAACGAGTGTTGTGGATGACTCAAATTGTCGTTTTATTCCCTCTAGTCTATTTTGAATTCAGTTGAGGGAGGGATTATTCGTGTCTGTAATTGGCTCGTAAATTTTCCCAGCTCAAGCGGGGCTGTTTCAATTTATAATTGAAACAAATGCACTTGAATGAGGTAATTTAAATATTTACATTACTTGAAAAATGTGTTCCGTAAAGATTTATTGATATTTTAAGCTATATTTCATTACCACGAATGAATTAAAGTTAATAATCTGTATACTCTACGATTTGTATTTACGAGTATTTTTTTTTAAATTTCTGTGGAAATTTAAACGGTCTTTAAAACAAGTAAAAGAAGATTTATGAAAAAAAGGTTTATTTTTCTGGGAAACTCAAACTCCCTTTCCCCATAATCTTATCACATTCTAGGTGTAGAAAGAAAATCCGTGTAACTTTTCCACTAAGCGTGACACACGATTTCCGGCGCTCTGCTAACATTTCCGGACGAGTCTATCTTCCGCGGGCTTATCTCTATTTCCGCTTCCTCCCATCACATCCTCTACATTCACTAACGACAGTTCAACTTGGGAAATTTATAACCGGCCATGTTAGAGGCTTTCTTTTGCCAGCAAGGGAGGGTCTTTTATCTTACGACTTTTATGTTTCCTCGTCATTTGGATTATTTTTCCATTTGTAAAAGAGGGCGTTCTTTTCATGCCGCACATGATATAAAATACGGTTTAAATCAACGTTTATGTTAATTGCTTCGCTAAATATAATTACACTATAAATGAAAAATTACATAAGGCACTTCCTAGCGGTACAGACAGGTAGGTAACTATTAGTTTGCGAATTCCCAACGACAAACCAAAGTTTTACGGGATTCATTTTTACGCCAAAATCAAAAATAATCTTCTTCATGTCTGCAGTTTGTTTCCTATATTTAAAGCATTCGACAAAATAAGGCTTAATTAGGTAGATGCACGAAAGACGGATGCATTTATCGGCTATGCTAGCTATTCAGAAAATGAAGGCAATAATAGCAAATATAAATATTTATAAATTTTGAAACATGGATCATTTACACAGAAAATTTGGCAATGCGTTGTAATTTCAAGCACACTCTTCTCAACCCTTTCTGTGGGATAGATGCGATATATTATTAAAATAACAAAAAAATAAAATGCCTTGTTGCTTGGAAACTTCAAAGTGTCAATGTACATCCTATAATTAATTACCATACGTCCCAATTGATAGATAATACGTCTAGTGACAACAGATACATCACATATCTGTGCGCAGTGCTCCCCGCCCCCAGCAACTCGGTGACGGGCCATCAGGCTGTAAATCGCTACTTGCACGAGGCAGAGCTTTAGCGGTGGCTTTGTGGAGCTTTGTGCAGCTTTCGGGAGTTATCAATGCTCGCGGCGGGGTTCCGCTCAGTGGAGGTGTCAAGCGATGCGGTGTCGACGGAACGATCACCGGCGTTCTGCAGGGTCGGCCGATGGGGCCACTGAAACCGACGTGAACGATTTAAATTATAGTGGTAGTGTACGTTTGATGGAAGCTACCATATTATTCATTTTTGTAACTGAACGTACTTTAATAAAATTAGATTTTCATTCAATAATAATAATTTATTTCTTTATTAATTATAAACGCCCTAATGGGCTTTGGTGGGCTAAATAGAATAATAAATCAAATAAAACGGAAATGAAATTAAAGTTTTTGTAAGAATCCAGATCACTAAATTCTCGTAATATTTGAAAAGATTTAAATATAAAAATAAAATCTTTTCGCTTAATTTATTAAGACTCAATCATCATTTTTTATGTTTATATAGTAAAGCGCAATCGAGTGTATTAGTACAAATTGAATGAAGTGAAATTTACAAGAGATGTATTTATTTATTTATTTATGTCTATTCTTGAATACACATTTTACAATTTTTTACAGTGGTTTATATTGTAGTACAGAAAAATAGGTATAAAAAATAAAGAACATAGGTTGATGTAGGTAAAACTGTGTGTGGTTGATATTGTATGTTACGTGAACACCTCACTAGGAGAACCTGTGCTGAGGTGTTTACGTGTTTGTGATTAAGTGTGACAGGTATTTATGTGTTGTGGTAGAAATTAAAAGAAGATAATTTGTGAATACTGTATGCAATATTAATATATATTATAATAATATTTTTCTGGACCCTTGGTACCAGTGGACTCCTAGTGCCTACGCCGATTCAGTGGCATATCTCGTTATATTGTGACAAAGGCTCGATACCCAGTAAACATCCCCATTGTGTCCGTTTTTTTGACCCGTCTCAATGTGTCAATGAGTTATTATTGAAATGTAACGCATCCATGTCCATTCAATACTTTAAATGCGTTTATTTGTTACCTGAAAATTTTACATGAATTATTTGACGCCTGGGAATAGTTTTTACAAACGTTGTTTTCACATACAAAATCCTTGTGAAAATATCAGTCAGAACCTGATATTTTTGTGAATGTTAATTTCTATAACAACCTATTTTACAAATTTTAAGGATTAGAATTGTCTTGAGGCCATTAGAAATACTTAACCAAACCTAACAACGCACTACAGATGATTTTTTTAATCGCTTCCCGTTGTTAACAAAATAAACAGAGTACTCTTATTACTTGCAATAATGATTATGTATTGTGTCATTATGTGGTAACAATACTGATAGAAACAACCCAAAGGATACAGAATTACATCCATATTATATTGTGTTGTCACCCACCGTAAAATTGTGGTCATTCTACTCTTCTGGACCGAAATTAAAACGAGCGTGAAAGATTGAATTTCTCGGCTCGGCAAAGGTCGGCAATGCCGAAATGTCTTTGTACTAAACAGGTGGCGAGGGTTCCTCTTCCGTTGCACTTGGTTGCTATTCATTGAACCATCGAGGAGAGAGAAGACATCCGTGTAATTGCTTTCCACGGACCTTGATATTTACAAAATTTTATTACAAGTATCAGGTTTCAATTTTTTTGAATTAGGTATCTTCAGTTTCAAATAATAATTTAACTTTGGCTTGCCATTATGACATTATTATATTGTAAAATTTCCTCTCTCTCTTGGCTCTCCATTTTCTGTAGTTTGAACACTATATATATTTGCTACAAATCTATTCACTACTCGTTTGTAACATTCGGTACAAACTTATACTCTTTTTGTCTCTTTCATTGTGGTACGCAGACATATTATCAGAACCAAGTTATTTACTGTACACACCAACTCAATGACAGAATTTTTGTCTTCTGTTTTCAGGATTTTTCAAATGTCCTTCAAAACAACAGTTTTTTAAGCACAGAAGGAAACCTAAAAAAAAATCGATAGAAGAAATATGGATAGATAGAAATGTGTAGGCCATTTTAGTACCTTTTGTAAATTTTTTTTTTTTTCTTTATTCATGAAAATATATTTGTATACAGGTTTTTTACATGCTTTTCGACTACCATAATAATAATAAACAAAGTTTCAATCAAATTGGTACTTAGTGTGGGTGTATTTAAAAAAATATATTTTAGTTTTCTTCACGAACTTTTACGTCAATTTAAATGTTCATGATTTTTTTTAGATATTTATTTTATTTCGTGGCATTTTGTCGATTCTGAAGATTTTCAGACCGATGAATCCCCATTATATTCGCCCAAACCAAGTAACAAGCGAAAAAGATCAAGACCATGCTTCCCTTTACGGCATCCTAATTCAATGTGCATTCGGATGCGATCCCAGATAATGGAGACGTTATAATGTGGGTGCGAAATGTTTCCGGCATTACAGACTTAATGCCTATTCTATTCGAAGCTCACAACCCCCCTACACATGTTTGGTACTCTTAGTATAATAGACACTGACCTGCCATCTATTGAGATATTTAGTAGACTCCTTCTCAGGTTACAATGGACGTGAATGGATGATATTGAGATGAGCAGGAAATTGAAGTTTTTCATAGATTTTTTTTGTAAACCTATTTTACCTACCTGCATCTTTACGTTCATTCAATAATAATAATAAATAATATTTATACACCGCAGTTTAGTGTCATTTCACTTCAAGTGCACTTTACTATAACAAACTTAAAAACGGTAATTTACTGTTAGTGGTCATGTTCTTAAAATTATTCCTACAGTGTGCCTTACCCAATACAGATATAATATTGTAAAACTAAATATACTGTTTATACAAAGTGATGACAAAACTTAGAATAACAATAACAGTAGGACAGGACAAATCAAGAATTAAAACATAATAAATCACAGGAGGCAGTTTGTGCTTAGAAATGAGAATCTTCTGAGCGGACATTTTAAAGGTACGTTGGTTCCCGTCTGTCTGAAGTTGCCTATCGTCGTATAGTGACATACTAATGAAAGGATATCTAGTAATAATTATTACCATAAAATATCAACGTGTTTTGAAACCAATGGTTGCCCCTTGGTTCTGTTCAAATTTACAGAAGTTTTTGTTACAACTACCTATTGTCATAATCTGTCTTTACTTAGTACCTTGTATAGGCTTATATTATGCTACGTATACATCCAGGAGCCAAACTGCCGAACCGAACCTCAACTTACGGGAATGAAGCAAACAACCGCAAATGGCGCGAAACGCCGCTTGCAATTGATTAGTTCCTCGTAATTCGTAGTACGGTTCGCGTTTCAGTTCGCAAATGTATAACGTCTACTTATATCACTCCAAAAACGATTGCATTGGTTTCGACAGAAGATGTTGATATTTTTTACTATGAAATAGTGGTACGAAGTTATTTATTATCATTTTATTAAAATGATACCACAGAGTAATTTTAAAATTGTTGAAGTAATTACTATCGTAGATCATGGGATTTTGTGTCGTTTTTTAACAAACAATGTTACTTACTAATAAATAAATTCATTACATTATTAATTATGTTAACATTCGTCACACATGGACAAATCCATTTTCATAATTATTTTTATTTGCATATCACTTATGTGGGTACCTCCTAATTCGCTAAATATTTAATATACTTCATATGAACCTTAAACCTCAAAATTGCTCTGAATGTAGGTACCTACGAATTACGAACCCCAGGTTGTGTAAAATAAATGTTTTTTTAAACCTTTAGGTGCGAATAAACTTGTTTTAAATTTGATCCAATTTATAAACAACCAGTAATCTAGGTTAAAAGGTTATTTATCAGTAAGTTGTGTGAAATGTGTGGACGCCGGAATAGGTTACACGTGTAACTAACCAGTTTTTGTTTCATCACTTTTCATAACTTTATAGCACTTTTTATAGGTGTGTTGAATTGTCATTTTGAGGAGTTATCATAGAACCAAATATAAAACATGTTTACGGGTAATTCTCCGTCCTTGTTCCGGTACCGCCATCTATGTATTTTTTACGAATAAAGATTCATATCCAAGACTCAAACCTTGAATTTTGAATAAAATGAGTACTATTGTCGAGTGTATACTTTGCTTCATAGATGGCGCTACAGTATTATTTTTTGTAAATGCTAAAAATGCCATAAAAAACTGTTATTTCATTAATGTAGTGTGAAAAAATATTTAAAACTTTAAGTAAAAAAAATATTGCATCGGCCGGGAATCGAACCCGGGCCGCCCGCGTGGCAGGCGAGCATTCTACCACTGAACCACCGATGCTTATAGAAATGGGTTATCTTTCAGATTCTGTAGCAACAATAAAAATGTAATTTAATTGTTAGTTACTTGAATTAGAAATTAGAATAAATGAACTTATAAAAATGTTTGTTGTTGTTACTAAATTTCTCTAGTAACTCATAAGCATCGGTGGTTCAGTGGTAGAATGCTCGCCTGCCACGCGGGCGGCCCGGGTTCGATTCCCGGCCGATGCAATCTTTTTGTGGTCATCTGGCCTGATCAAATTACCTACGAATAACAAATAACTTTTTTATCCACGAATTTAAAGCTGAATAAACAATTGAATTCTCTCTGTTTATTAGCTCGGTATAGATTCTCATCGAATTAATTTTACTTTTGGCAATTAAACATTTTTTTCGCAGAGCTATAAATACAATTGCATTTAGAATTCAAATAAAATTGTTTTAATCGAATCTTAATGTCTAAGAAATTCGTATTATAAACTTTTTTCAAACTATCAAACTTTATCTTCCTTAAAAATAAATTCACTCAACCCATGAGATAAAGGTTTGGTGCATTGAACACGATCGAAATTATATGCTGTCTAACAACAATGAGCATTTTGTGAATTCTTGAGTACCCGACAACAGCGTGATTTCAATATGATTGTATTGTAAATAAGTATTTGTTTTACTTGATCGTGTCATGTCTTTCTTTTCAACTATTCCAAGGAATCCTTTCTTATTACACCTCTTTCTTCGGTCACATTTCTACGTCTCATTTTACCACAAATAAATATTTGATTCATGTCTTTCTCGGTCATCCCCGACTTTTTCTACTATTCACTTCATGTAGTATCATGAAATCCACACAGTTACTGTTAAAAAAACTACATTATGTTGACGTTAATTCGAATCCGTATCTGATTCCAGTGCTGACATAATGCGACTTTCCCAAGCGTATCCGACCTCTTACACCATTCAAACCAACTCCTGGCACTAATAAGAACAATTTTTGAAATTTTAAACAAAATTACAAGAATGGAATAGCAACGAGAATTTGACAAACAATGAAACATTCATTATTAAAAATTATATAGATAGATTGAAATGTCCTCTTATAGTTATAGGCATATACAGAATACCTACTTTCGCAGCCCATTTTTAAATGTGTAACTACATACACTTTATAATATCTACAAATAAATTTTACTGCGTGCAATAATTATAAAAAAATGTTCATGTTTATCATGAATTCATAAGCATTAAATCAAATACGGACCCACCTATCGTACAGGTTGGCCTGATGGACCAATACTCATCTCCAATTCTGACATTATTTTATTAGTGATTATATAAATATGAACGTGTGTTGACCGTGTGTTATGTTTGTCTGTTGACAGGTGATTGCCGGCACGGGAGTACGCGGTTGGCTGGACGCATCTCACGAGCCATCTAATTGGCTAAAGTTCGTCCGCTCCTCCAATCACGGACACGAGGTCAACCTGCAGCACTACCTATTGGCCGGACAGGTGAGATATTACTATTTGAATTCAGAATATGACGCTTGGTGCGCATCAGAAGATTCCACAACATAATATAGATTATACAAATCCCTCACAACAACAAAAAACCGAACAACTTTGAATCTTGATAAAAAAAGTTCAAATCAATAACATTGCCATTTCTCACCAAATTTTGAATGAATGACACCTTTTTATATAGTTTCATTTTACTGTACTCGATTCTTGTTGGAATCGGGACTTAATTATGCCTTGATGAGCGTTACGAAGGAACAACATCATTAGTGGAGTAGCTAGTGCCCATTTACTATTTATTTGTACATTATGTGTATGGAAAGGCTTTGTACGTGATCTACGAGGCATGTAATTATTCGGCAGTTCGACGCTTCGTGCTGCCAACTTGACGAGAATCTAGCAATTTGATTGGTTCGCCAGTAAAAGCGTATTAAGTATGGTGCAGTAATTATGGATGCTTCGCCATTTTATTGATTCTAGATAACTATATGCCTATCACAAAATAAATTTCTATGATAATCTATGTATGTGAAAACGAAGAACTTGTTTAATTCCTTTGAAACTGCACACCATAGCCATTAAGTATTAAGAACACATATTATCGTTTGACAAGCTTGCTTCAAGGCACCGCAGTGGGTCCAGTTTTATTTTAAAAGCACATTGTCAATTCTTTTGGTCTTCTTGCAAATCGGCTTAAAATATTGTTAACTTATTTTGATTTACCTGTGATTGCAGGGTAATAATTATTTATTAAATTAACTTTTATTGAATCTATGGCATTCTTAAAATAAATTTGCTTAATTTATTTCGGGTTTTTATACTACACGCTTTAAAAATGACCAGGCAAGTAATGTTTTATGTTTTATTTCCAGCTATGGTACAGCGTATCAAGGGACATACCAGTTGGAGCTGAGCTGGTGTTGGGGCCAAGGGAGCCCCTGCTTCTCCAGGAGTTGCTCCAGGCTCCACAAGACGATCGTCATGAGAGGGATGCTGGTAAGTGCCATAATTAGTTAAATAGCTGTATTAGTAACTCTGTTCTAAAGCAGCAAAAGTTTATCTGAGCAGTAGTAACACGTTATTTGCATACCTTTTTTGAATGAAATCTTTTCGATCACCGTAATGATTTCCAGATCACAACGTCATTTACATCATGAGTTATGGCGATTTTAAGAAGTCTTACAATTCTATTATTCAAATGTTTAAAAAAAAGAAAGGATGTTAGCAAAATTCTGTTGATATTTCGGTAGAAGCCTAGTATGTAGTAAGTACCTGCGACCTACAACTATCTATCAGTAACGATAAAGTAAAATAATTAAGAATGGCCAAAATGAGGTTCCGATAGGTAAATTGAATTTTACCCAGCTTAAACAAGCAATTGGAAAAGATTTATTTTTACTCTGCGTTAAACAAGCAGCCCTAACAATCAAAAAATTCAAATCAATCAAAACAGCCCCTCAAAATACGGGGTTGGAATAATATTATTGAAAGTCGTTACAATTACCCTTTTAAATATTCACAAGCACTTTGACATAGGGTGGGAGCACCCACCTCGTATGAAGTCACCTTTGGTCCGCGATAATAAGCCGTTCCCACTGCCACTGGAGGCGAGATCATTATTGTTATTATGCGAGGGTGGCCGCTTCCCCATCTGTCAGACGTTTTAGTCACTTTACAATGTGAATTATTGTTTCTTTACCTACTT
Source organism: Hesperophylax consimilis (assembly GCF_061612785.1). Taxonomy (NCBI): domain Eukaryota; kingdom Metazoa; phylum Arthropoda; class Insecta; order Trichoptera; family Limnephilidae; genus Hesperophylax; species Hesperophylax consimilis. The sequence continues at coordinate 6,947,412 of NC_142836.1, forward strand.
TAAATCGGCGTCTCAAATAAAAACATATTTTTGAAAGTGACCACAAATAAAAAAACATTTGTTAATTATGTGTCTGAATGGCTTGTGTTTTAAAAAAAAAGTTTATAACAGCTGAAGTCCCAGGCGTTGCCCGGGCTTTACGCGGAGTTTTTTTAAATCAAATGTATACAGTAACCTTTCTCTTGTTTTGAAGATAAAGTGTTTAAAACGTCATCAGTCTCTGTCACTGATTAGTAGTCGAGGTTCCCTGCGTTCCCCGGTGTTCACAAGGTTTTTGGAAATCAGACATAGTTGAGGCGCACAAAATAAACGTGTGTTATTGGAATTACAGGTATTATACGAATATTATGCATCTTAGTAGGAGATTTTCAAACATTGTTGAGTTATTCGTAACCCGGGAATGTTTGTCTTTCTTTTTTAAAAAAAAAAAAAAAAATATCCAAGCATCAACAGGAATAATAGTTCTAGTAATGTACACTTTAAAATCTAAAAAATACTCTCGACAGAAACAGGCGACCAACGTGAAATTATATAAAATCTTGGGCAAATATGAAGGGTGTCGAATTGGTAAGAGCTAAAGAGCTTACTCAAAATATGAAAATTTAGCTTAAGATTGACGAAATTGATTTGTTTTTAATGATTGCAATTTGCATCTAAGATTTTTCTATCGAACCTCTGATAGGAAGATGAAGAATACAATACTTTTTATGTACAAATAATTGACCGCTTCAATGAGGTGGTTGTATTAGCGTGGAGAGCGATAGTGATCTGATTTATTTTTTTCGATAACCTTAATAATATTTTTTTACAAAAATGAGTAATAAACGTAACGAAAGCCATGTGACTTGACCCCAAATAATTTGCCACTCGCGAGGGGAAGTTTTATTCATCTGATGGCAACTTCCGCAGCGTCGGCCGTTCCACTTCCGGTTGGCGCGCGTGGCTATTTATGAATTATTCCCTACAAAACTTTCACCGCCGCTTCCACCACACTATATGAAAGCCATCATCGAAACTTATTGCACTGACCAAAGCCTGAATTGTCCATAAGTTTCTCTCGAACTTTACATCGTATGACATAAAAAAAAGTATTGGTGAAACTTGTGGGAGGCACCGAGCGTTGTAGCTTTTCGTGACCATTTAAAAAGGGATTGTTTTGTTTTGTCGTTTTGATTTCGAACTGAAATCGGAAATCAAATTCAAAAGTCATCGAGGGAGCAAAGGTGAGGGTGAAAAACGTAATAATTAAGGCGAGTCACCTGGCTTTCGTTATTACCCCTAGGTAGGTAAGTGGGTACTTATAGTTCCTACCTAAACTAACTAACTACACATCATGCTATTTACTTTTTCGCACGTGTAGGCAGAGATGATTGTACACTTGACGCACACTCCTTGACACATCGTCCTCAAATACTTGTTTCTACGAAATATCTAGTCTGCTCCCGACATCTTCCATCCACTTTACGCTTCATATTTGTTCTAGAAAGTTCTTCAAACGGCCATGGTTCTTCAAACCACATCTCGTTTAAATTGACTTTACAGAATCTGCGGTTAAGGGGACTGAAACATTTTTCTCATAATAATTAATTTCGTTCACACTTCATCACTTGTGTTACCACGCAAAAAAAATATCAGTTCATTCAGGTCATTCTTATCATCAAAAATAATGTATTGGCGGGATTAATTTCTATATCCGTGCAATCCTTTATAATTAAAAAAATAAGATTTCAGATATACAATCTCATGAAAACAACAGCCATTGTTCGCCGCAAATCATGCATCTGTCCCTGCAGGAGAATAAGCCGTTTTCAGAAATGATGCAAATCATTGAATATAAAATTCTCATGTGGGGGTAGTGGCATAAGCCCAACAACCCTTTGAGATGTGGGGACGATAAGGCCAAATCAGCGCGGGCCAAAAACCCTAGGCCTTTAGGGTCTGTAGGTTTCGCGGCTGTTTTAGTCAATTGGGCGAGTTGGATTACTCTGTGAAGTGAAAAAGTCAAATAAAGCACTACTTAGTGCGGTAAATAAAATTATAAAAGAATCTTATCACAACTGATCTACGGGGAGTGAAATTAATTTTTTATCAGATGCATAGTACGATTACCGTTTACACATTGGTATATTTAGCTTGTTCATAGTTTTATTTGCTTCTATTATTTTCGTTTATTTATAGGTGAGTAAAAGAAATTTCTAAAATTTCTTCATTTGCGCATACTGTCGAACACAGAAATACTTCATCGACATCAAAAACATCGTGTGAAGCAAAAAATTATTTTAGCAAAATTGAAACAGAAGATAACCAAAAACTTTGGCTGTGAATTCAGCAGTAGGTAAAACCGTTTATATAATAATTAAAATAAAATGACTTCGTTTGAATACCACTTTATTGTATATATTTATAACTAACCGGTTTCAGTTCAATCCGAACCTTCATCAGTGTTAGTAAAAATATAAGTGGTATTCAAACAAAGTTTTTTTTTTTTAATTATGTAGGTAGGTATACCCACAGAGTGTTTGCTACAAGTGAAAAATTAAACCGTTTTTATTTGTTTTGGAATTAATTTTGAAGATATGCCAGTAAAACCTTCTTCGGCGTTCATTCTGAGGAATAGTTTATTTAGGTACATTTTTACTGTTATTCATATTTTGCTCAAAGACTTTTTTTAAAAGCTGATCAAAATGAATAGGTACAGTTTTACGAAACCCGTGAACGGTCCAATAACTTTTCAATAAAAATCACGTAGGTCATGTCAGTATTGCACAATCGCCCTCTTCATTTTACTGCCCTAAAAACAGTGCAGACCCCGATAATAACGCAAGTATTGTGGGGGAGTATTGGGACCGTCAGAGGACAAGTCCATAATAAGGGTTGGGGACCATTTGCCTTTTGCCCTCTGCCACAAAGTATTGCCGATGCGATACCAATCAAAGCTAAACAGGGTCAACAAAAACCCTTGAAATTTTGATTAGAACATTTTAGTTTTGTTTTGATGTTCATGCAAGAATGGTAGCAAAAGTTTATGTTCCGTCATTTCAATGTAGTAATAATTTTAGTTCAGGTCAGTTCAGTATATTATTAATTTGTTGGTAGAAGTAAATCGGATGTCACTATCGAAGGATGTCACATATTAAACAGCTAATTCCTTTTCTTCTTCAGGATATCCCTTTAAAATAATAATGTTGATCATCTTGCCAAAGTTCTTTGGACCCACTGCATCTTGAACACATATACTATGTCGATGGATTTCACAAATCAAAAAGCCAACTTCTTAAGGTTGACCTTTGCAAATAATTATGTTCTCTCGCCAAAGTTCTTCGGATGCTCTAACTACATCTTGTTGAACACATTTATTCTAACAAACATTCTTGACCTACAAAAAAAGTATATCCCTTTTATATCTTCCTTTTTATATGCCATATTTGGAATGTAACACTTTTTGATCTCAACTAAATGTGTTTAGTATTACGTTTTGCTTTAGTTTTTTCAGATGCTTTTGGCTAAGTGAAATGAAGAATGTTTTCTTTCATGCTTTTATCATGATATCCCTGTAAAAATACCACTTTTACATAGATAGGAATGGCGTCGAAGAGATACCAATCAAATTATTTGACGCAATCAAAGCGTGACGGCGCGCGGCGTCATCTGGCAAGTGCCATATTTCTACCCTTTGTACTTCATTACATTACTCGTAACTTACTCATAGCACGTCATCATAACGGTTCTCGGAATCAAACACAGAAACCCAGATTTTGAAATAACTCTGTAACCCTCTTCAATATATATTTACGTGGAAAAGCAATAGTGTTACTAATAAAATATCTAAGAACCGGCTTTTGGCAAATATTTCAGATTTTGCTTATATAGCAGAATACTAAAAGTAAGAGTGTTCTTAGTTAGACCAAAGAGAAATGTGCCGTTTAAACCATAAATAAAACCAACACAAGAAATTTTATAATGTAGAATCGCCGCTCGGACCTACACAATAACATCATTATCGATGATAACAATTTTATCGCTGCAATCGATTGAACGATACATTTTTGTCCGCTGGACATGAACGCCTTACACTATCTAAATTGACACAGAAAAGCAGATAGTATCACGAAGTCTCTACTTTCACTCACGTCTCTATTATTGTAAAAATGCATTTACGCAATAAACATATAAACGTTTTTACCATTATGTGTTGTGATAATCGCTACTTGTTAGATGGTCGTACGATCAGTACAAATCAAAAAACAAATATACCAAAAGCCATGCTTCAGTGGAAAGCAATAAAATAATAGTTAACATGTTTATAAAAATGGATAATCAAATATTTTGCCGCTGGTGCACCGTGCCTATTTGCTTTTATCAAATTATTTTTATAACTGCCAGTGAAAGACAACTTTTAGCTATGTTATCAAATAATTTATAGAATAATAATTATTGTATACACAGATACTCTTGTCAATTGTGGTCAGTTTTTATAATTTTTTTTTTAAGCCGAGTCTAATGTGATATTGGAGTTTCAGAATAATTCTCTCTGTATTACACCGGATCTAAGGTTTTTTGGACTTTTATGAATGCATTTTTAAAACTCGTGTAAAAATAACAGACTTATACACAAAAATCAATTACTTTTTTATGAATAGCGCGCTAAAAAGTTGTTGTTGAACGTTATTAAATCCGTGTAATTGAAAACGATCTTATCAAATAAAGATGGCTTAGAATTGCTCAACACTTCCCAAATATGGTTTTAATTTCACACGTTTTAGATACTGTTGCATTTTAGGTTTGGAGTGGATCTTAATTTTGTTAATGTTAAAAAGGGGAACGAAAATATTATAACTGGGAAAACTCACAGAGTTTTAACGAAGCATTCAGAATTGAGGTGCTCGCTTTGCAAAACAGTTTGCGTATTGCTTTTTAAATTTTGAAGTTTATTTAAGCAGATGAATGTAATATTTAATTATTTTTAGATGAAGATAATATTAATAAATTGAAAAATGAAACAGAACAATGCAAAGAAAATAAAAAAGATCGGAATTAGGGATCGGACACAGGATTTCTGTCTTACCGACACAACGCTTTTAACCATTAAACTATTGAAATATGATTATTGTCCTCGTTTTCGTCGATCATGTTTCAATAGCTTAGTGGTTAGAAGAGTTGTCCCAGTAAACGGAGATCCTGAGTACGAGCCCTAGTTTCGACGGTTACGTCTTTTTTATGTTATGTTTTATGTAAATTTAGATTTATTTATTACAATATCTCTATCTTACAGGGGCAACGCGACACGATCGACGAAGATTAAGAAAATAGTCAGGTTTCAATAGTGTAGTGGTTAAAAGCGATTTCCCGGTAATACAGACATCTTGGGTTCGATCCCTAGTTGCGACCTGTACCTTTTTTATTTCCTGTTTCATGTTTTGTTTACACTTATTAATATTGTCATCTGCTTAAAATAATAAATTACAATTATTTAGGTACGTCCATTTAGAACGTATCTTTAAAGTAATAACACCTAAATTATAATTTATGGTTGTTTATGAGAAATGAGCTTGAATTTTGAGTTCTTATTTGCTAAGTTTAATCTCCATAAGATTTATACTTTAGCTTGAGACGCAATGGTTGTAAAGCTAATACTCACCGACATTACAAACATCTGTAGTCGAGCTTCATCCGCTGAATCTATTATCAAGTTGATAGCTTTCCTTCAGGTTATAACTTGGGCAATTATAACTTAATTAACAAACGTTGCTTTAACAACTTGGAGTTTTACTTTGGCCATTGTTAGAAGGGACCTGTCACCCTATTGAGTTTATGGCTTGGGGTGGTATCCGGGCGGGAATAAGATGAAGGAAGTAATGATTCTTCGAGGGCTTAAAGCTCCCAGAAGCCCGATCAAGTCGCACAGATGCCTTTTATTATCTAACATTTCAACAGAACATAACAAATCCGAAATTATTTTCTCAGATAGATTAATAATTTGATTTCATTAAGCGCAGACTTTGAAGACTGGCATCATAAATGGCGATTATCTACTTCAACTATTGCGCGATTCTTAAAATTAATAATGCAAAAATATACTAATAAACTAGAAAGTAGATTATTGTTTTCCATTTGGGAGGGAGTGAGGGTGCCACCGCCCCGGGAATCATTAATTCGGTAATCAACTCCTCTGACATAGGTCATAACAAGTGGTTCGCTAAGTTTGGTGACTTAGCAGTGGTGCCCGCGTTCATGCGGTGAGGTTTGTTCAGGTCTTGGCGGCGAATGCGTCTGCCCACCGGGAACCTTAGACCTCTCCCGCCAAACTTTCTCTAAGGAATGGATTCATAAGTAACTCTTGGACAAACTGACACCCGAATTACTACCCATCCTTTACAGAACTTTTCTTAAAAATACTCACCACACCATGCTCTCCCCAAAAGATGATATAGGCCCGAGAGAAATTATTTTCCTCGTGGCCTCCTGTGTGAAGTTAATGTTTATAAAACGTATCTACTTATATACAGCAAAAGTTGACTAAGACTGTTGTAACACAACTATTTGGAATTTTATCTGTCTGTAAATTGGTTTGTTCCGTTCCGGTTCCGTTCCGGTTCCGTTTTCATGTTCGATGATGACTCTTTTAATTGTTCAGGATTATCTTTTAAAATGTGAAATTGTCGTGTTTACTAATTAATTGTATGTAAAACGTACCTACTTAATTAGTTAACCTAACAATACCTACTTACAAATCTTATGATTTCAGAGGAAATTTAGGCCTCGCTTTAAAATAAGAGAACATTACAAAAATGCTTTTTAAAAAAACTAGATTTTTTTTTAATAACGTATAGTGAAAAGTGGCATATTAAAGCACTCGTTTTTTGAATATTAATTTCATCATTAGAAAAACATGCGCAAAAAACTGTTTCGAAGCGACCGGGATTAGAACTTTGCCACCTTCCGCCTTCAAAACTTGAATACGCCACTAAGTTATCGAGGCAACCCATAAGTACAGTAAATTAAGCATTTATTTACTAAACGATTTTTTTATTCGTATTTCCTTTCCTTTTTTGTACGGACTTGTACACAAATATACATATTTAATGTTCGAATACCATCACAACTGATAGGTAGGTTCCAAAAATTACAACCAGAATGTAATTTCAAATTAATATTAATGTGGCGGTCGTGTTCGGATATAGTGGATTTGTCAATCACAAGGAATTATACAACTTTTTATGATGATCATTTTTCCAATTGAATACCCGGACAATCAAAACTGGTTAAATTCATACATAATTTGTTGGAGTGGGCTATGAAATATATTCAGTTTTAATCCAAAATAAAATTAATCCTCAAATCGTGCGAAATGATAAGACAGTTTTTGTTATCCCTGGTTTTGAATATAGGGTGGACATGGTGTTATTAATATTTATATACAAAGTGAAGAGTTAAATATTAGGGATATTATAATTGTAGAATTGATAATTGCATATTAGCTGAAAAGCGTAGAACCTTGAAAAATCAGGAAATCTGACTTTATTTGTTAATATTATTCGTAAGAAATTTAAACATTTCAAATATGGAATATAAATAATTTCTGGCAAAAAAATATTATGTTGTAGATAGGTACTTTACGCTTGCCTGAATTCTTCATACAATCAGTTCCAATTAAAAGAGGAGAAGAAAAAAACATGCGTGTTTTTGAACCAGAGTTATAATCATAGAAACACAATAGAACTCATTATCGACAGTATCGACACACTAAAATATAGATAACGGACATTTTTTTTTCCTTAAAATTCATATCATCCCTGTAGATCCGTGACAAAACGATAAATCCATTCGCGCGTCATAAAAATATGAAAATGCATATTGTTCTTTGATAAATCTGCGTCTGTACTCGGGAACACAACCCTTTGTCGCACCGGCCCATCGCGCTACCGCGGGGCCCATGGGCCGGTGCGGCAAGGGGGAGGGGTGCTTAGGCCCAGCACGCGACCCAACCCTCGCGACAGTATGACCGGAGGTATTGTCGCAATAATAATATGAGGATTATGACGGGAGTGACGACGTATTGCAGTTATGATTATTTTAATGGTTTCCAAGCTGTGTTCCAAATTGAGTATTTGTTAAATCAATGATATAAAGAAATTGCCAGGGCGTTTAGTTACAATGTTTATATAAATACACACAACATTATTACACTAATTATAAACATGCAGATTATTTTTGTTGACGTACATAATTTTCTAAAATTTTAGCTATTGATTGTTACAATCGCCTTGTACAAAGTATCTCTACTTAGGAACCATGCTGTATATCTGAATCTAGCTGATAATTCATAAGTTTGGAAATTACTTGGTAACATGTACAATATTTTGGACAAAGTTGCACTTCGGATAAATGCTGAATCAATATTTTGTGCGAAAATATATTAAACAATAATAAATCTCCGGGGAATATTACACATATTGTGAAGATTGACTTAAACTAATTTAAACATATAACCCAATAATATCATAAACGAAGGTTCACCCATCTTGGACAGAATGAAAAAGGTAATTTTCAAATATTTTTTAGTAAATTCCTTACACTGCGCATAACCGTCTGCAGCCAGTGAGACTATGGCACCCCCAATTTGGGACATGTTTTTTTACTTAAAGGGGAGGGGAAAGAGATGGGAAAAAAGGAAGTTGGGGAAATACCTGGCTATTCAGATTTAGTCATCAAACACAGTTAAAGCCATTTTGTACCTACTTCAATTTCAAGCAACGTTTTAGTTCTGAATTGTGATCTTTCACCAAGGCGATACTGAGAGTAACATCCGCTCTGAAAACTGACGCTAATTTACAATACAATATTTTACATAAATTAATTGCGAAAAAACACAAATTTTAAATAAGTGAATTATTATTTTTTTTTTTTTTACAAAACTATTTTCATTGCGAAAATTCTACCGGATGGTGAAAAGCTCATTAAAAATAGATATGTAATTCTAATAATTACAATTTTATTTGGTATTATTGTAGTAAAGCTAATATTAATAAAATACAAATATTTTATATTTGTAGGTATCTATATGAAAAGATAGGTACCAATATCGGGGTGTATATAATATAATATAGGATCTGTAAATACAGTAGATATAAATGAACCCTTCTTATTTTTAATTGCTTTTTAAAAAATGTTTGGGGACCAATGCTATTTTTTTAATTCGACGCGGGATAGACGTCATCTTTGGGAAACACAATTTTTATGGTTGTATCATTTAGACCCCTCCGCAATAGGTAATTACAATAATGGTGATTTTTTAGCTTATAATTTACAATGTGTCCGTGTATACAGTAAGCAGGATTAGATTTGCATTTATTACAAAATGTCTTCATAACGGATTACTCAATATACCCTTAAAATAAGTCGAATACGCATATTAACACTTTTTTTTCTAAACAGAAATGGTATGAAAGTATATTTTGCTTCTCAAACACATAACAATTAAATAGAGGTCTAAATTTTTAAGTATTATTTATAAAATTATCGCTTTTTAAAAGTAGTTTTTTCTCTAATTAATATTTCCCTTATTGAAATATAAATATTGTCGTTTTACGTGATGATTTTCGACCAGAGTGACATTTAAAAAAAATAATCATTTGGGTATTTCAACTGTCTCAGAGAATTCCCGATTTATTGTGATTTACTGGGAAGTCTTGACATTTATTTTTAAACTAGATGCTTTAATATCCTTAACTTCCAAATAAGGCTTATAATCATGAACTTATAATACACAACTACTTTAAAATATACCTACTACGTTCCATAAGCTTATTACAAGTATTTTATTTGTCCTCCTTTAAAAAAATCATGCCGTTGATAAATCCCTTCAAAAATAATTCGTTAGGATTTAAATTCATATTTTTTTGCTTTGCTGTGCCTACTGATGAAGATAACGGCTTATGAAATTAAATTCATTTGACAATCCAGTCACACCACGTGACAAACCAAATATTAGCTGAGGGTTGAACGCCTACACAACACAATAGAATTAAACATCACAAATAATGACAATATGAATGCAATAATAGATTCATTTGTCAGCCCCGCCCAAGTCTCGTCCACAGCCGAGTACAATGACAAAAATAAATACGTCATTTATTTAGAATTAAACACGGTGATATGTACAGATCGCATTAACACTAATAAACCGTTAGGTCTAATATATCAAACAGACCCATTCGCACTTACGACTTTCTAGTAGTAAAAACGCCCTCGATGCATAAAAAAATAATAATATTTCGTTTCAAATACGATCAGATCACCCGAGTGACTAACCAAAGTTATGATTCTCATCCAAATAAAGAGAGGGGAATATTAAATTAACCCGTTATGGTCCATTATGCAATTGTACCATTGCAACTATGCTGGGGTACTAGGGGATGATTTGTGATCGCTTCTGTGTATACCAGTCTTATTTGGTGATTTAAAAATATGATTACAGTTTTTTTTCACCTTAATAAGTTATAACTCTTCTCGATCGATACAAAATAACTCAAGATCAAAAAGATTTGGATTCATCAATTTATGTCCACTTTAAATGGTCTGGAATACTTGCCGAAATCTTGAATGGAAAACCATAGTAAAACCATAGTATCATTGTTAACTAGTTGAAGTCCCCGGCTTTGCCAGAGCTTTATACAGAGTTTTTCAAAATCCGATGTAGGCAGTAATTATTATTATTTTGAAAGTTAAATCAACAAAATCTACATTCTGCTTTAAGGGGCGAGGAAACGGGATGGGGTTGTTTTCGAAATACATGTTACTAATAATTTTACATAATTTTCAATACCGTATGTGACTTCTTCCGTTATGATATAGACGGTGGAAATGTTGGGTGACCATGCAAAGAATTATTGCAATCCAGAGCGTCAGTGTAATGGATTTTAAATTTTTGTGGACTAGAAGATATCTCGATCAGCTCCTCATGTTACGAAGATATGTTCAAAATAATCGATTCGATCAGGTTTATCATTTAACGCGATGAATACAAATCAACAGCTAATAAAATAAGTTGTATTCTTTATAAGTTAATAAGTTGTATCAAGTTAATTGTACATTAGTATTCTTATATTTTCATTAAACTATATTACAGTCTAATTCAGCTGTTAAATGTAATTTGTCTTATTTCATGACAACTCTTATTTGTTGAATTAGCAATGGTTGAATACTGACGCAATTCTGAATATATTTATATCCATTAGTAACAATAATGGCAAGCCTTTCCATAAGGGTTGCAGCCCTGTCTAAAGGCATGAAAGGGTTGTACAAGTCAGGGCTGACACATCATCCATCATCCATCATCTCGTGCTGATATCATTAGAGCGCGCGACGCGACGGGCGCGTGTCGCGCAATGTGGGCACGCCAAGATTAATGGATCGATCGAGAAAATCGATCATTGCGCAATGCAAAATGAAATAAAGCATTGTCATATATTATTGTGTTGAACTAATCACATATTAGAAAAAAATTGGAAATCGTCAACTTTCAGTGGGAAAAGATAAAGAAGTTTTTAAGAATTTGTTAAAATATATAGTATGTTTTCACTATTCGAAACAAAATGTTGATTTTAATTTAGTTGTGTGTAAATTTATTTTAATTATTACTTATTTGATGTATCTTTAGACCCACTTGTTTAACTTAAAATTAGATATATTTAAGTAATAACTTTATTATTTTTATTTATTTTTTAGATCCACTTGTTTTATTCATATAATTACTTTTAATTTTTGTGCATTTTCAGACGTATTTCATAAACAAAATAAATTTATTATACTCATATTTCTATTCTAGAATCTACGTTTTACTCTATGGCACACCTCTCCACATTCCGGAATAAATGAAATAAAAAAGATTTTATTTTTTGCCCTGAGAACTCCGTTGTAACCGTGCATCGTTGTAATCCGTTACGTGCGTTTTTTTATGATAAACGTAGGTAGATTCAAAATTAACAGTAAAATATAGATGAATTCATTAACTATCACTATACTAAATTTATATGTCAACGTATTAAAATTCAGGAATGATTTTTTTTAAATGAGGGCGAGTAATATCCAACTCAAAAATCACTCAACTCATATTCTAGTTATTGACGCGAGTAATTGAGTGGTTAAGTACCTACCTACTAGACATAAAGTAGTAACTTTAATTTTTCTGAAAAGTTTCTATTTATAAGAGATTATAAGATGTACACAAGTGTATATTTACTAGGAAGAAACCAGTTTTACAAACAGTTGCAAATAAATCATTAAATGTCTGGTCAGTGGATGAGTTAGCATCGCGTCTTGTTCCCACCCATGCATCCTATTTCTTGGCTGGCCAAGTCCGGTAACACGAAACAGGCAAAATTTTCCGTTTAGTTTTATGGTAGTTGGATATTTAAAAATATTGTTAAGATATTCGTACATGTTTTGTATTTCTTTTAAAAATAAAATTGTCAAACATTAACAAAAAACGTTACTCTTATTAAATATTCAACTCTGATTAGATTCACCCCTCACGCATGCGATAGCTCCGGAGTCAGTACATCACTTCCTGTCCGGTCGGGAAGCGAACCCGTGTATGTTGGCTGGGAAGTCGAGTGCCCAACGACTAGGCCACCTGTCGACTCACCTGACTTCAAAGCAGTTACGATTTGATTTGATTTCTGGTAGGGGTTGGTATTTTTACAGGGGGTGGGGTTGATATATTAGCAACTTTTAGGGATTTTCATTGAAAAATAAATGTAACCGAAGTTCGCTGACAAAAAAGTTAAATTTATTTGAAGCTAGGTATGTTTATTTTAAAATTACTTTTGCGTACGTATCTATATCTCTGAAAAAGACACGATTGTTATTTTTATTTTTTACCTAAAACAATTTAAAATGAACAAAACAGAAAAAAAGGCGACAACTTTTATTTTTGGATTTCATTTATTTGCGGTCGGTAAAGGATTTCACCGTTCAGGGATGGTAAAATCTTAACTTAGGTTCTAAGTGTTTTTAGTATTTGTTCACCTACATTACTGACAAATTGATATCAATATTGAGTTAGGGTCACCCCTCAATAATTTAAATGAAAGGTGGTTCAAGGCATACCTGTTAATATGTTTCATCTCTTGAACAGCGACAAAATTATTTGTAGAACCTACCCGTAATGAAATATGAATACTTAAGGTATTGTAGTCTAGACCTTACTCTACCTTGTAACAGAATGTTTCATGGAAATAATATAAAATCAAAGTTGGTAACACTGTTGTAAAGTAATTGCCACAAATTTTGAACAATTTATCAAATTCGAAAGTTAATATTGATGTTTTCTAAAGATTCTAGTTTAGTTTGTTTCTTTTTTATATACGTGTGTTCAAAAATATAATGTTAGTTCATTTACAGAAAATATGTTACAATGTACTAAGTAATCATTTCACAATATCGATTTGCTTGAATATTTCACCTGCCGAAAAAAAAATTACAAAATTAAAACCAAATATTATGCTGAAAAAATAGTTACATACAGAATTATACCTAAGTATTCTAAATTCTGAACTACCCCCGAACACCTGTGAGGGTGTTCAAAACTAACACAATTTTCCCTCGTTTTTTATCATTGAAAATAGCTTCCACCGTCCCGGTGTGGGTGTGTGTGTAATATGTACAGGTTAGAACAGGGCGGTGTGCGTGTCTGAGGGTGGGGGGTTAATGCCAATTTGACACGCCTTTTGTTTTTGAGTACCACTTGTGCTCTATGGAACATTAAAGTTTTGTATTGTACGGAAGGACGACCTCACCTGTACATCGGAAGCTACTGATTGTTTTTGTGTTGTGATTAATTTGGCCAACCATTTTTCTGGTAAATAATAAAATTTAGTTCAGTTTTATTTCTTAATATTTTTTAAGTCAGTTAATTGATTGTGTTTTGTAATAATGAATAATTTTTATTTAGATTTTTTTAAACAATACATTCACCTTAAAATCAATTAAAAATGGAAAACAAAAAAAAAATATTGTATCAGAAAACTAGAACACTGTGAAAAGAGTTAATTTTTAAGTGAAGAAATGTCAAGAATGAAAAAATCAGTCATTTTAAACTTGACACTCAACCATTAATATTTTATTCGTATATAGCTACTCAATTGTAGGTTAAGTGAACGTCCAATATTATGTACGACAATAACTGGTATTTTTATGATTTATTAAAAATTGTATTTAAATTTCTAAACCTTGTTTTTTTAGGTTTGTGCTTCTGAAGCGTTTATCAACACTTTTCTTTATTTTAATAAGGTAATATTTTACAAAGCATTTTTTGCTTTCACAGGATCTCAGAACAGTGGAACAGTCGAGGACGATCGTGAAGAAGACGAACTAGAGGACTCCAGTGAACTGAGATGCTCTGTGTGCGAGCTGCTCTTCCAAGATATAGACAAGTGAGTCCACCATCCATTGTTTTATTGCAAATAACTCTATGAACATGTATATTCATATCAAAATAAAAACATTCTGTGGTATTTTGCAAAATATTGAGTAGGTACTTAAAGTTGACGGTGCAAAACAGTTTTGTCTATTTATTTTTTAAGATTTCTTATAAACACAGTACGTGTTTGCAACACTTCATTAAACGTTTAATTAAAAAAGGGAACAAGCCTTGTTAGAATTGATGTAACAAGATTACAACTTATTTTTGCACTGTGCCTAAAAAAAAACGCCAAATGCGTTGACAATAATTATTATTATACTCCGAGGGCAGCTACCTTATAATAGGTACGCTCTAGAAAAATCAACATATTTTATGAATTGAAAGCATTTTTGGCATAATTGTTGTGTAGGCTCCATCAAATTCGTGTTTGTAAATGTTAATAAAGGTAATAAAAATATATTTGTGTTATTAGGAAAGCTCTTTGCCTCTCTTAGCTAGTTCACTAAGGAGGCACTAGTCATGTATAAAATTTCTAAATTACTAAAACGTTATTAATATTGCAATATTTACCATAATTTATTCGCAATTTCATAAATTTTACTCAGTCTCAGAGGGCGTGGTGAGTGATTTGATACCCCACAAAATGAAAAACCTTTTCCGTTCGCATGTTTATTAGAAATAATAATTAAATTAATCTTAAAAAATCATTTGCGTGTTCGATTAAAGATTCAGGAGCGAAGCCCCGAAGAGTAACAAGCAACGCACGAATTTGATAAACCGTCTGATAAAAATATATACGCTAGATTTATTTATAATAACCATGAAACGGGTGATAGGTAGAGAGGTCGAATAGTCAAATATACTAACCAAACCATTGCTGGAAATCATTCTTAATACCGTTCCACCACCTCATCGTAAATATGACTGTTCGGAGTGACAGATTACCTGAAAACAAAGCACTTTGACTCGCATAAGTTCGCTCAGTACAATAAATACTTCTAATAATATTTATTACACCAAGGCGAATGAAAAATTTTTTAAAATTTATTATTGTATATGTTTAACTTGTAGGACTTCGAAGAATAATAATTCATAAAGTTTTTTGTGTAAGTTTATGGGCTCAATCGTATTGCAAATCAGCATTCGTAGCAAGATGACAGAAACACTGCTCTACGCATTGAACTTTAAGTCAGGGGGTTGTCTTTTGATTCCCACCTAACGCAATAACAAACTTAAAAGATTTTTTTTGTAAGTTTGTAGGTTATGAATCCGTTTTTTTTCAAAATTTTGGACAGGTTTTTGATCTGATCAAGATTTAAGAGAAAGTTTGCAAATATGTCTAAAAAGTAAGGAAGGCGAATAGCAATCATAAAAAATAATTATTTGACCACTATTAAACAATAATAGTTATTAATGTAAATTAAACTTGACAACACTAAATATGTCATGTTGGTAGCGTCAACATTAATTTTCATTACATTACTTGCGCTAATCTGAAGTAGAATTATTCCTGTTTAAACTTCGATACCATGAAATATTTATTTGGTTTAAATATGTGACCTGATTAATCAGCTTGCTCGTTGAAATCGATTTATTTACATGCAAACAAAATAAAATCACTTCACAAATAAGTGTTAAAAATTATTTGCAAAAAATGTTTCTGAAGTTTTTTACTCGTTTTGATGGTGTTTTGTTTGTCATGGACAAATGGCTTTTTAAAAGCAATATTTTTTCCTATGACTAGTGCGATTGAAAGCACATTATTAAATTCATGGAATGTTATGACATGTTAATCTATAATTTACATAGAAGGCCTTCTCCATTGCTGATGTCCATTACGATTTGTAAAACATGCAATGCACTTTCGATGGAGCGTGCCACTTCGCGCTCGCATGCCGTGTTGTGTGATAACTGCATCATCAAAGATTTTTTACATTTTAAAGAGGAATTGGAATAAAAAATGTACATTTTTATAATTTTCATTAAATTGATTGAAAGTATTTTTCCGACTGTCAGCATAAAAATTTTACACTGGTTATTTATTTTCCATGAAACAATTTAACAACAATATATTACAGAGATTGCGGATGAAGAACACATAAGTAATAATAATAATAATTATAATGGATAACTTGTACAGCGCTTTTTGTGTAAAAAATCAGCTCAAGAGCATTGTAAAATTGCAGTTAAGCGAAATTATATTAACAAGTAGTTGTGATAACATGTATTAGAAGTAATGCCAAAATATGTCGATTTGACATGACATTGATAATTTAAAGTAATGCTAAAGATAAAGGGAAGACTTCGGTGGCTAGGTCATGTGGAGAGAATGACCGAGCATCAAGAACCAAAGTCCCTGCTGAGCTCAAGACCGATAGGGAGAAGGAGCCTGGGAAGGCCAAGGTTAAGATGGAGCGACAACGTCCTCAAAGATTTGTCTGCCTTGGAGCTTCGAAACTGGAGAGAGCTGGCGCGGGACCGAGATGAGTGGAGGAAGACTCTTGAGGAGGCCAAGACCCACCAGGGGTTGTAGAGCCAAAAGTGATGATGATTATGATGATGAATGCTAAAGATAATATTACCGAATAATCATGAAACACGCAAGATGTGATTTTATTATTACTATACGTTGGTACAACTAGAAAAGTTATAGTGGAATTATAAAAAGGCCTTGGGGCAGTTTTACTATTTTGTGACATGCGTCAAAAGATAATGGTCAAACTATCTGTAAGTGACGTTGAAAATGTCAACGGTCATTGCTGCATCTAGCAGTTAATTGGTTGTATATTTTTATGAGCGTCCTCAGACATCTTCCAATCTCTTTGGATCCTGTTTGACAGTGAGTTTTGGGGAATTTGATAATAAGAATAAGGGTAGAAATGAAAAATAGAAATCAACAAAACAAATTTTTGGTCATAATTTTTCAAAGCGTAAAATATTCCGAAGTGAAATGAAAAAGCTTTTTTCGCTATGCTACTGCGATCATCATACAACTAATGTAATAAATCATATTCGATTCCTCTCAAAAGAAATATTGAAACAATCTCTGCTTGACAGATATTTCATCAGAATGTACCCAATAAAGATTTTTTAAAATTACATCGCGAAGGAGGAAACGTGTTTCAATAAATTAATTATTGCGCTTCGTGTAAAGATGTATGTAATAAAAACATCATCTTGTTCTCCTTTAAGATTTTTTATTTTAAATTAATATGTTCATGTTAAAGAAATCATGTTAGACGCGGTGCACAAGAAAAAAAATCGTAAATTAATCCTTCAGCCAAACTTTATGTTTCCTTTCCTTGTAAACAAAGGGAAAGTATGTTACTTATGACAAAATTGCACACCTCTTTCTTAATTTATGTGCACAATGTTAAGGATTTTTAATATCTAATTTGCGTTTAAATGGGTGCTTTATAACGTGGGCGAACATTAATCTACTGATAAAAAATTAACGATAAAACTATCACAAATCACATAAAGCAACCGTAAAATACAGATATTTCGCATGATACACTGTAAGGCTGAAGAAATTTTAATGTTACGAAGAAAAAAATAGGCAGATCAATCTTTAAAAGCACTCTTTACTTATCCTGATGAAGGTTATAAAATTTAAAACAAATTCGTCGAAAGTTTTTAGAATTTCTGATATTTCTAAATCTTGCTATATTTTTATGAAAAATGAAACGTGTTTTTGAGTATAACTACTTCATAAAAGATAAATCAAAAGACAATATAGATATAAAATTGAAATGTTTGGATAGCTAAATTGTTAATATTCACCGAGGAAATTCGTTAAACACTGATTATTGTGATTTAAAATATTTTGAATTTTTTTTTTGGACCTTACTTATTTTGCTCAGTTAGACCTCTTTTAGCGAGTTTCTCCTGTAAATTTTGAACTTACGAGTATGTTAGGTTAGGGGTTGAACTGGTTCGGTCCCAAAACAAGTTGTCAAGCAAATTTATTATAACATAAAACATAATGATACCTACTCGAAAGTGAAAAAAAAAACATTTATCATAAATAAATTTATACAATTTATTATTTTTTTAACACGATATGTTCGTACCTAAAGTATTATAATGTTCGTGTCTATCAAGTGCCCTCGCCGTGTCACGAAATCTCACCCTGATTGAAATCAGAGCCAAACAACATCCCTTATTATCCAAATGATAACAGTACACAGTGAAACACGTACTTTATTATAAATGATGCCGTTTCATATCGGCGAAAAGATCTTCGGTAAAATCATCACGATGATTGAAGCGTGCTTTTAGGCCATCTGATTCGATCTTCTTTTCATTATTGATAATGAAAAGGTGCCACTGTCCATAAGGTTTCCAAATAAAGTTGTACATGAAAAAGGACTAACAAGTTCCCCAATAAAAATCCATTTTTAATGCAATAAATTTCCTAACCACATTTTTGTGTTATATGTTCTTTAAAAATTACTAACACCGACTGAAGGGCAAATTAAGTTGATTTGTATTACTTAGGATGGGCTTGTTTATAATATGAGATAAAAATGAAAGCCTATAGATACGTTTATATCTTTCTCTGGGAAAATTAGAAACTAATAATAAAAAAACTATAATTTTTTTTCTCTGAATATTGTAAAAGTTAGCCCATATTTTCACGTGGAAAATATTGAATAATGATGAGTAAGAGTTATAAAACGTTATCGTTTCTAATTTATTATTGGCAAAGCAAAAGTTTAACGGTTTCCGAAGTTCGATATGATTCACCCTATAATCTTTGTCGATCAACTTGATTAGACCCATCACTGAAGATAATCTGTTTTGTTTTCCAATAATGGTGGAATCATTTTGTTTGGATCGGAAAATCGTGGAAAAGTGCCGCATTGTGTATCATCGAATGCCGCTATCTAACGCTTGTGGTTTTCAAATAGTTTTAAAAATAATATTATTTTTAAAATATAAGCAAATACCATCTGTATTAACTTTGAAGTAAAACAAGCTTATATATTTTCCTAACAAATGCAAACTATTCGTGCATTACAAATAAATGCAATAAACGAGTAAGGAGACTTGATATTCGAATGTGAATCGAATATTTCATTCATGTAGAATATAGCGTATATCATTCTAGAGGAATATGCATGAAAAATATGTATGCAAATGTATAAAGCGAAGGGTGTGCGCTTATGTGATAGCTAGGATAAGAGCTTAATGATTTATCCAGTATTTCTCTATGAAATTATTATCTCATTGGATATTTTAACGTATCGAATAGGTACCATATAATATATACATATATTAAATTTAGATATCGGTGTACCAAAAAATTTGCATATTAATATCAATGAAATGATAAAACAAACGAAAGTACGTAGGTAAACCCATTCTTGTATCTTGCTTTTTCGTTTTGAGAAGTAGTTTTTTATGAATATACATTTTCCCCACATATTGACAGCGCCTCAGTAATGTCTATTTTAACATTAGTGACACCTGTGATTTTTCCCTTGCCTTATTTGTGGAACACATTCATTTCTATAACCTTCACACTAGCATAAAACGAGGGAAACCTTATAACAAAAGTCCAATGAATAAGGGATGAATTCGCTTCATTTCGTAATCGACTAACATCGACTTGTTATGTGGTGGCCAAATTTGTCGTCTCTTTAAAAATTTTTTTGTGTTTTATAACTTCATTATAACAGCGAGTAGTTTTGATAGTAGAGTAAAGTGTCATATTGATAGATGAAGATTTGTTTCTATTAGAAAGTTCCTACTTCCCTCCTCTGTAATCAATTCTTCGAAACAGCGTCTACTGGTGCATGACGAATTTGCCGCGTATGAACTCATTTTTAATCCCCGACAAGTCAAACAGAATTACGTGTTTTGGAATGACTTAAATTCATTATAAACAATACTAATCGAAATCTATCTATCCGGCTTATAACTTAGAATGTTGTAGCAGTTAATCATTTGATCACTTCTAAATATTAATACACTGAATACTTGTCCTAAGAAATTAAACATGTTTACAATTTTCAGTTACATATAATAAAACACCATTTTTTTCTACATATTGCCAAATGAATTCCACAACGTATTATTAATTAATGAAAAAAGATCCCTTCCCATTATTTAATTAAATTTAAATATAGAATTTGAAAGCGGCTGTTTCAACAGTTCTTTTTCGAACCCCCTCGATGATACAATTAAAAAAATTGAAAAAAAAATAGTGCGTGAAGGCATTGAACATTATTATATTATCACGAAATATGAACTCTGTTCATATTTCGTGACGCTAGAGCTAATCGTAGTAGAATTATTAATTTTTTAAATGTAAATGCCACACAAGAGTCCCAACTGCTCCCGATCGTCTGGAGCCAGTGAAACTGTGGCATCCCCAACTGGGGTACGTTGTGAGGCTGAAAGCACTGATGGGAAGGATATGGGGAAGACGAGGGTGGGGAAGTTCTTGGCTATTCAGATATGATCACCAAACACGGCGAAAGACATTTCAAGCAACGTTTAAATTCTGGATGGTGGTTTTACACCAGGACAATACTAAGAGTATCTTCCACTCTGGAACGTGCCGCAAATTTACCTCATATTATTTAAAATGATTACATTGTGAAATACAAATTCACAAACCAATAAAATAAAATGTACTTGCGCACGCCGGTATTTGAACCGGCGACCTCTGGATTGCTAGTCGACTTCAAACGCACACACACACACATAATCAGACACAAACACACAAGCACACAACAAGTTTTCGGATTTATAGTTGAGACCTTTTATGATTTTCCGGGCAGGTTTGTAGATTTATGTCAGTTTTTCATCTTTATCTCTAGAATATTCTTTTTATTTACTCGTTGTCTCCTACCTGTCTTCTGATCGAGATTAGCATAAATAATTGCAATTTATATTATCATCTTATATTTTTTAACTCCATAAAAGACAAGACAACATTTGTGTTTTAATTGACATTTCTAAAATTATATCTGCTCTATAAAACGAACAATATTACGAACAGTGATTTATATTGATACCATACTAAACCAGTTACAAGGATGGTGATAGAAAAGATTATATTCGGTTTAGAACATCCACGTCTGGTAAATGTTGTTTTGTACATATTTGGTCGAACCTGGATTTAAGTGTTTTTTTCAATTAAATAGGGTAACCAACAGTACTTAATTTCTTGTAAGTACCAACATTTATAAATAATAATTATTGATAAACCAAAGCATCCATTAGAAACTAGAAAACATAGTTAATCAGACCCCTGACACCTGGCAAAACTTCTGTTCAGCATATAAATCACCGTATCGATTAGAAGTTGATAACAGGAGGACAGAAATACGTTCAGGTATGCGCCGAGGCACGGGAAAGCATTTGATGCAAGAATCTCGCCGATTCTCTCGATCATTCATAGATTGCACAAGTATGCTTCATTTGATTGGTTAATGCTGCCAACGGGCATAGATGTATTGGTTTTATAAAATTCCTCTGTCATCTGAACACAAAAAAGTCGAGACTGATTTACAAACTTCGGAAATAATAAGTACGCCTAATTTTTTCTTCCAAATACGAAATATTTGCATAAAGCCGGATCCACGTGATCTGTTCTGTGGAATATTTCTTAAAACGATTCGTTTGAAAGGAATTGTTGTGCGTTCCCACTTTACATTTGACTTTACGCACCGCGTAATATTTAAACCATGTGTTTTTAGTAAGGCTATTACTCTTTCTATTTCGTTAATACTTGCTCTATTCTCGATTCAAAATTGGGTTTCTGTTGGGAAAGCGACATTACTGGTTTAATTTATTCCTTGTACTATTTAATGACATTAAAATGGATGTTTCGAAGCGTCTTAACTCACGACAGAAATGATACTGCATGATCTAGAAGTTCAAGGTAAAATGCAACTTTAAAAACACCATTCGAAATATTTGTTTCTTAATAATAAACTACTCAATTATTCCACACTTTAACGGATAAGATTTTTTGGTATATACGCAATAGCTTATTTTGAGTTTCATTTTATCGTTTTATCCTCGGCCTAAGTAGGTTTTAAGCAATTTTTTTACCAGGTTGACTACACATTCATGGTATTATGACATATTGCCAGATTAACGTGCTTCTGGGTTAACCAACATGTTTTATATCTTCTCGCTACTGATCCGCTATCAAATTGCAAAGAAATAAATTGAGAAAGCTTCCGTGAAGTCATTCATTATGTTGGAAAAAAACGTACCAACAAAATACTGCCTACAGCTCCGTATTTATTACGTATTTTTAACCTGGTTCAATTAAAATTTTAGATTCATTAATACGAACTAATGAATATGTTAAGTTTAGCCTACTATCATCGAATATTTATTATTTACGTTTATATTTTGAAGGCAAAGTCGTTCGAAAATCTCACAAATCCCACGAAATCAAGTCAATAAGCACTTTCAAAAAGTAACATAGAGCTTTTATTAATTGAATTATCTCAATTGAATTGTCTTTAGACAGTAACATTGTAAACTTCAGATACTTTATTATGTTTTTTACAAATTGAAAAACAATATACTTTTATACGAGTATTATACCTATATGAAGTGGTGAAAGTCAACATGGATATCGCAGTCAATATTGGTTTTAACATAATTAAGAGTTGTGAACAACATGCGAGACAACAATGTTTTTTTCTGACCTGATTTATTTTACTCACTGGGTAAATTATTACGTCTACCGTTTATTGTAATAACGCATTTTTATGGCTTGAGTTGGCTAATAAAAAAACAATACCGCGTAATATCAAGAATCAAAACGATATTTTGTTCATTCTATTGGTACCTACCTAACTCACTAACAATACGTACTTGTATATACGAATGCTGATTTCACGTGGATAATTAATTATTATTATTATTTTTTAGATTAAGATTTTTAGGCCTATGGCGGTTATTTTTAATTTATATGGTGGTTTTTTTTTCTAATCTCTATAAAAAATTGAATAAAACTGAAGTGTTCTAAGAGTCGGTGTGTAGGTATATGAGTGAACTATTTATGACTACATTCGCAATTATGTACGAAGTAGAAGGTATTACTTACATATATTATGCATCTGTAACGTTCTGAATTATTTGGTACAATTTCGAGTGCGGATAATTGGGCGGTTAATGCGCAAACGTGATTAAGTTTTAATTGAAAAGGAAAAGATTCGCAAAAGCTTGATTTTAATCGCGTCACGATTACAGAACTGGGACGATCTGGAATGAAGTGGCTCCACCCAGCGACGTATATTTTTTTCTTTAATTAAAAAAATTCTCAGGCTTCTCAAAAATATTGTTGGTTAACAAGTTTTCTTCGTCTTTCACACCTTTAATGCGCTCAGTGCAGTCTTAAAATACTTAAAACAAACTCCAAAAAATTATATTTCTTATAATATATTTTTTCAATGATATTTAATCTCTTCTTGGAATTGTGAATATTAAATATATCTAAGTAACAAACCATCACACTCTGTTTCCCCGAAGATGAAAAACTCGGTCTTGGCAAACACTCCTTTCTTATTATTTTTTATGATAAACTAATGTTTATAAGACAAGGTTTTATGCATTGCACAAAGGATAATAATTTATTATAAGCAATAATTAGTCTCCTGTAATATTAATACAAATTGAAAATATCTCCCGAGTAAAAATAAATGCCTTCGACGGGAATTGAACCCGCGCCTTCTGATGTCCGGTCAGACGCTCTAGACCACTGAGCCACGTCGGCTTATTTCCAACACGCCAAATAATTCAATATGTACTAGTACTTCAATCAACAATTACTGCTTATTATGTCGTATTTATTTTTACTCGGGAGATATTTTCGATTTGTATTAATATTACAGGCGACTCATTATTGCTTATAATAATTTATTACTCCTTTCTTCATTCACTTTCATACATCGTGTCGTTCTTCTCCTTCTGTTATTCTGACTCTTGACATGGCCCGAATCAAGTATTTGGTTCATTTTTATTTTTGTATTTTATTCATATGTTTATTCATATTTTTTGTTACAATATGTATTTAACAAAACTGAGTATATTTGAGTAGTGTGATTGTAAAAGATCATTATGCATTTTTTACATTTGATCATGCGATGTCTTCGTCTAGCGTCCCCGACATCTTCTAAGATTCAAATTCGCGTCATATAATCTCCTTAGACTCTTTTCTTTGGTCATCCGCTTTACACGCCCAAACCATCGAACCGTCTCTTTTTTAATCATGCTCATTACGATTCCATCAGCCATGTATTTTTGGCGAATCTTCATATTTTCAGACCGTCGTACATATTTTATCCCTCGTATGATGTATCCCATTACCTTAGCATTCATTCTACTTTTATCCTTACTTTGCCAGTTCCATTTCTCACTGTCATATATCAGGGATGGTAGTGGCAATCCATTGTGGACAGCAAGTTTAGCTTCTTTGGACATTTTTGTTGTTGATGCTATTATTTAAAGATTTCCTTATATACGCTCTCACATCTGTAGATCTTATTACCACATCACTAAATACTTAACCGTATTAAGGTACAAAGTCTAAATCATTGTGGTTACAGATTTTTTA
The DNA here is from genome assembly GCF_061612785.1 of Hesperophylax consimilis. Taxonomy (NCBI): domain Eukaryota; kingdom Metazoa; phylum Arthropoda; class Insecta; order Trichoptera; family Limnephilidae; genus Hesperophylax; species Hesperophylax consimilis. Next base: position 6,972,428 of record NC_142836.1, read on the forward strand.
TTTCAGCACTTCATGAATATTTTTTGGTTCGTTGATTTGGAAAATATATTTCTTATATATTTACGCTTACAAAATAAAATATCTTTACATAAAAGAGAGTAAGATGAAACACCATCTTTACTGAGTCACATCCTATTATTGGGTTTAAAAACATTCTTTGTTGGGTTTTTAGTACTACACCGTTTTTTTAAGAAACGCTACTGATCTTCAAATCTCTCTTGGTCTATATTATCTTCGGTGCGATCTTTCACGTGCAATCTTAGTCGGAACAGGCGGTGAATGTCTTCATTAATCTTGTGTCGATGGTAAATTTACGAGATAATAATAAAAAACTGTTTATTTCTTAATTTATTGCGAAAAACTAAACAGTTTTGCTTAAGAAATAGGCAAAGCTTAGTAAAACTAAATTGGAAATTTATCATAAAGAATTAAAGTTTTTACCAAGATGACAACTCACGATTGATTGACACAACTAACAATCTATAAGTATTTTTCTTGTAGCACGATTTAGTTCTTGTTTGACTTTTTATAAAGTTTTCCAAAACAGAAGAGTATTTTATTCAATCGTTTTATGAAAAAGAACTGCCGATCAAAATGTTTATTTATTGTTGACATTCGTTATCACAGCTATTACTTGCAAAAATATATTGAAGATCCATGAAACCACCTTTAACGGCCTCTATGGTCGAGAGGTAAGGCTTTCGATTAGCAAGCCGGAGATTGTGGGTTCAAATCCTGGCTTGTGCAAGTAAATTTTATTTGATTAATTTGTGTTATTTCACAATTTACTCATTTAAATAATATTTAATATATTTGCGGCAAGTTCCGGAATGGAATAAATCTTACACCAGTATGGGACCTGGTGTAAGACCACCATTCAGAACTGAAACGATGCCTGAAATGGCTTTAGCCGTGTTTGGTGACCAGGTATAAGGAGAATAGTGTATACCTGGTGGAATAGGCAGGTACTTATCTACCTTCTTCTCCCCAACTTTCTCTTCTCCATCTCCTTTCCCGGCCCACTACCTTCAGCCTCACAACATACTTCAGTTGGTGATGACATAGTATCACTGGCTCCAGGCGGTTAGGAGCAGTAGAGACTCTTGTACGAGTTAACATGAAAAATAAAAATAAAACTTTATAATCTAAAATTGCACCCCACTTATTATTGACCGAAAAAAAACGAACCCCTAATTTGTCTGTTAAAGTTGAATCTTTATCCAATAATTTCATTACAAAAATGTTTTTGTATTAAAATAATGCAATATTGTGAAATTCTGACTAAAAAGTAACCGCCCACCTCTGTTGCACATTCCCAAAAAGCCGCCTCGTATGGCTAGGCATGGCGTGATTGACATCATCCGTTTATGCGATAAACTTATTGCTTTTACGAACCGTTATAAAGTTTTTATTTATATCATTAATTTTGACACATTACTGCGTAGGACGGCAGTCAAAAGACACATAAAAAGTACACTATCGTAGTCCGAAATCTCTGTTTATTTAAATGAAATAAAAACATGAATATTAATAGGGAAAATAGCCGTACAGTTCGTCCTTCTAAAATGGTCGGATTAAATCGATTGATCTAAATAAATTATGCTTATAAATGCGATTGCAACACATGCGGCTTCGAATCCAAATTCCGATCGTTTGGAGTCATTTTATAGACGTTAGAACCCGCTTCTGTGCTGCATTTGATTAATGTTGCCGAGGAAAGGAAATTAAATAAATAAAAATAAAGTATTAATGATCTCAAAGACTTTAATTGATGTGGTGTATTAACATAAGCGTTTCATCACTGTCAATAGATGTTGCGCCAAAGGAAATTATATCGTATGATATCGAGTCGCGGTGAAATGAGGCATCCGAAAAAGATTTTTTTATAATGTTTATATCCTTAATGATATCCGTGCTACGAATTTTAATGTTAAAGTAATTATGCAGATAATTTAACATCATTAATTTATTTAATTTTTCTTTCGTTGTAGAACTAATAAATAACAAATAAGTGGTTTGTGTTTTGTGACTTGTTACATCGTACTTATTATCAAAAAATATCCCACTTAAATCACAAATAGTTTACGGAGAAAACTTACTAAAATATGTTAATTTTGTTAATTCTTATTAAAAACTGGAATGCAGGCCATTAACCAATGAATTGACAGAGTTTCTAACAAATTATCACAAAATCGAATGTTTTATGAGGACGGCGGAACACGTGTTCATACTTACTGATATTGTCGCATTCCATCATGATGTTTATCAGGAAAAAAGGACATGGGTGAACACGTGTTTCAATATATTCTGAATGTCCAATATTTTATCAGGAAATAGGCATTCTATCAATTTTTTTTAGGATCGTTTTCCTCCGTGTGGGTACAAAACTTATTTAAACACGGTTTCTAACAATGTAACGGATTCTACCAACTTAAATTACTTTCCGTTATTACTTCATTACCGCAAAAATATTTAAAGTTCGATGGCACACATTATCACACAATATCTCCATTATCATCATATTATGAATTCAAATGATTCTAAAGGTTTAATGATTTTGTTTTGACAAACTCATCGTGCTTTAGCGGGTTTCATGTGTCAATAGCAGATATTTTTGTATAAACACGTGTAATAATTATATAAGTACAAAATGAAAGCATTTTTTTAAACTTCAACTCAAACAAATTACAAAGCATTTGTGGTTCAGATAACCTTAGGCTCACTTAATAAATTCTTAATGTAACGTTATTAATTATTTTAATGAACACAGTAATTAAATATTAGGTTGCAATTAATTACACACTTCTCACTAGAGCCGGGATGAGATATTTGGCACCTGGGGCAACCGAAAATGCGAAAACTATTTTTTTTTACCGAACAATCTTTTTGAATTTCTTCAACGTACATAGATTCCTCCCATTTCAGATTTACTCTACGTAAAGGGAACAGTTGTTTTGCATGCCGAAGAGCTCTAAGGCATTTTAAACTGGGCCAGAATTAAAAAAAGCCTTGAGTGAGAGTGTGCCATGATGGGCGGTGGTGAAAAAGAACCATTTTAATGTTCATCAATCTTATATCGAGTAACAGGTAGACATAGAGGTTGCATACTGTTGATAAAACTAATGAGTTTCTCTAATTGCAAGAGTCTACTTAGCAGCATTTCAAAATATCCAAGGCATAAATAAAAAAATAAAACTATTTTATGTTATATTTATATTTCGAAATAATACAAGTATCATAATTTGTTTGACTTATGTGAAAAAATTGTACTTTCGTTTGCGGTGACATTATATTTTAAAAAAGGTGCGTATTTAAGTTTTGTAAAAACCAAAAAAGCTTTGATTTTTTTTATAACTCGTTATTTGCGAATTAGAGAAAATATTTTAATTTCATCTGAATTGCATTAATGTTTGTCAATCTGCATATTATTTTGAATTCAAAGTTAATGCATAATTTCAAAAGCTAGCTAGAATTCAATCAAAATGTATCCAACGAGGACCTACGCAACAAGAAATTAGGCGAGATTGCAATAGATTATTCATATAAACCACTCGAGCTATGCCTTGAGCATGTTTCATCTACAAGAATAATTTAAATAGATAGACACAAAAAACTAAGAAGTAGGTATAGATTAAACTGAGTGGTATGAAGGTGAGTAACTAAATCAACAAAATTGATTGATGAAAATTAATTAGAATTTATGTACCCACACGATGACATCGATCTAGTTTGTTAAATGCAGTGTTGTAGTGAATGATCGGCAGCCCCCGGCAATAGCCCTGCTGAGATCCACGTAACTCATAATAATAATATATCTATTCGTAGTTTGTCTTATATCACCACAAATATAGGTAAAAGGCATAAAAATTGCTTGGCGAACGGAGTCTAGAAAGCGATAAAGCCGTAAAATGTTTTTTTTTTTTTAAGTTTCTTAAGGTCGATCTACACACAACGAATTGCATGCGCAATCAGTTTGTGCAAAATTTAGCACAAAAATCACAGTACACTGTGCGACGTCCATGTGACATGAACTTGAATACGCAAATAGTGTGTGCAAAAGTCGCAATCGTTATTTGAAATGTATGCAAGCAGTTTTCGTGGTGAAACGTTTTGCAGTCTTAACATGGTTGCTTGTGGAAAATAGAGTTGATGTAAGTACGATTGAGCGTATAGACGGACCTTAATATATTATGAGTTTATGACACGTTATTTTATGTACGTTACATTATATGAAAATATTTTTTGTGTATTCAAATTGTAAACTGATTATATATTCCATCAACCCTGTAGATATTGAAAATTAGATCATCCTAGGTTAATATATGATATATTTTTGGCAACGCCAATGTCGAGAAGACAAGGAAATCATTTGAAGACTTTCGTCACTAAACATGCCAAATTTTATCTATGTAGATCACATAAATATTTATTGCGCAAAAATATTGTATTATATCCGTACAACGCAAAAGCCCAATGAACACAGGCGTTGTGATGAATGTAATATAATAACCTTCAGGCAAATCAAATGGAATAAAAAAATAATTCGGTATAACTTCAAAATACGTAATTTTGTTATGTTTGTATAAATTTTGTTCCTCTTCAATTCTCTTGTTCATATTGCAAGAACATGTTTTTTATAACGCTGAATCGGTACGAACCGTGATATTTTTATTTACATTAACTGTTTGTTTTGGTTATTAGTTAGGCTACTAACCTTTTTCAACATCTTGCAAATAAATTCGCTGTTTATTGTTGATATAGCTATTTCAGCATTTTCAAGGTTGCACGTGGTGCCTTACCTGAACCTTTATGTGGAATGCTGAAATATATTTTAGACTGAAACGTCACTCTATTTAAACTTTTATCCAAGGGCGTTTTGTAGAAATCGCATTATATTTTCCTACTATTGTAATACGTTAAAATACTTAACATAACATATCAGTGGGCGACAACATATCGGTGTACTCCCTCAATAATCCGCTACTCTAAAAACTGGGCAAGTGTCCAATTAGCATAAATAAAAAAAATTGAACTAGTAAGAAAATATTTTTTAATTTTATTAATTTATTGATAGCAGTATGGTATTGCCTTTGTAGTAATGAAAACTACATTTAAAAATATCTTTAGGTGTGTGTGTTTTTTTTACATTTTAGGAATGGGTTCCGTAATTACAAGAATGAGAATTTCTTCATCGCAGGCTGGTTATTTTCAAAATGTTTTTTTGAGACACATGCTCGTGTAATTTAAATAAAACTTATTTCCATTTCTTACTTATGAGAAAACCGATGATTATTTGACGCATTTTGAAATATTTGTCAAAAATCTAATAACTGTAATGTTTTTGTCTGTAATCAGTATAGATGGCTGGTTTATGTTTATATATTATGTTTTACAACAAAAAATATAAGCAATATTTTTTTAAATTATTGCAAATAAAGGTATCGAACAATGACTGTAAAATTAGATAAATGGTAGATGTCTTTTTACCCAACAAATATTCAAAATTCAGGGATATTTCTGCAGTTCAGGGATATTTCTGCAACTCAAAATAACGATTTTCGCACAAGTGGTTCTTTTGAATAACGTGAGCGATATTTTGATTATAAATTACTGCAGTTTATTTCTGGAAAAAAAGTTATAACTAATTAGGCGGTGATTACTATTTTGCGAAAAAATTCCACGGAATAATTAAAACTAATAAATAAATAAAGGAGCAGTACAAAACGAGGTAATTAATAATAATCGCGGATGTCAATTTGTTTGGTCATTAATAAATTAACGTTTAATCTCTCCTCTCCACTAAAGGATACTAGTACGTAGTTATTTGGGGGCAACATTTAAAATTAAGAATTGTTTGAAATAACCAGTTTTTTCCATCTGACTGGTATCTCGTATGCTGGACTCTGTTTAGAGTAAATGTTCTCATGGTTTTGTTTTCTAGAGCCGCGATAATAAATTCGTTTGAAATGCTAATTTATTTAGCCCACCTCATCAAATCAGAAGTCTTATGAAGCGACCGATTGGAATCGCTTCCGTGTTATATTTACGGTGAACTCCGTTGATTTATTTGTAACCAGATCATTTCTCGCGTATGTTCAGCTTCAAACAAAAGTCGTGCACTTTTGTAAACAGCCAATGTAATTTTCTTAACAAGATATAAAATTTGCACATCACTATAGATTTAGAATATTATATCTTCATAGAAACTTTAAAAAAAAGTTTTAAGATACGTAGAAAATTTTGATACTTTACGTTAGGCTAAGAATAATTATCTCTTTGAATGAAAAGGTTATTTTTGTAACTAAACCTATATTTAATTTAAAGGGCCTCTGATTATTTCTTGTAGTGCTTTTGAATTGGAACATACTTGACCTGTTCTCTATGATTGATGGTCTTTCATAATGGTTTAATCTGTAGAGCACAGGTATCAGGTGGTAAAGCGTAGCTTGTTCTACTGATATTTCAATGGAAGATGCTCCGCGTCATTGACCTTTTTGTACCGGAGAATAGTCGGAAAACATACCAAACGTGCGCCTAACGTTTGTACACAGTTGAAACTGGTCACATCAAAACGGGTAGTTTCTACGACTCGTTCTGAGTTCAACAGCTCGGCTATGGAATACCTTACCGGCCACCGTGTTTTCTTCCTCCAACAAAATAGGTCTCTTCAATACACACGAAGATGACATGGAAAATTATTATGATATCCCAATCATATCCCCAGAGTCAAAGTTCTTACTCCTAATTTACGTTAGTCGTCAAGGTAATTACTAAATAAATTACAGACTCGACAGAATTCAGAGCTAAACATAAAACTTACCCTTTTAGACAGTCATATGGATAAAGTCAGAAACCTTTTACAGTCCGCAACATTTAAAATAACTAAATATGTAAAAAATTTAAGCAACTAAGAATTTGTAAACTTTTTAAGATCGGGAACAACTTTTTCTTTTTAACTTATTTTCAAAGGTTATACCCATCAATGAAATATATCATTGAAGAAGATTTAAATTATCATTTAAAAAGATAGATGCCTAAAATATGGAAAAAATAGTTGCAAGATGATATTGTTAATTCTGAATGTGGAATATGAAATTTAATAAATAGGTCCCAAAGGTTAAGTTGGTTAAGACGCCTGTCCCGGTAAGACATGAGATTCTGGGTTCGGTTCCTAGTTGTGAAAATTATCTTTTTATTTTTCTGTGTCTTGTTCTGTTTCATATTTCGTTAAGATTAATTAGTATTTTCTTCTTTTATGTATTAATAAATCTTTTCATAAAAATTCTCCGATCTTTTAAAAGAAATGTAAACTCTACTTTTGCCAGTAATCTTTTAAAAAATATAAACTCTACTTTTGCCAGTTAACTTCTAATAAATATAAACTCTATTTTGCCAGTAATCTTCTAATAAATATAAACTATACTTTTGCCAGTAATCTTTGAATAAATATAAACTCTACTTTTGCCAGTAATCTTCTAGTAAATATAAACTCTACTTTTGCCAGTAGTCTTCTAATAAATATAAACTCTACTTTTGCCAGTAATCTTTTAGTAAATATAAACTCTAGTTTTGCCAGTAATCTTCTAGTAAATATAAAATCTACTTTTGCCAGTAGTCTTCTAATAAATATACACTCTACTTCTGCCAGTAATCTTCTAATAATGTAATATCAATAGTAATGGACGGTAAAATAGCACATGTAGAATCAATGTCAAGTGTTTTTACTATGGTGTCCTCTGGGTGCAAAGTCGAAAACTTTTTAATGGACGTGTGTTTATTTGAAGTGACCTGCCAGGTAAGTATATTTTTCTGTATCTGTCGATAAATAATAAAATCAGACAGAACCTATTAAATGTGTTTAAAACTTTTGTCCGCCATGTATAAAGTGATATCTGGAACATACCAGCTTATAAGTCAAACAAATGGTCGGTGAATATTCGTAATTTGACGATTCAGGCTATTTTCTAAAAAAAGATATGGGCTTCGTTGATATCCAACTTGTTAAGTTAGAATATCGTATTCAGCTTTGAGTTATTGACGTCAGACGCTGGCAGAAGGCGTTATTTATGAGTCCAAAGCGGTTGATCTTAGATCCAGTATTATAATTAAAAAGAAGATCAAGAAATTATTGTATTTTATTAATGTATGTTTCTGTTTAGATAAAGCCTGATGGATATGCATTCATTTTACATCGGATCAATACACGTTTCATCTGATTTTATCTCATATATAGTATCATTAAATATCGAAGCAATTCAAAACAAATTCTTAAAATATTTTTTTACCGTTAATTTGTAAGATTTAATGATTATGTAGAAGCATAATATATATATATATATTTTTTTTTTCATTGAGTGTACGAAGGTATTACAATATTCAATACAATATTCATGTACAAATTAATCAACAATAATGTACGTATGCGCGGTCCACATGTTACTTCATTTGTCCTATTCATAGTGAATTTATGTAAAAAAAAACTATAAATGAAATGTTCAACTCTCGACCTCTTCAATTGCGAGTTGAATAAATATAAAAAAGTACGTGAAACATGATAAAAACCATTTATTTTGTTTAAACAATTATAAAATCAATTGTTTATTTCCCAAAGATTAATAAATAAATAACTATTTCTCTTATAATTGTATTTTACGTCCGTTGGGTCGTAGTAGGACTGGATTAAACTCTTTTATCTCAACAAGTATTGTTAATCTAGATTGGCGCAACGTGAAAGAAAAATCCCTTTCCGATGACCACGAGAAATCTTTCGCTTTGGGTGGTCTGCTTGACAGATAAGTCACTGTTTTGTTTTTAATTAAACAAGACCGGTAATGCGTGGCAATTATTTACAGGAAGATCTCGCAGTCAGCTGGGTGCATCTCGAGATGAAATACGATTTCAGACCAAGAAACCTCCGCAATTGCGTATATTTTCATGTGAGGTGCAGGGTAATGAAAAATGACGATAGTTCTGGCAATAACGATGAATATTGTAAATTTTCATATATTTTTTTGAAATATTTTGTGTAGTACTGCCATTGAAGAATTAGATAATAATAATAAATCTAAACGTAACTTGAAACAGAAAAGACATAGAAAATAATAATGGGAAACGGTCCCAAATAACTGGGGATCGAACACAGGACTTCTGTTTTACCGGGACAATACTCAAACAACTGAGCTACTGATAGCTGATTATTTCCGGTATTTTTATCGATATCGTATTTCAATCTAGATTACCAATTCCATCCACTCTTAATAATTAAAAAAAGTATTTATAAATAATTCAATTTTTTGTCTGCTACGTTTTTTGTACAATTGCAAAATTTTAGCCGAATATATTTGTAACCTAGATTTTGTGTCTCGGATATGTGTATTCGATTTTAATTTATATTTGTTTGGTTTTTGAATCATTTAGATGTACGCAAATTTTTTCATACATCTAGTAGGAAAATATAAAAAATACAAAAAATAACAATTACATTTTAAGAGAAAAAGATAAATACACAAAATAATATTATATAAGATATTTAGGTGACTAAAATAATATTAGTGAGTATGTTCAACAATCAATTTTTTTTTACATATCTACCTATAAAGCACATGTCCTACGAAAAGTGCTAAGGCTTGGGACAACTATTGACTTTTTCTGCAAGAATGAATAATCTGTTTAATGGAACATCAATGTAATATTTTAATCATTGAAGAAGAAAATATAAATGAAACAGAAAATAAAACAATACACGAAACGACATACATCAATACGATACTTTCCCCTCGTCTATTGGACCCTTAGGGTTGATATCGGCGCCTCCAATTTTTACCTCGTTTCGTTATGAAAAATACTTCCTCTCAGTATTACTTCGGTGAGATATTTTCCTTCTGAAATGAAAGAGAATAAAATAAGTTAAAAACTCTCCAAAACAGAGCAATGGGAATAATACTGTGGCGAAACAGATTTTCAATAGTAACTAAATTGTTAGTGATGATAAATCGGCCAACATTAAATAATAAATATTAAATAAAATAATAAACAACTTTTACCAACAATATATACAAAAAGTACATTCACAGATAAACATAACACGAGGATGTGCAATAGAAATCAAACCACCAAAAACATTTCTTTCTACAAAGGGATGAAATGTTATCATGCGCTGCCGGAAATCATAAAAACTACACCAATTAATTAATTCAAAATTAATTAATTGTATGAATCACATCAAGCGAGAAAAAATAATATTGTAAATGCCGCGTTGCGATACATTCTTCTCTAGCCAAAGTTTCGGACAATATTACAGTGTTCATCATCACCTGCCCTGGTGTATAATCTCAGAAATTCATTTGAAACATCAAAGTGCATCATTTCCAATTCATCTGAAGGTGGTTTGGTCTGCCCTGAGACGATTCGACATTTCGATAGCGTTTCGTATTTTACAAGTGACCGGTCGTCCGCCCTCTTGGCCCGCGCTCATCAATTCCGTGTCTGTGTTTAAAGCTCGCTGCGTGAGAATGCAACACTTCACGTCGGATGTGAAAAAAACTCACCGCGATACAGCATCTACGGAAATGAGAAGCTCCACCAATTATGGTGTAGTAATTAATGTATTTTAATTACATTAGTAAATAGACAAAAAGTTTTTTAGAGGAAAAAACATAACCGACAGTATTTTTTAAATTTATTGATTTTTTATTAATAAAACTTTTAAACACAACATAATAATAAGGTTTAACAATTATTTAGTTTGTATCATCTGATTTATAATGCACTTCCATTAAAAGCATTTGCTCGTGAATTGGAAGAGGTTAGAAGATAGATCGATAAATAAATGTTATGCATCTGATGTTCTCTACATATGTAGATAGTAAGAAGTTTCATTTATGCAGAGAAACATAAGATATATTCTAGAGAGTTTGAATCATCAAACAGGCTAATTTCGGCTGTCTGTGATGTGCGTTATTCCTCCGTGAAATTATTCACGTTAGAACATTTAAATGAACTCAAATTAGCTTCAAATTTAATTGTCAAAATTGGAACTGTTTGCAAGAAGAATAATTTAGTTCACTTCATAATTTACCTACCTATAGATACTATAATATTAAAACAGAAAATTATTTTATTGGTCTTTTTAAAATTGCAATTATAGTGCAATAATAATAATCGGCAACCGAACATATCAGAAAACTTTCAAAAGTGGAATATAGTCATGAAAAGTGATGAAAAAGCAAACAAAAAAACTAGGTTAACTCGGTTTGGTTAGGTTTGTAGGTAAGGTTTTTGTCATCACTTTTAATAACTTTATAATAATAAAATATTTGTTTGTCGATAGGTTTATTGTTGATTACATATTTTTATATCATATTTGGTTTGATATTATGACAAAAAGGTCACTGCTCAGCTGTAAATGCAGCAGGTTTTCACAATTTCAGTCACTCTTCAATATTGTCGTTACGTATTGTCGCTGTTCTAATCTGTACTGGAATCTTGTAATCATGGCGAACGGAATCCTGCGGAAGTTGTTTAAAAATATAATAAGTTTTGTTGTCTCGTTTTCCAGATTGGACGAGCATTTGGTGAATGCCCATCGCTACACTGCGGGACAGCACCGCTGTGAGGCCTGTCCTCGTTCCTTTTCCTTCAGACCGGGTCTGATCAGACATCGCACCAGCGCGCACCCGGACCTAAGACGCTACTCCTGCGAGAATTGCCCCAAGGTTGGTACTAATTTTCAAATTACGAAGAAAGGACTTATACTCGTAAGCTTTAAAACTGAATGATATTCTCTCTTCATTCGAACTTTATCCGGCAGTGAATCAACAGTTACGGTCTAAAAAAGATCAGTGGTGATAATAAATAAACAAACTAGCCTTTACATTAATATGATATGCATACATTTTTTTCTAACTATTCCCCCAGAGTAATTCATTGAAAGTTTAGTATATTTGATAAGAATAATACGATTTTATTTTTACTATGTCTTTACCTTGATTGGCTGTTTGATGTCAATCACATTTTCTGGTAGGTACGCAGCACTTAATACAACTTAATTTTAATTACCTACCTCATCAACTATGTTAAATTGATGCGCAAATTTTAACAAGATTTCATTCCATTTAATTTAAATTTCCAATGCATTTTTTCTAACCATGAACTAAACAACATGTCTTTGATTCTAGATTTTCACTGATCCATCAAATCTCCAGCGTCATATTCGCACGCACCACGTCGGAGCTCGTTCCCACGCCTGCCCCGAGTGCGGGAAGACCTTCTCCTCTTCCAGTGGACTCAAGCAGCACTCACACATTCACTCTAGTGTCAAACCGTTCCAGTGCGAGGTGTGCTTCAAGGTGAGATCCATAACCAGTCCGTCCTAAAGCGAATGAATTAACGAGAAATTAATGTATGTTAAATAAATCGTATTTTCTGTTTTCAGGCCTACACGCAGTTCTCAAACCTGTGTCGCCATAAGCGCATGCACGCAGACTGCCGCATGCAGATCAAGTGCGGGAAATGCGGACAATCTTTCTCCACCGTCACATCGCTCTCCAAGCACAAGAGGTTCTGTGACTCCACCGGCCCCAGCCAAGCACAGAGCCACCCCGACAAGGTTTATCAGATGCCCCAGCTCCCCCAAGTTTCAAATATGCCGGTGAACAACCCATCGGGACAAAACCCATTCTCAATGTACAGGCCGCCGCAAGGACTACCATTCCCGTTTCCACCAAACTTTGGCCCGTATCCAGGACTATTTCATCACTCTGCTCCACCAGGATTCCTGACAAATCCTTTACTTTTCAACTCGCATCTAAACAGAAACCAATTAGCAATTGAATCCAATCACAACAGTGGAATGAATGAAAGGCCCGCATCTGTGGATAGCCAAAAACGTCATTCAGATTCAAATATGGATAGCATTGTACACAATTCGGAAAACAAGGATCGTAACATTCGAAACCACTCTGAGAAACTTTTCAATCCTAAGGATCGTTTTACTCCCCCGAGGCAACAGAGCTTTATAGCAAAAGTATCTCCCCCGACAGCCGAAGAGGCGAGTTCTCAATTTCGTCCTTCTCCAGCTCGCCCACCTCTGCGCTATGCTTCTGCTTGTATTTTCACTAACCCACGTGAAGTTATTGCTTCTAATACCAATCCTATTAAACCTCGACCCTCGATTACAGATATTATCCAAATGGATAGTGATTCAGGGTTTTCATCAATTCCAAAAGATTTCTCTCGGTCGGCTAAAAAATCTCCAAAACCAAAAATTATTGAGGAAGAAGATGAAATTATTACTAAGAAGACAATCGATTTGAAAAGACAAGGGGAAACAAACGGCGAACAGCCGTTAGATTTGAGTGTCACTCGAAAACGTCAAGGAAGCGAATCTTCAGATAGATTTGAAGACGATAATAATACGCACAAGAGTCCATCTGTTAGATCTTGTGAAACTCCAGAAACTCCAAAACATATTCACGATGAAATTCAAAATGTGAAAAGTCCAGAAAACGAAACGATAGATATTGACGTTGAAGAAATAAAACAGCCAACTTCTCCTAAGTCTTTGATCTTAGAGAAAATCTCCGCAAGCCCAGCAATGGCTTACCCTCGCCCTATCCATCCCATGTTCCTGGAAGCCATGTACCGGCCTGGAGGCTTTGCGGGTTTCGCAGGTCCTGGAGATAGGCTGCTCGGTCCCCCGCCTCCTCCATTTGGACCCCCAAGAGCGTTTCCTTTTTTAGGACCACTTCTGGGAGCAAACGGAGCAAATAGAAATAATTTTGACCTGCTTCGAGCTCCTCTCCCAAACTTTGCAACAAATAAATATCAAGATGTACTAATGGGTGGGAATCATGGTGGTAAACTAAAAGATCGGTATGCTTGTAAGTTTTGCGGAAAAGTATTCCCTAGGAGTGCTAACCTGACAAGACATTTGCGTACCCACACTGGGGAGCAGCCGTACAAATGTAAATATTGTGAGAGATCTTTTTCCATTTCCAGTAATTTACAACGCCATGTAAGGAACATCCACAATAAGGAAAAACCCTTCAAATGTACCCTGTGCGACAGATGTTTCGGTCAGCAGACAAACCTTGACCGTCACCTGAAGAAACACGAAGCCGATGAATCTGGAATGGGACCCATTGCTGATTCTCCCGGTAGTTCCAACGAAACCGAAAGGGAAGATGCCTATTTCGATGAAATTCGTTCTTTCATGGGAAAGGTGACCTACAGCGGGCAAGATCCATACCTGTCCTCTACAATCCCACTCCACTTATACAATCCACATCAGGGAAATGAACTGTCACAGAAAGACAACGACGAAGATTCGGAGAGTTTTGCCAGCGAAGACTTGAATCCAGAAATGCTGGGAAGAAATGGTGGACAATCGCTCAATCGTTTTGAAAGTATTCAAATTAAACAAGAAAAGGAAGAACTCTTGAATAACAATGATGCAATTATTGAGGTTTCTACTTAGCGCACAGCACTTGAGCACAGAGAACTCCAGAGGATATGACGAGATGGACCCGTACTATGGGAAAGTTAGTATTAAAATGATCAAGATTGAATCACAAATGAATTTATCCCTTGCTGCATTTCGCACGGCATAGTTTTGGTTAAGTAAAAAAGTTCCTAAAACGTTTTCTTATTGAATTTTACCCTGGTAATTTTAAGTGCAAAGAAACTATGTAATCTTAATATTGTGTAGATATTTTATTTCGACTAAATGTTAAGGTCAAACGACTATATAAATCTACTGAATTAATTGTACTTAAATAGTTTTGTGTATTGAACGCACTTAGATTAATTATCTCTTGTATTATAGCTTTTAAGGTTGAAAAAAGAGTTTAAGATTTTGATTTAATTTCTATGGGAATGTAAAACAACACCATTAGATGGATTTGTTTATTTGTGTGATAGTCAATTATAACCAAAGTTATATAAAATTGTAAAATATAGTGTTTTTTGTTGTCGTTAAAACTTTATTAAATGTATCTTAAATCGGATGAGCGAGAAAATGTAATTTAAAATTCTGAATTCTGTAAGTTAAATCATAGACAAAATTCCATAAATTTAGGCTTAAACGTGTTGTGATAACTGTTAATTTAAGGAAACCTTTTCTATGTAGCCACTTCAAGGAATGATCTATTAAGAGTTTAAGGCATTTCTATTAATTTTAATACTTAGCTTACACATTGTTTATTTGATTTTTCAAACTTCCCATAATTACTTATTTTTAACTTATATAAGTCAGAACTTAATGTAGTACTACTAATGTACAGTGTATATATATTTCGAAAGACTTAAATTACAGTAAGAGTACCTTTCCAAAACAAGAAAATTTTACAAATATCATTTTATCATAAATTTTTTTCGCAACTAAGGGTATTTACACAAAATATTAGTGCAAATTGTAAATAAAACATTGAAACACAAATCACATTACTAAACAGAAGTTAAAATGAACCAAATAAAGAAAATGCTAAAAACGTTTTGAAAACTTTGATTTTCATGAAACTGCAACATGCTGCATTATTTTTGCGGATTTAACACACACCTACTATAGATAATATATTTATTGTAATATTATTAGAGAATGAACCTACAAATCATGTATTTCATATCAGACATTTACATTCAAATCATGTCTTAAAAAAAATCTTATAATTCGTTATAGTTATAATTCACAATTAAATAAAAAATATTATAAACAATAATGCTTAGTATAATTTTTTCTCTTACTCTGAATTCAGCTAATGTACTGTTATTGTTACTACTATTATTAAGGTCGTCATTATAATATTATTATTATTATTGCCATTTAAACACAAACCACTTGAAAAATGTGAAAAATTATCAAAAAATAAATTAATATATGCATTCTACGAAAAGTTTTTTAAAATTTACCTTTTGTACTCACAATAAAAATTCTGCTATTAGGAATACCACAGAGAAATAATATCCATGAAGTGCCGATGGACATTGGTGTACAAATACAAATTACAAATTGAATACAAATTCGATATTTTATTTTCAAAATAATTTTCGATAGTTGTTACTGATTTAAAAGTACTATTTTTTTTAAGTCAAAATAAAATTTAGAGACATTTCGACGACCTCCGTGGTTGAGAGGTAAGACTCTCGAGCAATTCTAAGGTAGCGAGTTCGAAACCCGGCGATCAATATCGTCCATGGATCATTATTAAAAAATAAAAATCAGTTTCAGTTTTCAGTTTCATTGCCAATAAATACGCGTTTATTGAAATATTGTTCTTACTTTTCATTTAAGGTGATATTTTAATAATTAAAATAAAGCCCACGGAAAGATCGATTTCTCGTCCTGCTAGGGCAAAGTCGACCGTAGCTCCATCTAATACGACGAATATTTTTTTACACAACTTCATAACTTATGTCATTAAGATTCCCACTTTATTTTAGACATTTGATAGGGCAAATTCAACCGCAGGTCTGTCCAATACACAAGGGCCGCGCGTCGTATATTTTTGTGCACGGCTGCTTCACTTACGTCGTTAAGGTTCTGGCTTTATGATAAGATATTGTCTTTTCTGAATATAACAATATAAGTTAATCTACTATTATTTAACTTACCTCACTAGGTGCTGGTTAAAATTGTTCTGAGGTACTTGCATTTACAGTTGATAAAATAATATTTGGATGATTTGTATAGCGCCGTTTTTGTGCAAAATCACCTCAAAGGCGCAATTTAATTGATCTTCCCTACTTGCTACGCTAGCTCGGGCCGTGTTTGTATCAAGTCGTATGTCTTCATTTTGAGTATTTAAATAATAAATAAAAAAAAATAAAAAATGCGTATTATTATGAATACAGGAATAATGTCATATAAATAAATTTAAAAAAAGCAATCCAAGTAAATAAAATAGAAGCAATACAAGTAAAATTTTAACAAACGCGTTACATTATATCTAGTGATTTTAATTTTAACATAGTAAAAAAATATATATTTAACAAAAATAGTGCATGTACTGATTGTATCTGATGCTCCTGCCTAAAACATATAAACATTTAATTATTTTTCAAAACTTTAAAGAGAATATAATAAAAAACAAAATTGATGGAATTTACTATGTAACTAGCTAACCATTACGCCATTTCATGGGAGGGGTAAGCAGAGAGAACGGACCACGAAACAACTTTGTCTTGGCTCACACTCCTTGCCTCATTCACATTCATAAAAAATTCTCTTATACAAACTCTTCTTTTATTATGACTCTTGACATGGCCTTCCAGTATCTGATTTACATGGTCGTGCCATGTCTTTCTCGGACGTCCCCGATTTCTTCTACCGTTCACACTAAGGAAGTTAATGATTCAAAAATATGAAACATTTTTTGTTTGCACAGTAAACAGAAAAGTAACTTTAAAAATAATTCATCACAAGGAAGAGTTTTTTATAAACGTCCTTGGAAACAATTACTTAGACAATGACCTTTATCTTTATTTTATATTATGATTTGCCCCCAATTAAATTGCTTTTAGCTCTTCACGCAAATGCCAAATAGCGCCATTATCTTGTCGGCCTGAAATCAATAATGTGTCAATCAAAAATAATAATTCAAGAAAACAATAAAACATAGAATTGCTAAACGCCAAATATTAGCCAAAAGTTGAGTAGATTTTTATAATAAAAAAATTGTTTCAGAAATCAGTTCTTTTTTTTAGGTTTAATATTGAAAACTTTACCATAAACGTAAGAATGAAAGTCAGGATTGATCGTTATTATGGGTGTTGACCATAAGATGGGTCATTTTCTTTTCCCCAATTTCTACAGCAATTAGTTCCAGTGTATCTTTCTTCAGTCAAACAATTATTTTATTCTGGAAGCTTTTTGATTATTTTCTGCTAGACTCTATCAGCCATAGTAATTCACTTTTTAAGAGGGACTTTTTATGCTTGCTGTTTGAATCCACATTAGAACTTAGGAGCTAGGAAGATACGAAAACGTTGTCCAAACGATGTATTCATTTTTGGTACCATCACCCTTTGTTCTACGGTTATGTTTCAGGTGTTGCCGATTTTTTACGATAAGTATCGTATATATTTCTTCTATAAATGCTAAGTATAAAAATAATTTTGGTGTAAAGCAAATAATTTCTATATGTATTCGTATATAGTTTCCATGCAGGAATCGGTATGAAAAAAAACGTAATGTAAAACACCGATCACTCATAAGTATGAACTTTGTTTTCGTAACATGTCACCTTAATGCTCTCTTGTCTTCAATTTTGTTATGAGATCAATAAAAGACATGGGCACCATCAACCAATTATATCGATGGTCGGCACCCATTATGTCGGCAAATAAGAGCAATGATACGTTACATAAAAGATGTAAGTTAACCTAAGGTCAACTGTGAAGTAATGTGATTACGAAGAGTAGTAATTGGGCCAATAGTTCATTGGTCATCGGATTAACAATACGATTTGAGAATCAATCATTTTCCAAACAATAAATGATCTTAAGAATTTGGAAATACTTTTGTTATCGTAATGAAATAATTATTCTCCGAGTGATTTATGTTAGCTGGAGAATAAGTGGAATCCTTCATCTTCAATTAAGGCTTGGAATTGGAACAATCAGGTGTTGTAGTAAAGGAGCATTATTAGAATAATAAGCGATTATTTGTACCGAAGGATGAAGACTAATGAATTAGAAAGTGAGCATGTTTATAAGTTTCAATAAAATTTCCATTATACTTTATGCGATTGTCATGGTTCGATGATAACTTCTCAAAATGACAATTCAACACACGTATAAAAAGTGCTATAGAGTTATGAAAAGTGATGAAACAAAAACTAGGTTAAATAGTTTATTTTTTTTATTTTTTATTTTTTTTTTTTTTATTTATTAAATTTAATATAATTACATGTAATACAATATAAGATATGGGTAGTCCCACAAAGCTGTGACAATCAGCTTGTCTGTAGGTTCTACCATTTAATGTTATAACATAATACACATTAGCTTAAGTTTAAATATTAATACCAAATATAATGTTTAGGATAGATAAACGTTTTGTTCATTTATTAACCACTTTTTTGTCAGTTTAGGGCAAGGTTCCTCATTATTTTTCAAGTTAAAGTTTTCGTTAAATTTGTTATAAATCACAGGTATCAAATAGTCAAGTGTTCTGCTACCATACTTATTTGATATTAGTGGAATTTTTAGGCCTTTTTTTTCAGTAAATCTTGTTTTGTGACTATGCACCAATGGCTTTTTGTACGCATTTTACATATGTAACCTATTACGTATATAATTAGTATAGCATAGTTACATAGACCTGTCAGTGGTTGAGTGGGCATAGCGCTTGGGTCTCACCCGAGCGTCGCGTGTTCGATTCCTCGGCTGGCTAAGTCCTCCATCACAACACAAGCAACATTTTCGGCTTTCTGTGGTGGTAGTAGGAGATTTTCAAACATTGTTGGGTTATTCCTAACCCGGGAATGTTTGTTTTTCTTTAAAAAAAAAATGTAACCTATTTAACCTAGTTTTTGATTCATCACTTTTCATAACTTTGTAGCAATTTTTATACGTGTGTTGAATTGTCATTTTGATGAGTTATCCGGTCACCGATTGTCAGAAATGCAATGAATACAACAGAACGATTTTCAAACGAAAAACTAATTTCCTGAACTATGAAATTGAATAAGTGGAGTTACCGATTAATTTATTACTTATGTAACTACCCACCGATTTAAATATAATACTTTTATTATTTTTACGACTTTATGTCCGGGTTAAATCTTCCCCACAAGAAAAACTAAACCCTTCCACACACTTTTTCACAAATTATCATCTAGTCTATCCACATTATGCAAGTGCATGATGTAAGCATAATAAATACAAAATAATACAGAAACAACACGTCAAATCACCAGAGATCAAATGGGAAAATAATTCACCGACTTCAGATATTTTCATATCTGGAGTGTTCGGCTCTGTAGAACTTCTAATTGGACGTATAAATCCTACTGATCCCTCAATATAAATATTTAAAAATCTTTCGGAATCCTACATGCATTTAAAATGACTGATTTTTGCATTTTTATCTATAAATTCTTCGACAGATAATAATAATAATAATAATAATTCTAATACGCCTAAATTTTGAATGAGAGAGAGTATCATGCCAGTAGCCGAAATAACAAATGGTAATATTTTTATTGTCTGAGAATGCCAAATTCTTTTAATTTCATTTATTGTAGAAAGCAATCACTTTGTGGTTTGACATATTTAATAAAATAAAATATTTTTTGTTTTAAAACCACGATATTTATTAATTTAAGAACCGACCGGTTTCGCTTTACTTAAGCATCATCAGGGTACAAATTAATACTAAACAAGAAGTACATAATGTGTGTATATATATAACAAAATATAGAGGGAGACAACATGATACAAATATAAGCAACACAAAGACGGTCATAAAATACATTAACATAAGTGCACAAGTAATGGAAAAACCGCTAGATAATTATGTAGACTAATGGGTTATATCAATAAATCGGGAGAAACAAAGCATCAACTGGCATGGTGGTAAGGAGGTAAGGAGAACTGGGATTTTTTTATGGGTTTATTGGAAACAGACCTAATATTGGACTACTTGATATGTCTAATTGATTATTAAGTATCTGACTTTTGGTTTGGACTACCAGTCCTCTGATTGCTGATATATTCATGGATAACTTAGAAAGTAAAATTTTATCTAGTTCCTCACATCTTATTAAAAATGTCTTGTACTGGAAAAGATACGTTGATGATGTTTTGTGTATATGGACAGGGACTAAGCGTCAACTGAATTCCTTCCTCAAACTTATAAACTCTTTTCATAATAAGATTAAATTCACATTAGAAATAGGCATAAATTCAACCTTAAATTTTTTAGACCTTACCTTATCGATCGTTAATAACAGAATTAATTTTAACATTTTTCGTAAACCCTCCTATACTGACGTTGTCATACACAGCACCTCCAATCACCCTATTTCACATAAGCACTCCGCATTCCATTCAATGGTCCATCGTTTAGTCACAATTCCAATGTCCGATAGTAATTTTGATAGTGAACTAAAACTAATTAAAAACATAGCAGTAAATAATGGCTATGAATCAAATTTTATAGATTTAATCTTAAATAAAAAGCTAAAACAAATAGCCATTAATCGCTTCCTCTTTGCTAGTCCTTGTCCTCAAATCAATGATAATAATATTAATTATCAATGGCGGCGAATTTTATTTATTAATCACTTTTCTACCTTAAGTGTAAAAAACCTTCCTTCTGAAGTCAAACCGGCCTTTTATACTAATAACAATATAGGTAAATTTCTAATTAATTCTAAAGATAAGGACGATAAATTAAGTCATTCGGGGATTTATAAATTAAATTGCAAAAATTGTTCGGCTTTCTATATCGGTAAGACATCACGTAATGTTAATATTAGGATAAAGGAGCATCTTCGTTGCCTCAATAATAACGGGTTTTCCGAATTCGCAAATCATTTGATCGATAAAGATCATACATTCTGTCATAGCACCGGTGCTAACATCTTACATAAAAACGGGCATGGTAACAGACTAAACAACTTAGAGGCACTAGAAATTAAAAAAGCTGTAAAAACCAAAAGTCAGATACTTAATAATCAATTAGACATATCAAGTAGTCCAATATTAGGTCTGTTTCCAATAAACCCATAAAAAAAATCCCAGTTCTCCTTACCTCCTTACCACCATGCCAGTTGATGCTTTGTTTCTCCCGATTTATTGATATAACCCATTAGTCTACATAATTATCTAGCGGTTTTTCCATTACTTGTGCACTTATGTTAATGTATTTTATGACCGTCTTTGTGTTGCTTATATTTGTATCATGTTGTCTCCCTCTATATTTTGTTATATATATACACACATTATGTACTTCTTGTTTAGTATTAATTTGTACCCTGATGATGCTTAAGTAAAGCGAAACCGGTCGGTTCTTAAATTAATAAATATCGTGGTTTTAAAATAAAAAAGTATTTTATTTTATTATTCTTTTAATTTCATTTCCTAAATCTGTGTATTTTATTATTTTTTCAGAAACAGATTTTTGAATATTACATAATATTTATTTTTTAATACTATACTAACCGTATTGATTATTATTTTTAGAATATTAGTATTGACCGATGAGATATACTCCTACTGTGGTTTTAAATAAAATATTTTTTAAGGTTTTTCATAAATTAATAATATGCGATAGGACAGTGACTGCAGTTTGACAGTTTCTTTGAAAAGTAAATTAGCTGTCGCCTTACAAACAAAACAAATGTAATATTTATTACCAAGAAGAAAAAATAACCATTCGGTGGGATTAATTTTATTCGAGATTCAAACCCAAATCAACAACAGCCCCGTTCTTTACAATAATAAATTAGTAACTGCATAATACACGAAGAGGGGTGCGTGCACTCTATCGTTCAAACCTCAAAGCTTTTAGATTTCACGGGGTAAAACAGATGGCAGGGAGGGGTTTAACTGGACAAGAATGCTTCTTATTTCATTTTAACACCGCACAAAGTCACAACCGTCTGGAACTGTTGAGACTTTGGCATCGCCAATTGAGGTAATTTTGAGTTTGAAACTAGTGGGGGATGGGAGGAGATGGGGAAAAGGTTGGGTAAGTATCTGGCAATGGTCACCAAATACGGCCAAAGCCATTTCAAGTAACGATTTCACCAAGACGGTACTAAAAGTACTTAGTATTTTCACTCTGAAACGTGTTGCAAATAGACTACTTATGTATTATTTTTAATGAATAAAAATACATAATTAATTGAATAATATTTATAACGCACGCCGGAGTCTTAACCCGCGATCTCCGGATGCATAGTCGAGAGCCTTATCCCTTTTAGTAGGATAGGTAGAAATATTTAACGATGTAAAAAAACCAATGAATTACTTAAATTGTTTTACAATTTTTTTATATTTTAGTGCTCTAATCAAAACTATTTTACTGTTAATTGTCTTTCATATCTAACTGTAGTTTTTATTAAAATTAAAATATAGAAAAATCGAAAACCCAACCTAACCACGCAAAACCGAAACGATCTCAACAAAAAACGCCAATAAATTATTTTTAAAATTATTATTTTTGTGCTTGTAAAATAAAATAAACAAAACGACAGGTATCATGAAGAAAGGTTCAACGTTCTTTAAATTTAAGTATTCATTTCACTTCCTCATATTATGAAAGAAGTGTAGTTAGACCAATCCAAAAATAATACTTAATTTCTTTTTAAACGTTTGGAAGATTTAAAAAAAAACGTTTGGAGCACAGGTTAATGTCTTCATTTGATGGGAATATTGAACTCGATGATAGATCGCTTTATAGAAAACCCATTTGCTACTAGATATTATTTCGTCGGCTACTATTTGCTTGATTCATCACCCGACACGCTATTCAAACATTAACTTATATTCATAAACAACTTGAAAAATATGGCAGATGTGTAGATTTAAGTACACCTGTATCTTTCTACACTTACTTAAAATACACTTGTAATAATACGTTAGAGCTCGTTATACGAGTAAGTGTAACGATAAGGAATTTCGACGTTAGCTAACTCTGGCTTATACTACATGTTATTATTTTACATTAACGAATTATTATTTAGATATGACTGCATTAAAAGCAGACAATATTATTAAATCACTGCTAAACCAACTATCCGTGGAGATAGGCGGAGAGATGGAACGCCACATGCCTTATTCTATCATACACTTCTTGATTTTTTTTATTTTTTATTTTTATTTACTTTATTTATTTTCATTTCTTTACACATATTATACATATTAATCGATAGTATATAATAATATAATATATAATACCAAATAGTATACACAAGAAATGAAAACCCACTAAGGCACTGCCTGAGTGTGGGTAATATAAAACGATTACTATATTTCAAGTAGGTACCTAAAGTATAATATAGGTACATACGTAGAAAAAGTTTTTTTAATTTTTTTTATAGTTATTATAAAAAGTAAAGAGAAAACATTATGTACAATAGTTTCAGCAAGTGAGTTATAGAAAGGATCAATAAATTTATATAAAAAGTGTTTGAATATCTGCGTCATTCAGCCATAATTTTACCTCTTTAACATATTCAATCGTTTTATTTATCATTGAGTTTGTAGTGGTAAAAGGTTAAATGTACGAGGACCAATGAAACTGCTATGTGTCTGCATTAATTTAGTATTGATTTGGGGGGTGTAAAATATATTATTTGTTCTTTTGCTCATTCTGTTTTCATTTATTTTGAAATTATTTTTATTTTTAAATTAATATTTCATACTTTGTAATATAAATAATTTACGAATGTTAAATAATTTAGATTATTTGTATAATAGGTCGGTCGGGAATGTTTTATTTTTGTTATATATAACTTTAATTATGTGTTTTTGAATTATTTGTAGAGGTTTAATAAATGTATCAGGTGCACCACCCCATCCTATTATGCCATAAGTGATTGCAGATTGCACCAGGGAGAAGTAGATCATTTTCAATTTTTCAACGTTTAAAATTTGCTTGAGTCTATAAAATATATAGGTAAGATATCTTAGCTTAGAAGTGGTTTGATTAATAAATGATTTCCAATTAAGATTAATATCTATTGATAGTCCTAAATATTTTATATTTTTGACATTAGCGAGTTCGTTGCACAGGAAGCTTTGCAGGATGCGTTGCAGATTCATACGCATACTGTGGTGTTCTTTAAACCCTTGTAATGGTCAGACTAAGGACGGGTTGTTTCACAGAATTTGAACAATTCACCAAATTTAAAACCTCATTTTCAAGATCTGTGATGGTTCTATGCAAGATCTGTCATTATTTCAGTTTTGTGAAACAACTGTTCACTAATGATATACTAACAAACTCGATTAAAAATCTTCACAGAACTTGGAAATTAACTTTAAAATTTTTAAAATCCTATGAAACAAATCGCGAACCCGCTAAGAATTTAGCTTGATAAGACGATCGTGCCTTGCTTTTATGGATGTTTTAAAATTGTTTTCCATTCATTGTCACATTGAATAATAGGTATATAGTGTTCCCATACTTCACTCTCCGAAATTCTTACATTTCCAAATGCTTTAGGGAGAATATTCAAGGCTATCTGTCAGACGTTTGAGTAGGTACCTATCAGTTAAGGATTAAATCCCTATTATTTTCAAAAGAATTTAATGACGACCGAGCGAGGAATACAGGTAAATATTTTTTTATTGCAATTTATGTACCTACCTACTCTTTAGAAATTGCATTTTTAGATTGTTTTCAGCATAACGACCATGAACAGACTACAATACATTACATGTGATTTTCTACCTCGTTGCTGTGACTCAGTTTGTCTATGCAGATAGAGAGAAACAATAGCGCCTGTCGGAATCACCTATGTATTATTATTATTTTTCTTACTCTATTTATGTATATTATTTCAAATATGGAATGTATTGCATTGCACTACCCCTGCATACATTCTGGAATAAATTCTTATTATTATTATTATTTACGTCTAACAAATGGCGAAGTTTTTCTAAAAAAGGATGTTTACCCGACAGATAGAGCTGTTTTTCAATAGGTTATTTTTTACCTGTCATAGGTGACATTAAAATAATATAGATATTATATGTATAAATGTATACGGTTATTCGAGTGCAACGTTATGTCAAAATTTCAAAGCAATCTGTGAAGAACTTTCGGTGATTTAAGATTTTTAACAAACGAACATTATTTTTTTTAAATATTGAAGACAATATTAGTGATTTCTAAACGAAAATCTGAAACAGAAAAATCAGAAAAGGAAACGGTCACATCTGGGACAGTATATCTTATATACACATATCTTCAATATTTAAATATTACAATTTGAGGTTTTACTCAATAAAGTTATTCCGAAAAATAAATATTTTTTTTTATTTATATAGATAGATTAATAGATTAATATTCACAGTGTCTGGAGATTCGTAGTAAATTCTGGAAACTGTTGAATCTACATCACATTTGGAGTCCATTTTGGAGAAAATCTTTTTTGATTTGAGCTTTCGTTTTCGAGTAAATCGAGTCCGAAGTTGGATTTTGTTTTGTAAAATTTGAAATGGTCTGCTATGGGCTTAATGTCGGCTGTTAAATGTCTTTTAAAACGCGTCGAATTGTAAGATTAGAATCTTAGTTGCGGAAAAAAAAAGGTTAAAAAAAAATCGGAATGCTCATATCGGAAAAATATGTTTTTTGAGTTCTGCCAGTGATGTATACACCGTATTCACCAGTTTTGTGTTTTGTATGTACCGTGAGTTTTCGGACTCCGTGTATAAAGTCATATTAAATTGCTACAGTATAATTTTGTCGATTTTTTATAAGAAATTCGGCCGCCGCGGTTCGTCCCGTAATTTGATACTTTCGATTAAAAAGGTGTTGAAATAATGATAAAATTTCATACACGGCACTCTCGTACACGGGCAGCTTAATGCAATAATAATTACACCTTCCCTCCTCGGTACTGGAATCCGCCACGGGCGAGAGGCACACGTTATCATTGTAAGTTATTAATCAAATATTAAACAAACATGTTAATTTTAGTTTTTTATAGCCCCAAATAATAGTTTTAATGTAATTTAATTTATTATTATAGTATTATGTGCATATGAAATTGGGAAATTAAGTGTCACCAATACTAAGTTCAAGAGAAACTAAATGATACTTTTAGAGTGTTTTAATGAGAGAAAATGTGCTTTCAGAATGGAAAAATTGTTCTTCAAATGCTTATAATAATATTTGGCTAATTTATAAATCGTCGTTTTCGTGGAAATCACCCCAAGGTAACCGCCTTTAATATCATAAAAATAATTAATTAAACACCAGTCGAGATACCGACATCTGTTTTTTCTCCTTGATACAACCCGGGCCTCCACAAAACCCGTATTAATAAATCCCTTCTTACAGCCCCTACCTTAAACCGCCTCACTACGCTGCCAAACCAGGTTGTACAAACTGTAGACTGTACAAACAAAAGCATTGCAATGTGACTACCAACCTACTACCCCTCTTTTCTAAGTCATGGCATTGTTTAATCATGAGTGCCATTGGCATTAGGCAGTAGGTAGTAACCCCGTGTAATATTAGTTACCTACCTTATAATATTTATTATTAAAATAATTTTGTTTAAAACATTCATTTACCTACTGAATATGTATTCAACAGTGGCGTGCATTGATTTATGACCAGAGATTGGGGCAGTGTTTAATTTTCAAGTTCGGGTGTGAAATGTGCACTGAACAATGAAAATGGCCATTTTTTTTTTTTTTTTTTTTTTTTTATAGTGAATACCTCACAAGAGTCCTAACTGCTCCCGTCTGGAGCCAGTGAGACTATGGCATCCCCAATTGGGGGATGTTGTGAGGCTGAAGGTAAGTGGGGAAGGGAAAGATGAAGGTGGGGAAGTACCTGGCTATTCAGATCTAGTCACTAAACACGGCTAAAGCCATTTGGAGCAACGTTTCAATTCTGAATGGTGGTCTTACACCAGGGCGATACTGGTAGTATCTTCCACTCTGGAACATGCCGCAAATATACTATATATTATTTTAATTAATTAATTGTGAAATAACACAAATTAATCAAATAAAATTTATTTGCGCACGCCGGGTTCGAACCCGCGACCTTCGGAATGGCAGTCCAATGCGTTACCACTGGACTATGCCGGCCGTCAAACTTAACTATTATCTTACGTTTAAGTGTATATAAAATTTCAGTATAGAACGAATGAAGGAAGAGTATAGCCACGAATTTACGGAAAATAAATACATTTTTATCAATTAAAAAAAATCTAAATTGGTATGTTTTTCTAAGGCACAACTTTTCACCAATTATGGACAGCACGTAACTGCTACTCATAATATTTATATTGTAATGTAATAATGATTATTATTGGATCAGCTCTATTTGTACCGACACTCTCATTTTTATATAATTATTTTGTTAGGTTTGTGAAGGTTAGTTTACGTTCGGTTGGGTTGGGTTATGTTAGGTTAGGTTAGGTTAGGTTAGGTTAGGTAGGATAGTTTTATAAGATACGTTAAAATTTGAGGATTTTTAGAACTTCAATTTAACGGTAAGGACTTGAGTGCTCCTCTCTTTTTGTGCATAGTAGGTAATAATAAATAAAATTGCATGCGCACCTGTAGGTAATATACGTTTTCCTACGATATGTTATTTGATATTTTTTTTGTAATATCTTTGGAATGATAATTTATTTTTACATGTATTTTTGATATAGTTTGTGAATATCTTTAATGTATCATTACATACTTGTGAACTGTGTGATTTTGTTAAATAACAAATATTAATACGTCATTAAATTATCCACGGCCTTTGACCCTAGGTAGATAGATTACTCAATGAATAACAACCTATAATATTATTAAAAGTGATTCGTTTCGTATTATCTTAAGCAGTTATTTTGATGAAGTTCAGCACAGGAATGCGTAGATAATTACGTAGATTGTGCTAAATGACATGGAATCCTAAGGCATGGGGAAATGCGAAAAACAAAAGAGCAAACACCATTTCACAAGCCATTCCGATGATTTTTGATTGTAAGTATTTGATTACAATGTCGAAATGTGTGCGAAGTATTATTACCGTTGAACCTCTGCAGTAGAACAAACAAAACTGTGACGAATTCATGATTTTAACGAGTTATCTTTTAAAATGGTCTATCAAATAATTTATTGTTATTATTTTGTAATTTCCTAATGACCGATCTATTGTTTTGGATTGCATATATCGAACGATCACAATGGTCCCAACAATGGTCTGGACTGTAACAACTGTGCGCTGGCTACATGTTGTTTCAGACGTATTCCAAGGAAGATACAATCTTTGGGCGAAGTTACAACGCAACCTTTCATAGCGTATAAAACCGATGCCGTAATTTATTACTCATGTTTAGTTTTTCAATAATAGTTCCTAAAAGTTTGTTAAAATATTACCACAATCATGAACTAGCGCTGACATGTGAAAAATCACTAGATTATATTAATAAAATTTGAAAATTTAAAGACAATTAAAATAATTTTCCGTTAAAATATTATATTTTAGTTGGGTACACATAAAATCGCATGTCTGAATTCTTCACACAATGAGTTCTAATTTTGAAAATGACACATAAATTCAAGGCAAATTTGCGTTAATAGAACCAAATTTTACACAAGATTGACGAACAGAACAGACTACCTAAATTAGTGTGTTTGATGATTCCATTTTGAAACACGCGGTAATTTTGGGGAACACTTATTAATATTTGTAGTTTAATAAATAATAAAAAAATTGGGTCTTGTCTTATTTTTTTCTCAAAAATCTTAATAAATTATAAAATGCCATTAGAGCTGAACATAAATGCGTTTTTGCTGTTTCAGATAAAAACAGAATTCAAAAATACAAGGAGAAAAACGAGTATTGCTAATTTATTAAGAATCCCTTAAAATCATTGGTGATTCGGTTAAAAACGGGATTACAGGCCTTAGCGAATGAATGAACAGGTTTCCTTATAAACTTTTAGTAAATCACGAATATATTATTACACGCGTTTATGAAAATTCTAATATTTTCGCATTTGGTCATTATATATTGTCAAGGCAAATGCTTATGCATGCACAGATATTTTAGGAATTTAAAAAAAGTTTATCAGAAAACCGCCTGCAATTCCGTTTTAACCAGATTTACAATAATTTGAAGAGATTCTTTATAAATAAGCAATCCTCATTTTTCTCCGTGTGGACGTTGAAATGAGCAACGGGAGAAGATGTGTATGTTATATATATGTTATGTGAGTAAAAAAATAATAATTTAAAAATAGAGATACATGACTAGATTCGAGTATGATTCAGTCAAAGAATATGAAGTGTCAGTATATCAGGATGTATAAACGTGAATGAAGCAATGATTACATTGTGCCGTGACACAGCTGTGTAGCGTCCCAACGTATTACCATTAGTTTGACGAGTTTTTTTCTTTACATACCAACACACTTCGACCCTTGGAGTGTTTTAAAAAACGCCTCCTCCAGCTTTTTTATTGTAATATAAGGAATATAGATACATAAATATTTAACAATATTACATTTTTGATCATTATTGGATGTGTATACCTTATCAGAAAAGAGAAGTTCTTGTGTCTGATAAGGGAGCCACGACTCTTAGATAGGTTTTATGCTGTAATAATATTTTTGTATAGAATATAGAATTTTCAATGTATTTGTTCTGATTGGTTGACAATACAGCGCAGTTCAGAAGGGAGATTATTGTAGTTTTTTATGGCTTGGTAAATATAATGGTTTAGAATTTGTGTTGTTTTAAAATTTGTTGTAATAAATTGATTTCTATAATAATTACTTCTTGGTAGTCTGTGTTATTTTTTTATTTGCACATTTTTACAATGGAAACTTGCTTAAATATGTCATTGACAATTGACATATTGTACTGGAAACAATTTAAAAAGTGACTCTAACTATTCTGCTGTTTCCCTCTAGTTGCTTGCTTCTAAAGCTGCGGCATTGACATCTACACCATCCAGCAAATTCATCCTAGAGTTTCTTTACCAATTAAAATTAAATCGCTCCTTAGACACCAGCCGAATATCCTGGCTAGACTGCTATTTGTGATCATTGCGATATGTTTTTTTATAATGGTCCATACATCATCTGCAGCCCGAGGGTAGATCTGCCGGTCAGGTGATGGCCTGGTCCTTCTCGGAGGCTGCGGAGGTCCGTGGCAGAGATGACCTCCTTTGTGCGATGAGATGTGGAATCAATCATCAGGCCAGTGTGAATCAATCATGCTGCCTGTGACTAGTCGGAGATTAACACCGCGCTCGGTTATTAGATGAGAAGGTAAATTATTTCATTCGCCTTTGTTCTAGGCATGGTTGGTAATCAGATTATTTTGTAGTTTTATTTGAAAGAATTTATTTGGTAGTTTATTTGAAATTTCAAAGAGAAATCTATAGAATTACGTTTAAGCATAAGGGCACCGTTAAAATACATACATTTCTCCAGAAATAAGAGAAGCTCAACACTATTAAGTCCTCTTTTACGATAGAAGTGAATTGTTCGCACCCTAAAGCATCTGCATACAATATACATTTTTTTCTAAAGGTTCGAAATTTAGCCCAACTATTTACAGTGCTTTGTAAGAGTACGAGATTTTTATTTATGCACAGTAATGGTTTTTCAAGAAATTTCTTAACAAACGCAACCATTTTCAAGGGCTATTATTTAAAATATCCATTTTACGGTAAAAAATAATACAAGACGCATTTTTGTTTTTATATATGTTCAATTGTTAATTAAGGAAAATGATCAATCTAGATTGCTTCAATCACAGGTCGTATAAAACTGAATTTAATCTAATTTAAAAATGATGTCGTAATGCTTTAGAAATGAGATCAATGAGGCATATGTGTAGTAAAACCATGTACTATCATATGAGAAATGAGAAGATCCGCACAGAATGCAAGACTGATGTAAGCGTAATAAGCAATATTAAGAAAGGGAAGCTAAGTTAAAAAGGTTGGGTCACGTAGATCGAATAAACGAAGAAACGAGTGTACAGAGAATATATAACTGTGAATGTTAGAAGAAGTCGGGGACGCCCGAAGAAAACATGACACTATCAAGTAATACAAATACTTACGTCGGATCGTATCGAGAGTCAGAAGAATAAAATAGTGTGTATGAGGCAAGGAATGTGCGTGCACGAAGAAAACTTACTGACATAAAATATTGCTGATTTGTTATGAATCTCTTCAAATAATTCGTAATCCGGTTAAAAACGGGATTGCAGGCCTTTAACAAATGAGGTAAAGAGAAATAAACGAGTGAGAAATATAGGTTTCCTAATAAATTTTCAGTAAACACGAATGTGATATATAATGTCCGATAGATGCAGGTACTTGTTGCAAGTACCGATATATTTGGAATGTACTAAAAGTTTAACAGGAAACGGCCTGCAATCCCCTTTGTAACCGGATTTTAATAAATTAGCAATACTCCGTGTGACAAGCCCTACTTGTTTGGCGGTCTGTCCTCTCTGCCTACCTCTGCGGAAACGGAGTGATGATTAATTATTATTTAATTAGTTAGTGCATCGTATCGATGCGTTATGCCTTGTAAAACGTGTTGATTTTTATTATAATTATTGAAAGTTCAACCGGAAGAATTGCAGTTAGAAGAATGAGGAAATAATACTCGAACATTAAATAATATTGTTAAAAAATTTTATTATCAAATATTTATTTGCCTACATTATTGACGGGCTCTGAAGTTTTCAAAGTTATTGCATGATAATGTACTGAATTACTAAAAAAATATTTTACTGTTTTAATGATATTGAATAATGTTGCAATTATTTAATTAGTATCTACCCACCGTAAGATCTAATGTATAAATATGGAAGATAAAAAAAACAGCTAATTCCTTAAAAATTAAATTAGTTTCATGTTAATAATATTTTCAGTATGAAAATTTCCGCCCACTTGGCGTTCAAAATAAAGCAAACAATATTTTTACCAATCGTTAAATTTGATTGATAACCATAAAAATTTTGTGGTAGCCATTTGATTGTATATCATAGATTAATAACTGTATTCGAGGAGGTTTATTATAATATTTTCAGAACATTACAAACTTATTACGTTTTTAAGTAAGATGTTAGAATGTGGGTAAATCCAAATGTCAGCGTGAGACCTTGCAATGAAATTGAGTTGCAAAAACAATTATTTTTATAACTATTAATTATTAGGTATGTATCAATTATCGTCATATTATTATGTACGTATACATAACATTTTAAAAACCTAACATGCACAGATTTTAACACTTCAGCGTTCGTTTTTGGGAACAACTCATATAGTCTCACAAAAATCGTTGTGTCTCTTTTACTGTTGTTGTGAGAAATATGATCTAAACAGTGTTAGAAAGAGAAACTGAGAAACTCTACGCCTTATATTCAAATCTAGAAGATAACCACAGAAGAATAAAAATGTTTACCTCTATGAAACCGCCCAGCGCCCTTGAGGTGATTTTTCACAAAAACGGCGCTCTACAAATTATCCAATATTATTATTATTATTATAGGTTCCGAACGCAATTCGAAGAACTTCTGAGACTGAATTTTTTATTAATTATTTTTGTATAAAACAACAAATAAACAAGGTGCCTTTAACGTTTGTAATATATTTGCATAATGAAATAAGTGTGTTCTTACATAATTTTTCTTTACCAGTAATTTTAGTTAAAATAAACCTAATGTGGGCCATTTTTTTTATGTCTGCATTCAAAATTTTAAGATTTAAAAAAAATATGTAGCTGTGTATAATAATACAATTTGAAAGCGTATTTTATCACCTTTCCAAAACAGTTTTCAGTTTTCGGATACGTTGAGAAATATTCCATTTATTTGGATTTTATTGCAAAGCGGAAATACTATGACCATCTGACAGAGGAGTTACCAAGGAAAATAATTATAACTATCTTCATGTAACATTATCTATTCCGTGACATAATAAGGAAACAAATGGATATTTAAAGTGGATATCTATGCAATAATATTTACCTACTGTAGAGGATGGTCACTGTGATTAGAAAACTTTACACAACTCTATCAATCACTAGGGTCACATACCGCTATATCTGTCGCCAAATGACGCGTCCTCGAAAAACTCTTTCCATCTTCTTTTCGACAGTTCATCCTATCAAGTGTTTGACAATTTTTTCGATGACATTTGTTATTTAAAATTAAAAAAAAAGAGAAATGGAATAAACCTTTATAACACGTTCGTCTGTGATAAATAAATGTGTTTTTTGGTTTCGCATAAAATAGTAAATATTAATTTTTACAAGAAAAATAATCGGTAAGCGTTTTTTTAACATGAGCCATTTTTGTGTTATTTTTTTTAAATTACATATGTCCGTTTATAATATTAAAGTCCGAAAAAAGAAAAGCAATTGAAA
The DNA here is from genome assembly GCF_061612785.1 of Hesperophylax consimilis. NCBI lineage: Eukaryota > Metazoa > Arthropoda > Insecta > Trichoptera > Limnephilidae > Hesperophylax > Hesperophylax consimilis. The sequence goes on from NC_142836.1 coordinate 7,006,510, forward strand.
GGCTTCAAAAATAGTTTTTATTTTGGAAAACGTTAAAAAAACCGCGAATATGATTAATGAAATTTTAGACCCTCTATTTAGACCCTCGAGGTAAAAGATTTTTGTAGCAATACCCAATGCGATTATCATGAAGATTATATATCATTATGAAGGGTCAAAAGGTCACAATATGCACCTGGTTATTTCCAGGAATCTCTTTTACTCGTTTTCCTTTTTCGTAGTTAACGGTAGTTTGTAGTACTGAATTCACAGAGAATTTCTTGAACAACATAGAAAATACATAACAATATTTAAACTCGAGGGTGTTGTGAGAAAAGTATATTAAATCTTTTTCTAACAGCGAATAGATCACGTATATCCGCATTATAGAAAAAAAAACACTAAAATAGATTACCGGGGTCAGATCTGTCCTTAAGGCCCCGTAGTAAGTGTTAAAAAGTTTGAAATGGAGATATGTAAATACGGAAGCGCGCTAATATAAAAAACGATAATAATTAAGCGAAAATTGTGAAAATATTTAATAAAACATGATTATTTTAAAACAGAGCAAAAACCTTTGGACAAATGATTTAGTTGCATAAAAGATTTTTTCATGCCTATAACATATTAAATAACAGAAAAAAAACGTTTTTTTCTATCGAGGGAATTTCATATAATTAACGTTTCGGCATAACAAATGTATATCTAAATGTAATATCTTCAAAAATAAAATTTATTTATAAAATACACGATAATACATTAAAACATTTATTTATATATGTTACATTAAATTACCATAATAGGCGACTGCCTATTTCATGGTGACCAATGGAATATAGTTATGTGAGGTCTAGTGTGAACATATGAAGTAAATATATAAACGTTTTGAAAATAGGGAGGATTAAAGTAGAAAATTTGTAACGGAAATAGAAAATATAATAAATAAAACAGAAAAACGAAAATAAAAGAGAATAAAGAAGAGTAAAACATGCGTTACAAAATAAATTAGAAAACAGAAAAACGAAAAAAAATAGAATAAAGAAGAATAAGACATGCAGGATTGGATCATATACATAACTCTTTTTTCTAGTTGCGGATGTGTGCATGCATGCATGCATAAGCGCGTAAATACACGTATTCACACATACATCCATAGACACAAATATTCATATACATAGACGCATACATATTCATACGAAAAAATACATATATATATATATATATATGTACACACACATATATACACATACATGCATACATATATTTACATATATGTACATACTTATTTATTCACACATATATTTTATCGACATTTACAACATTATCCGAGTATGAGAAACAGGCTACTAACACTATCATATTCAATCATCAAAAAGTCGTTTTTTTGGAACTTTAAAATTTAAAGAGAAAAAAAGAAACTTGGTAAAAAAAATCGGTAGAAATTGGTATGCGGGGTCTTGAGCGGCTCTAATGGAATATGATGTTTGTAGCTAGTAATGTCCTTGAGAGTAGGTTTATAAGACATTAAAAAACAAGAGAAGAGACAAGAAAGCAGTTGTAAAAATAGCAATAGAAATTTAAGCGTTAGGTGGTCTCATAAGCTGCTTATATCAAATAATGAATTAAAATTGAGTGTTCGGTTCATGATTCACAAAGTAGGTAGTCTGAAATTGAACCTTAACACCAATTCAGTGCAGTTATTGTTAGGAAAACGTGATATCACTTGCTGTTACTTAACGTCGGTAATATATCTGCCTATGCATTTAACGGCGATTGTTTATGTTCGGTTCGCCCTAATAAATCAGCTTTGTCTGGGCTTCTATTATGTTGTTAAATAATGAACTAATTGTGTTAGGAATCAAACTTGAAGTGTTGGGCCATTATTGAAGCCTATAATCAAATCGTATTTGGTATAAAAATACATGTTGCTTAAATGTTTCGTAGTGTGCACATATACATAATATACATAATTATGTATTTAACGTTTATGTATAAGTAGGTACTTATGTAAACATTTTTGCGGTATTAGAATATTTACTTACTTAATGTAATATTGAAAACGTTTTCCGAAGGCAAATATTAGAAAATAATCTAGAAAATTTAATAAACGTTATGAATACCATATAAGATAAGAGACTGGATTTCGGAAATTGAAATAATTATGTCATTTAAAGATAGGTAATGTAGCGAGGCTGAAAAAAATAAAAGAAGATAGATACTTTGGAAAAGGAAAGAAAACTTTCCTGGCTATTTATAATTTAGCAACATTTCTAAACCAATTTCAATCAACGCTAACTATTAGATTCTGAATGATGGTTTTACCAGCGTGAAAGTATTTTATACTTGGAAAGAAGTCTAAATAGGTATTTGAAATTTTATTTATTACTATTGTTGGTAAATGTAAAACATACTAATTTCGATTGTCTGTGATGATGTGCGTTAGTTATTCAATGAACTCAAAATTGCTTTGAATTTAATTGTGATTTTCGAAATTTGAATTATTATCGCGAAGTATAATTCAGACGAGCGATAACATAGGTACCTACCTGCGTGCGGTCATTTTAATTCATTAATCAGAATGGAAGATACTCTCAGTATCACCCTGGTGTATGACCAACATAAAGAATTGAAAAGTTGCTAGAAATGGCTTTGGCCGTGTTTGGTGACCAGATCTGAATAGCCAGGTACTTCTTCTCATCTCCATCCCCTTTACACTACTTTCAGCCTCATAACATACCCCGATTGGGGATGCCACAGTCTCACTGGCTCCAGACGGCTGAGAGAAGTTGGGACTCTTGTGCAGTCTCACAAAAAAATCATTCCATTTCCGAAATGCCGTATTTCTTTTGTTTAAATTTTAAAGAGATTTAACGATTTTTCATGTTTACTAACGGTGTTCATTCGAAATATTAATTTGCGATAATATCTAAATGGGACAATATTTTGGTTTTTAAAGACAATGATCCTTAGACAAATATTTTATAAATACTTTTAGCTTCACAAATCCTAGAATATATTATAAAAATCCTCGTTTTTTCAAGGATCTGCGCTAGTTTATTACTATTGCTGGTAAATCTGTAGAACCCATAAAACAATAAATATTTAAAAAATATTAATTTTAGGCGCAATTGTTTTTTTCTCCCTTGAGATTGGTCTATCTGCAGGATAGGAATTATTGGTGTAAAGGTCTAAACGTAAATAGGTCCAATGTCTGCAACGTATTATAACTATACGGATCTATTCTCGCAATAAACTTAAAATGAGAAATTTATGTTAATTGTGGTATCATTTACGATATTATTTAGAATAGTCGTGATATCACGTCGGTAATTAATTATAACGCATACGTCGAGCCATTATTGAAAACGTAAGTGAAATATTATGTGGTCCATTGTTCAGCGTCACTCGCCGCTCCCCGCGGTTTTATTACCTCTAGAATTCAATAGATAACTTTGACAAGTTAGTTTATCATTAGAAAATAGTGCTAATTAATCGAAATCGAGTGAAAAATTAACGTAAAATTGTGATTATTTATCGAAGCGGTCGTATGGACGCTGATTCTGGCTGTCTTTCGGGCATATAGTTCAGGGCTTGGGATCACAGTGAAAACATAGTTTTGAGATGAGAAACGCAAATAAAGATTTGCATGCACAAATGGTAACTGTATCTAAACAGCTGTATGTGCGAGATAAAGCTTAGTGTCAATAATAAATATGATTATGGCATTATCGAATCCAAGCTTAACTCAAAACACCAGTTTTTGTAGTTAGGTCCCTGTGATCCTAAGCCCCCGGAGTTAAGATTAGTAATTAAGTTCTATACTCGGTAGGTACCTAACTGAGTTCCTTTTCAGTTCTTATTGAAGATGCTCGTCATTGGCCCGCCCACACGACGCCCGTACAATGCACTGAGCAGCTTCCAACTGGGATAATAATAATAATAATTGGATAATTTGTAGAGCGCCGTTTTTGTGAAAAATCACCATCAACTCAAGGGCGCTGTACAATTTATTTCCTAGGATCTACATTTGTTATTAAGAAAAGATACCAAAACATACTTACCTGGCAAGTCACTTCCGACAAACACACTTATATTAAAAAGTTTATGCTTATAAAAGAAAAAAGTGCACGCAGAGGACACTATATCAAAAAAGACTGGTCATCGCATGACCTTAAGTCTGCTATAGATTTTAATTTAATTTAAATGTATTTTAACTGTCTTAAAAAGCCTACAAATTATAAGTTGTTATCATTTTTATTTATTTATTTTTAATTATTATTTTTATTTATTTTATTTTATTTTTAGTATTTTTTTTTTACATTTTGTTAATTTAAATTGCCGTCGACTGTGAAAGTAAAGGTTTCTGAAATTATGGATACGACTGTCTGAAAAGGTGCGTTCTAAGTTTAGACCTAAATTCTGTCGAGTCTGCGATCATTATTAGGAATCTATCTATTTATGACCCTTGGGATATACTTGCCGACATTCATTGGCATCTACTATAATGAGAAAACCTTTGCACAGTTTTGACTGTCTGCCATTTATAGTTCTCTGTAATACTTAAGCTTTGATGCTTTTAAATCTCGCACAAAAATCAAAATTAAAATGATTCTACCATAATTATTTTTTCATACTGTACCTACATAAATACACGAAGATAACTAACTGATAAAAAATATTGCTGATTTAATAATATTCCTTTCAAATTATTCATTATCCGGTTAAAAACGGGATTGCAGGCCCTTAATGAATGAGTTGATAGGTTTCCTTAGAAACGTTTTAGTAAAATACCTATGTATGTCACGATGTCGGAACACGTGTAAAAAGTCCTAACATTTTCGCATTTCGTCATTATACATCATTTAGGCGGAGGTGCATGGAACACGTATTCCGATATTATTACGAGTTTATTAAAAGTTAACAGGATTACTAATAATTGTAAGCGATTTTTAATAAATCAGCAATACTCATTTTCTCCGTCTACGTTTACTGAAACATGGAATTCGAATGACCTAGAAAATCTGCACGATATCTTCCAGTTATTGAGGAAGAATATGGAATTACTTATTTCATTTAATATACTGAAGCCCGACCAAAAAAATTATCAATGTTCATAATAATTTACTTAATTTCTCAAAATACCATATAGTTTGAACACATGGTTACAAAAATAATGGACTTGATTTTACCGTGTGGTTACCCCATTTATGATGTCACCAGAAGTGTTGGTAGGAGATGGCGAATGTCGGTAGTTTGTAGTGGTAGTAGGGAAGTGGGAGGGGCGAGGAGCGTGCGCGAAACTGGGTGACGCAACCGTGCGGCCATCGGCGGGCCGCTTGTTTGTTTCTCATTATTTTTATAATCTACAAACGTGTTATTATGATATCTATTTTAATTGTATCATATCTCGTGGTGGGGCAGTAGCACAGTGCTAGACTTTAACTAGAACGAATGAAAGATGACATGAAAGTGAGAAATTAACATTTGCAGCACTTGCTGGTGCCATGTTTCAGCACATGAATAGCCCTATATACATAAATAGACCGGACCACACTTACAATACTCGTTTTACGAAAAATGAAGGACTAATTGTACCTAAGCATTTAAACAAATATGGACAAAAAACACTGGACTACACGATACCTAGTTGCTTAAATATGTTACCTGCTGAAATATAAAAATTTATAAATGTAAAAACAAATATTATGTTGAAAAATTGGCTCGCTGAAAGAAATAGTTTGTATTAGAGTCTAATTAGAGTCTAATACAAACTATAGGTAGATACTATCACTGTTGTGTATATGTTTTTATATTTTTAAAACAAATTGTTATTTTTTATTGTTATCACTGTTGTCATTAAGTAAAATAAGTTTTTATCTTTTTTTGATATTTTTTATGTTAAAAGTTGCCATCGACAAACTACTGAAAAGTAGTTTATTGGAACTTTTCTGTTTTTTTTTTCTGTATTTTATTTTATTATTTACTGTAATATATATTTTTTTGTCTTGCTTTCATTAAATAAATAAAAAAAATGTATCACTAATAAATAAAATTAAATGTGAGAAGTCTACAACAAGAGCACCGAAACGACTGTCATTAACTGAAAGCTTTCTATGGCTGGAAGCAAATTTTAAGTACTTACAACTACATAACTTCGATAATGCGAATTTTTTAATAGTGTTCCAAAATTAGTGGGTCCATTGCTGAATTTTAGGGACTAACAATTATTGCCCCTCTCTAAACAAATATCTTCTCTTCTTTCAAGCCATATCTAAAATAAACTCCCATTCCTTCAAATCTCATCTCTTATAAATCTCAACTCAACGTGAAAGCCATGACAATTTGAAAAAAAAGGCTAACAAGCACGAAAGCCCGCTATTCTCCTCGGAGACGTTGACCATCTGAGGATACCTACTCCATATTAAAAATAGTAATTGTTTTCAGCGTTCATTAGTGTCTATATTTTTAATAGAAGTTTAGTCCTTACGTTTATTGTACTGTATTTTATTAATATTGTTTATAGTAGATAACTACGATCGCTAAAAATCGTACCGACAGAATTTTTGGGTATTTAAAAAGTTTTTTCTGCGAGTTTGCTTAATTGTATCTTTATGCTGGAATATGTGCTATGCGAACTTGAGTCGCATAAGTTAATTTTCATTTACATAAATGAAGAGGTGTAGTGCCACGCGTTTCGCTACGAGCCGCATACTAAGACCATCGTCCAGCTAGTAGTGCGCTACGTCGTCGCTCGACCGATTGTACGCATGAAAATATTTCCAGTATTAGGTCTTTTTACTAATGGAAGCATAACATAGGTAGATAGAATCATAAGTAAATAAATGATGAGCCCAAAATGGCGTAGTGATACAGATATGGAGCAGATTAGCGTGCACGAGTTTCGAATCCGAGTCACTTTTTCTACGTCTCTAATAACCGTACTGTAAAACAATAAATGGCGGACGAGTTTCAGACGGCCGAAGATTAAAAAAAACGCAAGTGACTTTCACTGATTCCTTTTTAATGTCTAAAAGCGCGGGCAGGTGGCACCAGTTGTTATTCCAAATTGCAAAACAAACTCTAATAATATTGGTGATCAATCAGTCCATTAAGTCGTGTAGGAGACGGTCAGGAGACCGTTTCAACACATCTATAATGAGTTTGTCAAAACCAGTTCCAGTTTAAAATATGGTAATTCATCAAACTAGTGCGCGGAGTGAAGAGCCCTCGTACTTGATCTAGTTTTAACAATTATTTTGTACTAGCCTCAATAACCAATGATACCTACATAGTTTGTGCGATTGTATTGCTTATTTGAATAATTATTGCGTTTCATAACATTTTGTAAAAAAAACAGAGTTTGTTGAAAACACATTATACATACATTGATCTCTATTTTTAATTCTGTAAGAAACTGTCATTGTTTTCAAATCAGTTTACGGATCGATAAATAAATACTTCTTTATTTGAGGAGTAGAAGTAACATACTTTATAATCTATACGCTCGTAGATGGCATTAATTTAATTATTCCATCAAAATACACTTTATAAAATTATTCTATAAAATATCAGAAAGAATTATTTGTTTCCGCCCCTGCATATACAATATGAGCACGAATAAATAGTTTTTTTTTTCCGGAAAAAACTAAATTTTTTCAAGAAAGGCATATAAAAATATATAATATTGGATTGGCTCACCGATGCAATATTTGAGTTTGTATACTGACAAAAATATTTATTCATATTCCGAATGCCCGTCGCAAATAAATAATTCTTCTTAATATTTTAATGAATAACTTGCAAAAATTGTATTTCAGTAAAATAAATTAAATAAACCCCATCTATGCAGTGTAAAAACAGTGCAATCGGCCGAAATGGGGTGTCGGGAATTATTTAAACAGTGGCTCAATTAAATTAAATGTACCTATTCCACATTCCTGAATAAATTAAACGTTGAGCCATACTTGCTTTCACATATTGTAAAAAGATACGGTTATACAAACACATCTAATTTTGAATTATCGTATGATGTTGATCATAAAAAAATGTTGTTAACATTGAAAGATCTTACATCGCAAAGAAAAGTGGACCGACCTTACATTTTAAGGGTCCATAATTGGACCTATCCTCTCTGTATATGTAGAATTAATCACAAGGAGAATGTATATCAATCAGTAGTGGGTTTTTACGCTAATTAAGGATTGTCCAGGTAACAGGTTTTAATCGTCTCCTAGTTGTTTATTAGACCACGCGATTCTTCATATTTCAATCTCACTTCTATTGCGATTACGCAACCGGCCATCGAAATAATTAAGTAGTTCGATGAAATCAATTTTATGCCAATTACCAGATAGAGGTAATCCGATAAATTATATATTGTATTACGTTTTTAATGTATCATTATGTATGTAGATCAATCATAAAAAAAGCGTAATTAATTCAATTAGTGCCAAGATAAGGTAGTTCATTGATTCGATTGATTTTCTTTGAAAGTAAATAATTAATCAATCTAATTGATTTAAAGTATGAATTAAAGAGTAATAAAACATCTTAGTTTTTTGTTGTCGTCGAATTATTGTAGAAAATCGTGATTCGTTGTGAATTACTGTATTTTTAAAATACCTACATCTATCTGAATTTCATTTTTGTTTTTGGGAATGAATGAATGCAAATCTTGGAAGCGGAAAATAACTCATTTTATTGCTATATGCTGCAACATCTGAACTGATGTATCTTAACATTATTTCTTTTTTTATATTTTTCTAATCTTCTTAATGTACCTATGGAGTAAAATTTTTAACTTTAACAAATGGTTGGTTTTTTGGTCATTTTGTTAAATGAGTTTTACTTTACTTTTTAACTGTTTGATGAATCATATTGAGTCTTGGATAAATACCATTGATACAAACATTTACTTGCCGTAACATCCGACCTGCTGTAACATCCGACCTGCTGTAACATCCGACCTGCTGTAACATCTGAACTGATGTAACTTAACATTTTTAATTTTATTTATTTTTTAATATTTTTCAATCATGTCTTTTTAACTGTAATTCTGTAAACACTGATTTTTTTTATTTTAACAATTTTGTTTTCCAATCTTCTACAAAGATAATATATGTATGTGAGTAAAATTTTAACTGTTAATAAACACAAGTATACCCACGAACTGGCGATGCCTATGTGGGATTTTTTGGTTAATCTGCTAAATGTATTATTCTTTACTTTTTAACTGTTTATATAAAAAAGTGTTTCCTTTATTGTAAAATTATACCAATTTATGTACCAGAAAAATAATTAATAAAAAAAACTTTTTAAAAAATCCCCAGTAAAACATATATTTTAAAAATTCACAGCAATTTAAGAGCCCCATTTTTAATCCACAATCAAAGCAAGAAAAAACTTTTAAATTGCCGGCCAAGAATTTTGCAACTAGATCAAAAATATAAAATTAAAAATCAACTTTTTTTAATAGGTTGATTTTCATAGTTAAAATTAATAAAACATATAAATACTAATAAATAGAAACGGTCTTCACAGAACCGTTAAGCGAGTCCAATGAGAATTAGAAGCCGAAAGGAAATCAGTGCCCATTGTGTTAGTATGTTTTACTCTATTTCTTTAACAAAAGCTCTGCCCTTCTAAAAAAAATATAACAGTGACATTTGTTTCCTTCTGTGAGATGCAGCCCCCAATAGGAGTAAGAAATGTATTACAAAATTTCAGCTTTATTAAAAATGTTTCAGTATTCAAAAAACACAACAAAAGTAACTCTGGTTAAATAAAATGTAGAACTCGGATTAGAGTTAATAATAATTTAGAAGATAATCGGTTAAGTAGATAGCTACCTACCTACAATATAACGCCTTCACAGAAATTATTGAATTGTTTTTTTTTTTTTTTAAATTGGAATTATAATATTCCTGGATTTTGCACGGGTCTGCGCAAGTGTTAAATAAAAGTAAATTTGAGTATGCCTTTTAAGGTTACTTCTAAATGATCTTTCTTACGAAATGTATAAAATCGTAAAAAAATGATAATTGGTGATTGTACCTTCTTTAACCACATGGTAATTTTGGGAGTTATTTGTCAAAGACAACAAACAACCATAGAGCAGTTGATGTCTCCCAGCCTGACATGGTCTAAAAAAGTTTTTCTATCACATTTTCTATGACGGGAAAAATATGTTTTAAATAAAATAGTGTTAGAATGAGAGAATGCCGTGTTTTCAGTTTGCATATGAAAAATTACCGTAAAAAGTAAATCTTTGTGACAAAACATTTGAAAAATGTTTTGTAAAGGTTTGCAAATTTTTAAATCAATATTTTTATATTAAACGAAAGAAATTGCCAATAACTTTTACAATACATTATCAAATTAAATATTTGTTTTTAGTTTCGTGTATAATAGCAATTACAATTTACAGGATAAAAAAACCATTGGTAGGTTACTTTACTTTGTTTGCGTTCAAAATTCGAATATATTTATTAAATATTTTCATTTGTAATACTCGCATCTCAAAAGTCTCTCATCTGATTTCAAGAACAATATTTCATTTTTAAATCAATTTATCACAAGAGAAGTACATTGCAATATTTATTTACGGGTTAAAGTATCTGGATCTAGAAAACGAGTTTTAAATTAATTTGCGTAACTTTTCTGTTACTCTCCTGAAAAGATAACATTGTGTTATAAATCATCTCATCCTAGAATTAACTAAGGAGAGTGACGTAATGTTGAAGGCATAATATATCCTACAACCTTTCCTTCAAAGCGAGATGACTCAGAGGATAATCATTCTGACGATGATTGCAAACGCCGGTCCAACTTCTGACATTAACTAGAAAATTAATTCCTAGACTGGGAGGCAGTATGGATTCAGAACTACGCACGTGCCATTCCCTTTTTCCAAAGACATTCATAATTATTACCGTAATTTCAAAAATCTTTTAAGAATTTACTCTGTCCAAATATTTACAAGTTGTAGATCAAGAATATAATGGTATGTATACATTTTCGAAACGAAACGCGAACCGAGCCCTAAATTACGGGAAAAGAACGAATAAACTGCAAGCGGCGTTTTCGTTCCTTTCCCATAAGTTGAGGTTCAGTTGGCAATTCGGCAGCGTATTGATACGTAGCATTAATAATGCAAATGTTGTATCGTGGATTTGTTACGATTTGAGGGTGTACATATATCATGTGACAAAAAATGGATTGAGGTGAAAATTTGAAGATGGGGTCAGTCAGTTAGTCGAATTTTGCAATCAATATTACATGACTTTCCAAAATCCACCGGACAAATGAAACAAAAATCAAATGTCTCATCATAAAATCGACACGTGTAAGAGAAAACAACACATCAAAAGTCATTTCTACAAATAATAACACAGAAAATAACTATCGTTATTTATTTTTGCGTTATTATGACGTGTTGCGCTTCCTCCTTCTTTAGCCAACGTTTCGAATAGCGTTACAGTGTCCATCACCGGGCAGGGGAGTAGCTTGTGGTGAAGTGTATGTTCACATATATCGATGAGACACAGCGATGAACGCGTATAATATAATAACTTGTTAAATTAATGCGGTTTTCGACGTTTAGTTTTGGAATAGAAGTCAAGTACCGGATACCGCATCGTCTCAATTTTTTTTGTGGATTTTAACTGCATCTGTAAGAAAATAACTCATCAAAATTCCAATAAAAGTTTGTCACATAGTGAGAAAGAAAATATCTCATCGAAGTTCTCATCCCATGTCTGACAAACAAACTAATCACAAGTCTGTGTCATAATAATTCATCAATCGGCTGAAAATGTTGTGAACAATGCTTTTAATTGCAACAGTCGTGGTATTGCTAGAATGTTAGACAGTTTTCAATGCGCTGAATCATCGATTAAAACAAAGGAATTTTTCGTAGAAAATCTTGCAAGAGTTCTGTTTGGTAATTGTAGTAAAACCGAGGTCTTCCGCAGAAATATGTTAGCTATTGCAGTGTAAACTTCTTGTTGGAAATTAAACCTCTTTCAACCCAACAATAAAATGCAGGCATCAGCCGTGAAATGTCAAAACAATTAATGAATATTTGAGATTTATTGACTATAGATAATTTAGAAGTGTTTGAGAATATAGGTACCTACTCTTTGTTGATCAGTACTAAATTAAAAAAATATTTGCTCCTAAAAATGTACGCGAAGAGTAATGAGTATATCTGATTTATTATAATTCTTTTAAAAACGAGACACAAAGCTAAATCATAATAAAATGTTAGTTCTTTCCGAATATATCAGAACACGTGTTCATGCAGCTGATTGAAAATATTACGTTTTTTATAAACACGTGTTCCGACATCGCGTCGTGTTAATACATTCGTTTTTTTACTAAAAGTTGAACATGAAATTTATCAAATCATTCGTTTAGGGCCTGCAGTCCCATTTTTAACAAGATTACCAATAATTTGAAGATATTCTTAATAAATTAGCAATACTCATTTTTAATCGTGTACTCGTACAGTATATACTTATAAGAGGCCTCCATGGTTGAGTGGTTCCGATCCTCTTCTATGAACCCGGAGATCGCGGGTTCGAATCCCAGCGTGCGCAAGCACAGTTATTTTGATTGATGTGTGTTATTTTACTATTTATTAATTTAAAATAATATGTAAAATATTTGCGGCACGTACCAAAGCGGTAAACACTTTCATCATTAAGGCACGTGCATTTGACAATATGTCATCACGAAATGCGAAAATATTCAGATTTTCATAAATTCGTAATTTACCAAAAGTATATCAGAAAACTTGTTAATTCATTCGTTAAGGCCTGCAATACCATTTATCCCAGATTGCCAATACTTTGAAGACATTCGTAATAAGTTAGCAATATTCTCCGTTTATGTAGAACACTGCACCTTTAACCTGTCTTTCTCAGGTTCTTACTTATGGTACAATTTTGATCACTTGTACCTACATAACTTTTTACATAACATATCGAAAAACAGTGATATTGAACAATGTGGTAGTTTATGTCACGAATTTAAGAATGATTTATGACACATGATAATTTTTTTGTAGAAATGTATAATTTTTTAGTCATATAGGTACTCTTTCCTTTCCTTCTTTGTTCTAGTTAGAAGAAAATAATATTTAGACCCACTTCTGCCGTACTTGTGTGTGTTGCAACGTATTTTAAATAATGATCAATAACAATCGGCAAAAAAATAAGCAGCTGCCTCTCATTTAGATAATTTGAATATATAATACTTGTATTATCTTGTATGAGCATACATAATTACCTACATAGCGTGCAATTGTTTAAAACCGTGCAATTTCGATATTGTTTCATGGGTCGATTAGAAATTTAGGCATATATCTTCGTATAATATCGGCCATTTAAAAAAAAACAATGAAAAAGTACGATCTATCAATCTGTTTAGATACAGCGAACATTTTACCGCTTCAAGTAGGCATTAGTGGCGGTGCGCGGGCCATTATGGACCGGGCACGAGCGACCTTGGAAGAAGAGCTGCGGGCGACCACACCCAGAATACTCTCACAAGACACAACAACGTGGAAGCGAAAAATGCATATTATTGCAACGAATATTATGCAGGCATATATTAAAGACAAAAAGTGGGCTCCTGGTGTGATAATTATCTATGATATGCAACACTTAAAAGTTGCAGCTATTTTTCTTTGATTTGGAGATAATTTGACAATTTGATAGATTATATACACTTTTATTTGGTTGGGTATAATTTAAATGAGGTTTATACGATAATTATTATCCAATGTTCTTAAGAATAATACAAATTGGACGATAATAATAATGTATGGAAGGTACGGTGAAAGGGAACATGTTAAATATAGTATTTTTTAATAGATAATTGTTAATGGATTTCTTTATTTTTAAGATTTCTAAATTATCTAAACGTTATCCTTTGTATTCATATAAATAAAGAAGGTTTAATCCCTCCACTCACTTCAGTACTTAGTAATAAATTAAGTTAACCGAATGTTTTGTAATGTTAAGATAGTATATACATGTGGGGCAAAAGTAATCATCCTATTAAAAAAAGCTATTACTTTTGCAAATAGCGCCAAATGTCAATTCGGTTTTAACATTTGTAAAGTAAACAAACGCAGAATACAAATAAATAAGAAATAAATTGATTTAATTTGCAATAACGCGGAATAACAAGCAGTACCAAAGTTCATCAAGTATTATAAAAAAAAAATACAGCAAAAGAACACCGGGTGATTATTTTGGCCCCACCCTGTATATGACATGAGGAAGGACATGTTGTACCGAAACCGATCGGCATTTATAAAAAATATGACTGTTCAAACAAAGTAACAAGTTAAACCCAAAAAACTTTATTATTTATTGCAGACGAAAAACTTAAAAATTTTAGATTTCATGCATGCCAATATCATTGACTGTACAATTCATTCAAATCATTTCCTCTCTCATTCGGTCCACCGTACAGTTTTATGAGTTATTGTAATGTCCATTCTGTTTGGATTTCAGACTGGCTTGATAGGGATGTGCGATGTTATCTACGCTGTCCACGGCCGAATACTTTATTCGGTTCGTTGCGATATACAGAATAGCCCTCGGGTGTATTCACAACACTAGTTGTGGCATTTCTCGGCCATTTTTTTTCACCGCAGTTTACCGTTTCGGTATTATTTCTAGTTGGATTTATCACTTTAATTTGGTGATGGAAGAAATTTAAAAAACAGTATCTTTTTAAAAAAATCACATCAAATCAAAAATCATTGAATTAAAAAATGAGGTTCCAATAAAAAAATTCTGTTGAATGACACCCAACATAAGCCGCCTATGTGTTAAAACACTAAATGAAGAATTGATGATAATAATAAGTATACTAGACACCTACGCTAGAGACATCGACTGTAAAATGCCGGTTTCCTCTCGGCCTTAGGGAAGGATTTGCAATTGAAACACAACTTCACGAAAGTCGTCAGACAATTGTCAGATTGGGCCACTTGTTTGCATATTTAGGTATTGTGTTAAAATTCAAAAGTTTCTACTCGTGTAAATGTGGAGCAATTATTCTTATATGTAAACAGAAATATTATAATGCGTCATATCACCGAGAATTAATTAGATACTAAGGTCCCACAATTTTGACATGCGAGTAATTCATCCTTGAAATGGAGATTTGACACGTGTACGGTAATTTAAAATCTTATTAAGGTGACCATTCGTGCGAGATAAGCCTCAAAGGATTCGGCATAGTAAAGTGTATGATAACATATAAATTATAACTTTAAAAAAAAGATACAATGTAAAGAAACGATAAATAAATAAATATAAATATTCATTTGCATAATTATTTAGGCACACCCATCTGCTGTCCGGTACAAAGTGTTTCACTATCTTTTGAAACAAAATGAGTAAACGTTATCCTCACTTCGATTTCCAGTGCTGAGGATTTCATTTACAAGTAAATTTAATTTTTTGAATACTATAACTTTACTGAAAGAATTGCATTTACAATAAAAATTTTCGAGCAGTTGTGTGGTTTCTGTTTCAGTATGTTTTTGGTTATAGTATGTTTTCTATTTATTTATATATTTATTACTAATATCGTTTCATCTTCCCGAATGCACCACAGTTATATAATCGAAGCATTATTTCTATGTATCTATGCTAACGCGTAGAAGACTGCTCTCTTTTTGGTGTAACGAATGATTTTACAATAATTATTTTGCCTCCGGAAGATTTGTGGGAAAAGTGAAATTCATTCAATTATATAAGTACCTACCTTTGTGAAATAATGATAGGACTACATCAAACAAAGACGATCGTTTCGATTTTGAATTCCAATCGAAACACCATTTTAATTTTAAGGTTAAAATTTTTCATTTTTTCAAATTCATTTTATTTTACATCCCTGAAAAAAATAGTTCACTGGTCCATTTGTCTTTACAGGAGAAAAAAAGATTAACTGTAGTTAAAGCTTTTAAATACTGGTATAGTTGTGATGCTTAACAACTTACACAATCAAAGAAAAATTAAATCTTGACAATATTAATCATGAATGTTATGCAATAACTAGTCATCTCACCCAAATCTAAATTAAACTTTCTCTAATCCCATTATTTTTACCAGTACAAATACCAACCTGATTTTAATCTGTAAAATATTTTTCATTTAATAAAATGTACCTATCGAAATTAACCTTGTCGAAAAAACTTTCATACTTATTGTTTAAATAAAATAAATATTCAAAGTATATGTAAAACATCCCGTCTATACAATATATCTCTAGTGAGACAAGCACAGTGCAAAAAATATATAAAGCATCCTGCCTTGATAGAGGGTATTTCTAGCGAGACAAGCATAATGCAAAATATATGCAAACGCCTCCTGTCTCGATACAGGATATCTCTAGTAAGACAACCACAGTGCAAAATATCTGTAAACGGATCCTGTCTCGATACAGGATATCGCTAGTGAGGCTAGCACAGAAAATTATAGGTATATATCTAAACCCTACATAAACGAATAAATCATTTCAGATGCAACTGACTGATCTAATATGTTTACACAAAATAATTCACGGCCATCTGGATACTACATATGTCTTAGTAATGTTCCAAATTCCCATTGTTAAGATGCTACAGCATATTTAACCTGCATAAATTAATATGTATATATCACAAAATAATCTGATTACCAACCATGCCTAGAACAAAGGCGAATTCTAAACACCTATTCTAGACCTCTGATCCAAATGTGACGACTATATCATAAGATAGAGCCAATACTATATGATATATGTGCTGAAGTAGACATTTTGTTTAAATGTATGCAAATTAATATATCCCGTGTCTAAGTAAATTTTTCCTTTAACTGAGTTTTTATAATTATTTAAAAATAAGTGAAAAAAGTTTAAGATTTTTTCAATACATCATTAAAGTAATTTGATTATATTTAACAAGCTTACTAAATTAGATTTTTAATTTAAACTTTTTATTAATGCAAATATCAAGTAAAAAAATATTTTCCTTCTGATAATCGTTTATTTTCCAGTTGTTTAAATCCAGTTGGCCAATGTCCAGTGATACACAACATCCAGTTAGTAGTAGTAAGTCCAGCAGGATTGTATAGAGATAAAGTAGGTATGGAGATCGAGCCGAATGTGCAGATTGCTATCAGAGCGGGTCGTGACTAGACTCGGCTACCGGCCTCGACCCCTGAACTATCTGACATACTTCATTTTTTGCTCCGAATATTTTTGAGTTATTGTGGTTTGAAGTTCAGTGAATATCAAACTCTGAGTCGTTTTACATTTAATCTTAAAGTTTAATTTTTACTATTTTAAAAAATATCCCGGATTATGTAGGTACAACATTTGAAACCATTTGTAATGTTTTATGTTTTTTAACATTTATTTTTCTCTAATTAGTTTTGTTAAAAATGTCGATAAATTATTAGGTATAATCGTTTGATAGAGTGTGCAGGCGAAGAATTTTCGAGTTTGCTTTATAATTTGTTTTTGAATGGTGACATTGAAAATGTCTGTACACTTTGTGTGTTGGTTCTCTTATGTCGACTAGACTCACTTATGTTAACTGTATGCTTATAGTTATAAAAAGGTTGTAAATATTAGAACGGTGTTCGAATTGCGAAATCGTCGCCGATTGTAAATTTGATGATATATTGAATTAAGTTCGAAAAAAAGAACGTCAATCAAATAAACGTCAATAATGGCAAAAAATCAGCCACAGTAAATTTTTAGTACACACATCACAGTAGATCTTTGTGATGTGTGTACTGTGCATATTACAATAGAAAATATTTATGATAATTTGAAACTGAAGTTTTACATCAACCTTTGCTTCATATATCATATTTTTTGCTTATTTGTTTTGTTTTTAAAATTATTTTAGTATTTTATTTTTAGTTTCATATTTCTAAATCAACCAATCTGTGAACATTAATAATTGGTTTATTTTATGTCAATCTCTTATTTATAATATATAATGCAAATGGCGCGAACGCTTGCTGTAGCTTCGTT
This sequence comes from Hesperophylax consimilis, assembly GCF_061612785.1. Taxonomy (NCBI): domain Eukaryota; kingdom Metazoa; phylum Arthropoda; class Insecta; order Trichoptera; family Limnephilidae; genus Hesperophylax; species Hesperophylax consimilis. The sequence goes on from NC_142836.1 coordinate 7,024,537, forward strand.
CCTTTCTCATAATTCGAGGCTCGGCTTGCGTTTCGGCTTGCAAATGTATATGCAGCATAAGAATATCACACCTTTTATATTCTTTAAATAAATAAATTGCAGATGTCTCTTTTCATTTTTTATTTTTCCGTCTCTTTTTAAGTGACAAATTGATATTTAATCTGGAAAGGCTGGAAACACAATCTTTCTTAACCAAACTTTAGTTGATAATCTTGAAACATGCTAAAGCCCATTTTCAATAAACATTATCAGGTGATTGATTCCAAGAATTTCCAGAAAATTCATCTTAGTTATGTAATTATTTTAATTTAATCTTTGATTTTATTACCGTTTACCCACAGTTTGAGAATATGCTAGATACATCGTTTTTTTGTACAATGTTGTTCAAGATCTTATTATTAACGATATTATAAGTATACTGTCTAAGAATGAGTTAAACGTTAAACTATGCATGAATTGAGAAAATGTCAGAATTCGTCCGGACTGAAGATGTAATTTTGAAAATACTTAAACAAGACGTGATTCCAAAATAGAATGGCATCTCAATCGAATGGAGTGACCTGAAGGCACGGTTTGAGCAGATGTTGTATTGGGACATCGAAAAAATAATAGGATTCTTTCGGGTTTTTTATTACAGTTGTATTTTTGATACATCGTCTTCTTAATCCATCTTGCTCAAAGTTATACAGGTGTGTTTGCTTTCATACGCCTTCGTTGAAAATTTAGATTTTATATTTATTGTTTTGGTCGTTTATAGGATTTTTTAATGTTAATTAGAGCACAATGGTTTCAACTGCTCGGAGCCAATTAAGCTGAAGGGAGTGGGTAAAGTTAGAAAGTTGGGATGAGGAAGATGGGTAAGCACCTCGCTGTTCAGATCTAGCCATAAAACTGGCTAAAGCTAAGTCAAAATATCTTGACTTAGCTTTAGGGTCATTTGATGATAAGAATTGATTCGAAAGGTTATAAATCAATTGAAACATTCAAGAAACATTTTAAATTGTGCTCTTTCACCTGGTTTGTTACACAGAGAAAAATGAGTATAGCTCTTTAATCAAGATACTGTTAAAAATGTGACTGCATGACCATTTCCTAGTAAAATATTAGTTATTCCGAATATATCTGAACATGTGTTCACGCAGGTGCCCGAATAAATATCATTGACGAGATGCGAAAATATAATTATTTTGAACACGTGTTCTGACTTCCTCCTAACATATTCGTGCTTTACTGAAAGTTTGTTATGAAATCATTCGATAAAGGTCCATAGTACCATTTTAAAACAGGAAAACGAATAATTCGAACAGATTTTTATTAAATTAACAAAATTTCATAACAGTAAGTTTTCTCCGTGTTTCAGAAATATCTTCTAATCTGGAGCAAATACATTTTAAAGTAAACAAATGATTCCACTTTTTCCGGTTTTTCCCCACAAAAAAGCGGACAAAAGTCTGACCCGAAGACCAGTATGTAGTGAAATTTCACAAAAAGGCTTTCCTGTCGGATACAGCGCGGTTGTCGACAAACAAAAGCGGATACAAGCATTAGAGATACTCTTTCGTTTAACTCGCCCAAGCGTGTCTACCGTAGAAGCATGCCAAAGCGCTTTTTCCTTCTTTTGACAATAAAAAGTAACACACTTTTTAGATATCCGTTTTTTGCTACCAACTACCAATTAACTCTTCGTTAAACGCAAATATTCTTAGACGGTTTTTGCTAATCTCACCATTATGAAAGCCATTTCTTGTTTTTGAGGAAAATATCACCGCATTGTAATCAAGATGATCATAAATTGCTCCGCGTTATTGATTTTAATGAGATTTATGTAAAAAGTGCTCTGCAAGAAATAAAAGAATGTTTTTTCTTGAAGTATCAGAGCTGAAAAGAAGGCGGGGCTCAGAAAACAGTACACAAGGAAAAACATAAATCATTAAATAAATAATTACAAATTAATTAAAAATCACTTCCAACAAGAAACCTTCGGGTCCATTCCCAGATCTATTTAAATAAAAAAGAAAGCCTGTGGCATGCAAGCATGGCTTTGATTTATATAAAAATCTATTGTTTTTTTCTAGATTGATGAAATTTTGCTCACTTGACCTTCAAAACAAAAAGAAGCCCACTATCTACACGAGAACACACGTTCAAAATAAGAAGAACTTTACTGTCCACGCAACTTACAGACATAAATCCTTTCAAATGATTCGTATTCCGGTTAAAAACAGGACTGCAAACCTTTAACGAATGAATTGAGAGGTTTCCTAATACAGTATCAAAAAAATACGAATGTTCTATGGCGATATTTTCACATTTCGTCATGGTTACTATCAGGATAAATGCAGGTGCGTGAAAACGTGTTTCGATATAGTATGAATGAAGTAATGTAAGTTTTTAGGACATTTCCTGACATAATTGGGATAGCATGCTTTTCTGTTATTAACAGGATTTTGATAGCAATAGCAATTCTCATTTTTTTCCGTTCACATCTGATTTCTTAAAACTTCGCGTAAAACCTGGGCAAAAAACGCTGAAATCTTCAGCTGTAAGAAATAAATACCAAAATACATATTCAAAATAAGACTCATTATATTTTTTAGACACGATCAGAACGTCAAAAAAATATTAGTAAGCTTTCGTGATCATGGCCATCTTCTTGCTATATTTCTTGTTGATTAAGACTTCTCCCTACCGGAGCTTACATAAAATACACGTTATGATGTGATTTGTTTGTTCTTATCTTTATCAAAGCGAGTAGTACTTTTCAACAAATCACCAGTTGTTTACTCCCAGGGTACCTAAATACACGTATCTTTTTCCTTTTGTCAAAAATAGTTAAGTATTAACATTTTAATTAATATCTGCTTTGGCACGCTTATATCATAAAAAGATTTAAAGAATAATAAAAAAATTGAGTCACGGCACCGAATCGTTTGAGATGCCGTAGTTAAAAAGACGTTTTCACAAAACAACTTTAAATATGTTTCGGTACCTCTCGCTTTTCATACGGGTGATTCAACGACAGAGCGATTCAATATTACTCCTAATATATTTAATATGATATATTTTTATTGAAATATTAGGTAATAGGTACTGCATTTTCACATAGGAATATGGTTTTCGTATACACCCGTGTAGCTGAAAATAATAACCATAATACCTACCTACATAGCTTTATAATGACATATTATTTGTAAAATAATATTTCAAGTAGGTACCCTCTATAAATGACCATAATTAGTAGATAATAAAAAAATATAATTAAGTTTATGGAAGAAAACCTGTTTAACAATTTATGTTAACTAGTTCAGACATATTAAAGGGAAATTTATTTTGTGCGAAAAAAATAGAGAAAGATCAAATTATAATACAAAATGAAGGTTTATTGGCGAGCTGTGAAATTAGGTTCTAGTTTTGCCTTTACCAGTACTATTTTTAGACAATAGGTTTGTGGCCGGAAATTCATAATCTATGAACTTAGTAGTTATCTGGACTGTACTAAAGTTTCAGTAAACTGCTGATAGATTCTCACAAAGAATTTTAAAGATAAAACCACCAAAGGTAAAACCACCAAAAATTGTAAAAACATCAACCGAATCCAAAGATTCATGATATTGTAAAAAAGTACCTACCTGCACGACAGTTTATTTTCTTTCCTTTTGGAAAAGGTTCCGCTTGTCCAAGGAATGTGTCAGCTATTTTATACATGACATTTTGACGAAAGGAGAACGTACCCGAGCGGTAATCGCGGAAGTTTACGGTTTTATCATTGTTTTGTTTTTTGTCGTTATACGACATACCGACGTTTGCCGGGTGACCGATAAATCGTGACAACCAGATCTTAGTCAGGATAATGTACAACGTACACTGTATACTGCGGAACAGTCCGCAGAAGAAATACATTATTAGGCTGTCATCTGTCATCTGTCAGCCGTCTGACAATGACACTTCTCTCTCAAACGTTGCCATAGTGAAATCGTAGCTTATTTAAATTTAATTGATTGTTGTCGACACCTTGGATTTGAAGGTCTTTTAAAGTTGTTTGTTATTTTTATGATAAATATTTTTGCAAATAAATGACAATAAACCTTAGATTAATGTTATTTATCACTTAAGAGGCCTACACTATCAGGGGTGTGCCGTTTACATAGACACATAAGCACTGCCCATACTACATTTAATCAATTATTGCAAGAAATCAATCTATTACGAAAATATTTACTAATTAATATGTAACAAGCCGCACTACAATGAGGAATCAAAAACAGGAACTAAGTATGCAAAATGACGCACACGTCATACTCAAATAATGTTGTCTTAGAATGGAATCAGTGCCACCTGTATTAATTAGTATAACTTTACTAACGAAAAAAGTCACAGTATGTTGGCTCGCTTTAATGCAAATGTACCGTCGAAAAATATGAAAATTTTATAAGTCCAATGTAATTTGTAATGTGCATAAATGAAGAGGTTATTGGAGATTCAATGATTGATATGGCTTAGGTAATCTCAACCAACATCAGCCAAAGCCAGCAGCTTAAAATTCTTAGTAAAAACTTACCACGTCTGTGGTATGTTTTTTTATTATCAACACGGATTTTTGCAAAGCATTTGACCAGTTAAATCAATCATTACTCATCAAGAAGCTGGAAAAGTTTGGCATAAATGGAAATACTTTGAAATGGTTCGAAAGTTACATTACAGAAAGAAAACTGCAAGTGGTTGTAGGAAGGTACTCCTCGGATCTTTTTACTGCAACGTCGGGAATTCCACAGGGCTCGCATCTTGGACCTTTGTTATTTTTAATCTTTATAAACGACATAATTTTAAGAATAAAAACATCAAAATATCTCCTGTTTGCCGATGACCAAAAAAAGTTGTACAAAAAAATTACTTCATTAGAAGATTGCACCGATTTGCAAAAAGACTTATCATCACTTCATGAATGGTGTACACTAAATGATTTATATTTTAATGAAAACAAATGTGCCGTAATTTTATTCACAAAGAACATTAATAAATTCTCAAACACATATCACATTAACAATATCCCTTTACTAAACACAACTTCAATCAAAGACTTAGGCGTGACATTTGACTCGTCACTTAGCTTCAATAAACATGTAGATACAATTTCAAAAAGTATTTATATTGTTGTACAAAAAAATTACTTCATTAGAAGATTGCACCGATTTGCAAAAAGACTTATTATCACTTCATGAATGGTGTACACTAAATGATTTATATTTTAATGAAAACAAATGTGCCGTAATTTTATTCACAAAGAACATTAATAAATTCTCAAACACATATCACATTAACAATATCCCTTTACTAAACACAACTTCAATCAAAGACTTAGGCGTGACATTTGACTCGTCACTTAGCTTCAATAAACATGTAGATACAATTTCAAAAAGTGCATCACAAGTATTAGGATTAACGCTAAGAATCACAAATTGTTTTAAAAGTACAGAATTAACTTTGACATTATATACATCAATTGTGCGAAGTATTCTCGAATATGCATCAACAATTTGGTCTCCCAATTATGAGATTCATAATTATAGGATTGAATCCATACAAAGGAAACTAACCCGTGTAATTGCTTATCGTGAAGGTTTATCTGGTCAATTTGGAACTTATAATGACCGAATTTTGCACTACAGACTACACTCACTGACGGTCAAACGTAAACTTTCTGACGTACTGCTCCCACACAAAATTATACATGCATCAGTTGATACACCAAACATTTTATCCCAAATTAATATCAATATTCCATCAAGAAAATCAACAAGGAGGATGAACGACATTTTCTATATTAAAGCCTACCACACAAATACAGGATATTTTTCCCCTGTACCGCGAACATTAAGGAATTATAACATTATACATGGCTCTAATAATGTAATAGACATTTTTAATGACCAATTTAAACACTTCAAAAAAAATGTATTACCTTTAATCATATTAAGCTGATATTGTGATGAAACCCTTTATTTAATGAGAAGCAACATTGTACCTACCTAATCAGTGTCTCACCAGTACAGGTGTGATAATAACAAATCGTTTATAAACATATTTGTATTTACCTTTTACCCATTCTTATTTGTTATTTACTTCTGCATATTTAGCTTATTCATTTTGTTACTATTTTTGTTGTTATTATGTATTTAAACATCCATGTATGTAAATTCTTGGGCACCATGCCTGTTTTATTTACTTAAATAAAAAAAAATAAAAAAATTAATTAGCTGTTTTTCCTTCTAACTATCCGGATTAAATTTTGCGTGAACAGATCTTATACAAATCCGATTGCGATATGATCTCCAACGTTAAGAAAGAGGTCGGAAAATTACGTTTAGGTGGTTGAGGCTTATGACATTCCCTCATCGACCAGTACAGATGATATCGAATTCTCTAATAAGATAATTAGATTGATGTCGAGTTTTTCGAAATGGATGTCTCGATTACGCACATCCTTAACTTAAACTAACGGCACAACCTATGTCATAACACAAACATAAAGTTACAAGTATTAGTGTAAAACAGTTTTAAATATAGAATAAAAAATGTAGAGTGTGAGCACAAAATGTAAGATTTTTTTATTAATAATGAAGTATTGATAATTTTGTAAAATAATAATCTATAATATTATATTACGATAAAACTATATTAACAGACTGAACGATTAGTCATAATAAACCCGATATAGTTTTACATGACAAAATTTAAAAAAAATAACTTAAATCATTGATGTCGCTATTACAGGAATTTGGAAAAATCTGTTAATGAAAAAATAAGAAAATATACAGATTTAGTAACTGAAATAAAAATAATTTGGCATTCTCAGACTATAAAAATATTACCATTCGTTATTTCGGTTACTGGCATTATACCTAGCTCTCTCATTAAAAATTTAGGCGTATTAGATCTATCAAAAAATTTATATGTAAAAATAAAAAAATCAGTCATATTAAATACATGTAGGATAACGAAAGATTTTTTTAAATATTTATGTTGAGGGATCAGTAGGATTTATAGGCCATGTTAGGAGTTCTACCGAGCCGAACCCTCTGATATGAAAATATCTGGAGTCGGTGAATTATTTTCCCATTCGATCTCTGGTGAGTTGACGGGTTGTTCTTGTATTGTTTTATATTTATTTTGCTAACATAATGCACTTGCATAATGTTGATTGACTAGATGATCATTTGTGTAAAAGTATGTGGAAGGGTTTAGTTTTTCCTATGGGGAAGATTTAACCCGGACATAAAATCGGAAATATAATAAAAATATGACAATAATAAACCCAAGTATAATTATCTGCCGATGATACCAAACAGTACAACTCCATAAATATCATAAAATATAATCAAATTACAACAAGAAATATATAGTATGGCTATTGTCAGAATAAGCAGTTATTTTGAATGGTTTAAGAAATGACAAATAGTGTAAATTATTTATCTGGTAAACGAAAACTATAGTATGTAACAATATTGGATTAATAACAATTAAACATACAAAAGACTTCAAAAACACTGTCATATCAAACAACTATACTTTGCATAAGTATAGAGACATTTAGAGTTTGCGCCGACAACGCAGAATCAAAAAATTTTCAGAATTTTATGGGTAGAGCTCGCTTTAATGAACATTTTGTGCTAATGATCACAATTAAACAATAAAAATATTCTTAATATTTTATGGTTCCTTATTATAAACCAATGAAACAATATGTTCCTACTTTGATAAACCAGTTAGAACTCATTAATGAGATACAGCACGTTATGCACCAAACAAAATTATTCATTCGAAGACGTTTTACGGTAGGTAGGAAAGAAACATTTCGCTAGGAACAACGATTATTATTATTGCAAGGTTAATAAACAGACGTTTTCAACGGTTACTTTGAGTAAACATATGTATGAAAAATATAAGAAATTCGTTACGTTCTTTACTGTCATGTAACTACAGATTTTATAAATGCTTGTATAATACTGAAGTGAATCTTATAATATTATGTTTTACTTTAAATTTAATTGATTTTTTATTTACGTGACACAAAATGTTGTACAAAAGTCAGCCATGATTCTCATGTAATTTCAAGTATGTAGGACACCTAACATATTGTATATTTTCAATTTTATCTCATAGCTGTTACGTAGTTACTACTTTAAATTAAATTATATAGCAAAATTGATTAAATTCCCTTCCTTAAATAGACCCGTGACTGATGACTGATTGGGCAATCATTTTAGAGAGAGAATCGGACAAAGTTGGTGCAAGGTCACTTTTTTGTCCGTTACTGTACTTATTGATACAACAAACCAATAAAAAATGTTCCTGGAATAGATAATGCAAAAATGCTAAGCATCAGATACGTTACATGACATCTATTGTGCAGTGAATACAATTGTCGAACGATATTGACAGAATAGTAGAAAATATAAAGACCGAAAAATTAATACGTTTTTTTAATCAATATTTTTGAAGGTCGAGTATTTGCATTTCATGGCACCTTATACCATCTGACATGAAAGCAAGTTAGACGTATTATTTGTTGTTGATTTTTTTGCACTTATTTTTTAATGCTTGTTTTCGTAATTTGATAATACAGGCATACGAGCTATTTAAACTAAACATACAGGTCTTTTCATATTGAGTACAAGCAACATTTAACACGCGTCCTTGGTGGAGTACAAAGGTTACACATGTTCAATAATGTTCGTACTTTTACAACTCGATTATTAGTAATTGATGGACAAGACTCAAAGATAATTGCTATTTTAGGTGGTTCAAGGTTTTTCTCTTCAATTCGAATCGTTAATATATCACATTTTTAAACAAAAGTTCTTGATTAGTGTAGCGCATGCTCGCTTTGACAACATTAATTTTAAAATCTTGGCACACGGAAATAAGGGCAATTAGCTTTCTCCTGAATGTCCACAATTTAAAGGTCTAACATTTTGATTTCGTTGGTGATTTCAATGTCAAAGCTTCAACTGCATATCTAGATTGAACGGGACCTATAATATTCACAGCCAAAAAGTAAGTCCATGTTCGTTTACTCTCTAACTTCCTTAGAAAACCTACCAAAGATAACAGAAATTCTAACAAAAAGAAAAAATCTTTATTTCAGTACTTTAGGAATGTTGGAGAAAATGTAGTACATACAACATAGAGCCAAGTTTATAAAAAAATCTGAAATAAAGGCCGCTTTAAAAAACTTCCAGTTCTTAAATCAGAAAGCTTTTCCGCTCTGATAAACCCACATCTTCGTCTAGTCAGATTAAGGCTTAATTAAGGCTGGCAAGATCAATGCTTTACTGGAGTAATGACGACCAAAGTAAAAACTGATTGGCACTCTTGGATTTTGAAGCAACGGTTTGTTCGGCTTAACAATGTTTTGTTGTGTCTAGAATAACGAAGAATTTGGAAAGTGGAACAAATAGGAGTTAAATAGTTTGATTATATTTGTTAGATAAGAAATATTCTGTCAATCTAAAGGTATTTTTTGCGTATCGTAAATTTTTTCTCTAAATACCATCTTAAATATCCATTTCTTATCAACGGGAAATAAACAATGCAGACAAAATAGTACTGAGATAGATAACCTACTACATAACACATTTAATTTTTTAATATTATTTTTATGAATATCATACAAGAGTCTCAACTGCTCCCCACCAGTGGAGTCAGTGAGACCACGGCATCAACAAAGTCAAAGAAATGATTTAAAGATGGGTCCTTTTTGAAAGACTTCCAAAAACATTTATCCTTTGAATAACTCAATAATTACAACTATGCAGGGCGTGGTCTTGAGTGAGCTTGGGCCCAGCGCTCACTCAGGACTGGCGTTTCGTGCTGGTAGGCTGTGGTCACCAACGTGTTAGCCGCATCCTGGCTCCAGTGACCCGGTGTCTCATCAGGCCGGCAAATCCATTTAGTCCTAATTCCGTGAGCATTGTCGATGCGCTGCTGTATCTTCGGTAGGTATCCAAATATGATACTACAGGCGTCATAATATTGAATTCGGAGTCGTTCCATCGAGCTAGTTCGGTAGTAACACCATGTCTCACACGTATTCAGGCCAGTACAGAATGAGTGGAACAGTATTACTGCATTTGCAAAATCTGCGGGCAATAATACTAGACACTATGCTTAGGCTTCTCCTTTGTCGTTCGATATCGATAATAATATTATATTAATTTTTTAAAAATTCTTATAGTGAATACCTCACAAGAGTCCCAACTGCTCCCGTCTGAAGCCAGTGAGACTATGGCATCCCCAATTGGGGGATGTTGTGAGGCTGAAGGTAAGTGGGGAAGGAAAAGAGGAAGGTGGGGAAGTACCTGGCTATTCAGATCTAGTCACTAAACACGGCTAAAGCCATTTGGAGCAACGTTTCAATTCTGAATGGTGGTCTTACACCAGGGCGATACTGGTAGTATCTTCCACTCTGGAACGTGCCGCAAATCTGATAGTATTATTGTCCCAGCGTCTGGACGATGTAGGCCCTCTGATTGGTCAAATTAAAATTGTCTGTTTCGGGTAACTTGAATATTAAGACACGATTCCATACTAAAATAGGATCGCCTCATAATAATACGAGATTTCTTCAAAAGCATCGTTTCTGCTCATATAATTTTTGGATAATATCGAAGAAAATATGTTTTAGAAAGTTCATAATCCATTGGATTAATTACATTACAATGAAAATTCTCCACAGTTACGTGATTATGTTTGACGTTTATAAAAATTCACGCGTTTCTTCAAGATGGCCGACAGAGCGCACCTCTGGCGGTTTAAAAACGAACCAAATGCCTGGCGCGAATATTTAAATATGCAGCTCACAATACTTGACTACTTACCATTAACACGCGTTTTATAAGAAGATTTCTTCTGGAAGCTTATCACTTTGTAATGGCATTTATCATTATTATTTACATATTTTTTTTTATTAATTATATCTGATTTTATATTGGCATGTTTTTTAATTTCTAAAATTTCAAAATTATTTATTTACGATGCTTTATATCCTGAGTAAAGTATTTTAAGACCTGAATTTTTATCGAAAGTGTGATCATTATTCAAAAGATTATTTGCAAACTCAGATTCACTATTTCCATTTATAGCCCTGCGATATTCTTTAGTTCTGACTTCAAAGTTTCTATTAGTTCTACCTTTGTAAAAGAAATTAAAATCATCTCAATTGAGTTTTTAAACTCCTGATTTTTTTGTTTGAATTTTGCTATCTTTATTATTAAGAATATATTTCTTCATTGTTATTAGTGTAAAACGCCAGTTGAATGGTACCAGGATTGTTTATATATATAATTTTAGAAGTATCGTTATCCACAAACAGAATTCTACGCCATTGTTTATTTCTATCTTTAGAAAGACCGTTTGAAGATAATGTGTTTAATTTTTTTATTTAGTATTTCAACTATCAATTTATTAGAATAACCGTTATTAAATGCTATTTGTCTTATGAATATATTGTTTGATGGTTATATGCTATTTGTTTTTTTCAGGTCTTAAAATACTTCACTATAAATAATTTTGAAATTTTAGAAATGAGAAAACATATTAATATAAAAGCAGATATAATTAACAAGAATTTTTTTATAAACTCTCTTTTAAATATTTTCCCACTCAACTGGTCTTTCCCGTCTAACGATATTGTAATTCCTAATTATTATAAACCCAGCCTACTCTTACCCCTCCCCCCTCCTTCCACTTCTTCTTTCCCAATTGCAATCTATATTTAATTTTTGACTTCGGTGTATACACAATAAAATGTAAACATTATATTTATTTATTTATTGGACAATTTGCATAGCGCCGCTTTTGTGAGATATCACCTCAGGGGCGCTATATTGTAATAATCTACCTTTATATATAGATTTTTACTCTCCTGATGAAGGTGTATATATAATCTAGCTTTAAACTTTATTAGATACAGTAACAGTTGTAGGTAAAGAATTACCACCAGTTGGAGTAAAATTAACACATTTTAATTAAACCGACTGCTAATGTCATCGCACAATTACCCTCCTTTTATTCATAAACACGGGTACAATTAATCGATATGTAATAATCTATTATTTAAGTCAACTTTGTTAAAACTATCTTTAATTGTGACAAACTAAACGATATTGATTCAACTTATAGACATTGACGGTTGTAACACATATTCAAGCACTGCAAGTCTCCTATGAGCTAATTATATTAGGTACGATAACAGTTAATATCAGTTGTAGACATGTAGTCAATAATAGTGTTTCATTTGAAATAATCCATCACAAATACGTAAAATTTCATTTATTCAAACAACTGTCATTCTTATTATGCGTAAATTTAGCATGTTATTATTAATTAACTCCTTCCTGTTCCGTGTTTTAACAATATATGTATATACCTACTCACCCTCTCTCTGTGAGTGTTCTAATATCTATCTATTAAATGTAACTGTTGTTAATATCACATAAAATGGGCGAAGCCCAACCAAGAGCGGGTTTTTAACTGCTAGTATACTATATATTATTTTAATTAATTAATTGTGAAATAACACAAATTAATCAAATAAAATTTATTTGCGCACGCCGGGTTCGAACCCGCGACCTTCGGAATGGCAGTCCAATGCGTTACCACTGGACTATGCCGGCCGTCAATAGTAAATGATGATTTGTATAGCGCCATTTTAGCTAAAAATTACCCCAAGACACTGTGAAAATATATAATAAATTTCTACAATCTTATTACAGTAGATAAACTATTGTCAACTTATGGCTAACAGACTGAATCCACCGGTTGAAACCATACATACCAATAAACGTGATGCTGCATTAGAACCTACTGTGAGATACAAATAAACCACACCTACTCATGTTTATATTATAATAAATATATAATAAAAGTAATACATGTTAATTACACACATTACTAAAAACATTTTTAAAAATAAGCGCCGGCTCACGGCAAACCGTTCATATCTATAACTACTAATACTTCATATCTTTTAACCCCTATAACTTTTTTTTGCATTGTGTAAATATTTATGAAGCAAATTAATTTTTGATATTACATAAAACACGTTTGGTTCACTATATTCGTTTTCAGGAGTCATTACAATTTGTCACGGAAAATTATCTGAATATAGAAACATGAATTATTGTAAAAAGCGTTTTTACTTCGTGTGATTTAAACAAGGTATTTTTATGACCATTATTGTGATTAATTAAATCTTTGGTAACAAGTAAATTAGCGTAATAATAGCTTATTAAGTTATTTATGTTTCATATTCTAATTGTCTTATTTTTCATACCTACCTATCAATGCGTTGCTAATTAACAATATTATTACGATGCTGAAAAGCAAGTGGAGTAGCTACAAACTCACGGCCCCAGAAATGTTAGTATTTCAGAAAACTAACAATATATAATTCGAACAAATAAATAATAATCATTGTTGGATTTGACAAAAAAGTGATGCTTTTTGATACTGGGATTTCATGAAAGAATTTTCTTATTTGCTTAAACAATTTAAATTTCTTTCCATTTAGAGGGACAAACAGTAAATTTTAAAAACTTGTAGTGATGATTTAGGAGATGATTGGTGGACGATGTAATAGATGTAGATTCTGTACTGGTTATTATTCCTTTTTATTATCAAGATTCTGTACAGGGGTAATTTTTGGAATTATTTTTAAATTTTCAAGCCCCCTCGATTCTGCCCGGGTTATCATGTCGCTACGCCACTATGTAAAACATAACTGGTTAGTTTTTTTATGGGCTTCCTACTGCAAAACGGCACAAAACCTTTTAGATTTTATTGCTTTACGGTTTGCAGTAAAATAGAGAATGATCCAATTAGGACGTTATTACATCTGTCAGCTCGTGCGACTCAATTACGAAAAGCAAACAGGTTTTCAGAACTAGAAATACCTTATTATTTTATGAGTTTAGTAAAGTGGGTAAACATTTTTTTACCACATATTTGTAGCTTTCATTTTGGTGTTTGTCTCGAATTACTGATACTGATAAAGTAAACCGAATACCTACATATTTTTCTTAAGAGACTTTTAGAGAGATCTATATAGATTTTGATTCCGTGACGCTTTATCCTCTGATGGTTGATCCGCGGACAGTTGATCTACGGATAGTTAAAATCCTGATCAGTTGATCCCTCAAATATTTTTTTAAAGTTTTTTACGTACAGGGCATATGTCATCTCTGGCTTTATGGAGGGTCTTTTTGAGGAGAGGAAGGAGTGAACATAGGTCTTGAAGAGACCTATTTTGTAGGAAGGAGGAAGCACAGAGGCCAGCAAATCGTTCCACAGACAAGCTGTTGAACTCAAGAATGAGTCGTAGAAGCAATCCGTTCTCGTTTGACAAATTGGCGCCTTAGTGCTTATTTGTCCAAATGACCAATTAGCAAATTTTACGAGAGAGGAGGTATTCTATCTTTATTTCAAGAAAAATTATGACAGGTGTTGAAGATGAAGCTATTTTCGTAAAGGAGGTATTACATAAGCTTTAGTAATACTTAGTAAAGTAACTGATTATCATTTTTGCCCTTTATTTTTAGTTTAAAAATGGATATTGAACACTTTCTCAACTGGTGGTTTGGACCATTAAGCACTGAGGCGAAGACATGTCAACCGCGTACATATGTTGGTGTCAAAGAGATCAATGACGCTAGTTTTCGGGGCATCTTTTGTTATAATAACGGCAGAACATGAGTCCTAAACATATTGCTTACAATAATGTTCTTAACCACTGAATAAAAAATCACTAGAAGTAGGTTTACCGAATTGAAATAAAAACTGGTATTCACCAATTTAAGATCATTCGACACATAAACTCTAGACAAGGCTAGTTCAATTGGTGTTCCGTTCAAGAAAGATTTTCAATATTTTAAATATCTGATCAATTTCATTAGTAAACAAAACAATAATAATCTGAAACAAGATTAAAGAGATTTCACCACGATAGAAGGAAGACAATAAATCATTGATTGTATTATTTTAAAAGAGAACAAAAACATTGAATTATGTAAAATGAAAATAGCATTCGTGTTCGTTCACGCCATTATGAAATTGATTGTCAAAAAACATGTTTTGTGGAATTTTATGTGTTATTTGTTTTCTCACTGCATGTTTTGGTGAACGTGGGAGATTTTCAACATATATATTTATAGCAATTTGACAAAGATGGGTTATTAATGTTCTTTGTTTTCGATTTTTTATTTTTATAGTTAATGTTATATTATAGTAATGACCTGTTAGGTCAAATATAATACTTATTTAGTACTGCTGAAATTTAAGGTTGACGCAAACATAGTGGTGTTTTTAGTTACGCCATTGAAAAGCCATCAAATAAATTACTATGTTTTAGTACAGAATATAACAGCACGTACCCGAAGGATTTCAACCATTGATTCCTGAGCATATTTGGAGTGAAAATGTAATGATATTTTTTTCAATTAAAATAAAGAAAATATTTTTCAGTTCCATTTTGCCATTCTTCACACATTTTCACATAGCGAAGGATCACATGATACACACTCTGTCTCGTCTGCTACCGTGCTGCTGGAATGAGACGGGTTTCGTATCACGTGACCCGTTAGGCTGAATTCAACTATTTAGTGGCAACGTGATGGAAGATATTTTTTGTTTGTTTTTAATTGGAAAAAAAATATCATCGCAGAGCAAAATGACAAAGAAAATCGCCGGTTAAAATCCTTCATACCCTGAAAGATAGACCAATTTTCTAAGTTAAATGAATAATCAAACTATATTTTAATTCTATCTACTCTTGCTTTTGAAATGATATAGATAGCGGGAGATGGACTCGCGACGCCAGGCCGAGAACCCGACGCATTTGACTACTACCCTACGAACCGTTCAATCTGCATTAAAACGTTTAGTTTGGCACGTAGCATTGTTGCGATTTGACGACTGATACAGACGGTTTAGTGTTCGAACGTAGTATAAATTGCGACAATTCAGAAGTTTGAATTCCTGTCACCGGTATTCTGGCGTCGTCATGTGAATGACAGAGCCTTGAAGAAAGCTCGCAGCGGCGGTTGTGAGGCCGTAGAAAGCTTTGGATATTTATTTGATTGTTTCACGTAATTTCGGTTTCGCAAAAAGAAACCGCCAGGAGAGAACGAAAGACCGGGCCGGGCGCATGCCGACTGCGCAGGAATCCCGTCGGATTTTTGGCTAATAAATCTGTTCGTCTGTCACTCCGGTTGACCACCTCGAGGCATCGTCATAACGAGCAGGATAAATCTCCAGCTGATGCTGTGACGAACCGTCGACAATATATACCATACTTAAAATAAAATTAAAGGAGTCGTCGTGATAGGCACCTACAAAAAGTAACGGTTGTCGCTCAATAATGGCGTAGCAAAAAAATATTAAAATTCAGATTTAAAACAGTTTTTTTCTAGTGTAAAACTGGTATCAAATCGGGCTATTATATAGCCCAATAGCTCGATTGTGTTTTAGAAAGGACAAAAATTCATTTGAATTTGAAACATATGAAAATTTAATACAACCCTTAAATAATTAAATCATAACAGCTTTAAGGTGTTTTTTAACAAATTCTGCAGATATCATAATGTCCTGTACCGAATACATGAAAAAATGTCAATTGTTTATTTACTAAGATTCTTTTCAATTATTGGTTATTCCGGTTAAAAACGGGATTACAAGCTTAACGAATGAATTAACATGTTTCCTGTTAAACTTTTGGTAAATTAATAATAAATTATCACGATGTCGCAATACGTGTTCATGAAAATCCGAATATTTTTGCATCGTTATATTGTTTTAGATATGTTATCAAGGCCAATCGTTAAAACATTCTTAAAATGGTGTTTTATTAATAAGGCATACTAATTTATCGTGAAATCAAAAATTTGCTAAAATATTAGTTTATCTCCGTGTACGTACTAATATTTATGATACTTTTAAAATTTTGATTAAATAGTTTAAAAAGAGCGCTTTACAAAGCATTACAACAATCTTAGAAATATTTTCATTTTGCGGTTCCTACCAAGCTAAGTAATCAATGAGATATACCTTTGAAGTATAAAATTAAAGACAATCAAAGATAAGTGATGTTATTTTTTTACTCATAAAGGTGGCTTCTGATAAAAAAAAATTGATTCCATTCGTTTAAGATTGTTACGTATTTATATAAGTAATTGAACGTGAGTAAAATAAGATTTATTCATGGAACTACCTACGTAGTTAGTAAATTATCTTAAGTTAGTAAATTATCTTAATCTGTAAAGTAGGTTTATTATGTACGGACCGTAATCTCAAATAATTCTGTTTATTTTATGGTCACCCCGGCCGTTGAAGAAATTCTGTCTCAATTAATGACAATAATTGCCAACGAATTACGCTGTATGCAATGCTTAAATTACAGTGAGTTGTTTCACACAAATAATAAAAATTAAGGAATTTACCCCCAAGCCAGGACAGCTTTTCCTCACCATCTGAAGTGAGGGTGCTTCACGTCGTGTGGGATGAGTTATTTTAAGGCAAAACCACAGACAGCAGTATTTATACTTACAACTAGTTTCTGGTAAACAGCATTCATTGTCAAGTTTGGAGAATAAATGAAAAATAAATACAATAAAATATAACAACGCATTTATCACAATTTTACTTTTGGCAGTTATTTCACGTCGGAGCGAAATTAAGAAGGTAACCTATATTTGCGTCCATGTTTGAATATATTATTTTTAAAAAGAGAATTAAACAAAATCTAAAATGTTTTCAGAGGGACGATTATTCAGATAAACACAGAGTTTAATCAGTAGAAACACCTAGAGGTTAGAGAGAGGTTAGAGAGATATTCGTAAGATGCCATTTGTGTTTGATATACATAAGAAGGAGAAAAGTTATCAACTTATATTTTTGAAACAAAGGCTTTCAAACTTTTAAAACCCATACGTACGGGCTTGTAATGTTTTTTAAAACGTATATTTGAATGTATCCGTATATTTATTTATGGTGTTATAAAATATGAAGGAAGTTATCAGAAATCATTATCGAAGTTATTTAGTAGATATTGTAATTTAAAAAAAAAATACATTTCAGTAAGTGTTAAAAGAGTTGTAGTGTGTGCAAGCCTACAGCGTCAAGAAATCTGCGAGTTTGATGCTAGTGACAGACCACGCCATAAGCATCAAAGCTTTTTTGGAATGGTCTATACAGATTGTAAGTTGTTAAATTGTCACACTAATATCTTACTAATATCACTAATAATTGTCACTCTATAATCTTCCTCTCCCTATGGCAAGAGAGGGATTCAAATCAATTTCGGAGATGCCGCGGAATATCATTTATTTCAACGGGATCTGTCATCTTGACTGCTGACTGCCACTTACGGCAACTCCTTAAATTGATCATTTTCAAATATCAACTGGATAACTGCATATAATCATCACCCACACTTATAACATATCATCAGTCAGGTGTGAGAGGTCTGGATATTGTGAAATGGGCCACGCCCAAAAATGCTTTGATACGTATTGCGTAATGTGGCAGCACCATTAGCATACGTCCAATAAATAGTTATCTTGAATCTACTTCCTTTTTGCACCTCTTCAAGTGTAGATATGTTTTTTTCATATCTACCCAAATTCAAATAATGATCTCACAAAGCTCTCGAGTAAAGAGAATAAAATATGTAGATATGTAAAGATGGTTCCATACGTTCTTAAGTGTGAGATATAATTAGTTTTTGAAAACGTATTTGGGTCTTAACTCTTCCAGGGTTTACGAAGCTAAAACAGTAAAATAAAGTTTATTTTTATTATTTATACCACTATATCTAATAACCGAGTTCTAAATTTCACACAGCTGAAATAAAACTATTTACTATATATTGATGGTTGTTTATTATTTGTGTAAAATTTTAAATACGTATATTTGTAAAGCCCTTAGATATAAAGGTGGTGGTAAGTAAAATCCCAGTGGTTTTCTTGAGTCACAGACACTGTGTTTTTACTTATCATGGAAGAATATGTAAGCAAGCAGATCTAGGGTAAATTACTGGAACAAATGGAATTAGATTAAGGAATCAGAGCAACACAGAGAGTTTTTTGTTAGACAAGTTAAATAAAACAGTGTTTATCGCTCAACGGTGAGTCAAAGCATTTAGTTAATCTCGCTTTAATTTGACACACTTAGCCTCAATCAGTCAATCAAACAACGGATTGAGGCTTTAAAGGAAGTCTCTACTTTCTGATTTCTGAGATCTTAAAGCCAGTGGCCTTGTAGTTTAGAAATAGATATAATTCATAAGGTCACTGGTCAATCCCTCTTGTTATCAGATTGAAATACTTCAGTTCAATTTCCAGCCTGTTGTGATTTTCAAATGATATACCTAAGTAGGAACGGACGCAATTGTTGATGCGTTATGCGACTAACACAACAAACAGAGATGATAATAAATTTCGTCCATACCCAATAATTATTGGCTTGCAGGAAGGATGTAACGATTTTAGCAAGTTTCCAGTAAAAGTATTCAAATATATTTTTGAATCATTCATAATTCTTTTTTAAAAATATTTTTCGTCGGAAATACCATTGAATAAATGTGTAATATCTAATCAATGTAATACACCAACCGAAAAATTTTTTCTTTGTTTTTTTTTTGTATGGGTGCCCAACGCACACATGTGTGAAGTGAAGTTTTAAGTAAAAACAATTACGTGTTTTGTAAAGATTAAGCACTTTGTAAATAAATGTATCGTTGGAAATTTACCTTACTTATATCATACAAAATGGATATAAAGCGGATATTTGCATTAAATTTTTTGCTTTACATTTAATCTGGAGTATTTTTATACATTTAATTTTCAAATTGCACTTAGCACAGGTGTGCGCTTGGCCATCGGTATTATGTAAAACATGATCCTTTTTGTAAAAAAATCCCTAAACAATTGAAAGAAACCACAACAAGGTAAAAAATAATTCTTGAAGTGTAATAATAATTTCCAAACGCACCGTTACCTACTACATAGTTGTCGCGGAGACATCGACGAGCGGTCCGACACGAAAACGGTAGCCAAAAGGAGTCGCAATAATTTGTTAAATAAAGAATCCCATTGTAAATGGGTAATCCATACAAAAGTCGGGACTTGTCGCCAAATTGCCGACAATACCGCTCTACAGATTGCCGAACAACCATCGGGCCAAGTGCCGGTCGACAGAGAGGCCCGCCGACAAAGAAGGTGGATCTCACTTTTAGCCGGGTAGGTACCTACTGTTTACATAAGGTAGGTACCGGGTAAGAGTAGCCGGGTAAGTACTTATTGAGAGATCACAGATCCTTTGAGTGCAATTGTTAAAATAGAGTACCTCAAATATATTGGCACCTTACCTACCTACTTCAATTTTACTGATACATTTTTTTAAATTTAAAAGAACTCTTAAAAAAGAAGAACACTTAAAAGACAAAAAATATGTCCAAAAATATATTATTGTAAATAGGTAGGTGATGGGTACGCATTTCAATATTTATAAATTTCGTGAAATTATGTGGCGGTTGGCACTCTACACGTTTCGCAGAAATGTTAATATCAAATCTCCTCTGTCTTCTACTTAGGTATAAATAAAAAAAATAATTTTTAAAAATCAGTGGATAGGCATCATTAACACTGTCGCTCCTTTCTCCACCAACGAGGCCAGTTCAAAGGTGAGCGATTTTAAAACTCAAATTTTCAGCAATGCATTAAATTTGGATGCGATCATCTCTGAGGTATGTGATTAACCCCCATTGTTATAACATGTGCCCTAATTATGTGGAAGAATACTGCACCGAATTAAATGCATCTGATTTTTATTAAGATGTTTACGACCTGTCCAGTGAACCGTGGACCGTAGATTGCTAAATATAATTAATGGGTTGGGAGAGCGAGTTGATAAGATACCAACACCGTTATAAATATATTGTTAACCCCCTGCGACAAAACAAATGCAAAAAACTTGCTTTATAAATTCTTGTATTTTTTTAATAAATAAAATTGGTTTTAGTAGTGTTTCATCAATCATTTTAGGTCATGCTCGTAAATTATTTGAACACAATTCAACATTTTAGCCAACATACAGGCCAAAATTATTTCAAAGTAGATTGTATATTATACTTCTATTATTCAACACAACATAATACAATTACATCAACATTACATTACCACTACATCATCATCACATTACCATCACATTAGAATCACATTACCATTACATTAAATTACCATTACATTACCATTACATTACCATTATATTACCATTACATTACCATTTCATTACCATTACATTACCATTTCATTACCATTACATTAACATTACATTATCATTACATTACCATTACATTACCATTACATTACCATTACATTACCATTACATTACCATTACATTACCATTACATTACTATTACATTACCATTACATTACCATTACATTACCATTACATTACCATTACATTACCATTACATTACCATTACATTACCATTACATTACCATTACATTACCATTACATTACCATTACATTACCAATACATTACCATTACATTACCATTACATTACCATTACATTACCATTACATTACCATTACATTACCATTACATTACCATTACATTACCATTACATTACCATTACATTACCATTACATTACCATTACATTACCATTACATTACCATTACATTACCATTACATTACCATTACATTACCATTACATTACCATTACATTACCATTACATTACCATTACATTACCATTACATTACCATTACATTACCATTACATTAACATTAACATTACATTACCATTACATTACCATTACATTACCATTAAATTACCATTACATTACCATTAAATTTCCATTACATTACCACTACATTACCACTACATTACCATTACATTACCATTACATTACCATTACATTACCATTACATTACCATTACATTACCATTACATTACCATTACATTAACATAACATTACCACGACATTACAATTACATTACCCTTAAAATTAAATTTCATTACCATTATATTACGAATACATTACAATGCATTATTATTACATTACAATATTAAATTATCGTTACATTAACTATACGTCCCTATTACCTATAACTTTTTCAAGATGTGATGAATTATCATTGTGATGATTTATCCGGTTACCCTAAAAATGTAGTACCTACATTCATCGTAGTAAGTAGTAAGTTTAAATGGTCCTTAATCTCTAAATAGTATAAAACAGTCGCTATCCGTTATTGTCTGTTTGTTTTTTCTTAGTTCTTCTAAACTACGCAACGGATTTTGATAGGGTTTTCACTATCATTTATAAAATGTCTTGCGTAAGGTTCACATAACTATATCTACATTTTATATTTGTAGAAAGTTGAGAAAAATCTTCGAGTACACACCAGCTAGTTTTATTATATAAGGCCTATTTATGTGGTATGTTTATAGTGTATTGGTGTTGTATTGTGATGTAGGTATAAAGTCATGGAAAGTGATGAAAAAAAAACTTTATTAACTGGGTTATGTAGGTTAGGCTGGTTTAGGTTAAAAAAAATTCATCGTTTCTAATGACTTTATATCACTTTTTAAAAGTGTGTTGAATTGTCACTGTGTTGAGTTATCATGGAACCCATTTTATTGATGTGTAACGTCAGGAACGTCAAGCTTGTTAGCAGAAGAGAGTAATGGGTTAACACAAACAAAGCAGTACGTAGTACCTATATAATTAAGTGAAATTAACTTTTTTTTAAACGTTAAGTTTTTAAGGATTTTTTTAGGTAAACCCTGTTGAGTTTATAGGGTTAAAAAATATCCTATAGGTCTCATGAAAAATCGACGGATTAAAATTGATTTCATTTTTACCCTCTTTGAAAATAGATACAAACAAAATTAATTTAATTTAACGAGTAATAATAACATGATGCTTTCGTTTTTTAATTGGTTTGTGATCAAAGTATGGTGGAAAAATAAATCTAAGAAATGTGGTAAATAAAAGGAACATGAAAAAAATCTTTTACGCTTTATGTCATTCTCGTATTGAATATAAAATTATAGGATAGGGATCTGCTGTATCTAAGTAGGTATATACATAACCATAAAGACACTCAAAGAACCCATTAGAACGCCTTCGATTGAAGTTTTCAATAGTTTTGATGTACCAAATGTACACCAAAAATATGCTTAAAATATACTTTTGATAATATTAAAAAATACTAAATCCTCTACAATACTGCGTATTCATCAAACAAGGTCAAATCACAATGAAATAAAACATATTACATAAACCACAATCGTACGAAAAAATTTAATTTATTTTGTAACGAAACTCCATAACATCCTTCCCCAGGTATAAAGCGAATAGAAAATTTGAATGATTACAAATCAGGAATAAAAATCTGGCTGAAAGAGATTAATAAAAAAACTTTGATAAAAACATTAAAAATACATTGAAAACTAATAAAACAGAAATTAATAACTTTAGTTTGCCTAAGCCCAGGTCACCCTAGTGATGAGGACTAAGAAATACAATTTACTATAAATATATTTAATATCAATTTTTTTTCAAAGATTTAATTTCATAAATATTATCAAAATCCTCAATGTCTTACAGTATTAATTAATCTACCAAAAGGAATATTAAAAATATTAGCAAATAATATTCCATGAAGTCACCTATTCTTCGAATCTACGTGTTTTTAGAAAGTCGTACAATAAATCTAATCAAACCAATAGGTAAATACTCATTTTTAACAAAGACAAACCACAAAGGGTAAAGTAAACGGAGCTTGCAACTGCGGTTTTGCTTTTATTGCAGTAAATATTTTTTACGCAACTTTATTACCTTCAATAATGTAAAAAGGAATTCACGTTGGTTGTCTTCGTTGGTTTTCAACCGACGCATTTCTTGCAAACAATAAAACACCAATTAAGCTAATTGAAAATGTTGTAAGCAGGTACTTAATTATTAAGTCTTGTCGATGCATTTAACTGAAATTATTTCGGTTTCTTTTGAGAATCTGCTGTTTTTGTATTGTTTGTGAGTTGAAGACAATTACCGATGTCTTAAGATGCTGTTTTATCACTTGCGTGGATGATATGTTGTTTTGCTCAAAAAAGAAAAAGGGAAAATGTTGTTTGCGACATTCTTTGGACAGTTCAAAAATATACATGAATTACCCAAATTGTTTTAATATTACAAATTACGCATACATAAAACAACTGGATGAATGCTGCCAAGGTATCATTCAGTTTAATTTGCTTTTTGCACGGATAAAACTGACGAATATTAGATATTGCTAATTTACTAAAAATCTGGTCAAACTATTTGTATTCCTGTTAAAAATGAGATTGCGAGCCGTTAACGAATGAATTTACAGGTTTCCTAACAAACATATAAAAAAATGTATAATTTTGATTTCCAAAATGGAGGACTTTTTTTACAAATATGATTTAAGATTTTCACGGCCAAAAGTATTTTTGTTATTTGTTTTTGGGGTGTTATGCCGTGTTGCGCTAACTCCTTCTTTAGCCAACGTTTTGGACAGCATTGCAGTGTCCATCATCAGGGCAGATGTGTTATTTTGACTTTTTTTACTATTATTTCGTCGCTTATCATCAAAACCTTTCACAGATAGTTGGAGTTGAATATGAATATATTATGAAGAGGGATCAGAATACTGTATGGGAAAAATATTGCTAAGCGAGCAGCCGTTTTTCCTTCTTCTCAGTAAGTAGATAATGCTGCTAACTTATACAATTCATCATTCAATTTGCTACCTTGATTTTGTTTTGCTCTTGTCTTATCAGTGTGTATTTTATTGCTGAGTTCATGTCCTTGTAATCAAACGAGAGAATTAATCGTATACATAATATAAAAAATTGCTATTATTAATTTGTTCGTAAGTATTCGTAACCTTCCTTTTCTCTTTTTGACCTTGTCAATTAAATTGACCGTGTCTTATCATCGACAATACTTCAACGCCTGATTACTTGCCGGTTTGTATACGGATGATTCATTTAAAGATACGAAAACTGATTTACAAAACGCAATTAATTTATAAATCAGTTTATGTTTGTGGAGGAAAACAAATTAGGTACCAAATTATTTTCATATTCGAACGGCGCGGCGTTTTCTAAAATTAAGTTTTGTAACAAAATCTCTGATAGAGATAAAAAACCCATACAAAAAACGGAAATGAGGAAGAGAGTAACGTTTAAAAACATGTTAATATGAATAACATTTTCATTGTTAGCATTTTATGTCTGCGAAAATATATCTATGCCTCAGAGCGAACATGTCTTAAATACAAAATGCCCATTTTACAGGAAACCAGTTAGAATTCATACAACATACTCATCCAATAAGACTGCATGTTTAATTTTATTAATTTTCAAAATGTTATATATTTTCAGATTTTTATGGCCTGGTTGTTTTGGCTATCACAATTTAAGTATAAATTTGACATAAGATAATTAGTCTGAATGAAAATAAGTAAATACCAATATTAATAAATGAATAAAAACAACTTTTATTATGTTTCGAAAAACAAATCTCCAAAATGTTCTCCGTGTACCTGAATCCACATCACTTTGGATATGGTAAAGGTATTTCCAGTTACTGACTTTTTTTAAAATGAAATTCCTTCTTGTGTTCAAGTATAAAGAAGACAAGAGAAAAAGTTTAAATCCCAAAAAGAATATCTATTATATCTTGCAAAATTATACTAATCGTTGCATTTAGAAATTGTGTGTAATTCCTTTCAATAATTCTATGGCAAGTATTGACTTCCATTTGCGTATGGGGTTTGAAGTATGTCTTCAAAAAAATCTGCATACTTGCTCCCTTCACCCTGGTCGTTAGATATCTCTTGATAGATATATTAATAGACGAATTGATCAATGCTTAAAAACAGATTTATCATTATTTTTAATGGAAAAAACAAATGTTTTTTGTTACTTATGAACATTCAAATAATCCGAAGGATATAACTATAAATATAGATGAAGATATAATAGTAAGTAGAAAGGGCCTAAATAAAGGTCTCTCATTGGCCTAAGTATTGCGTAGGGATAAGAGATAATACAACAACATTATTTGCACTATATTGTTTTACAATGCGAAGTAAATAATAAGTTGTGGTAAATGGAGGTTCCACAAAACTTTCTAATAAAATTTCTAACCCCCCTCCTTCTCCCTTGCCCCTCCCCGTAAGGGTCGAACCCTCGCCTTAGGATCGCAACCTATGTGAATAATATAGCTACGCCACTGGTTACTAGGGGTGTAGATTTTGTACCGACGCACATCATGTTTAAAAAAATGCGGGGTCGAAAGAATCACGCAGTTAATAGACAAAAAAAGATACAATCACGAATGCGATGAATACTGTAAATAGCCGTTTTAATCTTGTTGAATAACTTATGTCTGCAGAACGACGGTCATTACATAATGAGTATTATAACTACTTAGTTTTTTTTCTCCTCGCGCCGTGTACCGCTGCCTTGAGTGGAGCTATATTATACCTAGCTGATAATCTGTGTGTTTGGCAATCCTTGTTTCATCCGCATTCACGCGGCTTCGGAAAAAAAGTTGACCAACGCCCAAGGAAAAAAAACTGGTCCGGACAATATGACCATGTCGAGCAATTATTTTCACATTTTCGGGGCAACACGAGATGCTGCCTTAATTAAACTTTTTTACCTGGAAGAGAAGAGTTTATATTGCTTTTGTACAATAAGTAAAGAAAGAGGTGCTCAGCTTTAATTTCTAATGAGCATTTAATTTGAATTTTTGGGCTGATTAGGCAATTTAAAAAAAATTATAGTATATTTTTATTTTGTTAAGTTTTTCCTTTTTCGATATTTTTCAGGCAGTTTCTACACTTTACAATATTTTTTTCAAGCGCCTATCTATTTTGATAACTATTTGTACCTTATTTTGTTTTGTATAATATTGTATTATATAAATATTGTATTGTAAGTAATATTTTTATAGTTTTATAATTTTAATTTGTTTGATATTCATATTAGCTCACCCATAGATGGCACTAGATTAGTATATTAGGTTAACCATTAGGCGTTAGCTGTAAAAAGTAATAGGAGAATAAATAAGGTGGAAACCTCAAGGATAATGTCCATATTATTCTATTTATTAAGATATCAAAGCCGATTGCCAATCTATCATAATAAAGTCGACCGTTTTGTTGACGCCAGAGATTTTATTAAGAGTTTGGAATAACCCCGGAGACATAACAAAAATATTTTAAGACATCACACACATAAGTTATTTTAATTTTATTCATAATGTTTATTTACTCTTTCAAGTGTTTTGTAAAAAGGTCTTCCTTCGTTAAGCCAAAGAAAAACCACCGCAAATGATTATAATTTTTTTTAAAGAAAGACAAACATTTCCGGGTTACGAATAACTTTTTTATATGACTAGATTTGAAAATCTCCTACTACCACCACAGTATGCGGAAAATGTTGCTTGTGTTGTGATGGAGGACTGAGCCAGCCGAGGAATTGAATACACTACGCCATGGTGGAACTCAGCTACTGACCGGTTAAATTGTCTTACTGTTATTTTTGACAGTAAACGGTACCTAGTATTTCTTCACACTGTTATGTATTGACATCTTTTGTTTGTTATATTTTAGTGATCACTGGGAAAGTATGCAATGGCAAGCCGTTATAGCTTCGTTATTGACAATGTTATTTCAACAGTTTAAAAATAGGTAAGTAATCACAAGAGCTACTCGTTCCAAAATCATATTAAAGTGTAACATTTCCAGGACTGGGCATTTTAAAGTGTATTAAAGTGTAACATTTCCAGGACTGCGCATTTTAAAGTGTATTTAAGTGTAACATTTCCAGGACTGGGCATTTTAAAGTGTATTAAAGAGTAACATTTCCAGGACTGGGCATTTTAAACACATTTCAAACGGTTGTACCTAGATTACATGATGTTAGTAATACGTAGGTAAGCAGATATGGCGGATCTGTTAGCAGATCAGAATATAGGTACCTACAAGAAGGCTATAATATCATACAATATTAAATATATCTAAGTCTATTTATATTGGTTTATTATATATTAAATATCCTCTCAATTTAATTATTAATTAATTTTATACTTTATGTCGTCACTATACGATTAAATGCCAATTTGTTAATTTTTTTTCTAGTATTTCATTACACTTGTGTACTGTAACATGCAATTATTGTTTATGGTATTTTTATACAGTTGATATCAAATAAATAAAAAACCTTCCTATCTTGTACCTACTAATAAAAACGTTTTTTTTTTGTGTAGCAGCGAATGAATAATTGATATTTTCTGCACTATATTCCTATAGAATAACAGGTACAGACTAAATAAGATCAAACTTATTTTTTATTACTGTTTCACATCCAAGAATGAAGCCACTAACCAAACCATTTGTATTGAGATTATGCTAGTCTTCATAAAAAGTTGTAATATTTCTTCCAAGCATTGATTGTCATGGGTCAACAAGCAATGATCGATCATTCAAAGATCATTGGGGTACAGGTGTGATAGGCCGGCTTGGTCATAAAACACGATCAATAATTATTTATCCGACTCCATAAAAAAACATTGATTTATTCACTGAGATTTACAATGGCACTGTGCGGCGTAGTGTGAAAATGATAATTTAGTACCGTCAGTATATGGATTCCTCGTTGATTGATTGTTGATTGTCTTGAAATGTGCGCAGTCAATTATCATGCTAACAATTTTTAAATAATATTAATTTCTTATCGTTTAATTCTAATCATGTATTTTATTTAAGTTGTGCAGTCTGATATTGAAATACGTAATTGGTTATCAATTACGTGACAAAATAATAATGTTTTTAACCAATGTTGTTATTAATCGGTGACAAATATTATTGTGGACCGTGATGAGCTTCGGAGTCGATGGTAATACTTGATAGGCTAACAAATTATTATAAGCAATAATTAGTCACCTGAAATATCAATACAAATTGAAAATATCTCCCGAGTAAGACCGGACATCAGAAGTCACGGGTTCAATTCCCGTTTGCGGCATTTATTTTTACTCGGGACTCATTTATTTTTCAGGCGACTAATTATTGCTTATAATTATTTGTTATTATTTATTCTATGCATAAAACCTCGTCTTATAAACATTAGTTTTTCATTAAAAAATAATACTTGTTTCAAGGCATTTATTTTTTATTTATTTATTTATAGCACCGTAAAATAATTAAGGTACCTTTATTCATTAGTTCACACTAATTTGAGATTTTAATATTTGCTATACATTTATTGGGTTCAATATATTATCGCTGTGAAAATGGTTTATGAATAGTGAATAATAATACAATATTTCTTGTTTAATCTTCCGTGTAATTATGAAATATTCCAATTTAAAACGTATATATAAACTTGCCTTTCCTCTCTCCATAATATTTCCAAACTTTTTTTTTTAAATTTCGTCTCACTATTTCCACCCGAATTAATCTTTAAAATAAGCGATAACTCAATATTTTCCATAAGCGACAATTTTTTCTCCAAATTTGTACATAATTTTATGTATTATCACTAATTACATAATTTATCTTTTTTTATTTTTATAACATATAATATCATAATGTACACTCCTCTTACAAGTACAATACAACTCTTTCATAAAAGAGTAGTATTAAAATCTCATAACGTGTAAAAACCTAATCTAAATCCTATTTTATAAGTACCTACCAACTTAACTTATTTTTTGACTAAAATAAATTAATGATTTGCAGAAAGAAAGCAAACAAGACCGATGGGAAAAAATAAACTTTTTATTTTTGACGGGTTGTTTTAAGATATTTATGTTTTTACAAAGGTTAAAAAAATAAGACACTAAAAAATTCTTTCACATTGACAGACATTAATGTCTTATCTGTTATGTAGTTATTACAACAAATATCTACCACACAATACTTGAGCCTGCGCAGAGAGCACTCCATAAACATTTGAAATTTGTAATAGGTCTTTCAGGTAAATAATATGAAGAAAGTTCAAAACCGAATGTTGACAGAATCCATGGCAATGATTCGGTCAAAGAAACACATTCTTTATTCCGTATTATTTTGATATGAAAACCAAGATTACCCCTTATTTTTTTTTATTCAATGCAAAACCACCGTGGTTAATAATATTAGCAATATACATATTCCTGTTTAAGTAATGGTCTTCCAGAATTTCGATTTGATTAAAATGCAAATAATACG
Source organism: Hesperophylax consimilis (assembly GCF_061612785.1). NCBI lineage: Eukaryota > Metazoa > Arthropoda > Insecta > Trichoptera > Limnephilidae > Hesperophylax > Hesperophylax consimilis. The sequence goes on from NC_142836.1 coordinate 7,054,848, forward strand.
TATGTATGATTAATGCAAGACACTGTATGCTGAAAGGAACCGTTTTATAAATAACAGTATCATGTGACTTCTCACATAATTGAACATTTGAAGTGAATGGATTTTGCATTTAAAATCACAAAGCCATAATTTACCATATTAAAGGAACGATAATTTTTCAAAACCGAAGTGTATAGATTTCAAAACCGATCAGAAAAAAATGTAGCACCCGTAAAAAAATAAGAAGAATCATTAATAATATTTAACAATTTGAATATTATGCAGCTATAAATCAATATTTATGGTTGATACTTGTCATTTTTTTGGTCTTCCCAATGAAATAAAGTAACATACAATGGGTATCTTGACAACTTTATCTAATGTGATGGAGAAATTGCCTTTTGGATTCCGTTTTATAATAAGGTAATTTATTTGAGGTGTTTGTGTGGGAAGTCTACCGATTGTTTCAGAAGAGCAAAGAGCGTGATCCACTTTGGTAATGCAATCTGTTACGAAGACGAAAAAAAATTTTGCATTGGTACGCGGAATTTTTTTAACACATAGGTAACGAATAACTGATGCATTTTATGACGTAAACAGGAGAAGGCCAGGAGGATTGCCCCTATCAAAACAATATAGGTACCTATTTAGCGGTTTCACTATAATTCAACAAAAAGACAATTCAACACACTCTTAAAAAGTGATAAGTCATTAAATGCTATGAAAAAGCCTGTAAACCTAAACAACCTAAATAACCTATTGAGCCTAGTTTTTTTTTTCTTCACTTTTGATGACTTTGTATCACTTTTTAAAGGTGTGTTGAGTTTTCCGGTCACCCTAGTTGGCTGTCATTTTTACTAACAAATAATTTTAAGAATCTGGGTAGGTATTTCAAAAACAGAATTTTGCTGTATAATTTGCAAGTGTTTTTTAATTAATTTTGTATATATATGAATTTAACATTCATATATATACAAAATATTACCAGAAATAAATATTACCTATTATATAATATATAGAGTACTCACACACAATGATTGGATACTTTTCGGATGTTCTTATGTGGTTTAATTTTGTTTTGACAAATAACATCAAAACGCATATGAATTATTTCAAATTAAACATATCCATCAGAGGAAATGGTTAAAACGTGTAATAAATTAAAGAATTCAAAATATAATATATTAAAATAATTCTCCTCAGGGCCTATTTTATCTTTGGGGGTGCTGTGTGGAGGGTATTTTTAGGAAAAGAAGGATAGGAAGTTCTGGGAAGGAAAAAGGTACGAGGGGTCGGTAGGAATCTTGGGATCAGTGAGTCCAGGAATGACGGACGAAGGAATTCATCCCTCCCACTACGGTGCAAGGCGATGTTCTGAGAGAATCATGTTGAACTCAAAAGATCTCCCTAAAATAGTCATTTTCGATCCGGCCTGCCACGCAGTTGGTGGACATACGCATCCGCCGCCAAGACCCGGATAAACTTTACCCCATAAACCCGGTCACCAAGCGCAACCACTTGGGGTGTCCTATGGCAGAGGTGTTGGTTATCCAATAAATGGTTACCGGGCGGCGGTGCCCATACCCGCCTCGCAAATTGAAAATTGTCGTACAAAATAAATCAAAATTAATGAAGATTACAAACACTTTTGAAAAATTAAGCCGTTTCCTCATTAATAAAGTTAGTACATAAATCTATAAAAAAATTCAACAGGTTTAAAAAACAATTTTTTTGGTTATTTTTTGTGTGGGACGAAGAATGCAAATATGAAATAGCTGATTAAATCAACCTACTGTTACCAACGGGAAAGAATAAAATAGATCAACCTTGAAGTAACAAAAAACCTATTCAATAGGCTGTAGAGCAGGTGCTAGTAGCAACAAGTATTGTCCCATCAGTAGGGTAAAAAAACATGTTATGTATGTAGAATTAGGAACAAATAATTAATACGGCAAATTTTATTAAACAGCGTTTAACCTACAATAAGTAGTGTGCCGTCATAGGACACAAGGAAAATTGAGTACCTATTGCTAATTTATTAAATATTTCTTAATATTATTGGTAATCCACTTAAAAAATGAATTGCAGGCCGTTTCCTGATAAACTTTTAGTAAATTCCTAACATATCGGAATACATGTTAATGCACCTTCATTAGCTACGATAATTTACAATGAAATATTAGTATTTTTATCAACACTTGTTCCGACATCGCCATTTTTTCCATCGTGTTTTACCATAGACTAAATTAGACTAGACACGGCATATCCATTGAAAAATGACCCCAACACAATTTTGGTTTGGTTCACGTGCACATTTATGAAAAGGCCCACGCATTGTGTCGCAATGCGAAATGGGCACTGTGCATTGCGTTTTGCCTTTTGTTGGTCTAGAGTTTACTTATTTTGCTGCCCAGCTATGGCTGGGAAAGTTCATTTTTTCAATCACAAAAATAACCCAGTTCCAAATTTTTTAGATCGTACATATCGCGGACTTTATTTTAGAAAATGTAATCAGCTATCTGAATACAAAAAAATATAAGTACCTTACAGATAGTTTGAAGGCAGCTCATTAACAAATATCAGAAATTGATAGAATTTCATTATCGACAAGTAAATTTTCTGACGTCATCTTTCAAACTTGTCACAATCATGACGTCATGCAGTGTGTTATACACTTTTAACGAATACATATAAACAATACGACATGGCACGAGCCTGGCATATGATAATTATTGATGTATTGGTTAAAATCACGCGTTTTTACTTGATACGCACAAAAAACTTCAGAAGTACGGGTTATTTATTTGGCTTGTCTCTAATTCAGGGTTGCATTAAGTCCACAATTATTTGAAAAATAATTCATTAAAAAAAATTTAAAAAACGCGTCCTTGAGTAATCTATTTTGTGTGTACTATGTTAATTATATTTTTCTTTTCATTGAAAAAATATATATTACAAAGTATTTTTATATATATTACACTTACCTTTTTTATTATTTATTGAGCACTTTTTTAAATGTTACCTTAATCAATGCAACAGCTATTAGCAAAAAGCGATGTTGTACTATAAAAAAAGTGTTGTTTTTTGTCATATTTATTTATATAATTGTAAATATTGCTGTAGAGGTCATGAAGGTGGTGGAAGATATGTTACATGAAAAGAAACGTTCATGTAGGCTTAAATTGTTAGGTATAAGAATAAATATTTTCTTTATACATTCCGATAATTATTCTTAAAATGTCTTATTTTTGCTTAGGTTTCCCCACAAACCGAGAAAAAAATGAGAAATGGATATAAGCAATCCGGATGTAATTATGTAAAAATAACTGGGTAATATTTTTATATATACTATTTTATATAAATAATTATGTAAATTCATAAAACTTCTACTCAATAGTAAATATGTGTACGTTTTCCGTTTTGGTTCAATATATAGTGTACAGAATCCAAAACTTAAAATGAGAAAATAAAAATCATTTTGTGTTATTTATTAGTCCTTTACCTGATTCAGACCTGGTTTAGCAAAAAAATGTTGGTTTGGTGACGGCTTTGTATTCAAATTACAACATCTCGGTAACAAAATGATCGCTGTTCCTTGGATTCGCTTACGAGTTTGAACGCTTGTAAATGGGGTTTAAACAGAGTTGGGTTGTTAAGTTCATCTCCATATTTGTGACGTATGTGGTGTGATATGAATTTAACTAGACAGGGCTAATCTAGTATAATAAATCAATGTGTTTTACTGATAGCTTATTAGAAATCTGTCAATCTCTCTTAGCAATATATTATATTAATAAATTTTCCTGTGTATGCACTTAAAAAAAGGTGATATTTTATTTCAAAGTCACAAAAAAGTTGAATGCATAACAGTTTACGGACCCAGATGATAGCCATGTTCGACTGCATTGTAAGAAGTAAGCTGGAGTATTGTATTATTGATTTCGCATTAAACTAAATATATAAACACGCTGGAAATTACCAGGAAGAAATCTTCAGGTAAGTGTGTCTAAATGCGGACGCATGGAACTTATCCGAGGTACACGCACCGCATGGAATAACTTAAGGTAACGAATAGTTTTAGCCTAGTAGCCCGATGTTCTGCAAATCTTACAATTAGTTTTAATATAATTTGTAACTCTATTGATATCTAAAATGCTTAGTTTCATATGCAGAACGGCGAGTGATTTCAAGTCACTTGAATGTTTGAAAACATTGTAGATACACTTCTTAAGTAAGAAGCCAGGTAGAGTATAATTTGACTATTTTTTCCCCATTGTATAAAACGCATTCTGACAATATTGAAAGGGTACAGCACAAATTTCTAAGATTTATTAACTTTAAACTGAATATTCCAATTCAAAATATTAACTATGTTCTTTTGATGAAACAACTTAACTTAATAACGCTATCAGATAGGCGGATCATCTCTGACCTTGTACATTTAAATAAAATTATTAATAATTCCATTGGCAACCCTGAAATTCTCGCCAAAATAAAATTTTACGTACCGACTAGAAATACGAGATAAGTGCTAAATTATTCTGTGACAATTTTAAAACCAACTATGAAGCTCATACACCTATAAATAGACTACATCATTTTGGCAATAAATTTGGGAATATTGTAGACATGTTTAAAGATTCCGTATTAGTTGTAAAACGAAATCTTTTTAATAATTTTACTGAGATGTATGAATTCACAACTCCGTGGTGAATAGACTTGTTTTTATATTTATATGTTCCTTAATACATATTTAGCTTTCCGTAATCCACACTATTAATTTGAATTTATCTTAATTTAATCAAAAATTATAATTTATTGTAAACTATGTAACACAACTGTATTACTTGTTAACTCCTTTTGTAAAAGCCCATTAGGGCGTAAATAAATAAATATCCCAATACCCTTGGAATGCTATGGCTTGTACGTACATGAAAAAATCAGCCGTCGCGACGGCTACGCGGCGACGCGTCGCCGCGACTTGTTTAAGATGCTACACAGCAGCACAGATGTTCTAGCATAGCATAGTATGATGAGAAAAATGGTGCTCTTGATGAAATTTCTGAAACAATGGATACGTTTTATTACTACAAATAACCGTAAGAATTTTTTCCCAAATGAGAAGAACTTCAAAATAAAAATAAAACATTGAAATGTAACGGTAAAAACATCTGTAGTGCAATAAAACAATTATAAAAGTCCCATTCCCTCAAAATGATATATTTGCGGCACGTTCCAGAGTTGAAGATACTCTCAGTATCGCCCTGGTGTAAGACCACCGTTCAGTATGGCTTTTGCCATGTTTAATGAGCACATATGAATAGCCAGGTACTTCCACACCTTTCTCTTCCCCATCTACATTCCGCCCCCACCACCTTATAAGATACTCTAATTGAGGATTCCATAGTCTCTCTGGCTCCAGACGGAAGGTAGCAGTTGAGATTCTTGTACGGTTTCACATAAAAATGAAAATAAACACATTTGAAAGGAGGATATCTCGTGAGGCAACAAAACTAAACTTGTAAAATAAATCTTGTTATTATCAATACGGGTCCTTCACCAATACAAGTAGTGAACTTAGCGCGGCAGGGAGCTAATATATTCCGTATTTTCATTTTATGGAAGAAACAACGCATTATTAATACTTGAAAGGCGAATCGATAAATTAAAAAGCCATTTATCAATACTGAATAGGAAAAGCAATAAGCATGGAAGTTGAAACATCTCATCTCCCACGCGTCATGTTCTTGTTCTTCGTATTTTATAATTTAACACCATCCGTATAAATCCTATGAAGTTATTGAGGTCTCTTCAGTTATTTTCCGATTATAATATTAATGCTTCGTTAGAAAATGCAATAGAATATTAACAATTTTTTTTATCGATATGTACAAAAGAAATTAAAGAGCTCTAGTTTATGAGGGCGAAACAGCAGGAGAAAACATGAAAAATATATTTTAAACCAGGAAATGCGAAAAATAAGTTGGTAAAAAATGCAGAATGGTAATTTTCAAAATTTGTTCTTAAAACAAACTTCTTCTAGAACAAACGGTCCTTTTGAAAATAACAGAGGGCACCACTTCCGTTTACAATAATCCTAAACTGTGCGGTCATTATTATAATAATACTATCAGAGGCCCACTTTTCAGCACATAATGTCATTATTGGCTGACATTTTGGAATTTAAATCCGAAAGGTTTATAAGAATGATTCACTTCAAATGCAATGTGTTTAAATACACTAAAAGATAACCGATATATGTATTTTTTAATGTGAACACCGTAAGGTGAAATCTGCTTCCGAAGCCAGTTCGACTAGGCGTGGCATTCCCAATTGCGGTAGGTCGTAAAATGGAAGGTAGTGGGAAGGGAAAGGAGATGGGAGGAGAAAGGTAGAGAAGTATGTACCTGGTTATTCAGATCTGGTCACCATACACGACTTAAGCCATTTAAAGCAACGTTTCGATTCTGAATGATGGTCTTTTACCAGGGTAATACTGAAAGTATCTACTACTCTGAATTATTTTTAATGAACTAATCAATAATATTATAATAATAACACAAAGTCAAAAATATTGTTCTCTAAAATCGCAAATACTGGTTGAAAATTTATATGCAATAGTAAATTTAATTCCTGGAATTAGCTCATTCCAAAAATTAAACCAACGTATCACATATTTAATAATTTATATTACCACGACATATAAAATAAATTAAGAGTACGAGAAAGACGATGAATGAATACGAATGAAGTAAAGAGATATGGCTGACACTCTTTTCTTCCCTTGGGGGGAAACGTCGAGATGGTCAGTTGGTAGGGAATTAATGCAAGTTAATCAAAATCCACCATGGTATAAAATAGGAGGTACATTGGAAGGGACCACACCATTTTTCCAACAGTCATGAGGAAAAATATGGTTACGTCGTTAAGACTCAATTTTTTATTGAACGAAGCTACCTTTATTTTGAACGATTTTAGACCCTCAAAAGTCCGTCCATAGGGGGTCTCGTATGCAAGTACTTACACTAACATAAACAAAGAAAGGGAGGATTTAAACAGCATCTCATTGAATAATTCACCTAAAATGGATAAAATTAGAATAAAAAAATTGTGTTAGCAACAATAAACGAAAATTAAAGGTGCAACCTTTCATAAAAGTTTTCTGGGTAATGGCTGTAAAAGTGTGGAAAACAAAAATATGATGCAAGGATTTACAGTGGTAACAGTATAAAATAAAATTTATTCAATAAGTAAGAGAAAAAAAAAGAAGCTAGAGAAGGAAAGGATGTACCTACTAATTTTGGTAACTTTGCTGCATCTTTTTAATTTTCTCTGCAAATCCTCAGTTCACACGATGATGATACGTAAAGGAGCGCCCGCCATATTGGCAATAAATTATATCGCTTATATTCCTCGCATAAACAAAGAGAAATGAAATTAGAGAAGAGTTTTTGGTATTCTGTGCTGGTTAGAACAATGCGCGTGGGTCGTGGAACATCTCTCATAATTTACAATGTGTTACAACTATAAATTATTCTTTTTAAGAATGGTACAAGTGATTGCTGAAATAGTTTCAATCGAAATTTAAACTAGGAGATTTAAGTTGAGAAGAATGCTTAAATAAGACAAAACAATTGTTCAAATATTATATACTAGCAGATGTGTACCTCATCCATCAACAGCCACTTTTTCTATTTTCTATAAATATAATATTAATGCATTATACATTTAAACCTTCCAGAAGACATTCTCTAATTGATGGTGAAAAAGGTATCAAAACCCGTTTAGTAGTTTAGAAGAAAAAAATACACAAACAGACAGACGATAGCGATTATATTTTATACCATTTTGCGATCGTAGTCACATTGCAACTATAATATTTTCGATACGGGTTTGTTTGAATGGAAGAAATAAGGTGGGGAAATGAATGTAAAGGAAAGTCGTTACTAAATGCAGAAAAATAATGTAAGAATACGTATTAACGGACAATTTATTTAAATTTCTTCTGTTTTCATTCTTTGAGCCTAGTTCCAAAATCCTCACTGTTTTGCCATAGAGTTTGTCCATTCCCATACAATTAATGTAACACGACGACTGAAGTGCACATAGGTACTAAATTTTTTTGTTATTTTAACGCGATTAATATCCATCGTTTGAAGAGAACCGTTTTTTCCGATACGTGGATGATATCTCTACTATCCTAATGTATGTTTGATTTTTTAGGTATCCTAATATTCCTAGGTTGTTAGAAATATCATGATGATATCAGATGACAAGAAGATCAAAACCTGTTTTGATATTTTTGTCACTAAACTTTCACTTGTGCATTATCCATTTGCTATTATTAATCCAACCATATATCAAAAATCTAAAATTATCTTAAGTGGAGAGTTTTGAACAATATACAGACTGGCAATGCTTTAGAGAATTGTTTTCATATCATAAAGTAAGATAAGTACATAGAAAACGTAAGATTGCCTTTAACACCACAGTAAACGCATCAATCAGCTATTACGACGTCCAAAGATTGGGGGGCGAAGTCACCAACCATTTCCCCCCTCGCCGCCGACAGTAAATGTAAAACATAGTACTGGAACTTAGGCATTGGTCGTCGGATGTTGTAGGGTTCTGTATTTGAGGCCTGGTCATGACCTCTTCCCGTGCAGTAATGATCAGGACTTAACACTTGGAAGGGTCGCAGCGCGATCTATCTCTCAATCTTCTGGCTTTTCGCTTCCGTGATTCTTAGTTTCATTGGTCATTCTGCCGGCTAAGCTCTAGACTCTGAACAACTCAGCACAAAGTTGGAACCTTAGGAAGTTTTCTTTGTGAAAATTTGAATGCAATTTTGAAAATCAAAGAATAATATCATTTTAAACGACGTCGTCTATCTATACGTAGAAACCGCCCATTCTGTTTTAAACCACATTAATACTAAAAAGATAAGTTGTAGCGCTATCGAAAGGATTTTTTTAATTACCAAACCATACAGATAAAATAGAGCTGCCCAACAAGGGAAACATAATACGAGACGTATTTCTCGTTTATTAGCAGCTTGCAGCTTCATGAAAAGACGCCCAGGTAGCTCGGCAATCTTTACTAATCCTAATTAGGTTCGTTCGCGATTTTGTTCGCTAAGAAGTGGAAAATTTTGAGATTGAGAATATTTTTTAAGGAGTTAATTTCATAGATTTCACGCAAATTTTGGAAAGTCTTCTAAAAAAGGGGTAAAAAAAATTACTCAAAAAAAATTAAATAATTAAAAGCTTTATAGTGATTTATTTTGAGGTACCACCTTCTTTAGCCAATGTTTCGGACAGCATTACAGTGTCCATCATCAGAGCAGATGTGTAAAGATTGTTTCAACACAATCTTAACTAAAGTTGGAGTTGATTGAAATGTTGTATGAAAAGAAGGCATTATAGTAAACCCAAAAATAAATCACCATAATACTTTTGGCCGAGAAAATCTTCAATCATCAATTAAAAACTGGTTAAGATCAGAGGCGTTCATTCCACATAGGCACATAAGAACTTCTCACCCTACCTAACTCACATTAAAATATTAAAATGTATCAAAAATTTTTACAAGAAATCAAGCTATATTTTCAAAAACGCTACGCGCTAAGTTTCAGCTAAGAGTCGCTTTATTGAGCGCGCCCCATTGACAGCTTTACTAGATATAACTTGTCAAAAGCAGAAACAAAGTATGCAAATGTAAACGTAAATATTGTATGCGCAATTCAAGGGAAGACTTGTTTGTTTTAGTGTCGAAAAATACAAATCAAATCATAAGTGGCATCTGTTGGTACCCCTTTTAATTATTACATCTTTACAAACGAAATAATTTTAATTTTTTTTGGTTTTGATTAAAGTATAGAAATTCCATTTATTGTACAGTAATTGGATAAATGTATAAATAAAATGGTAATTTGGATATTTGATGAGGCTGTTATCCCAAGCAAGCATCGACTTAAGCCAGCAGCTTAACCATTCGCAGCCAAAACTTACAACAACTCACTTGTGTGGTATATTTTGTAAATCTCTATTATTTCGCTGTTTTTTTTCCTATAGCCTACTCTGATTAAAAACTCAGTGCACGACACTGGTTAAGATAACGTAAAAAACCAAACTTTAAATTTATTATTGAATATATTTTTGCCACCCCATTGAAACGTCGCTGAGCTTTTGTTCCATTAGTGAGGTTCCAGTATTTTGTTCCATTAGTGAGGTGCCAGTATTTTCACTCGTACATTTATCTATTTTAACACTTGAAGAATTTATTGCCACACAGAAACTTGTAAGTATGTAATGTGGGGTATTTACGAACAACCGAGCATTTGGAAACTGGATCTTAACCCTAAATTGATGCCCCGATTGATGGGGTTAAAGGGGACTGGAATCTTATCCCTTAGCCAGCGAAAAACTTGGAGGAATTTTAATTATGACAATAATATAAAAACGTATCAGAATGAGATGAAAGCTGCGATAACCACCGAGATGACGTTCGACGAGTTTTTTTATTTTTTTTATTTTTTTTATTATCAATATAAAGTTTCTTTTACAGGTTTTTTTTTTCGATGTCTGTCTCACTAGGATAAACCTGTGTCGAGACAGACGTATTTGATACATTAAAAATGTTTACATATTTTTTTGATACATTAAATATTTCACTACATTAAATGACATTGTGAAAAAGATAGAAAATAATAAATAATAATAATAAATGATACATTTGTTAATCAGCATCTAGTTGGAGTACATACTTATGTAGGGATTTTTATAAAAAAATTTATCATGGATCTGTCTTGGCTGATGATCCAAGATTTGATGTCTGTTTTATATTTCAGAAAAAATTCGTTCAGTCTAATGGCTAGTGGGAGAGCATTATATAGCCTTGTTGCAAAATATCTAAAATTTCTCTGGCCAAAAGTTGTTTTAGCGAAAGGGATTTGTAAGAAATTATGTCCTTTTGTTCTAGTATCACGAGCAGTTTGGATATTGTCAAAAGTAGTTTTGTGTTTGAAGAGGTATGTTAGTATGTTTTTGGCATAAAGTTGCCTAATGTCCATAACACAGATTTTCCTAAAGATTTCATCCGAACTGCTTGTGATTGGTAGTTTGAGGATAATCTTTATTATAAGTTTCTGAGCTTTAGATATTGGATCAATGGCGGCAGCGTTTGCTCCTCCCCATGCTATGATACCATACTCTATTAAAGATTGACAAAGTGCATAGTAGATTGTTTTGAGCTGGCTTAGGTTGAGAAAGTTGCGAGTTTGTCTAAAAAAATAAATGAATTTTCTAAGTTTGTTTGCTGTAGAGGTTATATGTTCTTTCCACTTTAAATTGCTATCAAAAATAATACCTAAGTATTTAATTTTAGTTACCTGTTCTAAATAAGGACAATCACATATTATCGGATTTGTCAGGTTGCAAGCACAAATTTTAATTTGATTTTCTGGGTTTCTTAAGGAAGGATTAATACTAAATTCAATGTATTTAGTTTTGGTCACATTCATTGTTAGTGTATTATTGTTTAACCATCTTTTAACCACAGTTATGCCCCTGTTAGCTTTTATGTATACATCATTCCAATTGCTTGATTTGAAGAGGAGAATCGTATCATCAGCGAAACTTACAATTTTGGCATCTATTTGAAGATTACATAATTCATTTATGTATATTAAGAACAGGGTAGGACCTAAAACACTTCCTTGAGGCACGCCGTAGCTAATTGGTAATTGATTGCTATTGCAGTTGTTGATTTTCACACTTTGCTTTCGGTTTGACAGGTAATCGCTAATAATAGTAAGTTCATCACCATTTATACCAATATTAGATAGTTTTTGTAAAAGTTTAGAGTGAGAGATAGTATCGAATGCTTTGCACAGGTCTAAGAATATTGATATGCATTTTGATCCCTTGTCTAAGTTTTCATTTAGAAAATCGGTAACTGTTGCCAGGGCTTCGGAGGTGCCTTTATTTTTCCTGAATCCAAACTGGTTGAGTGATAGTATGTTATTTTGTTCAAGGTATTCAATTAGTTGATTATTAATAGTTTTTTCAAAGACTTTAGATAGTGAATTTAGTAATGTAATTGGACGATAGTTCGTTATGTCCGCTCTAGAGCCTCCTTTATGTATTGGGATTATGATTCCGTGTTTTAGATTGTCGGGGAATCGGCCTTTTAGGATGCTTAGGTTAATAAGATTTGTTAAGGGAGTGGTTATTTCTGATACAAGTTTTTTTAAGGCAATATTTGATATATCGTCCAAGCCAGTTGAAGACGAGTTTTTTAATGAGTTTATGATCAATCTAGTATCTTCATTTGAAATTTGTTTTAGACTAAAATGCAAGTTGTTGGGCAAATTTGTATTACAGCTTAGTGAACTGGAGTTGGTATGGTTTACATCGATATTTTTTGCGAGTTGTTCACCTATTTTTGAGAAGTATTTATTTGCATGATTAACAATAATATCGGGATTACTAGAAAAACTAAATATTTTATCATTTACTTTTAGTTGTTTTAAGTCATTCGTAGGATTAGGTTGAGAGTGGGTGGCTTCTTTAAGTGTTTTCCAAAGTTTTTTAGGATCATTATTACAGTTTTCTATTTTCTGTTTGTAATATATCTCTTTAGCCTTTCTTATTATTTGGGTACAAATGTTTCTATATCTTTTATAAAAGTTTCGAAGTTGTATATCATAAGGATTGTTAATAACGTTTTTGTGGAGTTTGTTACGTTTACGGATAGATTTAATAATAGTGTGGTTAATCCATGGCTTAATTGGTAAAATATTATTTGGTATATGTTTTATAATTATGTTTGTATGTTCGTTAATGGTAGTCTGTAAGTAATTGATAAAGTACGTCCAGGCGTCTTCTGGATTTGTAATGTTAAGTAATTCTGACCATGATTTACTCATCAGAGATTGACGAACACAATCATAATTGATTTGAATGATTTTTTTCTTATTTGTTGTGTTTTTATGTTTGTCTTTTCTGTTGCATGTTTGTATGGAAAGAATAGTGGTGTAGTGGTCGGTAAGTGAAGATTCATATACAATAGATATTACTGGGCAGTTGGATTTGACCATGATGTGGTCGATGCATGAAATGGAGTCTAATGTAGCACGTGTGGTAGTGTTTATGGTGCTTTGGAATCCATGGTAAGTGAGCGTATTTAAGTATTCTTGGCACTGAGGATGTTCGTTTGTGGGCAGAATATTTATGTTGAGGTCACCAGCAATAATACAATTTTTAATATTACATAATTCAGTTAAACAGTTATTAATTGATTTTAGGAATGGTGAAATATTATAAGAGGATGGAGAACGGTATATTGCTAAGATACATGTGTCATTTTTGAGAGTTATTTGCAAACAGTTTGCACCGCTGACTTGGATTTCCTTGACAGATAAACCAATCAGGTCAGTTCTGGTATAGACAACAACTCCATCATTTTGTTTAGTATGTATTGAAGTGCTGTAGTGATCATACCCTTTCAAAATTTTAGGAGCATAATTTTTTGGTATCCAGCATTCAGTAAGAATAATTATATGAAAAGAGGTTCCAATATTATCAAGTTGTAGCAAGAATTCGTCAAAATTCTTGGAAATTGATCTAATATTTTGCTGTAAGATTTGAAGAGAGGATGAGTGTGTTTGTAGTACATTTTTACAGAATTTAGGATTTGACGTCCTATAATTGGTAATACATTCCATTTTTAATAATATCCATTACAGTAAGGGTTTTCTCTAGAATTAAAAATCTACAATACCATTTTTTTAATGTCACTTTCATGTTTGACTTGAATGATTTTTTCCCCCGGACCCTTACGAACGAGTAATTTATTGGCTTTAAACCATACAAATTTCAAACCATACAGTTCATCGAACACATTTGTGCGTTGGAGACAACAAGATTTCTTTGAATTTTAATATAGTTGACTATGTATAATGGCCTTCATGGTGAGGGATAAGGCCGAATAGCAAGCGGTAATAGGTCGCTGGTTCAATTCCTGCGTGCGCAAGTAAAATTAAAAAGTTGCTTGAAATGGCTTTAACCGTGTTTGGTGACCAGATCTGAATAGTCAGATAATTTCCACCTTCCTCTTCCCCATCTTCTCCCCCATTACCTTCAGTTTCACAACATACCCCGATTTGGGTGTCATAGTCTCACTAGCTACAGACGGTTGGGAACAGTTGGGACTCTTGTGCGGTTTTACATAAAAAAAAATAAAAAAAGGAGTAATGAACCAGTAGTGTATTTACAGTTCGATGTGACTTACTAGGCGAACCTTTATTGTGCAGATTTTTGAGCAAATTTTTTTGAATGAATTTTTCTATGAAGTATCTATAAATAAACGTATAATTTCCTACATTACAATTAACAATATATTATTTTAGCTTACCAACATTGCTTGCCATTATAAAACACCGAAAAATCATAAAATATAATTTTAATGAAAAAAATACTGGAGTATATGCTCTAAATTAACAAAAACCACTAAACAAAATTATTATAATAAAAACATGATTACTGAAAAAATGAGCCAAAACGTATATGGCAAATAATTAAAGAACTAACCCATACAACAAAGGTAAACAAATCGAAATAACAGAAACTGTTATTAAATTTAACTAATAAATACATTACCAGCATTGGCTCCGAATTAGCCAACAAAATACACATACCTCCATTTTAAACCAAAATACTATCGCGCATACAACGTCTACAAGAAACGTGTTTTCCCTACTACCAAAAGTGAATTAACTCATATCTTATCTAATTTTAAACCAAAGAAGCAAAGTTAGCAGTCGACAATGGAGTGCTGGTACCTACACTGATGTATGGAAGTGAGGCATGGAACTCGCAGAGAAAGGATGAAAGTAGACTGAATGCTGTTGAAATGAGATCCTCTCGGCGTATTTGAGGTAAAACCACGTATGATCGCTTGAGAAATATGGAGATCCACAAAGAGTATAAGGATGATGTAAGCGTAATGAGTAAGATTAACAAAGGGACGCTTAGATAGTTTGTTCAAGTAGAGCTAATGAGCGAAAAAAGGGGCTAAGGAGAATATATGACAAATGCGAATGGTATCAAAAGTCCGGTAGACGCCCGAGGAAGACATGGCACGATCAGGTGAATCAGACATCTGCCTACCCCTGCGGGGAAAAAAGTGGTGGTTGGTTAGTAAGTTATGTTGAATATTTTTGAGTATCTATGTAAATCTATCTCTTGAAAAGAGTGCTGTTTTTTTTAAATTAATCTTTATTAGTATTTTGTAATTTATAATTTATTTATTATTTATACAGATTTCGAGGTTATTTTGGAGTTTTATTGACCTATCTATCTATGGCACTAAAAAAATGGTTATATATTTCTCTTAGGTTGCGGCATTGACATATTGTTAACCAAAACCCTTTTTTTCTAATAATATTTGTGTTAATTTTACAACCACGATGTAAGATATTATCAATATAAAAGTTATTTATTTTATTGCAAAACCTTGAATTTCAATATCACGATATTTGCGACACAAAAAAATAGACACGAATTAGTTTTATTGGCTATAATTACGAATCCGGCAACGGGCATCGATGTTCGCCGATATCAGTTAATAGCTAAATCGCTTATTGAAGAATTCTATTATACCGATCTAAAAATGATATGCTATTTGCAAAATACAATTAAATGATTTTTTTCAATTTAAAAATGAACAAGAAATTTAGTAACGAATAATCTGCAAATTTTAAATGCTCTTACTTGTATCACTACAGGGTGAAAATGTCGCATTTGCAATTATGAATTAAACCTCCAACCCACGACACGTTGTGGGAATCTGATGCTTTAGACCAGAGGTACCCAAACTTTTTTGTCCTATAGATCACGTGCTGATTTTATTTGTTTTGAGAAGACCCCTGCTTTCTCAATTGGTCAGTACTGAGATTCCCCACAATATTTTCGAATCCACTATTTCCCCACACACTAATTTGAATGACTTAAAGGCACCCCCATTTACATCTGATCCAATTGCAATTTTTTTGTTAATTGAAATGGACCCCATGCATGTCAAAATCGGCCCATCGATTTAGACTGCTTTGGAAATACTGCTTTATATAAATCTGCCACTAACGTCCTATATAACAGCTGAAAGTGTTATATGAGAGCAGTGTATGTTTTATATGACTGCTAAGGGCCGTTCATAAGGTTTTTTCCCACATTACTTATTTTAAATCATTGTATCTAGATATTAGGCGCAGTTTCTCCATACATTATTTATATGCGGCGCATCCCTTTTGTTGTAGGATATAAAAACGACAAAAATAAGATTATTATTTCTTTTTTCCTAATAAAAAGTATTGGAATTATCATTTCTAGCCGTCAAAGGCACAGCTGAGCACTGTCTCGATCCCTGTACTCAGAGACCTAATCTAACACCACATACCGAAACGACACACGCACTGAGCGAGTTGAAATATACAGGTATACAGAAACCAGCAATTTTCATTCAAGTCCCGTCTACCCTTATCTTGGAATGTAAAAAACGCATCCGACAATAGCAACGTCCAAAAAACGACTTTAATGTATTTGGGTATAATGCACAGAATACCATGCCTTATTAAGAATCCAGTGAATTTTTATTGACGATTAATTACTGTCAGTATGGCTTGAACGATTGAAGTCGAATAATTTAAACATTTATTTATTTTTATACATCTTTCAATTACCCTTTAATTGAGATCTGTAATGTTTATTGTTGCGGAGCATAATGAATTTATAGAGTCAGTTAGATATACTATTTTTGTCAGTAATTGCATCTTGTTTGCTAGCCTTTTTTTATTCGAAAATTTGATGGAAGGCATATCTATAGATCATATTGTCCAGCATCCCTTCTACAAAAGAAACACCTCAGAAGCACGCCTAAAAAATTTTTAGGCAAACATTTTTACAAACTAATCTCTTAAACTACATATACTTATTCCACTTATATTGAAAGAAGAAAATAAGTCCCTAACAAATAAACCCGTGTGAGATCCCATGCACTCTTTTATACTCCGAAAACGAGGACTTCTGCCTATCATAACTCGCCAATCAACAGAGCGACTCAACTGCTTAACGATTTTGCATTAACTATCGATATTTTTAACGTCACTTACAGAAAGTTTAGCAACTATCTTTTGACGCATGTCACAAAATAGTGAAATTGTCTTCAAAACCTTTTATTCTTAAGAGTACATGTAGCTCAAAATTGTAATCTTCTCCTAATATATTGGTTATTTGGTTATAAACATAACAGGTATGTATCTAGATTACAATGCATAAAACATGTTTTTCATATGCAAATGCAAAATTTCAATTTGTTAAAAAGTATAATACATTTTTAGTTTATAATAAGTAGGAGTGGCGTTTTGTAAAGAGTTCAATTTACAACGTCTGAATAGACGCGAAATAATTACTTGTGAGTTCTCCGAACTAAAGTTTAAAAAGTCACTCTCATTTTTATTTCATAAGCTGACAGTAAACGCGCGATTGACGTATAAGATAAATCTCAATTCAGAATCAGAACAGTCTGATAAAGATGAAAAGTGTATAAGAGATTAAAATATAAGATTCAGTGGCGTGGCAACGATCATGATAAAATAAATTTAAATAAAGTCTAAATAAATTTTTAGGTGGATGAAATAAATTTTCTTCGTCAGCGAAACGAACCCTGTTGGAAAGTCATGGAGCCTTCACTCTAATCAGTTTCCCACTCTTTCTTCGGTCTTTCCTCTCTTGTCTCCATATCGTTCACCCACGTTTTAGGTCTCATGACAGGTTTATATCTTGTATCACTGCCAAAACGTCTTTGATGGTCTGCTAACATCGATCCTAACCTAAATTAATACTCTGCCCAGCTATAAACCTATAATTATAACCAACATTTACTTTGGTTTTGTTGTGCGTGGATATGGATTCTTGAAATAATATCTCCTTATTAACAACAAAACACTGTGGCTATTATTTATATTAAAATACTTTTATAATCAGAAACTAGCCAACGTCGTCTTTATTATGCTCTAAAAATCTTCTGAACTAGAAATCTCACTGATCCCCATACGTTGGTACTCTCCGTAGAGCGGCAATCTTATACACTACAGAAATCTGTAGGATAACTATCTATAACCTCTACGATCTATCTTCACTAGAGCCACCTGTGTCTCGTAGATCAAACTATCAAAGTTTCTAAATGAAGTTGTTTCAATGATGGGTACTTATTATTAGTTCAAAGATTAGACTTTTAAACAGATATTGGAATACAACCTCATTATGAAATATATCTACATCTCGTTTAATTTGAAAAAATTGCCGTAAAGGGTCCTAAATACGTTGGTTATTAGGTGTTTCTGAAAACTTTACGAACTTACTCATCAAAATTTTAGAAGAGTTCAACTTTATGGCTATGTCAGACGACACTATACGCATCAAGCGATATGGATTATATATTGTACTTTCGCATGAAACTAATTTTCCTCTTCTTTCCCCGTAGCAAAAGCAAGTGGGGGAGTGAAAGAGTGCAGAATATATATTTTTTACGGGATCTGTCACCTTGACAGCTGACAGCCGCGTGACCACGCAGTTCCCTAATTGACCTAACCCCCTCTCCTGCCGTATCATTTTCAAAGATCGTTCGGTTAGCAGATCACGACACACCATCCATGCGAATTCCACACTTATAACATACCATATGTCTGGTGTGACATGTCTGTATGGGATTGTATGGCGAGCTATATGGTTATGTAAGCCACGCCTAAAAACGTTGACGCGTATAGCGTCGTCTGGCAGTGCCATTATGAACAACCAATACAGATGTACATGAATATTTATTGAGTTAATAAATTAATCCGCATACTTCCTGCCGTTTATTGAATGACCATAAAATAGTTTTACTACAGCTGTATAACTTGCAAAATGCAGAATATAATGAATGCAATTATAATTACTATTATGCTTATTTCCTCTACAGTTCAAAGAAGTATTCTAATTGCTTATTCTCTTTAGGCTCATCTTACATCCTCTTATCTTAATATGTATATATCCCATAAGGTAAGCTAGATTGATGGTTTACTTCCTTCGTAATATAATCGGTCAGTTTTATGATATTAAAATAAAACGCATATCCGCTTTAGTTTAATTCTTGAAGAATGTGGAGAGAGCTGTTATGGTTGCACCAGTCAGGATAGCGGTATTAAATTAATAAAGAAAATAATTAAAATATAAATTTAGAAATGCGATCTCAAATGGTAGCATTTATGGATCAAATATTCGAGAGAACATTCTGGCCAATACTGCGGAATAAGAGCGGCCTTCGTGGTCGAGGAGTAAGGCTCTCGACTAGCAATCCGAAGGTTGCAGGTTCAAATCCCGGCGAGCGCAAGTAAATTTCATTTCAAAACTTGCTTGCGGCGCTTTCCAGAATGGAAGATACTCTCAGTATCGCCCTGGTGTAAGACCACTATTTATATTTGAAACGTTGTTAGAAATAGCTTTAGACGTGTTTGGTGACTTGGTGAGATCTTAATAGCCAGGTACTCTCCGACCTTCCTCTTCCCCAAATCATTTTCCTCCCCACTACCTTCGGCCTCACAACATATCCCAATTGGGAATGTCATAGTCTCACTCTCTTCAGACGGTTGTGAGCAGTTGGGACTTCGTTTAGTATTTGAAGTAATAAATTGCAAAATCAATTGTACTTTTGTCCATATGTTGTAAGCTACAGTAACGTTTGGTGAGCATTTAAGCAGAAGTTTAATCAATTTGCAAAAGCTCCTTACAGATGTAAGCCCGATAATCTATATTTAATACAATTTATGTATTGCGACTGATGATAAGTTGCGGCTTTCAAGTTTCCTAGAGCTAAATTGATTTCGCAACTTGTTTGGAATATACCTTATACCTACATTTTCATATTATTATTGTAAACGGGAGCATCCAGTATTATTTACTTTCGCATAGGTGTAAACATGGAGAAAATAGATTAACAGGATTTATTTGAATATTTCCCATAGAAATTAATTAATGGAACTAAAGCATATTATAATAAATTGGAATGATACCAAATAATAAAGTCATAATAAATAGTCAGAACCCTAATAACAAAATATATATGTATATATGAAGAATAATAGAATGCGTTTTTTCCTTAGTATGTCATAAAATACATCGTGGATTTGCTAGTAGCTCACCGCACCTATTTCGATTTTATGGTATTTTGAACCTTAAAAAATTCACCTAGCATACTAAAATAAATTCTATTCGATTGGCAAGAAAATAATAAATCTTCATATTATTCTAGCTTTTCGTTTCGACACTTGCAGATATGCTTATTTTATCTGTGAAAATGTAATAATTCCGATTTTTAAAAATTCATGTAAGGTACATTATTTATTTACAGGAAAGCCTCAAAATAATTATTTTTTAATGAGAATTACGCTCATTTAGCTGGAATTTGTATGTATTCATTAAATTATATTTTTTGTAACTTTGGACAGAAAAAATCATTTCTTTGAATTTAAGTAGCTGTCCTGCGACACTACAAAGGAAAGATTTTTTTCCTTATAAATATATAAACATATCATCTGGTAATTTTAATTTATGAAAGGAAACCAAGGACACGATAAAAATTCAAGAGACGTAAAAAAACAATAAGGAATAATTACAATGTCTTAAATTTGGTAAGTTAACACATACTCGTATACACCATATTGTTTTATTTAAAAAGGCTTTTACGCAAGGCAAAAACCAATGACGGTTTGTATTCTTGTGATCTATAAATGACAGATGTTTTCATGTGATATATGGTGATGTCCAAGATGTTGCCATGTTTCGCAAATTTAGTAGGTAGGTACCATCCCAAAATATTATTTCTCCTATATTGGAAACTACCCGCATAAAAACGTAAGTATTTAAATAATGATTTATTTATATAAGTCACAACTGCTCCCATCCGTTTGGAGCCAGTAAGACTATGGCATCCCCAATTTTAATTTATTTTAATAAAGTATGTTTATAAATTTAAAGTTTATTTTCTTATTAAAACTGCTTAAGAGTTTCAACTGCTCCCAAATATCTGGAGCTAGTGAGACTATGGAATTCCCAATTGGAATATGTTGTGAGGCTGAAAGTAGTGAAAGGGGAAGGAGATAGGTAAGATGAAGATGGAGAAATACCTGGCAACTCAGATCTGATCACCGAACACACCCAAAGTCATTCCAACAAAATTTTCAAATCTGAATGGTTGTCTTACACCAGGGCGATACTGAGAGTATCTCCCACTTTGTAACGTACCGAAAAGATGCTATATATTATTTCAAATGAGTAAATTGTGAAATCCACAATTTAATAAGATAAAATTTACTTGTGCAAGTCGGGATTTGAACCCGCAACCTACAGCTTGCTATTCGAGAGCCTTACCCCCCGACCACAGAGGCCGAGGCTGATAGTGTAAATCAGAGATTTTTCATATGGGTTTAAAACGGAATGCAAGTTTCTTAAATGAGTCATTCTGTAAGATTATTTTTGAAAACGATTTAATTTCGATGAACTGAGTTTCTAAGTAGGTAATTAGCGTTAGAATCCCATAACAGCAAACAACTAACACAAGTGCTTATTGTTAGCGCCATATTCGGAATAAGAGGCAGCAATTGAAGTCCACAATGAGAGATAAGAAAGTTGAGAGAATAAATCTCTTCGCGAGATGGAATTTACTATTATTATTACTCCATCGATATGAGGGCAGGAATTCGAATATCTCGCTCTCGTAGGTAAAACTGCAATACTTTATCAGAATAATATTATTTATAAATATTATCCAAAAATGATCGAGCGTTGAGTAATATTTATGAGTAATTATTATCTTCCGTAAAACATCCTACGAGTGAAAAATAGTTCATCCCTTTATGCAATAACCTAAGGACTTAATCCACTAATCAATTTTCCATGTTAATTTATAAGTACCGTGGAAGTTCTGTCATTATTTCAGTTCTATGATGAAACTGTCCCACATTGTTAAAATTCTGTGAAACCACCCTTCATAAGTTATCAAATTAACGTGAGTAAGTAAGACGTTTATTAAGGCTCAGTTGCACCGCAGAAATTCAAATATAATGTTGTCTTTAAATGGGCACTCAGAGTCGTTTTAATTAGTCGTTCATTAAACGCCGATTCTAGGTGCTTTTTTTATTTCTATTAAATTGTAAGACAAGCTTAACAATTTTTATTGGTTCAAAAGCTGAAAGGTAATTAGAATCGTCATTTAACGGCAAAAAAACAAAATGGCACTGAATAGCCATTTGATGACAATGTTACATTTGAATTTCTGTAAAACAACCCATATTTTAATAAATGATTCATATAATTCTTATTAAACTTTGATATCAATTTATCTATTCAATTAAGAACCGTATTTTAGAAGTTCTAAAGAAGTAAAAAGTTATTTAAATTGTTAATTTATAACTATCGACTGATTAACCTGATATAATGTTCAGCAGTTTGGCTAGTAGATATTTCATTTATATGGTGCTCTGTATTGTAATATATAGTTCGTAATATCTAGTCACTAAACCCTACTTAAGCCATAACCATACCTTATAGGTATTAATTGTTACTAAATGTAATGACAAATTATACGAAAAGATTTTTTGAAAAAAAATAATTCCGTAATGATTTCTTCGAAAAAATTGCGTTTTTTGTAAATGAAACAAAAATGCTAAAAATAATTTGAAACAAAAATAGATTCAAATTGATTAAAAAATTTCGATTAACAATTATTTTAGTTTTACTGTTTTATCTAAGATATATTATTTTTTTATTATATAGCTACCATTCCCGATATCCCAATGCATTCTTTGAAATAATGAAAGTTTTAAACTAAAAGAATTATAATTAGCTAGTTCCATTATTGAGTTATTGCGTTTTTGTATCGGGCGAGCGATAAAGTTTATCGCTGTACCTAGGCGGCCCCGCCCAGTGCGCGCGCCGCTGCCCGGTGGCTGGTCACGACTAGGACTGCCGCAACTCTAACAAAAAATTAGGGGAAAGACGGGTAATGCGGAGTCGGCACTTGTCAATTTTTTAATAATGAAAAAAAAATCTGGTCGAAACTCTGAACTGATTTCCCAGAGTGCGATGTACCTTACTGCGGACATACTAGAAACAACAGAACGGAAATTTCTCACGGTTTATTTATTTCTTTCTTATCATTGATTATGAAACATTTACCATGCTTGTAAAATGCTTGTACTATAAAAACAGTAAATAATGAATATGTATAAATAATGGCCTTAGACTCATGCGTCTTCAGCATTAATAATATACACACACCCAAGCACACCCACATACTCGCATACACACCAACAAACACACAAATATCATCAAAGACATCTCTTGAAATTCACCGATAGCCAGCTTTAAGCAATCTGCCCGGTATTGGATGCATAAAATATCCAAAACACATCACTGTGAATAAAAACAGAATATAAATGCAAGAAAAAATTAAAAGTATATTATCTATTTAATAACAAAGCACCAGATAAATTGTTAAAAATTTAAAGTTCGTCATTCCAAAATGTACATCTCAAACGTATTTTTAGAGTCCAACATTTAAAAAAAAATATTTATGAAGAGCTGGTATGAAGATAAACACGAATGATCATCGAAAAATAACGAGAAAGGAAAGAGTAGTAAATGTGTTATTCAATGTGCCTAAATCCACTTATGTAAGCCAACGCTTTGACAACATGAATGTCGATTTAACAAGGCGACACTGAGAGTATCTTCCACTCCTACATATTAAACATATTGAAACCTACATATTCTGACCACTGCCTAGAAATTTACCACTTCATTGATATTGCAACTCTTCGTATTGACGATAATTTTGTTTAGCTCGTGATATATTTCAATATTTATAAACCCTACAGGGACATAACACAACGATGTATTGTGTACCCGGTGCTGCTCGGAAGTTCGAAGGAGAACATTCATTTTCATCGTACATTCTTCTTTCACCTCTTTCTTCGTTCATGACGTACGTCTTCCTCGGACGTTGCTGACTTTTTCTACCATTCAATACTGTATACCACATCATTACTTTAGAAAAACTACATACTATCGACTTTTATTAGATTCCCTATGTCATGCCTATACAAAGATAATGTCAAAGACTTCCTCGGGCGTCCCCAACTTCTACAATTCAAAAAACTCTCTATGGCACTAATTAGAACAAACTTTATAATTTTCATAGAAATCATTCCAGTAGTTTTAGAGTCTACAGGGTACAAAAAAGAAACATTCATTTTTATCTATAATTGATAAGATTGATGAGTTTAAATATTTTCGTTTAAGGATATGAAGTACATCACAGTGTAATTATACTACCCATACAGTATTACTTAGGTATAAATTGAGGTCCGTTACAAATTTTGAATGTGTAAAATATGTTTACTTAGATAACTACTTAATATTGAACAAAAAAAACATAATTTTGTGTAGAAGATATAAGAAAACTCTGAGTAGTTCCTCTCTTCCCCTACATTATAGACAGATCTCTAAATAAAATAAAGCGGTCCGCGCACAGATGTGCCGGTTGGCCAACACGACACAGTGCCCCGCGTTCATTATTTATGGCCAATAATCTAGACCTATTCTGGCTGCAGATTAAATTTTAAATCTAGATTACATAAAGCGGCGATACTACCTACATATTACAACAAGGTGTTTAATACAGTCCGAAGCGTCTTAGATAGGTGTGAAATAAAGGTATTTAATTAATTTAGCGTAAAAAAACTGTTTAATTATGTCGGTAAAATATCGTTGGAATTTTGGATATTAATGTGACTCTCAATCTTAAGTTAATGTTTTAAAGTTCTTCATTAATCAATAATTAATTAATAAATATCAAGAATTTTAACGGAAATCATCACAATAAATGAAATCATCAGTTACACGGAGAAAAATGACTATGAGGCTGATTTATTGAAATCCTCTTAAAAACGTGATTTCAGTCCATTTGCCAATAACATATTGCAGGTGTCCTTTTCCTGATAAATATAAAGACGAAATGTTACAATAATAAAATTTATATGAATTCGTGTTCTGACAACATAATAACATATTCGAAGCCTGTTAATTCATTTGTTGAAGGCCCGCAGTACCGTTTTTAACAGGAATTCGAAAAAACTTGACAGTAATAAATTAGCAATATTTTATGTAAGTAAGTTTTCTCCGTGTATGCGAGTGTAAATTTTTTTTTTGCATGAAGTGGCAAAATATCTCATCCTATAGAATAATTACGTTTTAACAGTTTCAACAATCCATTTTTTAAACTTAAAATAAAAATAAATGAGTCAATTTTCTTAGAATCATGATTTTCAATTCAAATCCGGGTGGGAAATATGTACATCGGATGAGTTTTTAAACTGTTGTATGTATATATACTCCACTTTTGAAATAACAAGTGTAATATTTTTACAAAATTTCTCAAAAACTCCTTCGAAAGTGACGAAGACAAACGTGGAATGCATATACTGCTCAAATCTACTGTCTGGCGTCAATTATCCCAAATGTCTCTTTTAAAATATATTTTTTTAAATATTTTAATTTTAAATAAAAGTACCACTGATATGTTATGATTCGTGACGATTTAATACATCGACAATTTCATAAGAATTGGCAAATTAACAGTAATAATTCAAACATATCAAATTGCTAAAATGAAGTAGGATAGATAGGGTATCATAAATAATAATGATCACAATATCTCTCATGATATTTTTTTCTTAGAAAATACTATGTTCACGTACACAGAATTCGATAAACCTCTATTCACCAAGCAACCTTCATTTTCGGTAAAGGAGACGTGAAGATAAGATAATAGACAATTATCAACACACCCGTCATAACTTCCGACTCCCCATAAATGACTCTAAAATGCAATTTTATATCATAAAGCTTTTGTACAGGTTGTACCTTAAGAATTTAAACATGGATAACAATGCTCTTGAGACATTAACATAAATTGAAGACTTAGGCATCCTTTTTCAATCAAATTTTTCATTTGTTAACCACATAACAGAAATCTCTAATAAGGGCTTAAAAATGTTGGGATTTATAACTAGGCTAGCAAGAAATTTTAACAATATAAAGTGTATTAAAATTGTTATATTTTGCCTATATAAGAAGTCAACTTGAGTACAATTCTCCTATCTGGAACCCACATTATAATATACATGTACAAGCTGTCGAAAGAATACAAAACAAGTTCTGACGTTTTATAAATTAAAAATGGGTATTCCTGCAATTATGTTAAACTACAACACTGTGTTAAATTATATGAATATGCTATAATTGTCAGACAGAAGAATTTTCACTGACTTGGTATTTCTATATAAAATTCTAAATTATTTAGTTGATAGTCCGGTATTGCTAGAATTGATAAGCTTCCAGATTCCACAACGTAAAACTAGAAGTCAGGATTTATTTCAGCGCAGTAATTCTGGGACTAACTACCATATGTATTCCCCTTTGCCCACAATATATATGAAGGGAAAAAATTATACCAAGTCATTCGACATCTTCAATTTATCTTTAAACAAATATCAAATGTTGTTTATAAAAATATTCAGTTATGTACAATAAATAATGTATATTTCTTAATGGTTATGTTTAAAAGCCCCGAAAAAGGGCGTTAAATAATAAATAAATATAAAAAAACGTTAACTAATGTAAAACCATTATGATGATGTAGGAATATTTTCAAGTCAAGTGCAAAAAATATAATTCCAATAAAGTATAGTAAATTCTAGATTTGCACACTTCTTTCACTATATTTAGAAATATGAAATTCAATACTTGTGGTTTGAGGATAATCATAAATTGTTCTGACTACAAGAAACACAACGCAACACATTTAGTAACATGTCCCCTCCATTGTATAAACTCGTGCGTTCAGATTTTAAATTAAATTTACCGGTGTGCTAAATCAGATCGACACAAAACGAATAAGTCGGAAAATAATCAAAGGAAACTAGCTCTTAGAGAATCGATGATCTCGTTAAATTAGATATGGTCCATGGATAAGCAATAAACATATGTAAGATGTTGTGAATTAATGCAGCCACGCACGCTATTTGCTTTCTACTGGTTTATGGGCGTCTTCCGCGTACAAGCACGAATGTTTGAAAAATCATCTGAATATATGTCACTGTGATTAAAAGGTGGTAAATCGTTTCAACATGTTAACCTTAAGATGAGAAAGTATTTTAAAATATAATGTTATAAATGACCTGGAAGGAAAATCATTGAAAGTACACTGAGAAAAATGAGTGTCGCTAATTTATTTTGAATCTCTTCAAATTATTGGTAATCCAGTTAAAAACGGGATTGCTGGCCGTTTTCGTTAACATATTCTTAATATATCGGAATATGTTTTCATGCACCTGCATTTGCATGGGTAATAGATGATGAGGAAATGCGAAGATATAAGGATTTTTAAGATCACGTGTTCCGACATCGTGACAATACATTAGTATTTTACTAACAATTTATCAGGAAACCTATCGATTCAATCGTTAATCGGGCCTGCAATCCAGTTTTTAACAGCATTACGAATACTCTGAAAAGATTTTTAATAAATTGACAATACTTACTTTTATCCGTGTGGCAATGTGACTATTTTGCTACACGATACTAACAGAATTGCACTTCACCATCTACCGAGGAATGTTATAAAAAGTACCTATAGTTATATGACAGGAGAAGAAAGGTAATATTTTTTACGTTAGCTCCGCTTACTTTTACGAGGCTTGAGGAAAAAAATGTCCCCAGTCCCTCATGTCATCTATAGGGATGCTTTGTAGATGATATTTTTAAGGAAAATAGAGAGGAAGAGGAAAAAATAGAAGAAAAAGGTACGAAGGGTGTAAAGGTATTTGGGAGTCAGTGTGTCCAAGAGTGGCGGATATATGAATAGATCCTCCCCACTGTGGGGCAGAAAGAGTCCTGTTGGAGAGGTCTAGAGGTCTCCCTCTAATAATCTCTGCCGATCCAGTCCACCGTGCAGTAGGTGGGCAGACGCATCCAACGTATAGACCTTGACATATCTCTACCCCATGAACTCGTTAAATAGCAATTCAGATATGGTCATCAAACATAATTTAAACATTTTGGCACAAAGTAAATGCTTTGATTTCAGTTTGAAAGTAGACTTTTTTGCAATATTTACTTTGCAAATATTTAAACAATTTAAGTTGTTTCTAATCATAAAGCGCTTTTTCTTCTGACGAAGAGCTAAAAATTGTGCGGAGACATATCCGTATTTATGACCTACGAGTCATTTACAAAATATATTTAAAGGAATATTATAAGATTTTCGCATATATTCACGTCTCTGCTAAAAAATTCTAGTAAATGTGTAATATTTTTGGACTACTGCAATGTTCTTTTTACCGCATATAAAAATCGTGTTCTATTTCTGACAAAGTTAATTAATTGACCTCATAGATTTAAATTTTTGCATAATTAATAATGAATCAATAATATTTCTACAGCTTTAAACACTAATAAAAAAATAGACAAATGTGTGTAGTTTTTAATTACCTTCCTTTTTATGGAGTAATTTAACACGTGGACTGTCAATTATTTGACTTATGCTTCTACTTACAAAATATGTTAAAAATTACGTCCCCCATAACCATTTATACAATAATGGATGGCTATTCTGTTCAAGATATTAACCCATGGCAAAATGTTAACCGCTATGCTAAGAGATATGATTTAACTCCTGTTCGAAGGTTATCAGAATAAAATCATTATTAATTTTAAATTTAGTTTATAAAAGATTTTGATGTATGTTTCCCGTGGGGTATGGCGGAAACTTATATGTCCGTTTTGTCGTATTGAACTTAATCTTATATTTAAAACAAATTATGCTTCTAATGTGGTGAAATAAATGTATAATTTTAGTGACACTGATCATGACTTGAAGATTATTTTGTAGTGTAACTGATATGTTATATACCTATGACATTAGGTCAAATATTTCGTACCGAGAACATCAATTATTATATCATGTAATAAAATTAATATTTTTTTAAAGGGACAATCTTCTCTGTGTAACCAACTTTTTAAGATCATTGCAGGCGTATTCTTTTTCAAATCGTATCTTTCGAATCGAGTGGATCGGATATAATCATGGTTTATATTTAGGTATAGGATTTAAATGATGGTGTAAATGCATTGATGTTTTATGATTAGTCAATGTCTGAAAGTAATTATTTTACAGCAATAACTTCGAGTTCAATTCTGTTGCCCAGTCACTCAGTTCTCTTCAGAGAATTCGTAGACTAGCAAGGAACTCATTGATGACTCTTATATTATCGATTTATATTTCGCAGGACCCCACTGAGAAACAGCCTGGGTTCTCATTGCCTCGCAAAACCTGGTCCGCCATCAATAGGTTAAGGTGCTCCCATAGCCGCTGTGCCCAGATGATGCACAGATGGGGCCTTAAAGAGTCGGTGATGTGTGAATGAGGTGCGGTGCAGGCCACCGAACATGTTGTCCACGAATTCCCACTCCATTCATTCCCTGGCGGGATTGATGAGGGTAACATGGAGACTCAACGCCTGAGGCCCTAGAATGGCTCGCAGACCTTGATGTCCCCCTCTGACCCCCCCACCTTACGAAAGAAGAAGAATATTTCGATACATTTTAAGCCAAATAATTTACAACCAGCAATCATAATTTTTGAATGTGATTAAGAATTTCAATATGTTTCTATATTTAAATGTTTTATTACTCGGTACAAATTTCAAGGGTTCTTTTAACTTAGTGTGATAATATCTTAAGAAGTATATTGTATTTTAAGCATTATTTTTGGTATATTTTCAAATTAATTTACAATCGTTACGTAAAAGCCCAATAATGCGTTAGTAAATAAATAACTATTCCATAATTTCAGATTAGCTATCCATGATATATCATAGTCTTTATAACGGTCCCTACATCCTCGACAAATGCTTTGTACATACTCATGAAAATTTTGAATTAATTTTTATCATAAAATACCGTTTCGTTTAAATGTGGTCTCCGTTGCTTTCTTACACGATATGTGTCATCAAATGCAGAATATTTTCTCCTTGTTTTATCAATATCTTGTCCAACATGTCATAAATTCAACACAGCCTACACAGATAGAATACATCGCCGTTTCTGCAAAATTTATTTCACATCAAAGAAGTAAGTTCTCATCGAACCACAGTCCTTGGATTTCTGGCATCACATATACCAGAGATCCACGGGGTACTAGAATGGTAGCGTTTACAAATTGTTCCAAGACTGTGATCATTTATGGGTGTCATATAAATACCTGGGTGGCACGGTATAACAAGACTTTTTAATTAACGATCGGTATTTAGATTGTACCTTCCTATTCATTTAATCTTCTGTGGAAATGAGTTCTGATAAATGTAATATATATCATTGGCCTATTTTAGACACTGGCAATATTGTTATACTTGAATGGAACTCACCGATTCTAGCAATTCGATTCGAGTTAAATTGAATTACCGAATGAATCTTGGTAAAAAGAATTTGAAAAGAAACGTGAGTCGATATTTTATTATAAATACTAATCGAATAAATCGTTATCTGACTGTAACTAGCCCATGTAAAATGTCTCGGTCATCAAATGATTTGTTTCACAGTTTCAATAGTTACAACTGCTCCCAACCGTTTGGAGCCAGTGAGACTATGGCATCCCCAATTGGTATGTTGTAAGGCAGAAAGTAGTGGGGATGGGAATGAATGGGGGAGTTAGAGAAGTACCTGGATATTCAGATCTAGTCGCCAAATACGGCTTGATCCATTCAAGTAACGTTTTAATATTGATTGGTGGTCTTTCACCAGGGCTATACTGATAGTATCTTCGCAGAGAAAAATGAGTATTGCAAATTTATAAGGAACCTCTATAATTATTAATAATCCGGTTATAAACCGGATTGCCACCCGTTTCCTAATATCCAATTAGGAATTTAAGGGACCAAGTGTTCATGCACGTACATTTGCCTTGATGATATATAATGAAGAAATGATAAAATTTTTGGATTTTTATGAAAAGGTGTTCCAAAATTGTGATAATAATATATTCGTATTTTATTAAAAGTTTAACAAGAAAACTATTAATTCATTCGTTAAGGGCCTGCAATCCCGTTTTACCGATAACCGGATGACCAATAATTTGAAGAGATTCTTAATAAATTAGCAATACTTTTTTCCGTGTACCACTCAGCAAAGTGCCGTGAATAAACTATATTATTTTTTATTTGTTAGTAGTTAAACATAAAAAAAAATCAAATAATATTTTTTTGCGCACGCCTGTTTTTTAACCCACGACTTACGGATTGGTACCCCTCGACCACGGAGGTCATCAAATGAACTTCTCCTCATGTTCACAAATTTTCCAATCTTGAAATGTATCTTCATGTTCGATGATCTATTTAGGTTAAATTTTCGTGTGGGAGGACAATTAAAACCTTAACCGCGATCCTCTGATTCTGTTTCTTCCGGAAGCTAGTCTGTGTGTGGCGCTCGACGGGTTGCGGCTCAGAATACGTCTACCACATTAATAAATTGTTCAACTCATAAAGTCTAGCTGATGTAGGTTTTAAGTTGTTTAAAACAACGGGATTGGATTATTTAGCCGTGGACAACATCCGTCCGGAAGCCGAAGATGTAAGGAAAAGCGACGAGTGAACAAAAGCTTCTTCGCAGAAAAGTATAAAGCTTACACTTCATAGTATTTTGCCTGCGATGTCTTTACAACACCCCTTTTAACAAAAAAATGCGCAATATAATAAAATATGATTGTTCTTTACCACATCTAAAGGATAGTTAACATTGAACAAACACGCGAATCAACGGAAATTATTATAGTGGGTTAATTCTAAGATTGATTTTAAATCACAATAAAAAATCTATAAACTAATTCTTATTGCGTGTACACAACTAAAGATGACCGATAAGTTAGATAATTGACAATCTTTATTTTATCAATCCTCCATAACTAGTATATTTATATTGCGCTTACACGAATTACCCAAGTACCATCTACCTATCTAATTATTACCACCAAAACCTTAAAAACATATTTTATTAAATTTAACAAGAAGCACCGGTGAACGGTTCCATGATAACTCAACACAGTGACAATTCGACACACTTTCAATAAGTGATATTAAGTCATTAGAAACGATGAAAAAAATTTTTTTTTTAACCTTACCTAACCTAACCTACATAAACCAGTTAATAAAGTTTTTGTTTCATAACTTTCCGTGACTTTATATAACTTTTTAAAGATGTGATGGATAATCATTGTGATGATTTATCCGGTTACGCCGGTGAACATACTCGTATATAATTGGGAAACCCGCAATCCCAACATTTCCAAACGATTGAAGTATTCCGCAAGTGAAAAAAGTAAGGACGGGTCGTTTCACAGAATTTGAACAATTCGTCGAATTTCAAAGTTAATTTTCAAGTTCTGTGAAAGTTCTATTCACATTTTGTAACTTGAATAAAGCTTTCACAGAGCTTGATTTGTATCCTTGAAATTCGATGAATTCTTCAAATTCTGTGTAACCCATCATTAATATTTATTGTTTTCATGTTCAATTTGTGTAACTTTTTACATTTTGAATCTGTTTTTAAATATGTTATTATTATTGAAACATGTGCTTTTTCGCATTCCAAAGGCATTATGAAATGAGTAATTGAACCACAGAAGTTGTTTATCACTGATTTTTTAAAATTAATTTAAATATGTTACATAAATAAAACAAAAGGGTTATTTATACAATCCGTTCTTTTGGTCAATGGCTAGAATAGTTTGCTGAAACTTGTATTCTACTACTCCTTCCCCCTTACTAATAAACGTGTTTTAAATTTGTCACAATTGATAAACAACCATTTACTCTTCATTAATAGTTGTTTAAAATCTGTGAAAAATTAACAACACGTTTATAAGTAAGACCGAAATTCCTCCCTTCGTTAAAAGACTTTCCACACAGTAACTTCAAAAATATAATACGTTTTTAAATAATATTTTTTTATTTGTTCTAAGTCAGTTAATTTTTCAAATAAGCTGCGAGCAAAATATGCAAACATACTGAAACAATGAAGTATGACATACCGTGTAGATTGTACAATGTACACAGATGAACGTGGTTATTTGCTATGGCTATCAGATATTTGGACCAAGGTTACCGAAACACACCGGGCTTCATTCCATGCGATCCACAGTACCAATAACTTGATATACCACGAAGATAGGAGCAGACCTAGGTACAATAGGATGGGTCGTCAACATATATGGCGGCATCCATGTTGTTTAGATTTCAGAATCTCAAGGGTCTCAAAAAGCGTATTGATGGGTAATGTTGTTGATGGGTAAGGCTCTCGACTGACAACAGGCGTCGCGGGTTCAAATCCTGGCGTGCGCAAGTGAATTTTATAATAATTGATATAATTTCTTCTTGTGTAATTTCACAATTAATTCGTTACCATAAATTTTGATATGGTACATTACACCGCGATATATATTCTCCACTCATTCAGAATTCTAACGTTGTTACAAATGACTTTGGATATGTTTGTTGATCATATCTGAATAGCCAGGTACATCCCACGTTCCTATTGCCAATACGCTTCCTCTCCTCACTACGTTCCGTTTCATAACATACCAAAATTGAGGATGCCATAATACAACAATATTTAGATATTTTCTATAATTTTCACGATTAATTAATTAGCGGTTTGCTGAGCTGAGTGATAATAATAAAGATGGTTAATCTGTATATTTTCAAAGGTGCAGCTCAAGAACCATGCTTAAAATATGTTCCAATGCGACCACTAAAAAGATAACAAAAGAGAACATTGTACACTTCTAGAAAATGGTGTTTATGACATTCAGAGATAGATATAGATCATTGAATAAATAATCATACAAAAAGTGCCTTGTTGGCGTGATAGAAATATTTGCCCAACAGAGGCTATAATTTCCAATACAAAACTGTGTTCACAAAATTTAAATGGGATGGAAATCTACGATGTCAGGCGTGTGTAAGTGAGATGGAGTAATAGGCTATTGGGCTATGTGGAACATTTGTTTCCATTCAAATGCGTATAGACCAAAGATATTAGAAGAACGAGATGTGCTATGTGCAGTTCGTACTGAGTGGAATTGTTTTGCCCAGTGTCGCCGGTTTTGTTCACCAATACCTACTACTGCACACCTTCGCTTGCGCTAAGGTATCCGCACTAATATATAGAACAGATTTCTGTGCGTACACGTCACGATACCGTTCAAAGTACCCTAATTAGGTAGTACTCCGGCTACGGTCCGGCGGCCAACATAGCATATCTCGTTCTTCTAATATCTTTGGTATAGACACTTCTAGTGTTATTGTTTAATCCATTATATAGATATGTCTAGGTACGTCCACGAATACTTAATGCATTTGGATTAGTGTAGGTAACAACGAAGTATAATTTTTAAAACTTTGTCCAGTAATATTATGTAATACAAATAATATGGAAGATGTGTTTTTTTGTTTGTTTTATGGTGCCCGCAGACCAATTGCCATAGAGACTTTTTAGTTGGATGCCTTTTTAGACAACCTTTTTAGATTGCCGGCAACCGCAACTTTTTCCATGGCTGAATGATTATATCTAAGCTCTTCTGAGACTCTTCTAAATTCAAATTTTAACTTTATTTCCTCCAAGTACTTACTACCCACATATAAATTAATACTCAAACATTACTTATTATTGATTTTTTAAATCTCCTTGTGCTCCAATCCTGAAATCGAAAGAATAAAGCGAAATAGTTGCCGCAACTAAAGTCTCTCGTGTGTGGACTGCCTTAGTGTTTGGATGCACAACTTTTGAGTCCTCTGACGTATAAAAAAACGTAAAATATTAATCTTCCTTTAATATTGTCCTTGCATTTCCCATCTTATTTACCTAGAAGTACCTATCATTTTCTGACTTTATCCACTTGTGTGTGTGACATTTTACTACAATAAAAGTGACTATCAAACCAGTTTATTGATGAACATCTATTTGTTATCAGTGCTGTTATTAATATCAACTCAGTTTATAAGGCCTGTGCAGTGACCATATTCGGTTTCCTCAGTGTGTTTCGTATCCGACCTGTATGTTATGGAAGCTTGTGTGTGAAATCTTATCTCCTCTGAGTGAAATCATACCATCATAATCTTTGAAGAACATCAAAGGGGTAAGTCGGATTTCTTCCTTACTCCATGTTTACCATCTCCAACCATAGTTGTGTCAACTTCAAAGTTCATAATTAATATTTAACAGCCCACTCTTGATGGTCTATTGCGAACAAAAGCCTTGATTGTCCAGTGTCCACCCTACGCTACAATCCGGTACGATTCTACTGCGCGTTGGTCCGCCTGCAACAAATGATTATTTTTAATACATTTGAAATGAGTAGTCGATACACAATCAATTTGGCCGCGTTTTGTTTGACATTGCATCACTCCCATTGGGTCCGATACAATGAATAGCTGTTGTGCCATTGCGCAATATCGCTTCCATTCTGCCGCGATCTGTCGGTAGGTGAAGAAATGATAGCCGACTTGAGGATGGTGACGGTCTCAATGGGTCAATAATAATTTTTGTCGTGACCGGGCATCATGATTAAAAATATACTATCTGGGTCGTTTCGATTTTAGGCCGATTTTATGGGACATTAACTGCCTTTTTTTTGAAACTTCGTAACCGCTGACGCTGTTGCCAAATATAAAGAAAATTTTGGCCACAATAAAAAAAAACAACCTAAAATTTAATATATATTTTCGTGCCGACTCTGTGAATAATTAGGGCTTTCGGTTAGCACAGTGGCATCCCTAAATAAGAATGAGTTTTGAGGTCGAAAGTAGTTGATATTAAAAGGTTAAAGAAGAGGGAGAGGAAGGTTGGTATGCACTTGGTTACTCTGTGTGGTCAGTGAAAACGGCTAGCGCCATTCCAAAAAAAAAAATTTTGTTTGTGATATACGACACTCCGCACAGCATCCCCAAAGATGACATAAACCGAAAATTTTCAACATTGATGACTGCTTTTCGAAACAATTGTGAAGAAACTGTAAAATATCATTAAAAAGTAAAAAAAATAACTACTTTGAACTGTATGTAAGTTAAGTAGGTACTAAACGGATAAAAATGATTATTGCTAATTTATTCAAAATCTATTCAAATTATTGGTAATCTGGTTAAAAACGGGATTGCAGGCCGTTTCCTGATAAACTTTTGGTAAATTCATAATACTTATTATACAACTGCGTTTGTCTTGATAATAGTAACGAAATGCGAAAATGTTTTGAAAACTGTGATTTTTATGCACACAGTTTATCAGAAAACCTATCAATTCATTCGTTAAGGGCCTGTAATCCTGTTTTTAACCGGATTACGAATAATTTGAAGAGATATTTAATAAATTAGCAATATTTATTATGAAAAAATTTTCTCCATGTACGTACGAACCTATTTTCTACTGATGCAACACCGATGAACCCATCAAAACCGTCCACTTTAAATTCTCCATAGATGAATCATTGTTCAAATAACGTTCCATATTTCATATCAAACTCAAGGATCCTTTAACCTCTTAAGCATTTTGAATTTGGAACTCACCACGCCCTCTGCGGCTACTTTCAACCTCGATAGATGGATGACCAGCCGGATTGTGTGAGTGTGTGTGTAATTAATTTTGAACGTGGGTGGATAGGTATACGTGTGTCTGTGTGTGTTTAATGTTGTGAGTATGTATGTTGACGACCGTGATGACGTCAACGAGCCCATCGATTAATGATCAATGTATTAATAAAGCCTTCAAAACAACGGTATGCGGACAGTGATAAAAATATTGGTAGTGAACCTTGCACGTGGTATTCGAATTTTCTCCGAAATATACGCGTGTTTTTACGATCGTATTTGGAATTTTTTAAGACCCGTCCCCTCTCACCTGTTGAAAATTCACAAAACTGATAAATTAAAAAAAAAAAAATTATTCATAACTCAACTGCTCCCAAATGTCTGGTGCCAGCGAGACTATGGAACCCCCAATAGGGGTATGTTGTGAGGCTGAAGATAGAAAGGAGGGGAAGGATATAGAGAAGAGGAAGGAGGGGAAGTACATGGCTATATAGATCTGGTCAACCAAACATGTCCAAAGCCATATAAAGCAATTTTCAATTTCAGGGCGATATCGAGTATCTTTCGATCTGTAACATGCCTCAACGATATTTTTTTAAAGAAAGACAAACATTTCGGGTTACGAATAACCTGACGATATTTGAAAATCTCCTACTACCACCATACTAAGCGGAAAATTTTGCTTGTATTGTGATGGAGGACTTAGCCAGCCGAGGAATTGAACACACTACGCTTGTGTGGGACCCAAACGCGATGCCAACTCAGCCACTGACTAGTTAAATTGTCTAACTGTTATCATTGACAATAATTATAGGTATCGAATATAAGTACCTACTTTTTATTCATTTTGTCAGCCACCAAATGGTCAAATATATTAAATATATTGTCGCGCGTCGGACCTGGGGGGGCCCTGACTTTCCCTCGGCCAGCTCAGATGCGGGGGCATGAGACGTCTCTCTCATAGTCAGGGTTCGGGGTCAGCGCGAGGCTCAAGAATCCATATCCCACCGTCTACACAAAACACTCCCATACAACCGCTATCCCCAAATGAAAGAGGTTAGGTTTTTATAAATCAACATTGTATTTGAGCGGCAAAATGGACATTACATGGGGGAATGACAATAGAATACAGGTTGTTACATCCTAACTAGAATTATCATCAAAGGGTTCCCTAATCTCTCTCTGGGAAATAATTAACAGCTCTCTCTAGACCGACAGGCAGCGTGGACGAATTTAGGTTATTAGCGGACACATTCAAGGGTAATAGGAAATGTAAGAGACTCACAGCATGGTGTTGTCGGGGTATCCTGTTGATTGCAGGACTGTGCGCCGTGTTTCAAACAAACGGTGCCAGCCTGTCGATGTTCAAAGCGCGACATTGTCGTACATTTGGCTTCTCGACCGAGCGGTGCGAATTGGAACGCGGGCGCCGAAACGAACACACGTCCAGCTAGGTCAGAGGTCGGCGCGTAAGAAGGAGGGGACGAGGAGCTCGGTCGCCGGGGGTGGGGGGAACTGTAGCGGATCTTTTGCGCGTTACGTTTGACCCAGCAACTAGCCTGATAATTCCCGCTACTCAAGTTGGCAACTGTAGGATCTTTGCGCCTAAAATCTGTTATATGACACCTCCCCCCGCGCTCGTAAAAAGGGCGACGTGGTAATGGAGCATCAGGGTTAAAAGATCCTCTATGTGCCTCCCTTGGGGTTTTTTGACAAAACAAGAGTTGCCCTTAGTTTGAGAGACTTGGATGGTCAGAGAGATGCCTAGCTAAAACATAATGACTAGCTTATGCCATAGGCTAGGTAACAATATTTGTGGGGAGAAATGAGGAAGGGTACATAGCATGTTTGGAGCAAATAATTTTGGGGAGAGAGCAGGTGTGGAAACAACAAGTAAAATTATGCAATTAGAAAACAAAAGACATGGTTATGCAATTGAAAGACAAAAGACAAAATTATACAATTGAAAGACAAAAGGGCATGGTTATGCAATTGAAAAAACAATAGACAACATTATACAATTGAAAAAAACAAAAGACGGAATGTTAAGGTGTGATTCTAGGGTTTCATTGGTCTGGAAGCTAAGTTTGCGTTGCGTTGGTTTTTTGGTTTCGAAGAGTTGCGAAGGAAACGAGATTTCACTGACTCTAAAAGATTACATTATCACTGTAATCTGACCCATTGAGATAACACTCAGGAGTACACTTAGGCCTTGGAAAAAACACTTTGCTTCGTTGTGGGCGTTGATGTTTGTGAAGTGGGGCTGTGGTTTGCGGGGCTGCGGCTATGGTTACAGTGGTCATTGGAGAGAGTAGTCCAGGTTCCGTAGTTATGCCAGTACGAGTCCTATGTGCTATTATGGTGGGCACGGATCGTATGTGTTGGTTATCGGAGCATAATGTAGCTCAGGATAACTTTTTAGAGATGCGCAGTTTGTGTTTACTGGAGGGGCAAAGGGTAATTATGTTTCACCCATGACCTGGTATGTGTCACTGCATGACAGAGCAAGAGACGGTATAACTGGCATTGGCATTGAGGGCAAGAAATTTGAACTCCGGGACTAGCGTGTCCGAAAGGTAGTTCAGAGTGTCATAAAGTATAGTGGGACAACTCGGCTTGCAGTGGTGTGACAAACGTCATACATATGAGTGGTATTGTCTGTGCTTTCAGGAACAAGATGGAACAAGATGGAACAAGTGTGTAGCGAGTAGTAGTCGAGGGGCCTTTGTAACCACAGCGCAGGCTGCTAGGAGGTGAGGCTCAGCTTGGCTGCTGGATATGGCATCCGCCTGGGCTTCTTTTTAAATCCGGGGGGAATTATTATTAAAGCAAATTTCTTGAAGTTTACCTGCCTAGGGACCAATGAAGAAAAGTTTGGAGAGAAACAAAATGTGTCCAGAAAAAATAAACAAACGAGGTTTAACTGCCGGTCCAGAGAGTGACGAAGAGTGTGAGAGAGAGGTAGAGAGAGGTTCCTAACTAGTTTTGATTACATAAACATTATCCTTTATTAGGATGACTTGGCGTTTGCCGAATGACAAACTGTCTTGGTTGAAAAAAACAACCGGCCTTCTTTGGCCTATGTTAACATACAGGTGGTAACATTTTCGTAGGATTTCAAAGAACAAGACAAAAAAATTCGTGAACGAGTCACGGCAACAGCAGGGAAACTAATTCATGAATAAAGGTTGTCAGAAAAGACAGACGATACGCCAAGTGCGTATCATACATATTCAAAATTCATGAATGTGTTTCGTTGAGGAGAGAAAAAAAAATGACAACATACGTGAAAGGTGAGGTAGGAAGCCTGTTGGTGACCGGAACAATTACCGATTCGAACTCGAAGTGAGGGCGAAATATGGTCGACAACAGATTTTCCACTTCATACATATGCCTGAGGGCATGGGGGTAGGGAGGGGGAGGAAAAAGGACGGGAATTGAGTTACGAAATTTGCTAGAGACTGGACTAATTTCCAATTCAACCTCTATGTGAGAGTGAAACATATTCAACCAGCAGATTTCCTGACTCTTTACATTTTAATAAAGTGGATTAATTTTAAACAGTATTTGAATACACATTGTACTAAAGAGGCTAATCTTTTGCGTGTATTTGGCAAAAGATTAGGGGTCGTTTTAAACTTCTACATGATTGTGAGAAAAGACAGACCCTAGTTCCAATTTCACAAACCTGGGATTCTTCTTATTCGTTTCCCAGACGACGAGTTTAGTGGTTTTGTGCCCATCGATTAACTCCTGCGGCACTATGCCCCATAATTGACAGTGAAGCTGAAAACTAGTCCTTTTGGGATAGTAGATATTCCTGGGCTTCTTTTCTTTTTGGAAAGCAGCAAAAACAGGAAGTCCACGGGCATTGGCGTTGAGCAAAGAGGTTTCTGTGAAATACTTACGTAGTTCACATATAAAGGTTTGATATTATTTCGTTCGCACGATTCATGGTGAGTATTGTAACGTCTTCACGTATAGTGTACGAGTATGCAGTATATGCAAGGTACAACTCAATTATAGACAGAAGTCAAAGAGTGTAAAAACAGTTCCTTAAAGGAGATGACGATGTCGATATTATGTCGTTCACACGAATCACGGTAAGTATTATTATTACGTCTCCACGTCTCGTGTACAGGGTTGTACACAATTATACACAAAAGCGGTTCTCATGACATGTTAATGACACACGACCAGATTATACACAAGGGCGGTACTCATGGCAAATTAATGTCACACGACCAAATTATACACAAAGGCGGTACTCATGGCAAATTAATGTCACACGACCAAATTATACACAAAGGCGGTACTCATGGCAAGTTAATGTCACACGACCAAATTATACACAAAGGCGGTACTCATGGCAAGTTAATGTCACACGACCAAATTATAACACATGGTTATAAGTATTAAGTAATTGTAACGAACTTCTCGTGTAGTGGTGGATTTTTTAAGGATCTCTCCTATCGCGTGACAATTTTTACATTTAAATATAATTCAACAAAAGCTAGCAGTATCATTTGATACTGTTTGCAAAGATTTGTTAGATTGACTAACTCCGTAGCCTGGAGAGGCGTACGATGGAACAATAGAGAAGATAAACAATTTCAATGTTACTTCATTTGTTACAAGGTGCGAGATGATGGTAGGAGGTATTTCTACTTACATCGTGCGATGGGTGAGAACAGGCCCATAATGGCTTTACATACTGTTCATTGTAGCGTGCAATTGGGTTGCAAACACTTGGTTAAATGGTGAGACAAAGGTTGGGTGTTTATATTATGCAACGATGATCGAACAAAGTCCTGTTGATTTACGTTGTGATATAATTATTTGCGTTCGAAGATCAGGATAACCGTAAGGTTTTACTAACCTGTCCCGTAGGGTTGAAACGTGAGGTACGAGACATACGTGACGTAACAGTAGAGAAAAGAAATCGAGATCTCGTCATATAATAAAAGACCTTAATGGGTTTTACATACTTTTAGTTGAAGCGAGTCCAGTTATGGTATGTGGTTTTATAGGACCGACATTTGGTTTTCTTTTATAAATACAATTTCCCAAAATGGATGTGTCAAAATCCGATTTTTGGTAAATGTGAGCTTGGGTAGGACGCCATCAATTTTTGAAAGGAAAAAATTGAAAAAAAATGAAAAAAATTATATACATACAAAGAAGACAATTATGTGATTAATTGCTACTTGGTTTTTGCCTTTGAGACCACTATAGGGTTTTACATACTCGAGGTAACGTTGAATTGGACAAGAAAGAATTAATGGCTGTACTTGACAGGTTTTCTTTTTTTTTTAAAAAAAAGGGTCGGTATTTAACACTTTGGAATTTACAAAATCCGAACTCTTTTGGATGGCACTCTTATGAGTGATTACCAATCGTTATTTTACAAGGACAAAAACAAAAGTGGGGTGGTTCTTTCTAACACGACGAAGGGAACAAAATGAAACGAAAATGGGGTGACATGACATAAACATTGCATAGTGTAGAAGTTGAGAAGCAAAAGCGGGTTCGCGACTTCCCGGCGATTGTAACTCGAAAACGTGTCTCTATTCTAAAATGATCAGTTTCAGAACAGGTGAGAAAATAAAACGTAAAAAAGGAGAAAACGATTGTCGTGAGGGAAAGAACGTTATTACAGGAATAATATTTCATGGTCATAATATGTTAATATACATTTATTTACAAAGGTAGGTTAAACTCGTTTTTGACGAATAGGTTGACATGTAGTTGACACTTTACACGCCTAATTATGGTAAGACTTCATAAGCTTACAATAGTTTGTGATAATACACAATGGGTTAGTTTAAAGTTGCTGGGGTGGTGGGGCAGTTTCAACTGTCTCCTCACTTCCAGACTTTACAATGTCCTTAATATGGTAATTACCAGTATGTTTGCCAGAGGAGTCGGACAGGTAGTAAACT
The DNA here is from genome assembly GCF_061612785.1 of Hesperophylax consimilis. NCBI lineage: Eukaryota > Metazoa > Arthropoda > Insecta > Trichoptera > Limnephilidae > Hesperophylax > Hesperophylax consimilis. Next base: position 7,097,556 of record NC_142836.1, read on the forward strand.
AAGTCCGATATTTTTCTTACAACCTTGGCTTTGACGAAACGGGGTGCCAGCTTGGCAGAGAAGTACAGGGCTCCTTGAGAGAGGGTGTTATTCCTTCTCCAGACAACATCGCCTACATTAAAAGTGATGTGTTTCCTACGTAGGTTATATCTGTCCGCACTTTTTTGGTGGGCCAGCAATAGGGCATCAGTAACTTCACTATAAATGGCAGTAAGTTCTTCCAAACGATGAGCGTAATCAACGGCAGGATTGCTTGTGGAGGTGGTTGACGTGGGGAAATTCGTGTTCCAGTGCAATGAACCATGTACCACCTGTTCCATACCGTGTTTTAAAAAGAAGGGGGTGTAACCAGTGGATAGGTTAACAGTGTTATTCATGGCAGCTTGAATTTTATCTAAATTCTTACACCAATTACGTTGGTCTTTGTCAACCAAAATGGCCAGAGCTGTGTTAATAGTCTGGTTATACCTTTCGACAGTGTTATTTTGGGGAGTGTACAAGGTATTATAATAAATATCTTTAATCCCGTATTTAGCAAGGAAATCTTTAAATTCTTGTGCTATAAACTGTTTTCCGTTGTCAACTATTACGGTTTTGGGTGTTCCGTAGGGTATGAAAATGTGTTTTTCCACAAGTTTGACAATGGCGGCGGCGTTGGCTCTTTTTAAGGGGAAGATCCAACAAAATTTGGTAAAGATATCCACAATGCTGAGTATATGCATGTGTCCAGAATAACTCCTGGGAAAAGGTCCGACGAGGTCCATAGATAACGATTGGAGGGGTCTATCAGCACGTTTGGGTTTTCCCATTAGGCCGGCAGGGGGTGCCGTACTATGTTTGTAAGCTTTACATGTTTCACATTTGGAGATGTAGTTGCGAACTTGCTTGAAAAGACCAGGCCAGTAATACTTCAAGGAAATCTTTTTATACGTCTTGAAGGTTCCTGGGTGTATAGAGTCGGGGGCACTATGATTGTTGATGATTACTTGTTTTCTCTTTTCGAGGGGCACAACGAGTTTCCAAGAGTAATCTTCAAGGATGGACAGTGGGGCCTTACAATTGCGATATAGTTGTCCTTCTTTTATAATAAAATTGGGAAACTTTTGTTGATTGTTTTTGCATCCTTCATAGATTTTGAGATACCATTCATCTTTTGTGGATGGGGTAGAGGCAATTGTATCGATGTTTAATGTGGCAAGTTCAATTCTTGACAGGGCATCTGGGACAATATTGTCCGCACCTTTACGGTGGATGACATCGAAAGTGTATTGGGACAAGCGAGAAGCCCAGCGAGCGAGTCTGCCGGAGGGATTACTTAGAGAGATCAACCATTTCAAACTACTATGGTCTGTGACTACAGTAAATTTGCTACCGTCTATGTAACCGCGAAAATGGTGAACAGAATCCAATACTGCCAGTAACTCTTTTTCGGTGATTCCGTAATTTTTCTCGTGTTTATTCAAGGTGCGGGAAAAATAGGCTACCGGGTGTTCGCCATCGGAGAATTCCTGAGTTAGGACTCCACCGATCCCTACGTTAGAAGCATCCGTGTGGAGGGTAAAAGGTAGTTCAAAATTAGGACAATTCAGGACAGGGGCTGTTTGAAGAGCATTTTTTAAAGTCGTAAAAGCTTCTTCGGCTTCAGTAGACCAACGAAAGTTGCTGATACCTTTACGGATACCAGTAATTTTGTTTAATGGGGCCGAAATAGTGGAAAAGTCTTTAATGAATCTCCTATAGTAACCTGTAAGTCCAAGGAAACCTTTGACTTCTTTCGCGTTTTTGGGTCGGGGGAAATTTGCCATTGCTTCCACCTTAGTAGGATCTGTTCTCAGACCTTTTTCGTCGACAATGAATCCCAAATAACGCAGGCGAGACTTACAAAATTCAGACTTCTTTAAATTGATGGTTAAACCAGCAAATTTAAGTTGTTGAAAAACTTTTTCCAGCATTAACAGGTGTTTTTCGAAGGTGTCACTAACGATGATGAGATCATCAAGGTAGCAGAATAGGTTGTTGTCAACTTCAGGGCCGAATAGTTTGTCCATCAGCCTCTGTAGTTCGGCGGGGCTATTTTTTAGACCAAAAGGTAGCCTTTTAAAGTGGAACATTCCCCTACCAGGTACAACAAAAGCAGTTTTTTCGCAGGATTCCGCATCTAAAGGTATTTGCCAGAAAGCTTTGCTTAGATCAATGGAAGAAATGAATTTGGCATTGCGTAATTTGTCTAAAGTTGCGTGAACGAAAGGCAGTGGGTACGCGTCGGCTTCAGTGCAAGAGTTCAATCGTCTACTGTCGAGGCAAAAGCGTGCAGAGCCGTCTTTTTTTGAAACCAAAAGGGTTGGGTTGGTCCAAGCACTTCTGCTGGGAACTACCACTCCCATTTTCAACATTTCATCAAGTTCATTTTCTAAAAGTTTCAATTTTTGGGGGGCTAAATTGTAGTAGCGTTGCTTGATTGGTGGGCCGTTGGTTTTGATGTGGTGTTTTACCAAATTAGTTAAACCCAGTCCGCATTTTTCGAAAGATATTGATTCAAATTTGTTGATCATTTCCTTTAATTGGAGAGCCTGGTCAGTGCTTAGGTTTTCGTGAGGAATTATAGTGCGAATCTCACCAACTTGAGCGACCGGAGGTTTTTGGCCAAGAGTATTAAATACTTGTGGAGCAACGTTAAAAGCCTTCCAGAAGTCAACGCCAAGGATGAAATTCTGGGATATAGAGGGTACTATTAGAAAGTTAATTGTAACTGTGTTATTGTTACATTTAATTGGTAATTGCAGAGTACCGATGACTGTCTGGGGAGTATTGTCCGCAGTTGTCACGAGTGTAGGTTTGGAAAAAACTTTAAAACCGTTGTTAACAAAAGGCAGGTGGGCATTGTTGCCAAGGCAACTAACAGATGCACCACTATCTAGTAGTCCAGAGAAGGGGACATTGTTAACGGAGAAAAGGGCATAAGGTCTTCCATCTTTAGCTTGTTTGCAACAAACCGAAGAAACATTTAAGGTCTGGTTAAAATATTTAATGTGTGATAACCAATCAGTCCATTCCTTAGACCTTGGTACAGAATGAATACCTGAGAGGTTATTATTTAGTTTTTTGGTTTTCTTGCATGAAAATTCGGTGGGGGTTTAGAGAAATCCACTTGAGGTTTAACAAAGTGAGGGTCTTGCAACCTTTCCATGTTATTTCTTGATTTTTTGAAAATTTCACGCAGTTCGTCGCGTGGAGGAGAACGATCCCTGGAGCGATGTCTCTTTAAGGTTCTGGGTTCTTTAGCTTCCAGAAATTTGGCCTGCTTGAAACAAGTGGTTGCTAGGTGACCTACTTTTTTGCAAAAGGAGCAAACTTTTTTGTTGTCAAATTCTGGTTTTAATCCAGAAGGACGGCTTGGTACAGTGATATTGTCCGTGGTGGTTTTGTTGTTTTTCCTGTCTTGGTGGGATTCCAAAATGAGGCAAACTTCGTTTAAATGGGCCAACGACACAATTTTCTGTGAGGTGATAATGTTTTCATATCTTTGTAGGAGGCCATCAGTTATAACTGGTAATAATTCGGCTTCCGAGACAGGGTGGGAAAGTTTGATGTTGATGGATTCGGCCCTCTCTATGAATGTTGCCACAGTTTCGTTTACTAATTGTTTAATGGATAGTAACGATAATTTAATTCTGTGTTGGGCCTCTGATTTGCCGAAGCTAGTGATCAGGGCTGATCTGAGTTTATTCCAGTCCTTGCATTTTGATTTTTGTATTCGGTGCCACGGGATTAATTCTGGAGATATTAGTTCTATAAAGTTTTTCTGCAGCACGTCAAATGGAACATTTTTAATTGAGGCCGTTTCTTCGATTCGGTCAATGAAATCCAGTACATCAGAAACACCGTTATATTTGATCTTCCAAGGAGTGAGATCGTATGTTTTTTCTTGTGCCGTGATGGGTGCATTGTCTTGTTTTACTGTAACATGTGTCCTGGTTTCTTTGTTAGAAACGGGGATTTCCAAAACTGGGGTATTGGGTGCCTTGTCTTCACTTGCAACGGATAGGTTTATTTTCCTGATGAACTTCTTGTTGAATAACAAAGCGTATGCTTTCAATGCTGACTTTGATTTGTTTAGTGGTGATATTCCTCTGTCTTTTAAGATGGCTTGTAGGTGCACTTTGGATAAGTTGTGTACATTGGGAATGACACCCATGTCCAAAGATGTAGCCATTTGATTGGAATTCATTGTTAAAAAATGGTTTAAAAAAGGAAAAAAAACTCCGAAATTTTTCTAAGTCTTTTTGAAGAAAATTTGGCCAGGGGGACACTTTAGGATTTGCATTATTTAATTTTGTGGGCACTATTCGCACTTATATTCACTGCACTCGAGGAAAGGCACGAAAAAGGCACAAAAAACAGCACTTTGGAAGCGAAAAAACACTTTTGATGGAAAGATTTTATATTTGCTTCATTTACTGGCACTAAATCGTGAGATTGAACACACGTTCTTATTATTGCGTCGAGAAAGCACTTCTTTGCAAAAAAAACACTGCACTTCTGAAGTTAATTTGAAACAATTCACTTAAAATCACTTTTATAACAGTCAAATGCTGAAAAAAACAAGAAAATGGACGAACACCGTACCTATATAATTAATCGGGATAAAGAATTATTTGTGTTTTACAGGTTGTAGCTGATATACTTTTAGAAATCAGCTTCGATGGGCCGTTGGGTGTATTGTGCTTTTTTTTTAAAAAAATCACTTCCGGTGTAAAAATTGGCTTCACAGTTCTAAATCCTGACTGTTATTATTACGGTGCAATTTATGCCGAAATTAAAACAGTGGGTTTGTTTTGTTTAAACAAAGAACACAGAATCTATGTTATTGAAGAAACATTATGTTCAAACTTTCGTTATCACAGCGTTTTGGCGGGAATTTCGTGCGTCTCTTTTATTCGTTCGAGAGGATTCCTACCGTTATTTTTTCGCGGCAAAATGCGCTTGACAACAAACAAAAGTTCTCGCGGCGAAAATGCGCTTGGCAACAAAATTGCATAGTACATGCTTTCAAATTGGGGGCAATCGTAAAGGCAATTCTGTGCAGTCGGGAAGGATATGTTTAAAAAAAATTCTGCCCTAAGTTGGTCGCCAGTGTCGCGCGTCGGACCTGGGGGGGCCCTGACTTTCCCTCGGCCAGCTCAGATGCGGGGGCATGAGACGTCTCTCTCATAGTCAGGGTTCGGGGTCAGCGCGAGGCTCAAGAATCCATATCCCACCGTCTACACAAAACACTCCCATACAACCGCTATCCCCAAATGAAAGAGGTTAGGTTTTTATAAATCAACATTGTATTTGAGCGGCAAAATGGACATTACATGGGGGAATGACAATAGAATACAGGTTGTTACATCCTAACTAGAATTATCATCAAAGGGTTCCCTAATCTCTCTCTGGGAAATAATTAACAGCTCTCTCTAGACCGACAGGCAGCGTGGACGAATTTAGGTTATTAGCGGACACATTCAAGGGTAATAGGAAATGTAAGAGACTCACAGCATGGTGTTGTCGGGGTATCCTGTTGATTGCAGGACTGTGCGCCGTGTTTCAAACAAACGGTGCCAGCCTGTCGATGTTCAAAGCGCGACATTGTCGTACATTTGGCTTCTCGACCGAGCGGTGCGAATTGGAACGCGGGCGCCGAAACGAACACACGTCCAGCTAGGTCAGAGGTCGGCGCGTAAGAAGGAGGGGACGAGGAGCTCGGTCGCCGGGGGTGGGGGGAACTGTAGCGGATCTTTTGCGCGTTACGTTTGACCCAGCAACTAGCCTGATAATTCCCGCTACTCAAGTTGGCAACTGTAGGATCTTTGCGCCTAAAATCTGTTATATGACAATATATACATTATTTTAAATGAGTAAATTGCGAAATTTCACAAATTGATCACATCAAATTTACTTGCGCACGCTGGGATTTGAACCCGTCACCTCCAGCTTGCTATTGAAGAGCCTTATCCCTCGATCATGGAGACCGTCCAAATGGAACACATAATATTGGCTATCCCCTTTTAAACAAATCACCTCTCTTCTATCTAGCTTTGTCTAAAATTGCCTCCCCTCTATACAACATCTCGTATTTTTTTAGTCAGAACTCGATTCTAATCTTCCGTATACCAAAATAATTATTTATTTATTCATTTTCGGGAAATCGACCGTTTACATTTAATCAGTTTGTACATAAGTATTATGTAGTAAAATAAAACCAATTATGGATTTCCTCCTTGTGACTTTACCTCTACTGAGACAGCATAATATCGTTTTATTATGATTTTTTTTCCATTTATATGAAAATTATACGTTAATATTTATACGTTAATTTACCTTCCCTTTCTCCATAATTTGAAATGATGGGCAAGAACGACCTTGACGAGTGAAAACCAGATTCATTGAAAAAAGATTAATATATTTATTTTGAAAGATAACCTTACACGTGCATTTGAATATTATTCCTTAGAAAAACATTGAATCAGTAAATCCTTTCTTGGCGTACAGACATTGACCAAATATACAAACTGACAAATTTTCAAATTGATTTTCACTATTTTTTTTTTCGAAAAAGTGTTTTCACAATGTATTCTTTTAAAATACATAATATATAAAAAAAATCACATAGTTGAAAAATACAGTGAATGGCATAAGAACCTAAAAGTGAAAATAAATGTTTTTAGTATTTCTGCACCAATGAAGAGAACTAGCTCCTGATTTTATAACATAAATAAGAGGTTAAATCGAATTCTTCTTCTTTCTGCCTCCTGTTGTAACTAAAATTTATATTTAATAATCGAAGACAATATTAGTGACTCTCAAACGAAAATTTGAAACAGAAAAATCAGAAAAAAATTGGTCGCATCTTACAATACATAAAGAAGAAGAATAAAAAGAAAATAAAGATGATGTTAGTAGTTCTTAATCTAAACATTATACACTATATGATCCTGGATAAGAGTTCCCATATTATTATTATTTTATTCCATATTTCTGTTTCAAATTTTCGTTTGAGAGTCGTTAGAATACTGTCTTCAATTATTAAATATCACAATTTGATGATTTACTCGTTAAGTTATTACAACAATAAAAACATGTTTCTGGCTTAAATTTGATAATTAAATTAATTAAAACTAAAGTGAAGTTTAAAAAATTGTTGAAATTGTAATGCAAAATGGTTCACGACCCCTTGGATATTAAAATGTGCGTTGTAATAATGTTACCCAGTCGTTGCGCCACTCTGTTCGTGACTCCGCCTGACGTTGAACCGACTGTACCAAGAACAAGATACAGCCTCCAGCCGGTGGCAGAGTAGAGCAGAGATCACCGAACAGACTATTCACTGTATAGTCTGTACTATACACTGTATAGTCTGTACACAATATATACCACTCTGCTTTACGTTCCTGTGTCTAATTAATAAATTGGCCCAGAGACGGAAACCCCATTGCTTAACCTGATCTACAACTATAAAATTATGCGAGCTTTAATTATTACTGTTGGGCAATCGTTTGGTGGATATTGAAGATCTGGCACTGATTTGATTTTGTTCGATTTTTGCTTTGTATTGTGTTGCGGTTGTTGTTTGTTATTATATTATTAAAACGTTTTTTTATTGTATTTTATGAAAAAAATGCAGACTTAATTCATGGTAAATATAATGTGGGTTTTCGGTTCTTGTTATTTAAATGAAATGTAAAATAAAAAGTACTTTCTTTTTGAAATCTGTCATTCATAAAATCTACAAAAGTTATCTTCATGAATAAAATAAATATTACTGTGAAATGTCTATTTTCTAAAAATCGCAATACGCTCAGAAATCTTAATGAACAACTGAAAACAGAAAAACATCGCCTCTAAGTGTCAAAAGATATTTTTGAAAAATAGTTTCACTATCAAAAATATTAATTCCTATTAGTCTGTGCCAAAGATATTAGAAGAACGAGATATGATATGTTGGCCGCCGGATCGTAGGCGGAGTACTACCTAATTAGGGTACTTTGAATACTATCGGGACGTGTACGCACAGAAATCTGTTCTATGTATTAGTGCGGATACCTTAGCGTAAGCGAAGGTGTGCAGTAGTATTGGTGAACAAAACCGGCGACACTGGGCAAAACAATTTTACACAGTATGAACTGCTCATAGCACATCTCGTTCTTCTAATATCTTTGGTCTGTGCAGTCATGCGTAATTAAATAAACTCATATTTGTGTTTAGTTAAAATGTTTTTTTTTTTAAATCGGAACTGATTGCGTGCAGTATTAATCAAGCGATAAGTATATAATTTTTTTAAAAATTGGAACTGATTTGTGAAGGTTTCAGATAATTATTTTATAATATATATTATATTATATATTATATAATATATATTATATAAGATAATATTTTATGTTTTCGGAGTTTATGCCGATTTCTTACCGGCCCATGAGGGAGCAGGATAAGGCTAAACAACTTAAAATGACGAATTTTTCTTATAAATATTTATCGCCTCGGAAGGATACGCATTGTTTCTCAGGTACACAACAATGAAATAGTCGCAGTAAAAGATATAGTACCTCTGTTTACAATCCTTCAACATACAAACTAAAAATTAAAACACAAATTGAATAAAGATCTTCAAACAAGGGATAGTAGTTAATAAAGTATCAATATAATTATAATACGTGCAAACCCTGAGAACCTATTATATAGGTTTTTTTTGTGTATACTTGTGCCAAATCAAAATCTGGTATTACATACATTCTTTTTTCAAGATGTGTGCGGAAGACGAAAACATGTGTGCGGACAATTTTTAATAAATATGCGGCTACACACGCGCACACTTTAGAGGGAAAATTGCCTATAGTAATTTCAGTAACTAATTTCACTAAGACGTTTAATTAAAGTGGGTCAATCTATCAACGTTCAAACAAATGAAATTTTATGATTAATAATAGAAATATTGGTTTTTAATTGAAAAACGTTAACGATAACATCATCTTAATGCATAGGTAAGGTAATTTATTTAGTTTAAAACCTTCGTAAGTAAACATGCATACTACACGTGGGTATACGTACAAGACATTATTATGAAAAATGTATAGATTTTACGCCTTGTAATACATTATTTCATAGACCGAGTTTACTGCCGATAGTAGGTTTCTACGAATTATCATTTAACTTTAAGCCCTTTGAAACAACATATTAAAGAGCACTTAAATATGATAGGTAATCATTAGGTATATGTGAGATTTGTCCATACTTGCGATATACGTTAAATGAATCATTTAGGTAGATACATAAAATATTTTCAATGTTCAATTCAATCAATATAATCACGGTAATATTAATCTACGGTATATTTAATTTAATATTATGCGATATTTATGATTTTACTAACATATCGACGATTATCACGTACGCGTTAAAAATTTGCTGCAAATCGATTAATCTTATGATAACTAAGAAAAAATATTACCACTGACAAGTAGTAACATTCTCCAGTAAGCCGGAGTGAAAATAACTCCTATCAATAATCAATATTAATCGATAACTCTGCTTGGACACATAACTACCATCCTCCAGCCAAGGTAAGCATTAAAGACTTATGAGTGGAATAAAAATAGAATTGTAGGTTTAAGGACTAAGATAGAAGACTTCTTCGGAGGCACAAGAATATGTCCATTACTTTCACATGGTAGGAATATGTCTTGACTCTGTGCAGAAATTTGCGTTCGGTTTGATATATTCTCCTATCTTAACATAATGATTGCATTCTTTATAGCACAGGCGGTAGGGAAAAATGCTGTCCGTGTTTAACCGGTATTTCAATGGAAGATGCTCCGAGGAACTAGCGTGATTGATCCCAACGTGCGCCCAACCTTTGTACATGCTTGAAATTTGTCACATTCGAACGGATCAATTATACGACTCGTTCTGAAGTTCAACAAATCGGCTATGATTGGCCCATAATAGGTATTGAAACAATGATATATTTTCGTTAGATAGAAACTTTGAATCATTTTAGTATTTATTACATTACATTTTAGTTTTCAAGTTGTGTCACATTAGGTTAGGTTATTTTGCAATCTATCTTCATTAAGAAAATACATAAAATATGTAGCAATTCCAATGAGAAAAGAAAAAAGCCTTGTTGATAGGCGTTTAAACTAGTTACAAAACAGCCTGATAACGATACCGATATCAGCAAAGTACCTACCTTTGAATGTGCCAGTGTATCATTCTGCCTGGAGAACGTTGTCAATTAAAATGTTACAAATACTTTGACCACATTTGCTCAATAAACTATAAACGACTCGTGTTTTTGCCTCTGGTCGCCCGCTGAAGAAAACACACTCTCGCTACGTGCATTTCCTTCAACAAATATTGCGGTTTGAGCAATAATAATACAAATGTTTGGAATTTTTATTTTGTGGTCTGTATTGGTGTCTCTACAAATGAAAATAAACTAACTTTCGATACGATGTCGTTCAGGTCAGATTTTTCTCTTGAAATTCCATGCATTAACTGTCTAAAATAACGTTAACATTCCATCTATAAAAATTTCGCATTTATACTCTCGATCTGACGCGAAAAATTTTAATGACGACTCATTAAAAAAATATGTTTGATGGGAAAGTATTTATTGGAAATCGATCCATTTTACTGTTCATTTTTTACTGTAACGGATAGGTATCTGGTTAACTACTGAGAATTTCTATGAATTTTAATGAAACTTGGCTGAATGTTTAATAAGTAGTATTTTCTGTACGTCTTGCATACAAAATATATGTGTTGTTGATGGACATAATTTAAGATTGCGTTGTTGAAGGAAAATTTTTAACTTTTTTTGATTTTAAGGCAATTTACTCGTATGTTAAACTGATTTTTTTTAAATGATGCTTCGAAGTGCTTTTCAACTTGAGTAAAAGTGAATATTTTTTTATGTGTGGACCTACTGTAAATTGCTATTTATTTCCTCCGAAAAAATAGCATTTTTGCTAATCTTATCAATGTTCTTTTTCAATTTCCCGGTGATCTTGGTACTAGTATTCAGGTATTCAAATCACGAAACTTAACATTGCATTTTCACCGTGCTAATAAATAATTAAGACACGGCATTACTGCAATTATTCAGATTCATCTCTGGTGAAGCATAGTCGTTCACAATAAAATTTATTAGCCAACGACTCTGCGAGAAACATCCTAATTAGGTTGCACATTTGGTTTACGATTCGAATAATTCTGAATACGATAAATAATTTCAGGAGTTGTCGAGAGCATTTTTTTTTACCTTGGATGGAAATGGTGAATGTTCTGAGGTAGAAGCTAAAAGAAGACCATGAAAATTTAGTAATTAATTTTTTTGGTTTTGAAATGGGAATTGCCTAGTTCCTACTGGGATGTCATTTATTCAGTACCTCTTCCTATCCACTATCTTATTGTAAAAGTATTTGAAATTTGGAATAAGGGAAAGAAAATAGTTCGAAATCGAGTGCATTTGTTTATGAAAACAGAAGAAGAATTGGGACTACATCGGAAGCAAGTTGTTGGTGTTTTTCGTGAACATAATCTCGATAAAAAGTAAAAAAGAAGGATGTTGACCATCTTGGAAGTACATAACATCGTTTTAAGCACTCATTCATTTGTTGTGGCGATAATTACCTCGAGGTATCACAGTGGAACTCATTATTTTGTGCATGTGTGAGGAAAGTTTTTGGTCACTGGTCACTATCTCTATAGGTTAATATTATGTTTGACTTTAAAAAAAGATATTAAAATACGTACTAACTCCGAAAAATGTGTGGAAACCTTGAAAAAACATTTTCAAAGTTAGGATTAAATTTTTCATTAAAAATATTATATAAACGGAGTAAAACGAATATTGCTAATTTAATTTATTAAGAATCTCTAAGAATCATTTGTTATTCGGTTAAAAATAGGATTGCAGGCCCCCAACGAATGGATTGATAGGTTTCCTAATAAGCTTTTAATAAAATAAAAACATACTGTCACCATGTCGGAAAACGTGTTCATAAAAATCCTAATATTTCCGCACTTTTTCATTATATATTATCAAAACAAATGCAGGTGCATGAACATCTGCTTCGATATATTAGGGATTTACTAAAAGTTTATCAGAAAACGACATATGATCCAGGTTTTAACTGGATCAGCAATCTCTCGAAGAGATTTTTAATAAATTACCAATACTTACTGATTTTTGTCCGTGCAATTTCAACGGTTTTCCGTATCACTTGTCGGAATTCTTCACAAAATCAGTTCCTATATTGAAAGTTTTAAGGAATGGCTCTTAAATTCAAAGAAAAAATTAGTTCACTAAACATTAAGGAAATTAGTATGTGTGATGTTTATTTATGCATTATAACGGTAATCATCAAGAAGCGTGCCCACCATGGTACCAGGGTAACAGAGTCACCAAGAGATCGATTTCCACAATAATTATTCAGACTTTCATAACGGCCGTTGGACGCCTTTAGATTTACTGCACACGACTCCAAATGTCAGGGGACATTCGTTATTGCACCTAACTATCCAATACTGCAAATTTAGTCCGGCCACTGCGAACTAAAGATAAATACTCGTGGACGGTCTTTCCAATTAATACTTATTTATAATCGCCTACACGATTTTTAATTAAAATTTCTTTGGGCACTATATTAAACAAGTAAAAAAAATAGTAACTGTGAAACTTGAAGAGATTTTTGGTTTGCAACTTTCATGAAAGATGTTATTGATAATGATAACCGTCCAAAGTCGGAAAATCTGAATTTTTTAATAAATATTTCATGTTCAAAGCTGGACGCCAGAGAGATCTTGGAGAAGAACAAGTAGTTATTGATGTGAAAATTTATTTTAGCTTTTTAAAAATCACAAAACACGAACGTTATTACTAAATAGTCGGCTTTGCCAGATATTAGGATTGAAAAATATGAAATTAAAATTACTGTATCTTGCAATATGACTGTATATAATTTGAAGACTCCACAGCTTAATACGTAATGTTTACATTCTAAAGTGCAAGCATTTAAAACAGTATACCTTAAAACTGCAGAACGACGTTTCTTAAAATATTTAATAAAAATTAGAAAAACCTAGAGATTTCTTTCATATCTTAATTCATTGACTCGATGTTACGGATGTCGATATCGGAAGTTGTTTGGTTGTGGTAATATCCTTTCATATTTAATTTTTTTTTAAATATTTAATCCGTTTATAACAATTTTGAATGTATACAATATTTGAACTCCTTAACGACTACAAAGATTTATGAATGGACACCCGCTGTTTAGGAGAACTACGCTCCATACTATTATTTGAAAATTAGAACTCTTTTTTCCTCAATTTGAATAACTATGTTTCTATACATTAAAATTCAGTGAATCAAAACAAATCCAAGAGATCACAATAGTTTTGGTGATAAAAAAATCATTTTATTAGTTTCATCTAACCTTTTTCAATTTTTTCGTGTATTTGTAATAAAACATAGTAACGTTAATAAACCCCCCTGGGATGAATTTATCACTAAACGGCGCTGTAAAAAATAAACCATTATTATTATTTAAAAAAAATCCTACAGCCCCATCTTAGATATGTTCCCATTTGCTGTCCTTTTCCCCCACTCTTTACTAATCCGTAGTCACATCTCCACCCCCACTTTAACACATTACTCTACCTATTTAACATTAACCTAAATAATTTTTAATGACATATCCCATAACTTGTCTCAACAAATACAATAGTTTGTTATGCGCCATTTTTCCAACAAATTTATTATCCTTTGAAAAGTTAGTCATTGAAGATGGCTGTCAGGCAATATTCCCTCACCCTAGTTTTGGCTTCAATGCCATTCATACAAAATCACACTAATGCTCTGTCCATGGATTTTTAAGTCCATGCCAAAAACGATATCTTTTATCGAAAAAATGGTTATAATTTATTCTATATGTTTTCTTTGTTTATAAGAAAAAAAGTTATTTAAGGGAAACAGTCAAAGACAATCTTAGCCATAACAAAGTATTATTGAAAAGTTATTTCTTATAATACGTTCCCAAAGTTAAAATTGAAAAATACACTTTTAAGTAAAGTATTTAATTTATTTTAATTATAATTCTACTTATTTAAGTTTTGCCTTAATATCTAATATGGAAATAATGCTATATTCTTCCTGAAAAACGACTAATAATACATTTATACTTTTTAAATTACTGAACGACTTCATAAATGCCTTCATATATTGTGCGCTATAAATATTCGTGTCTCTGTTAAATCTACTCGACTTCACCAACTTTTCCACTGTGGCATAACTCAACGTATTTTATTTTATTTTTTATAGTGAATACCTCACAAGAGTCCCAACTGCTCCCGTCTGGAGCCAGTGAGACTATGGCATCCCCAATCGTGGGATGTTGTGAGGCTGAAGGTAAGTGAGGAAGAGAAAGAGGAAGGTGGGGAAGTACCTGGCTATTCAGATCTAGTCACTAAACACGGCTAAAGCCATTTGGAGCAACGTTTCAATTCTGAATGGTGGTCTTACACCAGGGCGATACTGGTAGTATCTTCCACTCTGGAACGTGCCGCAAATATACTATATATTATTTTAATTAATTAATTGTGAAATAACACAAATTAATCAAATAAAATTTATTTGCGCACGCCGGGTTCGAACCCGCGACCTTCGGAATGGCAGTCCAATGCGTTACCACTGGACTATGCCGGCCGTCAAATTCGTATAACTCACCAGCAATTTTCGCACCGAACTGCTAATACATTTTATACAGACCTTTTTGACAAATATAAGCAATCTATTTACAAAAAAAACTTCTGAATGTATCTGATATGTGTTGTTGTAAATTTTAATTCTCTACTAATATTTTTATAAATCTAATGTATCTAATCCGATTTTATCATATAATTTTTTGACGTGAAATAAATTTGTGAAAGCTCTACGGGTCTTCATAAATAGGTTTAATAAATATGTTGGTATTTGAATAATGCCTTACTGGGAACGATAACTAACGATAGCTGCTGTTGATGATTACAATTTTGTGATTATCGGTTGCCCAGTTAGGAGGTTAGAAGTTTGTAGGTAAGATATAGTTATTGATACATGAAATATCTCAAGTGTTGCACTTTGTAGATGATAAATGAAATAACTACTAGTGGGAAAAAGATAAACTACGATAATTTTCAGTATAGTTTACTCCATCTTGCCAATTTCGAAATTTTGTTCAAAACAAAGTCTGTAAAACAGAGTGCGAAATTTAATGACAAAATTGATAAAACAGATTATATTTGGCCAAGTGACTTACTTTAAAAATAGTTAACCCTTATTTTTTGTATTTCTTGGGCATTAACTAATGTAACAATTTTTGTTTTTTTGTTGTTTCATTTTCCAATGTACATTTGTTACTTAAATTTTGTTTACTTTGATACCGGTTTAGTCTGTATTTGCTATCGTTACGAAATAATAACTATTCCGAGTATAACTTCAACAAAGAGAAAACGAAATTTAAACAGGTAAACTATAGTACATTTTTCAATTTGTTTGCTATAGAAACTTTAGAAATTAGCAAAAAAAATATTCAAAAATTTATATATTTAACAAAATAATAGCATTCTGTAAGTCACTTTTGTTGACAATGTTTCCCTGTTTTGTTGACTCCTACCACCTTTCTCGCTCCCCTTCCCCCAATCACCCCACCCACTACCCCCACCTAATAAAATCTATTCTTTCTGTACTTGTATAATTTTTCAGTTAGTTTTATGATTGCTTCTGATGGCACGATTGTTTCGAAACCGGTAGCAAAGTAAACAAAATTTAAGTAACAAATGTACATTGGAAATAAAATAAATTAGTTAAATTTATACTAACTTCGATACAAACGACAAAATTATGATATTTAAAACCCATGCCTACATCGCTATCTTTTAACAAATTTTATAAATGAACAATCAATTAAATTACAAACGCAATAATTTCACAAAATACACAGATGTATAAATGTCTAAGTTTTCAAAATGTTTTCATTGAAAATGTTCTAGTTTACATTTTAAATGAAAACCATTCGCTTATGTTGTTTATTTGTGAGGTTTATATTACATAAAGTAATATTCAAATAGATTCTTGTTTCTGCTCTTACATAAATATTCCTATTGTTTTATTATTCACTGTACAGTCGGCTTATTTGCTACCTTTTCTGCAGAACGCAGGTTTACAGAACGTAATCAAATAAATTGAAATATTTTTTTAAGCCCCATTACTTTATAAACACGAATAACCGATTTGATGTTTCATTGTTTAATACAAACTTCTACATTCTAGATGCCTTCTTACTTCTTTTTTACGATTGTTCTGAATCGTGTGTATAAAAAACGTATTTGTATAACAAAGCAAACAAGAAACGATCACATTATTATTAAGTATAACAAGACGCGTTTTTTTAGCGTACTTTCTTCTTTTCCAGCCTATGTCTAATAGTATGAGAAAGTGAATATAAATAAATAGTGGACGTGCTCCAGTTAGCCGGACAAATCCTCATTACGCTGAGAGCGGCTTATGCAAGAGGCGCCACTCGCTCAGTCGCTGGGTCGCTCAGTCGCTCGGGGTGAGTCCGCCAGCCCCGCATTATAACTCATAACTCATAACACAATATCACTTTCAACATACCTATCTATAATGAAATGAATACTCATCTACTTGTATAAAAAATAAATTAGTTGCCAGATATATTCATTCTGAACATATTTCATTTATGGAAATCAAGAAACAGATTGTTAAATCAAAAAAACTATTTGCGATTCCAATTACTTTACTAAATTGTTTTATTTAACTTTTGGCCCAATCTAAATTAATGCCTTCATCAATAATTTAAAATTCACTCCGTGACGTAATTTCAATTTAAATTAAACACATATTTTTGTAAACACCACCTTTTTAATAAAAAAAAATATCGACATGTTTCCGAACCAATAATTTCTTCGTCAGGATAAACGTATAATGCAAATTAACAAATTTTATATTTATTAATATCAATCACCATTTTCTAACAAATCCCTAAACTTTCTATATGCCTTTCCAAAGAACTAAATTGATCATCTTCAAACCTCTAGTACTAATGTATCAACTATGGCGAAGCTTAATGCCAAATCACTATTTTGATTAATCTTTATAACGAATTGGTGTACATTATGAAAACAAAAAATATGCTTTAGATAAATTGAAGGTTTTCCTATTGCTTCGCTTGAGTAGAATACAAATAAATTACTCAATAAAAAAATATAAATGCAAGCTACTAAATATATTTTTTCAATAGAAATGTATGAACGCATAAAGGAAACAACTTTAAAAAAATACAGTATTATAGCTAAGATTATCTGTGATTAACTTTTTGCTTTCTTATAAAATTATTTACAAAATAAATAAAAACAAGGTTTTGCTTGAAATCGAACGTTTGTAGACTCCGTTTGTCAAGCGATTTTAATGCCTATGACCTAAGATATAAGGTATACCAAGAATATACACATTTTTAACTTGTAGCTTCCTCTTAACATCCGCTGTAGTGGCAAAATTCCGTACATATTTAGCCATAGCCACAGAGCCTTACAAATTTTCTCTTGTTTTTTGTTGTGTAAAACAACCACACCTAGCCCGTTACTAATAAACGTATTTTAAATTTTACACAACCGATAAACAACCATTTACCACACATTCATGGTTGTAAATCAGTTGTAAAAAATTAAAACATATTTGTTTATGAAACCCTTTTGTTTTATGTTTACGTTATTGTTGTACACCATTTTTGGACGATTGTGTTCGTAAATAGTATTTTCTTTGTATGTTTTTATTAACCCTCTTTCTGTTGTGCACCTACATTACGAACTAAAATAAAAAAAATACATAAAATTTGATGTGGCTATTACTTCGTTTCAATGTTATTTTAAGATCATGAAGATTTTTTAAAAAGTTATGAAATCGCAAAGGAAGCTGTAATATTCATTTTAAAATATTTTGCAATACGGAAAGGGTCACCATTAATTATATTTATGAATCATTTGAAACAAACCAACGTTGAATTAGAATTATTATTAATACTCTCCAATATTGTTTTATTTATTTATTGGACAATTTGTATTGCGCCGCTTTTGTGAGATATCACCTCAGGGGCATTTTACACTTGATGCAGGTATTACAAAAAATATAAATATTACAAAATAAAGTAAAGTTAAGTTAATTAAAATGAAGTACAGGAACAGGTGACACGAAGATAGAAGATGGAGACCAATAATCCTAGGTGGTGAAGAAACTGGACCAGCTGCTGCAGCGAAAGAATCCACCGCGTCCACCAACAGTGCCAGGACGAGGTTCGTCATCCGACGAGGTATGTGTCTGCTGCTAATAAAGAGCTGACACAATATCCTCTCACAGATACCAGAACTTGGCAGCACCGCTTTGACGTTCGACGAAGATACAAGATGAAGATTCTGCAATAGTGTAAGATGATTGAATAATTTATTTAATTTTGTTAATACCCATTTATAAACAGCACTATCCAAAAACACAAGAAAACAATGTGATAAGATAACTTAAAACTTTGTAATATAAATTAACATTCGAGAAGTAGATCAAAATCATAAGAAATTAATCGGACCCTTTACTTTTGGGAGGTTTTCAGTTGTGTACAATGTTTTTGGGAAACTGAAACTATTTACTCACTAGGTAGGTAGGTACTTCACTAAATATCATTTTTAGGTGAGTACCTATCTATCAAATACTCATATATGTACAAGATTTTGACATCTTTCGAAACAAAATATTTAAAATAAAGAGTAGAAAAAAAAATATTTCTAATTTATTAAGAATCTCTTAAAATTACTCGTAATACGGCTAAAAAAAGATTGCAGGCCCTTAACGAATGAATTGATAGGTTTTCTTTTAAATTTTAGTAAAAAAGAGTGTTCATATAAATATATATATTTTCGCATTTCGTCATTGTATATTATCAACACACATGCAGTTGCATGAACACGTGTTCCGATATATTAGGAATTTACTAAAAGTTTATTATGAAACGGCCTGCAATCCCGTTTTTTACCGGATTACGAATGATTTGAAGAGATTTTTTTAAAGTTTGCAATACTTATTTTACTGCGTGCAATGGCAAATGTGTTATTTTCCTGTATTTGTGTGGCTACCTTTCCTCGATATAAGTTCAACAAATATTAAACCAATAGAAACGTCAGAAAATTAATGAGGTTTGTATCGCCAAACAATGATTTGTGTAACCTTCTATCCTCTAGCACGCAATTGTAATAGCAAACGTCAGCCAATTCATCTTAAAATATTTTATAATTCTATCCATACATTATCTTTTAGCAACGAATTATGTCATCATAAATCATATATGGCGAGTTACATAAACGACATTGAAATCGAAATTACAATGTTACTTTCATCAGAGTTCCTATAGAGTCGTACGTCTGCGTGTGCGTACGTAAAAAGTGGTCCCATTTAAATGATTGGCAAAGCAAGCGTGCAATTATAAAAAAAAACAAATAATGTTAAATATTTATAGTATTTTTTTCTTTTGGCATCTGTTGTTGGTCATCGGGATGTAGTGAACGGCAATAGCGAGCAGGCAGCAGGCAGCAGGCAGCAGGCAGCAGGCAGCAGGCAGCAGGTAAGCCAGTGAGCAACGCCTCGGGCATGGGCGTTGTCCGGCTAGCAGGAGTTGTGATGCAACATTCACTTGGCCAGAGTTGCGAAGGCGAGCAGAATGGAAGTCAACACTGGACGTGCTAGTAGCTATGCGGAACTGGGTGTTTACGATGTTAATTATCATGAGAATGGCAATTAATTATTTTAATACCATTATTATTTTAGTAGCTTTAGGCATGTTGTTTTAAAAAACTTAAATTTTAAACGTTTTCTGATTTGTGCATTTATTTATTCATTTTTAATAGTATTTATTACATTTTATGCAAGGAAGCTTTTGACTGTCCAACTAGAAAAAAATCCCGTTTTAGGACAGTCAAATTAACAGGTTTCAAATCATCCTAGAGGATAACAGAATTTAAGAATAGAGACAATTAGTAAAAGTGAAGATACATAAAAAGAAACTCAAAAAGAAACATAAAAATATACATAAAAAGATACATAAAAGGCGTTCGTGATAAATCCTAGAGATCCTAATAATTATCAGATTATATTTTTTAGTAATACTTCAGAATCAGTCTTGCATAGATCTAATAACCATTTTGTTATTTTTGGACTGAAGGATGACAATTCACACAGTTTCAGCTCTGAGGGGATTTTGTTATAAATTTTAGGACAGAGATATGAAAACAGTTTTTGATAAGCCGCTCTGTTGCTTATACCTACCCGCTTCTCGTAATAACAAACTATAGTGAAAAGTATTATGGCTTAAAAATATATGTATTCACACAGGTCACACAAATTCCGATTCAGAATATATAAGGTTTTTTATTTATAATTATACACAGAATTAATAAATCGTTATTTAACAATTAATAAAATACCATCCTAGTGATTTATTTTTGGGGTATTATGCCGTGTTAAAACAGTTCTGATGAAACCATATACATATTCATCAGAACTTTTGATTAGAGAATTTAAAGTCAGAAAACTAAATGGGTTATACTTCTACCACGCCGCATAATAAATTTACAAAGATAATATTCCAAAAAAAAACTGCTTTTTTTAAAAATAATAAAGATCTCGGACAAACATCGATCCTTCCAACTCTAAAATGTAAAAAAAACAATGGTGCAACTAAACCATAAATTTCTTAAACTAATAAATATATCACTGGAAAGTATCAGAAATATTAAAAAAACAACAATGAATATTTTAAATGTCATTTTAAAAACACACACTGAAATTATAAACTGAACACTTTAACATATAAATAAAATAATAACGAACATACCCCATACACGCAAGCCAAGCTTGACTATGGCACATTCTATATATAAAATAATTAGTTTGTACATTGCAACATATTATTTGTAAATTATGTAACATTAGTTTTATTTTAATTAACTCATTTTTTTCGCTTGACTTCTGAAATAGTTCAAAATATTTACTTATTTGTTACTTTGTATTTTTCACACATTTAGTAAGAGAGTTTTTTTGTAACAATTATTTTATAAGCAATAATTATTAGCCTGAAACACTCATCCACATTGAAAAATCTCATGATAAAAGATACATGACGCCAACGGGACTTGAACCCGTGTTTCATTCAACAATTACTGCTTGTTACATTTTTTTTTACTCAATAATAAACTTTATTTATATGCATTTAAGCTATTTGCATTATAAACACCCTGTTCTTCGATACAGCTTCGCAACGACTCAATGCTGTTTATTACAGTAATTAGATTTGCCTTGTTTAGATCCACCCATATGCACGAGAAATGGTTATTGTTTTTAGTAATATGTGATAACTGTTTACTGCTTATTAATAATAGTTGCAATGGTAGCAAAGCTTTCCAAGAATAGACATAGGTAGGCAGGGCGGTAAATAATATTCTGGTCAAAATGAAAGAGTGTTCTAATTAGCATGAAATGAATGCAACCACACATAAAAGTATGCGACTAATAAATAAGTGTAAGTTTCTTAAAATGTAATGTTAATGTTCTAGGAAGTGAGAAAGCAACTTGTTATAAGTAGGCGATGTTTAATAATTGTGATCACTGATCACTTATATCCTGGCTATAAAAATAATGTCCAGCAAATACATTAAACGGCGCCTACCTTATACAATATTCAACGTTTGGATGACACATTTTCAACCGTACTTAATAATTATATAAGTTTTCCGGGGTAGAATTCAAGAAATTTAACAACAATTAAAAACGCTCCCTTATCAACAATCTTAACTGTTACAATACAGAATAAATCTTCATATACTCATAATGAGAGTCAGCAGCAACAATTTGATAACGTCTAGCTGGTCTAGCCTGGTCGAGTTCTTATAGTTCCTACGGCTTGACGATTTATTAATTAATTTTTAGGTTATTAGCAATTTTTGCACTTCTCCTTCCTTTTTTAGTCAACTTTCAGATAGCATACAGTGTCCATCATCTGGGCAGACGTGTAGATTGTGGTGAAGTACGTCTTTACGTACGTAGAAGTGATAACGCGTTAATCCTGTAAGTGCCGGTATGGTAAAGTTGCCGAATTCCACCTCACGCTTAGTACGCAATTTTTTTTAAAATAAACTTGATTTCAATATAATTACTAAAAGATAAAAATATTAATGTCTTCGGAGATATTAAAAGTTGCAACTAAGTTTCATTTTTCTAAACCAAAGTTTAAAATTTCACGTGTGACCACCATGTTTTTTTCATCTTATTTGTATCATTTGAGATTTGTTGTGATTTAAGTTTGAAGGTTAGAAATTACACATAAATTAATAAAATTACCCAAACTCAGAACCTAATAAAAATGGGTTATTTGCACGTTTTTTGATCTACGCCGACATAAGTTGTTGTTTCTTCTAATAATTAAGTTAAAATCAAGTGTTATTTAAAAAAGATATGGTATAGATTTTATGTTTGCTTAAACAGATTTATCCTAAAAATTCATAACGATAATACTTTTGGCCGAAAAAATCTCAAATCGTTTATCATAACGATTTCAGTTCATTTAAACTTTTTTTCAGTACTAACAAAGCAGGTTGTATTTAAATTTATGGCATAGATTTACAAAGCTGTTATTTTTATTTTCGAAGTGTGGTCTACTTGGTTACGTGGTTAAGTGACATGTTCTCGTATATGTATTGTCTAGGAATCATTTGGTATCCTTTATGTTCGAATTTTAAAGCTCTTTTCATCTTTACATACTCGTAGTTATAGATTGCAGATGAAAGCTTAAATTCAAGCCATTCGACAATTAAATTAAAAAATACATTAAAATTATAGATCAGCCAATAAGGAAAAGAGGAAAACCATTTCCCTTCACCCTTTCTGTGATTTGTCAATAAATAAATCGGACAGTATACAGGAAACTCGTATTGAAATATCATTTTTCAGTTCTCGAAAATAAAATCTGGTAACAAATTACTAGTCCTTTTTACAATGTCGCGCAAATGGCTAACTACGTAAAAAACTCAATTACAAACCCAACATCGGTTAAACAAAAGTTCAGGCTTGTTTCTAAATTGAATATTTTTTTATAGTATTTAGTTCGACACTTTTACAAATGTGTTATAATTTACCCACCCACTGTACTTTAGAATCGCTGCGCCGGGCGGCTCGATTAAAAACGAACATCCAGATCCTGCGTAGAAAAGTCCCACGATTTACGGCGATATTTTTTTGCGCATTGTCTGGTTATTTCTATGTGCTCTCTTCGGCCGTCAATGTACGAGTAATCTCGTAGTTTAATCATAGGATTCTCGAACGCGCCTGGTGACAAAAATATGGTTTCATTTCATGTAAGGGTAAATCCAATAAAGTATATTATTAAAAAAATATGTTTTTTCACTTTTTTTTGAGCGTGAAGTTTTAAAATAGAAAAATGGATTCTTACATTTAATTGTATATATTTTCACATAAAAATCCAAGTCCATACAAATGTCTCGTTGTCAGTAGAAGTTACTTCACACGTCCCTAACATTTAATAACATACAACTAGTAAGCGTTGTCTCCCATGAGAATATTTTTTTTAATACACCATTGCGTGCCATTATCATTGAATCGCAGTATGAATTATTATCGCCTTATCGGAGGCTTACGAAATCCTCTGCAAGACGTGTCCGGCCAACCACGTAGCCTTAGAAACTAACTTGGGAGATACCTGATAAGCCCGATAAGATGAGTTACGTCACTTCAATGTATGGAATATAATGGTTTCCTATAAGGAACCAGCATCCCTAATAAAGTGTCATAAACCGTACAACTTGTTCGCAGATTTCTTGCTTGTTTGCACGTGCGTTTAATATTAAAACCAAGCGTTGCACGAACAACGGCGGATAACAATATCAATATTATTTTAAGTAAAACTAAGTTGTGGTCAGAACGATTATACAGGGTTTTCCAATAAGAGGTGTTATTTTGAATAGCCCGCTATTTCGGTAGATGTTACTTTTGAAGCTCATTTACTCATTTTTTGACATTTGACAAGTAGAAACTACGTTATGAGTTTATTTATTACACTGTTATACGTGGTGGAATTATATAGTATTAAAATAGAAAATAAAACATTTTTTAACTTATTTCCACTTGTTTATTTTACTAGTACCGGTTTCGTCCTATTATGGACATCTTCAGGCTGGCAATTGAAATTGTAAAATCTGTAACAAAAGAATTTCAATTGCCAGCCTGAAGATGTCCATAATAGGACGAAACCGGTACTGGTAAAATAACTAACTAACTAACTAACTAACCATCACGCCGTTTCCCCGCAGGGGTAGGCAGAGAGGACGGACCGCCAAACAACTCGGTCTTGGCACACACTCCTTGCCTCATTCACATTCATACATCGTCTCATACATACTCTTCTATTGTTCTGACTCTTGACATGGCCCGACTCAAGTATCTGATTCACTTGGTCGTGCCATGTCTTCCTCGGGCGTCCCCGACTTCTGCTACCATTCACATTTGCATCGTATATTCTCCTTACACTCCTTTCTTCGCTCATTCGCTCTACATGCCCAAACCATCTAAGCGTCCCTTTCTTGATCTTACTCATTACGCTTACATCAGCCTTGCACTCTTTGCGGATATCCACATTCCTCACACGATCATACATGGTTTTACCACACATACGCCTCAGGGATCTCATTTCAACAGCATTCAATCTACTTTCATCCTTTCTTTGCCAGTTCCATGCCTCACTTCCATACATCAGGGTAGGTACCAGCACTCCATTGTGGACTGCTAACTTCGCTTCTTTGGACAATTTTTTGTTAGCGCCAACTGCGTTCAGTCCTCCATTAATGGAGTTACCTGCATTTACTCTTCTTTCAATATCTCTGTCAGCCTTCCCATCTCTCGTAAACATGCTTCCTAAATACACAAATTCATCCACCTGCTCCAAGTATTCCTCATTCACAACTATATTGCACACTGTTTTCGTACTTTCTCTTTCAAACACCATTACTTTAGACTTACTTACATTCATCATTAACTCATTCTTCATGCATACTTCGTTCATCCTAGACACGAGAGACTGCAGATCATCCATACTATTAGCAATCAGCACCGCATCATCAGCATACAACAGGCAACATACTTTCAGATTACTCAAATTCGCGCCCAATCCCACATCTTTCAATTCTTGCATACAATTATCCATGTATAGATTGAATAACCACGGTGACATTACGCAGCCTTGTTTAACACCTTTTGTGATATCAAACCACCCCGTAAAACCACCGTTCACCCTAACACATGCAACGCTTCCCTCATATAGAGACGCAATTGCCTGAGTCAGATTCGCATTCACTCCATACTTGGACAACACCTTCCATAGCTTTTTCCTGTCGACTCGGTCGTATGCTTTTTGTAGATCTACAAAGGCACAGAAAAGTTTCTGGTTTTTTGCCAGAAACTTCTCGGTGAGCATACGCAATGAGAAGATCTGGTCCATGCACCCCCTTCCACTCATAAAAGCACCTTGCACATCCCATATTTTATCCTTTGTTTCCTTTCTTACCCTTTCAATCAAAATTCTACCATACAGCTTGCCAACTGAACTTAGCAGGCTAATAGCCCTATGATTCCCACATTCCATACGTGACCCTTTACCTTTGTATAATGGCATGATCACTGCCCTTCTTGGTAAAATAAACAAGTGGAAATAAGTTAAAAAATGTTTTATTTTCTATTTTAAGAAACTACGTTATTAATAAAAATGGACCGATACACGCTTCAACAACCCATTGAAATTATTAAAATTCACTTGAATGAATAAAATGCAAATCATCTTGAGTGATGAGTCCCATTTCCACCTCGGTGGCTTCGTCAACAAGCAAAATTGTCGCATCTGGGGCACGGAAAACCCAAGAATTATTGTTGAAAAGCTTCTCTATCCTCAACGTGTGACTGTTTGGTCCGGTTTATGGTCCGGCGGAGTCATTGTACCTTACTTTTTTGAAAATGAGGCTGGAGAGGCTGGCCATTCACAACAGCTACGGTGAATGGATTGCGCTATCGAGAGATGATTAATGATTTTTTTATGGCCTAATTGGATGGTATTGATCTGGACAACGTTTACTTTCAACAAGACGGCGCTACGTGCCACACAAGCAACGAAACCGTTGATCTTTTACGATTTAATATCAAAATAACACCTCTTATTAGAAAACCCTGTGTTTACCATAAATTTTTTCTAGTATTAAAGGTCACCTAATGTATGACATAACTAATTTACCCAAAAAAAAATCATGGGTCAGGGTTATATCCAGATAAATCATTTCGTTGACGAATGAACAATATCGCCCAAAAGCCAAATGTCTAATTGAGCAGGATAGACAAAAATCGTTTGAGGAGTATTAACTTTACGTGAAACGCCAAACCCATTTTATAGCGGGAGTATTGAAGATAGGCGGTATTACATTAAAAAAATATAACAAGAAAGTTGGTTGTCTGGTATTGCATATTTGCCACTGTGCCAGATATCTAGTGGTAGTATTATAAATTAAGTACTCAGAGATACATAGGCAGAATTCTCTATCAAATTTATTAAAAGAAAAATTAGATCACACGCCGCTTAGGCGGTATTATTTATTCGCCGAAAATACATTATACTATCTACCAAAATTCTGGTTTTAATTTGAACTTGAAAATCAGTTTTAAATGATAAATCCAAAAAAATGGTTGTGATTTGCATTTTTCCTCTGAGTGCTGCAAATTATCACTAAAACTAAAATATTTTCACCATTTCTTCAAAATCAAACTTATCATTACTTTTTTTTACTGATCAACCTGTTTTCTATTGTGCGATTAAAAATATGGCGTCTTCTCTGATTTTTGTCGTTGAGATTTAAATTTCCAAATTCATACCAGAACTTCTTCTTCTTCTTTCGTATGGTGGGGGGTCAGAGGGGGACATCTAGATCTGCGAGCCATTTTAGGGCCTCAGGCGTCGCCATGTGGACCTCATCAATCCCGCCGGGGAATGAATGGAGCGGGCATTCGTTGACCACATGTTCGGTAGTCTGCACCGCACCACATTCACACATCGCCGACTCTTTAAGGCCCCATCTGTGCATCGTGTGGGCACAGCGGCTATGGGAGCACCTTAACCTATTGATGGCGGACCAGGTTTTGCGAGGCAGTGAGAACCCAGGCTGTCTCTCGGTGGGGTCCTGTATGAGATGGGCATTTCCCACGTTGGCCGTTTGCCACTCAAGTTTCCACCTATCTTCTGGGGTGAGAGGTAGTCGGAGGAGCCTCTCTCCTTCCGCCCAGAAGGGCTTTCGGGACTTCAAGCGGCATGCCGGGTGGGAGACGACATCTTCGTGTAGAGGTATTGCGCTTTTTTGCAGCGCCTTCTTGTATTCCCTCAGTGTTGCAATTTCTCGCCTGATGTTTGGCGGGGTTATGTTTGCAAGTACGGGGAGCCAAGGGAGAGGAGTAGATTTTAAAGTCCCGCTGATGGTTCGCATTGTGGCATTAAGCTGAACGTCTACCATGGAAGTGTGGGCGCTTCTAGCCCATACTGGAGCACAGTATTCAGCCGTTGAGAAAACCAGGGCAATGGATGCTGTTCTGAGCGTGTTGGCGTCGCATCCCCAGCTAGTTCCAGCTAGCTTATTAACTAAGTTAAGCCTTGTCCTGGTTTTTTTACCCACTGTTTCCATGTGTTGCCGGTAGTTCAAGCTCCTGTCCAAAGTAACTCCGAGATAGCGGGGGTGGGGGTCATGGTAAATATTTTTTCCATCAAACTGAACACAGAACTCATATGACGGAAATGATATTTCGAGCTGAAAAATTATGTCAGTAAGTTCCAGGTAAAAAAAAAATGATAACTTAAGCCCCCGCATACTTACTTGCTACATATTTATAACAAGTTTCTGGTTAACTCTTTATGTTGTTAGGTCCCAAAAAAAAAGATAATATCAATACATTTTTTATGCCGAAACGTTAATTCTGAAATTGAAATCATAATTAATTAAATATGAAATTCCCTCTAAAGAAAACATCGTAAAATAAGCTCCTAAAATGATTTAAAACACGTTTTGTTCTGTCATTTAATATGTTATAGGCATAAAAAAGTGAACCTTTAAATGCAGCTAGAGAATTTGTTGAAAGATTTTTGCTCTAATAATATATAATAATAATAATATCTTTATTTAGGAAAGTTTACACATTACAACTATACATACATATTATGGTGTACATTAATTTGTAACTTTTATATTTAAGGTTATAAATTTAACCAAAATGAAGAACTATTAATACAAACATAATATTTTGAAGGTAAATAGAAAATAAAAGCACAGTTGTGGTTTCTCAAATACCGCCTCACTAGGCTAGCCTGTGTTGAGGCAGAATTATTTGTGTTAGTTCCTAATACCATTGAACATACCTATACTTGTATTAAGAAGTATTCGCTCAATAATGTGGTGGTAATGTGGTGACTTCAATAACTGCAAATTTGGGTGAATGCACCGGTAAAGGCCCTATTTTTATTTTTAATCCAAATTTTTACATTATCTTTGAAATTATTTTGTGAATATTCTCTATTTTCTATTTCAAACTAGTCGTTTTTTTTTTAAAAAATATTTTCAATTAATTATTATCGTTTTTTTTTTAATATTTGCGCTTCCTCTAACATTTGTATTTACATATCTCCCTTTCAAACCTTATTTGAACGCTTACTATGGAGCCTTAACCTTTTCAAATTGGTGAAAAAAAATCGATTATTTTGACCACACGAAACTTTAGGAAGCAGAACATTTAAAAAACATCTAAATCTAAATTTTGGCAGAGATTAATTAACAAAGCAGTTAGACACAGTGGATTTTCCTACTATATAAATATTTATTTTGGGTATTAAAATTTCCAGTGGCGGTTTATTTCAATGACAGTGTTCCAGGGCGGTCCGCATGGGTGGCTTGAACAATCTGGAACGCCAGGTGGTCCCCAACCCACTGGTACTAAGTTTAATATATGGTTAATTGAAATAACTTACATCCCCTACACTCTACATGTACATTAAATATAATTTTTTTTTATTGATAACAATTTTTTTACATTAACTCTACACATGAGACTCTGAGAAAAAAAAACCTTTAGGGCTCATGTCATTTTTGGGGATACTGCGTGGAAGATCTTTTTAGGGAAAGGAAGGGAAAATATATGAAGGGTGGGTAGAGCCAAGAGCTACACAAACCACACCCCATGAACCCGGGCACCCCTGGTAAGTCGCCAAACATAGAAAACCTCTTGGGGCTTATGGCTGCAGTGTTGGTTATCCAATAAATGGTTCCCGGGGCGGCGGTACCTATATTTCGGGTATCATCGCTGGTTGCACATATTAATTCTTTCTGTCTGGTATACTGGGTATTAATAGCATAAACTACTTAACTGCTTTTTTTCTGTTTTTCACATATAATATAAAAGTTTGTGCGCGCAGGCACAGGCCTTTTGATAATGCCGCTCGGAAAAATCATTCTACCTTTAATTAAATAACTAATCGTCGGATGTAGAATTTTTTCAGTTAAAAAAGTGAAAAATAAAAAAAATAATTATTATTTGACTATGTATGACAAGATTTGGGGTTTTCACGGCCAAAAGTATTAAAATGATTTATTTTTCTTCTGGATAGTGCTGGCAAAATAAAAAGGAGGTTGCACAACACGGCATAATACCCGAAAAATAAATCATTATAATGTATAATTCAGGATGTCCTGGTGTAAAGTACGCTAACTTCGAGAGGTGATTCGACATGACGGTGGCAGTAAAAAAATCAATAAATTCAATTCTTGCCTCAAACCTACCTTAAAAGGTTGGAATTTAAAGAAAAGTTATTTATCTTTTTACTTGAACTAAAACGTAGATCCCCCCCGATGATAGCACACTTTAATGCACATTTAAAATAAAATGAAAATAAATTTTACAAATATGTTGTAAACACCAAAAAGTCCATTATGTTTTGATGTCACTCTACCTATGAAGTAAACAACTATTGCATTGTATGGTTAAAATATCTCCCGACTAAAATTATTTCAGTACCTATTACTATCAGGCGATAGATTCCTCATGTTAGTCGCATTAATAGAATGCTTATCCACTACACAGGAAGATATAAAATTAATGTTTTTATTTTGAAATAACGCTGAGTTTTGCGGAATAAAGTATAGGTATTCATTATTTGAGTAGGCATTTAAATTATAATAGCCATAAAGGATAATGTCTGTACTGTCTGTGTGAATATATTTCTATTATATTAAAAAATATATTTTTTATCTAATAAGCTGAAATAACCGATGCTGCCCAAATTTTATTATTTTTTTAAAATTAGATGTAGACAGTAATTTAGAATCTTATTTTGAACGTTAGGGTGCAAAATTTTATCAACAAGTTTCGAAGGAACGAAACGAACCCGTAACATGGATTGCGTATATCTTTATTTACTTCTTATAAACTTTTTCTACGGGCAAACTTCTGGTCTTAGCTTATCATTTAGACTCGTAAAACTAATAAAGATATTTCCCAAGAGAAATGGTTAAGTTATACTGTAACACAGTATAGTAAACCAGTATTGCATACTTGGTAAAACTATAATTTTGAATGTCTATTATTTAGATTAAGTTCATTTTTGTATTGTCATATCACGAAAATTACTTTACAGAAGTGATCAAGCCTATTGTAAGCTATCTTTATCCACCAATGATTACAATACGATTGACATGTAATTTAAAACCGTAATCTGGTTGATAGAATGCTACCTACGATAGAAGTTCCAATTGGTTTTGTCATTAAAAATTACATAAGTCATACCAAGCGGTTTGATATGTTAACTAACTTAGCAGAGGGTCCCGGGGTTTAATGTAGTTTGTCTAGGTCTTGACGGCGGAATAATTTTCCTACCTATTGCGTGGTGGGCCGGATCAGGAGAGACTGGTTGAGAGAGACCCTTTAACCTCTCTAGCCGGACTATATCGACCCTTCTTAGTCTTGCACTGCAGTGGGAGGGATGGATTCATACGTCCGTCACTGGATACAGACCCCCAGATTCCTACCCACCTCTCATACCTTTTTCTCTCCCAGAACTTCCTCTCCTTTCTTTACCTAAATAGACCCTCCGCACAGCATTCCCAAAGGTGACAGAGGCTCTGAGGATTTTTTCTTTCGGGCCTTTTGTGTGGAGCTAATGTAAGAAAAAAACTGGTTGCTTAAAGCAAGATAAAGTACACTCGAGAAATTAATGTTTCCGAAATAATCGTACGATTTTTCCTGTGTGAAAATTTGCAATTTTTACCTCTCGTCCAATTTAAATGTGATATTGCTGTTATTTTTAATCAATTTTATAAATGATAATTTACAAAAGCTTATGATTGAAAAATATAATATTAATGAAATAGACAAAGACACAAAAAATAAAAATACAATGGCTGCAACTGGGACAGTCGAAAATAATCAAAAATGATAGTGTGTAATTCAAAAATTGAATTATGAGTTTGATAAGAATGATGGATTGTAATGAAAAAGCAATAGCTCGCTTGGAAGAAACGCCAGTATCTCGGTAAGAATAGAGGATCCGGGTTCGAGTCCCAGTAGCGACCTTTGCCTTTTTTATTTTCGGTGTAAAATTAACATTTTCATTTGTTTATATTATCTTCCCCAACGATTAACAAACATTTAATTTAATTCATGCTTTAAAATGTTTACAAGATACGATGCTGGAAAAGAGTGTTTCATGGAGAGTTAATTTTTAAAAAAAGAACAGGTATTTTCAATCGAATCTCACCAGAACAAATCAAAACGTGCTGCTAGCGTAGGTCAAATCCGAGTACTCAAAGGAAATATGTAAAAGAAAACTACAAACAGCACAGATGAACATAGAATAAGAATAATGAACTACAGTTGTATCTAATGCATCATTGTTGTAGTCCTTATCCTAGGCAATAAATAATTCATCCCAAGCAGCGAACAAAGCTCCCTCTGCCAACTTCTCCCATATAGAGATAGAGAGATGGACCTCTGGATGCTGTATACTTGGGATTGACCAAAGTTACATCTGTATTAGCGATGCTCAAAGAGAAAAGAGACGATAGGTGCTCGTTATTTGCGCACCAGGAATTGTATATTTTCTAGACACTAATGTGGTCGGTATTTTGATGATGTAAATCACATCTGTCACTTAACGGTGGAGGCCGTGCGGAATGTCTTTACCGGGGAAGCGGTCACTAGATGTAATGTGATGGGATGATCTTGTTTACTTGTATCTCTTGTTTTTATAGCTTTCTACAGCTTGTATTCATTTTATGCTTTCTATTGTAATTTAACGATCAAATTCCAATGTTAATTGTTATTTAAAAAAAACATTGCAGTTTTTTCTTATGCTAGTATACTGTGACCAGTATTCATCGTTTATCGTATATTTATACCGTGGATATATAGTGCAGGCTCAGTATACTGCAGTGTGTTTCTAAGTTTTGAATTTATTTATTAATACTGGGTTTTTACAGACGATCTCAGTTAGGTGAGAACAATCCAGTTATGAAAGCTCGTTTAGTATAAAAATAACGACAAAAATTACAAAAATCTACTCAAAAATAGGAAATATTAATTTTTGTATATATAAATAAAGCTTAAAATATAAACAATTAAAAATCAAAATACTAAATTATAAAATAATATGGAAGTTAAATAGTACAGAAATGTAAGAGGCAAAAGTGACACGAGTAGAGACGCAAGTAATACATAATATAATCAGTGCAACATATTTTTTGGTAATAACAGATCATTTTTCTTAATCCATATGAATTATCAACGAAAATGTCTACTTCAGCACACTCTATCTACTTATCATATAGTCGACATATTTAGGTTAAAGGAATATTATTTTTGAATGTATTCAGGTAAAACATGCTATGGCGTCTTAAACAATGTAAATCTTTTGAATGTATTACGTTGCTGTCGATGAATATTCCAAACAATAAAGTATATATTGTTGAAGTGTGACTATTATTTCGATAATGGTTTTCAAAAAAATGTTGAAATATTTTCATCTTTTATTACACATAAAGCAGGATTTTGATTTTTTAAATTTCAAATAACAACTACAGAAAAAAAAATATTTAAAAAAACCTTTTGCGGTAGAAATTTCTTTATGTGAAAACGCTCATAAATTTGTGACCACGGCACAGAAGAAATTACAATTAATTATTCATTCTTGTCAATAGGGTAATGCAAGCTTTTACATACGGCAAAGATGGCTTTATACCTACAATAATATGACGTGCACAGGTTAACGTACAGCATAATTATGTACCCCCGGGATTAGCGTACAAAGTATGGTGTTCACGTAGGCTGTACTGTAATGTACGCGGGGAAAGCTTTGATACAGGGAAGAAGCTGACAGTGGGATGCTTTGCATACAAAGCGCGATAAATCTCTGTCGGGGACTGGAGTTGGACTGACGGGACCGCCCCAAAAGAGAGACGCTCCCGAACACGACAGAGAGACTGCAAATGTTTAAATGCTTTAGAGACAGCATTACCATATATCATAATAAAACTGTTACTTAACAGCGATAATACACTTCCTCTCGTGTTGTTGGTATACACATGTTAAATACATCTTAGTCTATTATTACGGTGTTAAACCACGCTGGGCAATTCGTAAAGTGATTTAGTAATGCCTCATATTATTACAGACCGAAGAAATCGATGTCTTTCGTTCCTCCCATGCCAATAATACCTGCTTCATATTTCGTGTCGTTGGTACGACTAAATAAAATGTTTGGAATAGTACATTTCATTTGTAGTGTTCTGCATTATTATCTTAATATTCCGTTAGATAAATCCTAATGGAAGAAACAAACCAGCAATAAAACTTTTAAAAAAATTACGTCAGTAAAAATATCTAATGGAAAAGAAATTACCTAAAAAATATTCATAATCGATACCTTCATATAGCAGGATGCGTCCGCTGAATCAAGAACTAATATAAAATACTTAATTTTCAAGGTATGTTATTTTTTATTAGTTCCACAATTAATACAATACTAATGTCAGAGCTTTCACAGTCCTCACTA
This sequence comes from Hesperophylax consimilis, assembly GCF_061612785.1. Lineage (NCBI taxonomy): Eukaryota > Metazoa > Arthropoda > Insecta > Trichoptera > Limnephilidae > Hesperophylax > Hesperophylax consimilis. The sequence goes on from NC_142836.1 coordinate 7,131,824, forward strand.
GGGTGTCTTGTTCTGAAATGGCGTGTAGTTTTAAAATTTTGTATTCAGTCTCTAATTGTCTTTAAATTGTCATCATAATTTGTGCACTATTTTGAATACGTTTCTCATGAGACATCTTTTTGCACATCTAGAAGGGTAAAACCGACTCTTGCGTAACAAGCGTGGCAAGACGGGACGACGCTCTTGTATGAAACGATGCTGCATTTGCCCAGCCTTATGTCCAAACCGTATATTTGCTACTATTTTACCTAAAATTGGCGATGGATCTATTCTAAATGGTGATGAATTTTTAATTTCTATTCTATATTTTTGGGAATGATTTAATAACAATGAAAAAAAATTGTTTTACTATCATAAAAATAAAGACTTTTTTTATTTGTTTTCACATCTGTCAGGCGTCCCGTGACGGCTATTTTTTTTATGAAGAGCAATTGAATAATTGATCTGCCCATACTGACAATTTAAAGATCTTCTTTGTGTCCTTATAATCTTCTCTATTTAGGAGTTTCCTTTTCTATATTATTCAAATAATTTCTGTTCATAATTAAATTGTTTTCCACACATTTGTCGCACACTAGTTAAGCAAAATTTCCTTAAAAACTCACCTGAACTTTTATTACTAAACTTCCACTTGGATACGGTTTGAGAATTTTACAGTCAAATGTATAATCGTGATTAATTTTTCACATCTGCCCTTGTGATAGACGCCGTAAAGCTCTACGAAACGTTGGAAAGAAGGAAGTGGAACTTGGTGTGATAACTCAAAAAAATATTCCCAATAAACGACTTACTTATTATTGGACTGTTTTTATACAAATATCATTCAATTTATGCAGAAAAGTACTCAGCACAAGAACGTTTCGTTGGACGTTTTTTTATACATTGAAACAGCGTCTGTTTTATAACTTAAATTCATAAATTATCTTTCAGGTAATCGTTAATTTTTGTCCCTTAGAGTAAAGTGCACTTTGTTATAGTTGGTTAATTGATTTTATAATTTTCAAAGTTAACTTTAAATCTTAACCCTTAACGGATTTGAAGCCGGAAAAATGAGAGAACATTATTTTCATTTGTAGGTACGTGCAACAAGTTATAATTTCCAGACAAGAAGGCACCTGTGACTTTAACCAGCGGCTGGCAGGTAAGTTACAAAACCACCGTATTGATTAAGATATTCCAACTTGTGTCAGACTTGCCTACTACACGCCACATTATTGAGAAAATGAGATGTAAGCGATTGACTCGGCGATCAACTAACGTTGGTAAGCAACTGACATCTAGCGGAATTATTGATACCATGGTGTCAGATTAGGAACAGAGTAACATCTTTAGCGGTGAACGGAAATTTATTATCCATAGTCAAGAATTTATTGTAGACTTAGGTATATATTTACTAATAAGATTTAACTTAGTTGAAACAGTTTCATTTATAGTTATTCCACATTCCAGTTTCAACTCAATTTGCCTTTTCCTTGGTTGTTGTTACTTTCATAAAACTCTTGCCTTAGAATAAAGAAATTTTGAAAAAAAAACAACCCAAGTGTTATTTAGTTTTATGTTCAAATTTTCATGGTCGTTGAAAATGCTTGGTATTTTCGCTCCTCTTAACAATTGATTTCGTGAAAAGTTCATAAAATAATGAAAATCATCATCCCCAAGTTAAATATATTAAATAGTGCTGTGTGGGGATTGCAACAAAATTTTGATTTGAGGAAATCTATAACATTAACCGTGCTTATAAGATGATCTAACGGATCTTCTATCTTCTAGAAACCACCAGAACTCTAAAAGAAACAACCACTTTTAACAGGTAAAGACTTCCCTTTCCTCACTCCCAATATTCCTTGTGATAATTAAACACGATTACTTGATCTTTTACTCTCGTTTAGTTATAGTCCATTCCAAGTACAAACCGTTGGTACAAATAAACCACATAGTTTTTTTTTTTAAATATTGCCACGTAAGATATGGGTTAAAAACATTTTTCTCTCCGTTTTATTTAGTTATAATTAAATTAAATTTAAAACCTCAAGAGAAATCTGTGTTATCTCCATAGCCTACAGTAAATTAATTTAATCCGTAATTATAAAACAGTTAATGTAAATAATTACTTTTATTTATAATAAAAACGTCGCTTTTACGTAAAATTATGCAAAAATCTCACGACTTAATTGTCAATGTATGCGATTAACGTTAATAATGAATCTTGTTATATCTGTTTATTTATGTAAGGATCCAGTATAAATGCATTTTGAAGCTTGAATAATTACTAAGGAGCGATTTTTAATAGTAGGGTGGATCGTAGGACAGAATAATGAAAATTTATAAAAAGTGCAATGATACAATTGTTAAAAATATATTTTTATTAATATTAACTACTTTAAGCCCTGCCTTCATCGTTAAAAATGTCGTTCTAACCCATATAAATCCCATCACTTAAATTGTCAACGGGTGTATTAGAGATTAAAAAAACAATGCTTTTGACAATAAATCCAATTTTATTAATTGATATATTTAAAAACAAATAATTTTTTGATCAGTTCGACACTTAAATTTTAGAGAAATACGTGTATGTATGCGTTATTGCCACAAATGATAGAAGGAATTGTCACCAACAACGAGTCTTCCTGCCGAGTTTCAGTTCGTTCGGATGTTAGAAAGTAGGTAAAATTACATTTCTAAAATTCAATTTCATTCATTCATTCACTCAACAAAACAAAAGTGAAATTCAAATATGAATTTATGTTCGCTCCTTTTTTTAATATCGTAAAAGTTCCTAGCTGCTCCCAACATTCTGGAGCCAGTGAGATCAAGGTATCCCGATTGGGGTATGTTGTGAAGCAGAAGGTAGTAAGGAGGGGAAATACATGGAGTGTAAGAAGGTGGGGAAGTATCTTTAATTGTGTATTTCTCACCATTACAGTTTGACCAAAACATAGATTTTTGATTCAGTTATATGCAATAAAAAATATTTTTCAACAATTCGATGAAAAACCTGCATTTTAGGTAAATCCTATTTGTTCATGGTATTTTTATTTGCACCAGTAGATCCACATTTTTCAAAAACTTTTTTCAGCATTAATGCATTTTTATTCTGCTATACAGTTCCATATTATACCTAAGGAAAGATAAGAGATAATTTAGAGTTGTTAGGACTACCATTTGACAGCACAACCGATATAGTGCTGGCCACCCTAAAATACTCACGCAGTAGGAAAATGTTATCTTTAATGATTATTTCCAATTATACTTACAGCAGCAAGTTTTGCTTGCTTATTTAATGACAAATAAATGTGATGGAATGCACTTGAAAAAATAAACAAACTTGAATAATTCTTGTTTTGTAGATAATGAGACAATTTCATACTGTGCAGCATGTTTTCTCTGGTTTCAGTTTTATTTTTAGCTATGTTTTAAATAATCTTAACTTAGCAACTTCAACAAAAAATCCTTACTATGTTGACCAGGCCATAACGTATTCACGCCCGTATTGCAGCTTATCCTGGACGTAAAATGTAATTTTTTTCTATGACATATCTCTTGCACATATCCAATGTCCTATTATATTATTTGTATCAAATTTACAACAATAAAATAAATAATCCATTTAAAAAAAATGATTGTAGTTTAATATGGTCAATGAATTTTACTTTAGTCTTGTTGGAATTCAGTATAATCCGCTAAGAAAAGAGAAAAAAAATCACGATAACCTTTCATTATAAAAACCCTAATTTAGGTTGTGATTCTGTCTGTATCTCAGGGTCAATGATCTCCAAAACTTGAATTTGATTTGATTTTATAGTCATTTTGAAAATTGGAACTGTTTGTGGGAACAAATATTCAGATAAGCATTAAATAATGATATTTTATTTAAATTAAAAATAAAATTAATTTTTTTAAATCATTCATTAATAATTCTTTATTTGAAATGTGAATTTAATTTTTAAATTTTTTGAAATGTGTTGATATTTTTCAAATCATTCGAAAGGCGAAATTCTGATCGTTTCTAAAATTTACAATGTTTGTTTTCTTAAGGAAAAAAAAATGAAATACAAATCTTTCAACTATAAGAAAATATTCTACATTAGAAAACATTAAACATATGGTTTATTCCAAATCATACAAAAGTATATTAACAACCCTCCTCGACATACAAAGCAAATAATTTGCTCGTAATCTTTATATTTTATGGACTCTAAAGACCATCTTCCTGATGATTAATCGTTACATTTTATTAAATATTGTAGACTTCCAATCCAATCGAAGATAAGAGTATCGTATTTATTCTGTCTCTGTAAATCGATTAAATAAAACGAAACAGGAAGAAGCAGTCAAATAACACATAAAACTACTGGATAAAATTCGACGATTTTGTACGCAAGCTTGCCTTTTAGCTCACTGTTCCACGGTCCGGTAAGGAATCGACATAAACCGAGCGTTATAAGACCCTGCGCAGAAAAGTAAAGTTCGCTACGATTTTTGTAGAGCAGCCGGTGTGAGACGTTTTACGTCGATTCCTCACAGTTCATTAACTTTACCAACCCATCGGACAATGGGCTAAGTGTTAGTGGTTTATTTTTAGTGTATTTATTATCACTTGTTGCTTAGGTGATGGTCTCAAATATTGTTTTAATATGTAATATGTACCTTTTACAAAGATATTTGTGTAAAATTTTGCCGATGGCTTTGTTTTAAATGCATTTAAATAAAATAAAATTTAAAAAAATTACAAACGAACTGATAAGGATAGCTTGCAAATATTTAATTGTTAATTTTGCGTTATTTTTAAGTAAGTTAAGATAAAAATATCCATGTTTATCTGGCAGTTCTCCTTCAATTGTGAAAGTGCAATAAAAATATTGCAATTCTCAATTTAAAAAAATTAAATGACTTTTGCTTTTTTATTTTATTTTTCATTTTTAAGCATAAAAACCGCATTCCTCTGGTCCGCTAATCAATGTAACGTATTTGAATACACCGATGTTGTTTAATGTCTCCGTTTCGGATTTATTTCGCGCGGCTACCGAATAATCGTGCAGGTTTTATTAAACTACCTGTCAGTACCTATCTAGTCTGTAAATGCGCGTAAATATACGTAAAATGCACTACTTTATATCCGGTTTCGTCCGAGGTTTTAACATGGGGTAATGTATTTTTGTTCAAGAAAACTGATATTAAAAGCTCACTGCTCTTGATGAAAATTCGCTCGAGATGCAATACTTGCGTTCACCTACAAAAAAAATGAATTTTATGACGTCAGAGTTAAAAACTCGAGCCAGAAAAATCAAGAAAAACCAAGAAGAAGCAAGGAAAGACAAGAAGTGCCAAAGCAAGAGATATGAAGAAGCGAGCGGGGGTGATAATACGCAAGTAGATGCGAGTAGAGCCAAGGCGAGCCAAGAAGAGCTAAAAAGAGTCAAGAAAATTCTTGATAAGCCAAAAGGGGTGAAAAAACGCAAAAAAGACTCAAGGCGAGCCAAGAAGTGCCAAGAAGAGTAAACAAGAAAGAGGAAAATAGAAAAACAGATAGGACTTTGTTGCTTTGAACATCTGCTAAACTCGGGGCAACGAGGTTCTGATTGCTTTAATTAGTTTTTTTTTATAACCTAAATGCCACTTTTTTTAATACAATTTAAAGAATTATCTATTATATGTTATTGTTGATAATGTTCTACAAATTCAATTTTCGTAAATTATTCTATTTTATTTATTTTATCAGTTTTACGCAATTGTCTAATGGAACCTTACTGTCCCAAGGGAACAGGTACAACGAAAGTGAAACCATATTGCTACAAAAATATTTTATCTATGGCAGATACGTTGCCCATAAATATGCAAATAAAACCTAGTCGTTCTAAATAATAATTACACAGTATTTTAAATAGTTGCTTGCAAAGTGCAAAAGAAACCATTTTATTTATATATGTACGTAAACTTTTAAATGTCACATAGTTAATGTAATAACACTAATAACAATGTATGTAAAAGCCCAATGGGCGTTTAAATAAAAAAAATTAAAAAAAAATAATCTATTATTATAAAAAATTAAATCAAGTGTTTTAAAAAGAACGTTGTTTCACAATTATAGTTGGAAAGTTGGACATAATTTTAGATAAGTTTTTAAAGAAAAAAAGTAAGAATTTTGGTACAAAAAAGTGAATTTTGCCACAATAAATGTCAGATGGAGCCTCTTTGTTACAAAGGATCTGATTGACGACTGCCGCTTTTATTCGAGGCCATATAAATAGCATTATTTGGATTATCTATTCAGTATATTTAGCTAAACCTGATCTCTTCAAATTGTAACCGTCCTAAAACCTTCCTAAAACACCTATCAACCATGTAATATAGTTGCACTACAGAGTACGAAGAGACGCTCTAACGAGATATCACATAAAAAATAAAGTGTACATTAGTTTCGGAATAACAATTTCAATTTAAGAAATAACGGCAATATAATATGCATTAATACATACTCAGCTGTGTCAAAATATATGTCTGTTAATTGAATATCAATAAATGTTTGTCTATAAGTGTGATAAATTTCCTGTTCATTACCAACACCGACTTTTTAATGAGCTCAGATTGGTTGGAATAATGTAATTAATATGCATAAAATTATTTCCATTCATTGATATCAAGAATTATTACAAGTAAATCTTAACGATTGTGTCGATATGTTTTATTATTTGTTTTAAATACGTTAGAATTTATGATACTATGTTTGTTCATTTTTTATATGCGTCACATTGCTTCATCAAATCGTAAAATCATGTCACGTATGTTCTACTTAGATAACTCTAAGTTAAATAAATGTGATTTTATTTGAAAATGCTTTTAAAATTCTGTCAATGTCATAATATGTTGATACTGATATCCGAGCGCGTTTCTTTATATTACTTAATTGTTTCCGGCAACGGCGGTGATCTAACTTATAACAAAATGTGCTAACTCTAATGGTAAAAGCCATAAATCAAAGAGTACGTAAAAATTGATGCAGGACCAATATTAAAAAAAAACCTTACATAAATATTACTAATTCCTAAATCATGAAGGCTTTTTCTGCGCACACAGAAAACGTACTGTTATTAAGAACTGTTAAATGATCAAAAATCTGGTAGGACTTCTGCAGAAAGGCAAATAGCTTTTGAATCAGAGGTTGTAAGGAAACCCCCGGGACAAACAATATCTTCATTAATTTCAGCATTAAACAAAATAAAAACATACTTACTTCGTTCCAGGGTGGTAGATACTCTAGTATCACAATGATGTAAGACCACCATTCAGAATCGAAGCTTGAAATGGATGGGTAGGTAATTCGAAGAGTCATCTATTCCATATTTTTCACCACCTCCACCCAGAATCGTACCTTACTCAAATTGGTAATGCCATAGTTCCACTGGAAAAGGACAGGTAAACTCTTGTATGGTACATCAAGTTAAAAAAGATTGACAACCTGAACATTGTCAATCACGTTGACACGAAAATTCTTTAAGAAAATCGTGTTTTCATTTTGGATGAGGTCTTATTGAAAATCTGGATTCTGATGAAAAAACGTTAAAAGTCCTTAAGAGGAACATCTCAAACAAATAAAAACGTGTACCAATTTATAATACTATCGATTTCATTTTGCAGCACAATAGGATATTTAGATGTCTTTTAATATCGATTCGATGCGATTTGAACATTGTTTTATATCACTTGACACGTCGCGATGTCAATATTGAACGAGGCTATTTAAAAAAATAAACTATGGATAAAAAGTGCTTCACATTCGTGTCATCATAAAATAATATGTGACAATCAATCACTGTGTGAGTTATTGCTGAAAGCACAATCTTTTTTTTTTGATAAATGTGTTATGCTCCACTTCTTTAGAAATTAATAGCTGCATATTATATGAATGCTTTTATTTATGTACTTATAGCCTTGGTAATATAAAATATGTTATATCATTAATTGATACTTATAGCCCTGGTAATATAAAATATGTTATATCATTAATTCATATCGTTTATTGTTTTCTAGGAATGATACTGGAATCTGTTTAATGTTTATCTTGCTGGCTAAAATTGTACTGCTTCTTTGTCTGTATTATTACACACTCTCCATAAGGAGGTGGAATAGCCCCTTATTTCTGCCTGGTACTGGTGGTGCCTTCATTTTTAGGCTTATATGAGCGCTTATTTTCCTGTACTTGTTCCCTGCGCCACCCCTGATGTAGCGGAAGCAGTGGAAGGGAAGGTTCCCTCCGACCCTGATCTCCAGTTCGCTTGTGGTCCTGTTGGCTGGAGTGAGTTACTTAGTCCCCAGGGTTCTTCAAAAATGTCTTCTCAACTGTCTCACCGTCTTCATGTGGTTCAAATATGGCCACTGTGCTGCCGGGGACGGTGTGAAGGGTTCGTAGGATCACCTTCCCATCCCACTACTCATTGTTTCTTGTCGGGACTGCCTGTGGTGCGCCAGAAGCTTTGGCTGTTCTTGTTTTGTTCACTGCCATGGGAACGTGTTTAAATTTGCTTTTCCTTTCTTGTTCCTCTTTATAAATGTTGTCTCTCCACCAGCTTCGATAAAAAGAGCAAACTGTCTTGGATGAGAACACTTAAACGTTTTTGATATGTATATTGTAGCGTGTAGAGACCGTCGAGGGTTTTTATAATTATTTAATAGTAGCTTCATTTAAACAAAAGTAGAGTCTTGACGTGAGAACCGATAGAGGGGCCCATCTGGTCCTTAAAACGGTTCGGGAAAGTGGTGGGTGCCACTACTGTTTGAGTTATTACTAAAATGTACAAATAATGTGAATCATACGTTTCTATTTCTGAGAAAGTTGAAAGAAAGGAAAACCTTTTTTAGAGGGATAGTACCAAATAAAAAAAACTGATATTCCATTGAAAGAATAATAGGTAAAAATAACTTAACAATATAGTAATTGAGTTTCTGATTTACCTCTAAGCTTAAAAAAAACATTACGATTTTGGAAAATACTAAAAAAAGTGAAGTGCCGTGCCATATTAATATATTTTCTAAAATTTAGCCTACGGCACAGACGGCCCGAGAACACACACAATAAAACCAATGTCTAATAGAATTACAAAAGTATTGTAAGTTTTGATTCTTATTCATTCTGAATTAAGCGTGGTGGTATTCTAATTTTCTGTTTATGTTTGTACATAGTATTGTAAACTTAAATCGTCTCTAGGCGTGCGCAAGTAAATTTTATTTGATGAATTTGTGTAATTTCACAATTTATTCATTTCAAATAATATGTAGTATACCTGCGGCATGTTACAAAGTGGAATATGCTTTCAGTATCGCCCTGGCCTAAGACCACCATTCAGAATTGAAAGGTTGCTTGAAATGGCTTTAGCCGTGTTTGGTGACCAGATCAAAAATAGACAGGTTATCCCCCAACTTTCTCTTTTTCATCTCCTTTCCTTCCCCTGTACCTTCAGACTCACAACACTCCTCAAATAGGGATGCCACAGTCGCACTTCCTCCAGACTATTGGGAGCAGTTGGGACTCTTGGGACTATTCACATGAAAAAAAAAAATTTTTCTAAAAGAGCCTGACCAAGCATATTATCAGGATTATTTCTTGATGATAAACTAATGATTATAAGACAAGGTTTTTATGCATAGCACAAAGGATAACAAATTATTATAAGCATCAGTTTATCATTAAAAAATAATAATGTTTGACAAGTCAAAATATTTCACCAACAAATACAGATATAATATATCTAATCTAACAAAAAAAAATTGGTTAACACATACTGAATTATTTGGCGGGTTGGGAATAAGCCGACGTAGCTCAGTGGTCCAGAGCACCTGACCGAACATCAGAAGGTGCGGGTTCAATTACCGTCAGCGGCATTTATTGTTACTCGGGAGATATTTTCAATATGTATGAATATTTTAGGCGAGTAATTAATGCTTTTAATAATTTTTTATATTATCAGCAGTTCACTTACGGGATTTCGGCTATTCAAAATTAATTTCGTATGCGGATGACACAGTTATCATCGTCAAAGGAATAACATGGACAGATGTGACAGTATCTGCAAATGATGATATAAATACTTTGAATATATTATTCTGCAACAATAACTTTAGTACCAACTATCACATTCATGCACCTATTTCTCGCTTTCACACACCTGGAAAGAAATTCACCTCAAATATCGAAATATTTAATATAAGTTTGCCCGTGTTCAAGAGATACCTGAATGACATTTTTATGTAGCATATTAAAAGAGCGATTGCGTATATTTGTTGTTTTCTTGTAGATATGTTGTGAACTTAAAAAAAAAGGTTTTTTTGTGTTGATGTTTTAAAAATAAAAACCTTCTGTTGTCACTGCAGTAAATCATGTAAAATATGTATTATGTAAAAGCCCATCAGGGCGATTAAATTGATAAATAAATAAGTAAAATAAAATAAATAAATGGTTGATGATAACTTACTTCAATGTCGATAAAGAGTCTTAATGAAGAAAAAACATCATGTATGCTTTTTTATCTATGTATGAGGGGTGTATAACGATGAGTGAAGAACGCTTTAGATTTCAAATATCTATGGATCACCATAGAAAGTAATTTGAAATGTAAGAAACGTATAGACAACTGTGTTAAAAAAATTAGTAAACTCACTTAAAAATATTTATACGAAAACTTTAATTTTTATTTTATTTAGAATTCTCATTCAAACACAACCACAACCATACAACCACAAATTTTAACTTCCCTACATAGAAGGCGGTCTGTTGCAGGACAACGCCTTATATTAGAAAATGCTTTCAAAATTCAAAACTAGAAAAGCAGTCTTACGATATCGCTGAAAATTTCAAAGTTTGTTGTTATTAGTGCCAGGAGTGTTAAGATACGCAATTTATCTGTACCGTATTGGATTATTATTAGTCGAATTAAAGTCGATGTAATGTAATACAGCAGTGAATGGTGGAGGTGCCCGAGAAAGACATTAATAATTGCGAAACATTGCGGGAGATCCACTAGTTATACATAAGTTTCAGTAAATATACTAGCTTCCCAGGTAGACCAGATAATATTTCTCTACTAACTAGATACTTAAATTAGTAAATAAGAATGTTATGTAAAAAATTATTAATAATTTGTAAAATTATTTTATAATTTTAGTAAAAAAAATCAAAGTAGCTTTAACTGTTATCGCAAAGCTAATTTTTGGCTACCGGACATCAGAACAGCCGGTAGTCGAATGCTCCACCTTTCTTTTGTGCGGTGAACACGCAACACAGCCGGGCACGTTTCCAATCAGATGCCGATACCAATCGTACGTGTAGCAATCTCACCCAGAAATAGTCACAACGGAGGCGACAAAACACATTATTATCAGCATCCACTTTTAGGCGACTTGACCCAGTGAAAGTTGATTAAGCTCTAAGATATAAAAAAGGTAAAGTCGCGCTGGGCTGACTCAGGTAGTCTACTTCTTGGTATTTAAGTATAACGCCACATTGGGCCTGTTTAACGTATTCTTCTGATAATAGGTGTCTATTGTTGACATTATTTGCAGAGTTTCATTATCATATCCTTTTTATGCTGATCAATTATCAAAAACTTGATAGCAGTCTGTTAAACACAATATATTTATCATAATGATTGTGCTATATTGTATTTTAAACAATACAACAGCTACTAAGCCTTTTTACCTAATTTGTTTGGAGCGGATACTTTAGTTAATTATTTCATTTGTGACGAGATATACGTACCTCAGAGGGTAATTGAGGCAAGTTAACTTTTTTTAAGAGCGTTTTCGCTGTAAGGGGTATTCAACATTTAGAAGAAAAAATAATATATATTTTTTTTTATTGTTGATACATTATTTTACAATATTTCATATTTTAATTCAGTAATGTTGGCCTCACTGGGTTGTTTACCCGTGCTGAGGCCTCCATTTTATAATATAAGAATTTATACATTTAAAAAAAAAAGAAAAACAACATTAAAATTAAGATGAATTTAAACTAAAAATAAAGATTAAATATTAAAATATAATTATCACACTAAAAGAAAAATATTAAAAGAGAATGTAATAATAATGTAATAATACAAACGCTGCAGCCAATTCCCCTATTTCTCGCATCCTTCAAACATTCAACTCAATTCAAACAAGCACAAGTACCGATATATTTTTTGATTCTCTCCCTCTATTTAAGAAAAACTTTTTTAGCACACTAAATTCGCCAACATAACACATACAACCACACACAGACACACACGCACACGTACACACACACAAACACTCACACACACCTTTCTCCTTCCCCAGCACACTAATTAACTTAACTTAAAAATGTAACTTAACCGTAAATGTATAATATACCTCCTATGTATATATGTCAGCGACATGTCATTGGTACCAATTATTATACTAACTTTTATAACTTTGTAACTATTGTCATCTATGTAATTATGTACTGTTTGTTTCTGCAATAAACAAAAATAAAAATAAAATAAAATAAATCGGCATTTATAATGATTTATGTGTTTGAAAGTGAGGTTTATATTTTTAACGATAAGCTATTCAAAAATCTTTTCACAAAAATGGTGTTGACTTGGGTTTCAAGTTGTAGTGCCAACAAATATGGAAAATTCATTCAGCATTTTTCAATAATAGCACGGATCTGATTTATGTAACGTGAAGAAGAAGAAGAACAATATTGTAAGTTAACGTAACCGTAAGTATACCTACTTTTGTAAGATGGTAAGGTAAAATATGTGAAAGGTGTTGCGTGTAATATGTATGTGTATTGGACGAATATTATCTCAAAAATATAAGCTACTACACAGAAACATTTTTACATTTTGATTTATAGAAAATCTGTGTATATACTCGTATAAATGCACTGTAAAATAAAGCCGTCTAGTTGCGGGATTGACGAACCTTGATTGAGCTTAGTTTTACATAGAATGCAGGCAATAATGACCCGTTGCTATCAGGTGCCTGGATACTTGATCTAATTGCCAGTTGTTTCAAGCTTTGTTGACAGTTGTGGTAAGTTGTTGCTGTTGTTATATATTTGTTTAAAATTTACAAATCTATAGTTTTATTAGGAGGTTGATGAAATTTGCACACTTGACTTAAGGTACTTCAACTCAGTGTGTGAGTTTTTTTGCGTAAAAATCTACAGTTTTATTCGGAGATTGATTAAATTTTACACACTTGACTTCAAAACAACTAACTTTCTTTGACCTCTCCAGCCGGATTTTTTCGACCCATTACCGCCTCACACCTGACCTAAAGATTCATTCCACTCATCATTTTTTTCTCTTTTTCTCTCCTTTATTTCCTTGAAATACCCCCTACACAGCACTTCCAAAGATGGCAAAGGCTCTTAGGGAAATTGGTCACTAACCATATGAGATTTCTAAAAATACCCCAAACCCACTTTTCCACAGTTTAAAGCAGAATTTGGATACTTCTACTTGAAATTTTGCAAATATGACATTCAAAATAAGAAGAAATTTTCTGTCATATCTGTTTTGTAAAATCCCTGTGCAGGGCCAGGGCAACACCGGAGACTTCAGCTAGTTTTATTATTAAACAACACCAAAACTGTTGCATCTAATAAACACGATTGCGGTCAAAACAAACTGCACCTAATGCATTGGCGGACACATTTCCCAACATTAGGAGCGCAGTAACGTCTTATTCTGAAATAGACCAGAGTTTTACATTAGTTTATTGTACCAACAAACCGACTGGAGGCAAAGTGGATACCGCTTTCTTACGCACGAAGTGTCGCCTTAAAGAGCAAACTATATGGCAACGCTTTGTAAGTTATTAAGCTCCTTTGTTAACTTAATTCATTGAGGAAAATGATAAGGTTTATTTAGTAAATGCCTAGTTAAAAACATAGAAAATACACGCAGTTATTCTTTTATTATTTAACTTCATATTATTTCTTAGTCTTGTCACTCCCGAAAGACAAACATAATAATTAATAAAATATTTTTCTTTATGTCAAGTAATTATTTTGACAAGGTTCTATAGTACGCCAATATTTACACTTCAATTTGGGAGGCGGGTTTAGGTACCGCCGCCCCGAGAATCATAAGTCACAAGAAGTGGTTAGTTATGTATGGTGATTTAGTAGGGGTGCCCGCGTTCATTGGGTGAGGTGTGTTCAGGATGGGCCTGCCCGCCAGCTGTGTGGCATGCTAGATCAGGAGAGGCTGGTTTGGTTAGACCCTTTGACCTCTCCAACTGGTCTCTTGATGCTCATCGCCTTGCGCCGCAGTGGGAGGGATATATTCGTATGTAGTCCTGGACACACTGATCCCTAGATTCCTATCCTTTACCTTTTCAGAACTTCCTCTCCTTCCTTTTCTTAAAAAATACCCCCTACACAGCATCCCAAAAGACGACACAGGCCACGAGGGAAATTATTTTCCTCAGGGCCTCGTGTTTGTGGTTAATGTAAAAACCAAAAAACACTTCTTAGGTGATCTACATAGATGGGTGACCTGTATTTATGTCTCGGTCTGTCTTCGTACAGATTTTTATCGTGTTTAATTTTACTCCAGTTTAGTCCTAGGTAGTTACCAACCAAAAAAAAGATTTTTATATGCCAAAGGGGCAAACTTAATCAATTGTGATCGTGATAATATTTTGAGACTTTTCATTAATGTTCAACTTTTGCTTGATACTTGCTTGCTCTAGGCCAGGGGTCTCCAAACTTTTTAACCGGAGGGCCACATAGACTACTCCAGTGAGTTCGGAGGGCCAAAACTGTTTTAATTTCTAGACACCCATATTTTCGTCCACGGGGGGGGGGGAGTAAAAGTAAAAAGCGGAGAATAAAATTTCCAGGGATCATATTTCTTCATAAATCATTTCACTCCAATCTCACTCCAATCCCCCAGATATGACGTGAAATCCGTTAAGTTGGCAACACTGCGCTTACGCTAGTGTTCAATTACTAAATTGTGTTGTATTGTATTGTCACAACTGCGACGCTTGCGACATAGATTATTTTTGTAAGAACCTCCCCAACCTAAAATTTCGTAGATAAGCAAGGAGTGAACAAGCGTATTCTGCGTATTATACTTATCACTAAGCTTTGCCTAGCATGTAAATAAAACCAAGATACTATCATTCTGAGTTTTTTATCCACCTTATCACAATCACAATTAAAACAATAAGACCAGGGGGCGATTTCGCCACGTTTCGTTTCGCGCGTATATTGCATCCAGAAGGAGCGTGAAACGCGCGAGCATTTGGAACCATTCCTTGTCACAATTTTGCCGCTCCATTTCCCTTGATACGTGTACTCGCTCTGCAGTTCCCGCGTAAACTGGACGTAAGTCTGGCGAACTACACACGATTTGCGCCCGTATTTTTCGCGCGATACTTGTGGACGCAATGTATTGGTGCCCAGTACCTCGCCAATGAGCATATATATTCGCACGAAAAAATTCGCGGTGAATTCGCCCCTTCTGAGTAAGGTCTTAGCTATTAGTTGTCGCTGGCCTGATTGATGAAAATGGTCATAAGATGTCGCGGGCCGGATGGATGACACTGGCGGGCCGGACACGGCCCGCGGGCCGTAGTTTGGAGACCCCTGCTCTAGGCCATGCATCGAACGCCCCTCACAATCAGAACGGAGCAACATGGATTTTTTTCTTTGGAAATTTTTGGCTTTGGAAAATTCAATTGATAAAATTCTTTGGCTGGCTAAGTCGTCCATCACGACACAACCAACATTTTCCGCTTACTGCGCTTCTAGAAGAGGTGCCATAAAAAAATAAACTCCCGCCACGCTTCTGAAAAATACCTAAAATTTATGAATTCCTCTTGTCAAACTATGTCATTCCTCTAGTCAAACTATGCTGTGCAAGAGCATTTGTTCTGCCTTGTGGTATCTTGCTCAAGTCGTGGCGACGACTGCGGCTGTGTTTTGTTAATAATATTCTTATAAATTATCAAAAAATATCAATAAAATCTCAAATCGTAACTGAATCCGCACAAGAGTCCTAACTGCTCCCAACCGTCTGGAGCCAGTGAGACTAAGACATCCCCAATCAGGCTGTGTTGTGAGGCTGAAGGTAGTGGTGTAGAAAGGAGATGGGGAGGAGGAAGGTGGGAAAGTACCTTGCACCAAACACGGCCAAAGCCATTTCAACCAACGTTTCAATTCTGAATGGTGGTCTTACATCAGGGCGAAACTGAAAGAATCTTCCATTCTAGAACGTGCAGCAAATATACTAAACAATTATTTTAAAAATAGTGAATTATGAATTTTCACACAAAACACAAATTGATCAAGTAAAATTTGATTGCGCATTCCGGGATTTCACCTCCAGTTTGCTAGTTAAGAGCCTTACCCCTCGACCACGGAAGCCGTCAAGTTATTTCAAAAATTAAATTATTATTTTGAAAATTTCAGAAAAATCGGAAAAGTTTTAAAAATGTAAATTTTTCATTTATTTAAGACACCATCTAGTTAAGTAAGAATCTTGCGATCGTGCATAAAGATAACAGCCAAAAAAAAAAAATCATAATGAAAACGAAGAAAGATAACGTTGGTAGTTCTTAGTCGACGAATGTTACCGTTAAATATGACTCAAGGCGACAATATTTTTATCAAAAAAAAGTTCTGATGTTACAGTTTCTAAGATATAAAATTTTCTTTCAAGAATCGCTAATATTGCCTTAAATGATTAATGTATAACTGTTTCAGTAATTAATTTACAAGGTTGTTAATATTCCATATGACCATGGGATACCATAATCATATTACTATTATTTAGTGATCTCAAGTCTCAGTGACTAATGTTCGGAGGAACACCGCGGCGTTTTCATGACAACGCATTGTAAATATTATTACCACTTATAACGTTTTATATCGTAAATACGATCTCTCTTTTGTGGTCGCGGTATTTCAAAAATAAACGGCAAAGCCGTAAAGTGTTTGGTGAATAAACCTTTCACTTACCCGAGTATTCAGATTTTAATGTGACTTATTTTATTGTGTAACTTAAGGTGTGGGCCCTGAAGAAAATGTTAGGGATAAAATTATAATATTATATATCTCCGGCAATATTCGTGGAAGCGCTGCAATAAAAGTGGTTCAATATTATCAATAGTTTAAATATCTAAAATGGATGATTTTAGATATTTTTTTAATATACTGGTGTTTTATACATTGTTCAAATTTTTTGGAGTTTATTACAAACAATACCAATCACAAAATGTTAAATCCTTTTGTACGCTTATTTGAGTCGAAAGCAACTGCCGATGACTATGTAGTAACTAAATATCTACCAAAAGTAATGTAAAAGAAATTCAATAAAATTTTGAGATAGTCATAAGATTGTGCTTAACATATTATAATACCATTCTCTCTGATGTAGGTATCTTCAGTAAATATATATTAAAATAGTGAAAATAAATATGAAATTAATATAAAACATCCACATATTAAATGTATTCATATCCCAACTAAACCAAACTACATAAAATGTATTGATATATTATGGGGTATATCTTGTTGTAATTATATACATGATTTTAATCAATGATGTTCTCGGACCACATATCATAGCTCACTTCAGCAAACTACAAACTCCTGGGGTCTTATCATCAGACCATGTGAACAGTTTAATGAAAGAGATGCATTGTTAGCCAAGTTCATTATAAAAAGTAAACTGGAGTAAGCTAGTGGTATTGTCTCCACACCAAACTAAATATATAAATATGCTGGAGAAATCAAGAAAAATCCTCAGTTACATCTATATGCGGACGCATGGAACTTATCCTAGGTTCATGCACCACATAGACTTACTGGAGACAACAAATAGATAAAACCTAGAAACTAGACTTTGTGCAATTCTTGCAATACTTATAAGTAATAACACTATTGATAGCTCTTCTAATGCTAAGGCTTACACGTACCCGATAACTTCAGCCGTAGTCGTCGCCATGACTTGTTCACACGGCAGAACAGTTGTTCTAGCACAACATAGCATGACACGAGGAATGGTACTATTGAATGAAATTTCTGAAATAAAGGATGTATTTAATTCCTGTTTAAATAGCCTCCGGACTTTTTTGTATTATTAAATTATTATCTTCCAAGATGTTAAGAGTGTTAATTGGATGATTAATCTGTCATACAGTAAACCTTACTAATAAACGTGTTTTAAATTTTAACCACAGTTGCTTAAAATTTAAAACACATAAACTATTAATGTAAGGTAAATGGTTGTTATCAGCTGTAAAAAGAAAAACAAATTTATTAGTAAGGGGGATAAAGTATTAGTATATTGTTGAAATATGTAGGATTCTTATTTAAGAAAATTGCACATTTATAAAAAAACCATATTGTAAACAGTGGATTGCCCTAAAATAAAAATATAATAAAAATAGTATTTCGTAATACTCTCTTTATTCCTTTATCAGAGTGGAAGATACTACCAGTATCGCCCTGGTGTAAGACCATCATTCAGAATTGAAACGTTGCTCCAAATGGCTTTAGCCGTGTTTAGTGACTAGATCTGAATAGCCAGGTACTTCCCCACCTTCCTCTTTCCCTTCCCCACTTACCTTCAGCCTCACAACATCCCCCAATTGGGGATGCCATAGTCTCACTGGCTCCAGACGGGAGCAGTTGGGACTCTTGTGAGGTATTCACTATAAAAAATAAAAAAAATCAAGTTTATTTAGTCCAACACAACTAGGTTCCAGCCCATGGACACCTGTTTATTTTTATCAAATAAAATAATTCACGCTATATTTTTATCAACGCAATTCTGCTTCACAATATCCAACCTCTGATAATTTGCATAAAAACTAATCAAACATTAAATAAATACCATGAAATATAAATCATGTTAGTTATTGTGCACCGAAGTGTATATCTGTTGCCATTTGAACCAATTGTGACATGTTTTATTCGAATTTCAACAACATGATCGCATAACAATATTCATTTCTAACTTCTAACGTTTGTTTGCTGATTTGTGGGTTCATTGTTTCACACTTTAGACTCCTGACAAGAACAGTATAAGGGTCTTAAACGATGAATTCAAATGCTACACGCCTAACCGATAGTCTAAATATCATAGGAATATGTTTAAATCACAAAGCAGAGATTGGAAAACTTTTTATCTTTGTACATAATCACGTTTCACAACAGATACATAAATTGTATTCAACACCCCTGTTTGGTTTTGAAATAACAATATGCATAGTTCTTACCGGAATATAATTTATCCAGTTCCCACCTATCTCCAACCATCACCTTGCTGGAAAAGGATTTGAAATTTAGAACAATGACAAGAACGCTTTGCAAATTACGAGGGCAATTGTTTGGGAAAAAAACAGAAGTTTTGAAGTACTGGAAGCGAGTTGTTTTGTGGTTATCGTGTACATAATATTTGAAAAGAAGGAAGTATTGAAAGTGCTGAATATAGTTTAAGTATTTATTCTTTGTGTTGTGGTGACGTTACCTTGAGGTAAAGCGGAGGAAGTTTAATACATTTTATTGTATTGTTTGCTGCTTCGTGGTAAGTGATTGTTATCCCCTTTTCCTTCTTTTCATTCCTTGTTTCATTTCTACACGTATGATCACCCAATTCCAACAAAAATAATTATTTTCTACACGTATGATCACCCGATTCCAACAAACATAATTTTTTCCTACGCGTATGATCACCCAATTCCAACAAACATAATTCTTTCCTACACGTATGATCACCCAATTCCAACAAACATAATTCGTTTACAGTCCATAATTCATGTTCATCTGAAGCTGTAATTCGGAATCAGTTGCGGATGCAACAACCTTTCTAATCCCGATGACGGCCTCCGTGGTCAAGTGGAACGTTTCTCGACTAGCAATCCGGAGGACACAGTTTCAAATAAATTTTATTTGATTGATTTGTGTATGTTCACAATTTAATCATTAAAAATAATGTAAGGTATATTTGCGGCACGTTCTATCATGCATTCATATAATAGTATTACTCTCAGTCTCGCCCTGCTGTAAAACCACTATTCAGAATTAAAACGTTGCTTGAAATGGATTTGGCCGTTTTTGGTGACAATATCTGAATAACCAGGTACTTCCCCGAATTTCACTTCCCCATCTCCTACTTTCAGCCTCACAACGTAACCCAATTAGGGATGCCATAGTCTCACTGGCTTGGCGGTTGGAAGTGCGGCAGTCACATTTAAAAAAATTCTTTCATAATTTTAAAGTACGCCTACCTATCCTCCATTCAAATAATCCATTTAATTTTTCAAAAAAAATTTTTTTGTGTGTTTGTTTGTTGATATACTTGTTTTTTTTTAAAAATAATATTCACTCCTGAAATATACTACACGGGACTTTATGTGTGTGATTGCTCTAACGTGTCCACATTCCCAAAGAATAATAAATAATATTAAATTAATACAATACTTACGTAGAATCTGAAAAGTTACGAAGTGTGTATTTTTGCTGTCTAAAGATTCCAATTACGTTATATGCTTGTCGCTTTCTAACTCTAAATAATTAAAAATTGTTCATATCAGACTATATTTTAAAGTTACATCCCTTATTTAAACATCTTATCTTAAACGAGTACCTTATGTTCAACTTCACGAGATTTTTTTTCATTTAAACCTCGTTAAAATATTAATGAATGATTGCTTTTCGTTACATAACTGGTACGATGAAAGAATTTAGTTATGAAGATTAATTTGTAGAACTGCATTTAAATTTTATATTTTTTTTGGTATATTCAAAAATGTTGTTATTCTACTTACAAAATAATACTTATTTGAAAAAAGTTCTGATGTCTAATTACTATTATTACGCGTGACAGCTGTTTCGCCTTCTGAAGGCTTTCTCAGTTACGTCGACATTATCAAGACAATATCAGTTTGATAATGCCTTCAAAAGGCAAAACAGCTGTCACGCGCCATAATAATTACACAGGAGAACTTGTTTACACATATTTTGCTTTTTGTTAATTGAATAGTAATATTATTAGATGTATAAAACCAATGATAGACCACTGTTATTCTTCGGTTATTGCCGAGTTTGCTTGTGCCTTAGTTGCATACTACTGGTGTCAACTGTTCCGTGGTTTTTATTCGCCCATTGTTTCTGTGTAGCATACGTCGTTTACATAATAATAATAAGGTAGTAGTAATAATGTAATAGTAGTGTAGAATATTTTGCACAAATTCGTAGAAAGTTGGACACGAAAATAATGTTGTATTTTTAAACACTGACAAAAAAAAAAACATAAACTTTAACATAGGTAAGCAATAGCGGTAGGTCGCAGTGTTTATAACAATTTTCGTTGTTCCAAAACAATAAAATTTTGGTATTTTTGGATCAGAAGATTAGTTATAAAAATTAATAGGCATAACTTTAACCAAAATCCAAACTTGTAGTTCTTTTTATAAAAGTATATTTTATTTAGTTTTAAAATTTAACATTTTGTGTCTAGTGTAGATCTATTCAAAAACTACTACAAAATATTCTATTTCTTACTTACTAATATTTGGACTTCATAACGTTGAGACATAACCCATGAAAAACATTTGACTTCCTTTACATTGAAAGGGAGTTCATTGAATTCATTGATTTATAGACAGACGAAATGCAAGTCGCTCGAGATAAAAGATACGCTCAGTCAATAAAATATTGAAGTGGTATTTTAATGCAATCTGATATTTCGCGCTGGTGATCTATTAAAATTAAATTAATTCTAAATGCAAATTGAAAAGCATGATTTGTTGGTTGGTTTAAAAATCATTAATATTAACCAACGATTTCTAAAGGGAAAAAAAACACAAAATATAAAAATATTAATGGAGCACTTCTAATCAATTAATATAAGACTGTATTAACGTAGATGACGACGATTGGGCACCTTGTACTAGTACGTGTTACGCACACGATAAATTATGGAAAACAAAACGTTTATTTCTAAACACAGAATGGGTATGTATCTCACCACGTAAATCATCTAATCTGCTTTTATCTGTCAATCCGAAAGCATGTAATACGTAATACTGCTGTACCTAGATTATGCAAGTAAATTAAGAGCACACGTGTAAGCTGTGAGATTTTTACAGATGACGAGAGGGAAGAAGAAATAAGGTGGTTAAAAGAGCCCCTTGCTATTAAGATCAGGTGGATTCAACTACGTTGACTAAATTTTTTGCTTCATAATATACTCGCTTCTGTTCCGATCTCATGGAAAGATCCCTGGGACGTTTCCTTACATTTCATTTTTTTCTAAAAACGAAATTTCAAAGGTAATTTTGGTTTTGATTTATCAACTAACAAAAAATTATTTTTATACGTGAGGTCTACAACTGTTCACAATACTGGTCGATAGTATCTCTTAAGTAATAGAATAATATAGTGTTGCACGAATTAAATTAGTAATGTTAATTAAAATATTAAAAAAAATTAAGTCAAACACGCCCTCCGTTATTATTTTAACAGTGTGTAACTATGCTTGTGTGCGTTGCATAACCGTTTAATGTAATTCAATCACATTTAATACAAATAACACCGTTACACTGTAGTAAGTAAGTCATGGAATGTAGTGTAATTTATAATAAAATATGCGTTGTATTTTTATAACCATTCTTGAACGTCTTTTAAATGATTTTAAATTAAAACGTAAAAAAAAAATTATATTTCGCCAATTATTTTGAAATCGCGAATACCTTTCATACCATTATTTTTTTGTGACCCGCTACAAAAAATACATTATAGCTCCCCTTTTAATCCTCTTCACAAGGTCGTCAAAACAGTTGGCGAAATAGTTTTCCTGGCTGTAGGTAGATACTCAGTAACAGAGGAACTATTGCAAGTCTCGTTTTATATAAAAAGGTATTATATACCGTAGGTATTCTGAAGTCAACCAGAACAGCATCTTTTTCACGAGGAAAACAAAACACGTCCTCAATGATAATAATATTAATCGAGAAAGCAATAAATCTCGCGGTTTGATTAAGGACGTAGCGCCAAACTGTCAAGGATTAAAGGTACCGCCTCTGTGACCTTCACAACGGTGATTTGGCATCGTTAATGACATTAATGTACCTTTAAAATCAATCTTTGGCTTATATTCCTTAGTCTATCAGTGAGTGGGCAGGGCTTGATCCATTTTTCAATTTCAGTTCGTGCAATGTGAAATAATTAAACTTACATGCAATAAAATACTCATTGAGATTAATTTGTTCTTATTACAGAGCTCACGTTTACGGGGCTAATGTTGATGTCAAATAGCCCATTTGAACTGGTTAGTTTATCTTAAATCCTGAAATTAATTCTGAACAAACAGTTTTTTCATTTTATATGTGCCAGTTCAATATTACACTTGATCGTGTGAGCCGATTGAAGATGGTTTGTGTATACTGGAATTATGGTTTTTTTGCCATTATAAATATTTCGTAGCGAGAGAGTTAGAGTTTTTTTGTTTCTTCTTTTGATTTATAGAGCCGAGAATATTTAAGGAAATACCTACTTGTGGTCTAACTTTTTAAAGCGCCCTTAAAGTTTAGCAAAAATTTTTCAAGTTTCAGTTTAGCAAATTTTTCAATTTGGTAGGCGGGAATGGGTACCGCCGCCCTGGGAACCATTTATTGGATTACCAACACCTCTGCCACAGGTCACCCCAAGTGGTTCGCTACGTTTGGTGACTTAGCAGGGGTGCCCGGGTTCATGGGTTAAGGTTCGCCCAGGCCTTGGTGGCGGGTGCGTCGGCCCACCTTCTGCGTGGCGGGCCGGTTGGGAGATGCTGGTTGAGGGAGACCCTTTACAACCGGTTACCGCTGTCCGGGCCGCTCGATAGTACAGGGGCCCGACCCTCAGGCTCACGACTAAGGGTGGGCTGCCCCATCAGCGAGTGAAAAAACCCCGCCACTGCTGTTGTGCCGGTTCGTGACCGGAGGGGACCCAGCAGCAGCGTTTGGGGCGCATTGGATGCCCTCTCCAGCCGGACTCTCCCAGCCTATCGCCTAGCACCGCAGTGGGTGGGCTGGAACCAAACGCTCATCACTCCTGGACAGCCTGAACCCCAGATTCCTACCCACCCCTCATACCTTTCCTTTCCAGACCTTTCCTTTCACCTCCTACCCTTATAAAAAAAAAAAAATTCATGAACATACAACACAACAATTTTAACATCGTTACAGCGGCGAGTAGCAGGCGTCCCCGGTACGGGCCAAAACTGTTGGTAAATTTTGCCAACATTCGCGGCCTGCACACAAATTTAAATTCCGTCCATCACCATCTTTTGTCCCAACGTCCCAACCTCTATAGTCGAGCTGACGTCAACTGTGTGCGACTATTGAGTCTGGAAAACTCCAGATTCGACGTAATGTGGGTGCGCGTCAATCTTGCCAGTACGGCAAGATTCTACGCATGTCTATACCGCTCACCGAACCATAGCGAATCAGACACTTCCGAGCTCTTCAAACATTTGAGCGATACTATTGATGATCTCTTGCCCCGCTACCCTTCGGCCGAGTTTGTTGTTCTGGGGGACTTCAACGTTCATAACGAACCATGGTTGAAGTTCTCAGGCCCAACGGACTCGGCTGGCCGACAGGCGGAATCCTTTGCCATTTGCTACGGATTAGAGCAATTGGTTCAGGAGCCTACAAGGGTTCCTGATGTCCAGACTCACCGCTCCAATCTGTTAGACCTATTCTTAACTACTGTGCCACACGGTTATAAGATTGACGTCACAGCGCCTCTGGGATCATCTGACCACTGCCTAGTGACGACATCAATCCCCGCTAGCCTCAGACCAACTAATGAGAGGCTGAGGAGAAAAGTGTGGCACTATAGGTCAGCAGATTGGTTCGGTATGCGGGCCCATTTCAACGCTTTTCCGTGGTCAGCTGTTTGTTTTCGGACTTCGGACCCTTCAAGATGTGCCCAGGAGATTGGTGAAGTCATCAAATCGGCGATGGATGGCTTCATACAATCGACTACTAAAGAAACTGGTGTGGGCTCAAAGCGGTGGTTCAGTCGACAATGCTCCGAAGCAGTTCGACGAAAAAATGCGGCTTACCGAGCCTACAACACATCTCGAACGCCCGAAAGCAGATCAGCATACAACAAATCGGCAAAGGAATGCAAGAGAATCATCAATAGGTCAAAATTCGAACACGACCTGCAGATCAGCAAAAAGCTGGCTGCCTGCCCGCATGGCAGCAGAGCATTCTGGTCGCTTGCGGGCTCAATAGGTCGAAATTTTTGCAAACCCAGTTTGCCACCTCTTACCAGACCTGACGGCTCACTAGCAAACACCGCCACCGAAAAGGCTAACTTATTAGGGAAAATGTTTGCGGAAAACTCGACCCTCGACGACGGGGGTGCTGTTCCGCCGTCGGTTCCTCACTGCGGCTTCTATATGAAAAAGCTGAGGATCCGGCATCGGGATGTACTCCACGTCATACGGGGGCTCGATGTTAACAAAGCTAGTGGACTTGATGGAATACCTGGCCTGGTATTGCAGAGGTGTGCTGCGGAAATAGTTCCAGTTTTGACAAAGCTCTTCAAAATGTCCCTGAAGTGTGGCACTGTGCCCTCTGGTTGGAAAAAAGCGGTAATTCACCCTATTCCCAAGAAAGGTGACCGCTCCAACCCGGCCAACTACCGCCCCATAGCGATCACATCAGTTCTGTCCAAAGTGATGGAACGTGTGATCAACGACAAACTGCTCACATACCTCGAGAAGAACAAAATTATCAACGACCGTCAATACGGATTCCGGCGGAACCGCTCGTGCGGTGATCTTCTCGCGTATATGACGCATGTTTGGGGGCGATGCCTGGAACGTCACGGTGAGACCCAAACGGTCGCACTAGACCTATCCAAGGCCTTTGACCGGGTCTGGCACCGAGGACTTGTCAACAAATTGCATTCTTACGGACTTCCCGCATCCCTGTGTACGTGGATTGCTGACTTTTTAAGGGATAGGTCGATTCAGGCGGTTGCTGACGGTTTCACCTCTTCCTCGCACTCCATAAATGCTGGCGTCCCACAGGGATCGGTTCTGTCTCCGACTTTGTTTTTGTTGCACATCAATGACCTTTTGACATGTGCACCGATTTATTGTTACGCGGATGACAGTACAGTTCATGATAGCTTTTTGTTTGACAAGCCCCCAAAGGGCACACAAACTCCAACGGCTCGGAGGGCTTTGAAGCAGAGAATGGACGGTTATCTCGAGAGTATTTCCTCCTGGGGTAAAAATAATCTCGTCGAATTTAATGTTTCAAAGACCCAATCCTGTCTGATTACGTCTAAAAGGGATCCAAATGATAATCTAGTCTCCTTCAACGGAAGCAATCTTCCGAACAGGCCTTCCATTGATATGCTTGGTGTAACTATAAGTGACCAGCTCAGGTACGGGGGCTCCATCGAAGCCAGAGTAAAGTTGGCCTCTCAGAAGCTGGGCGTACTGTACAGGGCCCGCAGATACTTTAATAGTACACAACTGCTCACCCTGTACAAATCGCAAGTGCGCCTTCGAATTTGGCAGCCATCTCTGGTCTGGAGCCCCAAAATACCTGAAAAAAACCCTTGACTCTGTGCAGAAACGGGCGGTCCGTTTGATAGATTCCCCAATATTAACAAACGGACTGCAATCTTTAGAGCACAGGCGTCAGGTAGGTATGCTGTCCTTGTTCTATCGGTATTACAATGGAAATGCTCTGAGGAACTAGCGTCATTGATCCCTTCGGCACCGGTGCGTAGTCGGGATACACGCCAAACGCGCGCCCAACATTTGTACACAGTTGACACTTGTCACATGAGAACGGGTCGCTTCTACGATTCGTTCTTAAGTTCAACAGCTCGGCTGTGGAACGAACTGCCGGCCTCTGTGTTTCCTCCCTCCTACAACACGGGACTCTTCAAGACCCATGTTCACTCCTTCCTCTCCAAAAAAAGACCCTCCACACAGCATCCCCAAAGATGACATAGGCCCCGAGGGAAATTATTTTCTTCAGGGCCTCCTGTGTGGAGTAAATATAAAAATAAAAAAAAAGTCATAGAAACTCAACTAAAATAATTATATTTTGATGGCAAGTAACATACCATTACATCGTTCACATTTCATTGAAGGCCTCAGCACGGGTAAGCCACCCAGTGAGGCCAACTCTAGATAACTCTGAAAAGTAAAAAATATTGTACCAAAATAAAAAAATGTATACTGTTTGGTAAATAAAATAAAGAATAGTTATCTGTTAGTCGAGCAATTTTTTCAAGAGCTTCCCAGTATAACAGTGCCTTTGAGGTGATTTTTCCCCAAATCGACAAATTATTAACATATTATTATAATAACGTGAACAATATCGTTATAGTTTTTCGTTAGGAGTCGGGCATACTCCATTATTTTAAAGATATTCTAAAAAAATTTACATATTTGGGGGAGTTGGATGATATCGGCATCATATACAATTTAGTAGTTGATTTCGGAGAAGGCGACTTTAACCTATAGATTATCGAAGACCCTCCGATAGAAGGCCATGTAAAAACTGTTTAAAAGGGAACGCAAATCCACTCACAAAAGTAGCGCCCATAAATTATTAAAATGGGTCTAGGGAGTAGCGACACGAGTTCGAAATTAAGTTATAAATTCTTGTAGCTGTAAACTGTAAGTAAATTACTTAATTTCGTATAAGTGTTGGTGCATACGCCTCCCTTTAGTCGAGTAGGAGGTAGCCAAAATGTCAAGTTTGCTAAAATCATTCCATAACCGCTCTGATACGTGCCGTAATGATTTATGGTTATCCGCCATGTTATCATGATTACAAATTGAAATATAATGCGGGTAATGAGGTATTCCAAAGTGTAGTGCTTGCAATCAGAATGAACAAAAAACCACAAATCAAAACACTGAGCGTGAAAAACTTATCGTTCCCGCTTAAAAAACAATTAAATTACCGTTGAGATCAGATAGTGTTGAGTGAGTTAACCGGATTGCTTTTCTGTATTAACACCATTATGGTTTTGGAAATCGAACTCATAAATTGCATTGCGTAAGTAGCGAATTATTCCTACCACTTTGTTCTGTGTCAATTCTTTGTTCGTTTGCTTTAAAACGCAACAAAATACTGCGTTGTTTGCAGCGTTCGATGAATATTCACCGAAGCGATAAGAATTATGAAATCACTTTAATTAAACGATTATTTTAAAATGATATTTTAATCTTCAACTTTTTTTGAAAAAATAGGTGGCGGAGCCAGGATTTAAATCCGGAACATTTTACTATCCGGTTAACCGATGTGCACGGAGAAAAATGACTTATTTTAATTTTATTTATTTCTGTACAATATTTACAGTGTTCACATAATTATGTATATTTGTACATGATATATTTCAAGCTTATAACTATAATATGTAGTGTGTAAGGTAGGTTTGAGAAGGTGATACTGTATGTGAGTAATATTGTATGTTTCGTGAACACCTCACTAGGAGAACCTGTGCTGAGGTGTTTACGTGGTTATGTATAGGTATGACAAGTATTTATGTGTTGTAGAAGAAAGTTTTTATTTTTTACAAGTTTTTAATTATTGTTTTTTTTTTTGGTTTTTGTAAATTAAATATTCATAAAATTTTAATGGTTTTTGTAAATTGAATAATATGACTGATATTGAATATTGCTAATTTAAAATTCAGTTCAAATTATTCGTAATCCAGTTAAAAACGGGATTGCAGGCTCTTAACGGATGAATTTAATTTTTATTTTTTATGTGACACTTCACAAGAGTGTCCCTGCCTGTGCAGTGTACAGACAGGGGAACTATGTCACCACCCGGTTGGGTGGCGTTGTGAGGCGGAATAAGGTAGGGCCTGTAGGAAGGGATTTGTTAATGCGGACCTTGATGTGACTCGGATTATACGAGGGAGGAAAAACAGATGCCGGTAGCTCGTTCCACATACGAGCCGACTTACACAAAAACGAGTCGTAAAAACGGCCCGTTCTCATGAAGCCAACGTCAACCGTGAACGGGTGTTCAGTTCGTGTCCGTCGAGTTTCGCGCACGTGCACCGGTGGATGGGTTTTCTAGTAAACTATTAGTAAAATACGAATGTATTATCGTTAATATGTTAAAATTAAAATTTTCGCACTTCGTCATTGTATATAATCAAGGCAAATGCAGTTGCATGAACACGTGTTACCATATTATATATTAGGAATTATAATATCGGAACACGTGTGATATATATTAGGAATTGACTAATAACAGTAAATGGCCTGCAATCCAGTATTTAACCGGATTACCAATAATTTGAAAAAAAATTTAATCAAATAGAAATACTCATTTTTCTCCGTGTGTCTTTCTTTAGAATGGTAGACACTCATACTTATCGCAATCATTATTTGTATAATCCAACTTAAAGTAATCATAACAATGACGAAAATAGGCAATGCCTATTAGGGCGGAGTGAAAAAACTTTTTTTCAAATTTCGTGTTTCCTATATTACCAATGGGTGCCTTGGTAGTACCCTATAAAGTACACAAAATATCATCAAATTCCAACTTCATCTTCAGGTGGCGCACTGACCCTAAAGTTCTACAAAAAATTGTTTTTTTTCAGATTTTGTTAGTAAACAAGCACATCATCTAATCCAGCTTAAACGTCACAAAATGTATTTTAGTTTTAGCCATCTAACTTACCCCTCTTCCCCCCACCTTTTGACACTATTTTGCGTAACAACAGTTGTAGTCAATCAGTAATTAACAGACATTAGCGCGGAGTGCACGTTCGTTGGAACAGCTGCGAAAACTTGATTGTGATTTCTTTGTAATATGCCTAAAACAAGAAAAATTTCTATGTGTTCTATGTTTGGCGGCCCAGAAAAATTAAAAGACAATGTGTTGCCAACTTATTCGGATGTAATGAAGTATTATTTGTGGATTAGAAATGACTTGCAGTGGTTATCAAATGGAAAAGATCCTTCTGTGAAAGATATATGTGAAATAATTGCAATTGATCTAATTACGTTGTGGAATAAAGCGTCTATTCCTATTGTAACTGAACGTCAAATTGTAACTAAACTATCGCAAGTACAAATGCTTAAAGAAATGTCGAGTACCTAAAAAGAAAACTGAATTTTATGAAAATGCAACAAAAAAACTCTTTGATATTGCTGTTTGCAAGTGCATTTGTGTCGATTTTTGTAAATGTTTAGTGAAAATACCCAAGAAAGAGCTAGAATTCCTGCAAGATCAGAGAAGTAGCCGCAAAATGTATATCGGCTCAAAAGATATAGTGGCAACCAAGGCTTTGGAGCGTAGGCAATTACGACTGATGAGGCAAAATAAATTCCTTCAAAAACAGATTGTTGAGAAACCTCTGAGCCCCTCACCAGAGACTTCAGAGACCTCGGATGATAGTGTAAGATTATCAGACAGCAATCAAGATCCAGACTTTTATACACTTTTTCCGGCATACTCCACGCCATCCACATCAAAATCACAAACAAATCAGATGAGGCATTGATTGAAAAATCTTGCCACAGCCTGTGACTGGTGTCTCCGACAGATCAGCATCAACCATCGCCAGTGCAGTTCTTCAAGATATTGGTTTTATTTCTAAACAAGATTTCTCAGAAGTAATAGATAGAAGTAAATTACGACGCGAGCGCCGAAAAGTTCGAGAAGAGTTGCAAAGAAGGCAGATTTCGAGCTTCGGGAGTTCTGACGGTAAAACAAGTGGGTTATATTTTGATGGTCGGAAAGACAAGACCATTGTGCAGGAAAAACATGATAACAAGTACCACAGGAGAGCCATTACTGAAGAACATATTGTTTTGCTCTCCGAGCCAGATTCTCAGTACATTGGCCACGTCGCGCCTCCTTCTGGAACCGCTAATTCTATCAAGGATTCAATTGTAGAGTTTTTAAATTTGCACTTCGGAGATTTATCAACCATTGTAGCCATTAGATGCGATGGAACGGCTGTAAACACGGGCTTCAAGAATGGAGCAATCGCATTGATTGAAAGACATTTAAATAGACCATTACACTGGTTTATATGTTTGTTGCATGCCAACGAATTACCACTGCGTCATCTTTTTAATACTTTGGATGGCAGTACTTCAGGTCCCAATACGTTCGCAGGAGTCATTGGCAAGATGTTACAGCACTGTGAAGACCTCCCTGTGGTAAAATTTGATAAAATTGCGACAGTCTTACCCGATATCGACGTGAAAATTCTAAGCAATGATCAAAAATATCTGTATGAAATTTGTCAAGCTGTAACACAAGGCAGCGTAAAAACTGATTTGGCTAATAAGCAACCAGAAAAGCTGGCACACTCTCGTTGGCTAACCTGTGCAAATGGAATATTGAGACTATATTTAGCAACAAAGTTTCCAACTCATAGTCTGGTTGAGATTGCTACGTTTGTGATAAAAGTGTATGCGCCAATATGGTTCACCATAAAAACAAAACCTCCAAAACAGGCTGTGGAGAGATGTGTGAAGCTGGTCACTGAAGCTAGCTTGGCTGTTTGCGGAAGTACAGCACGCGATGGATATATTCGAGCAACAATAAAATCGAGAAAAGAAATGCCGAAATTCGAAACAAAATTACACTTTTTCTCTGGAATTCAGGGAGCTACCCCATACGCATATGACACGACTGAAGGCTGAAATGATTAAAAAATAAATATATTCTTAATGTTCCTTATATGTTAATGCAAATAATAAAGTTAAATATGATAATAATTTTGTTTTAAATTTTTAAAAAATTTCTAGAATCGATCATTTTTTCAAAATTTCAGGTCCTCTGCGCCACCTGA
Source organism: Hesperophylax consimilis (assembly GCF_061612785.1). Lineage (NCBI taxonomy): Eukaryota > Metazoa > Arthropoda > Insecta > Trichoptera > Limnephilidae > Hesperophylax > Hesperophylax consimilis. Next base: position 7,163,649 of record NC_142836.1, read on the forward strand.
AGATCATATGTCAAAAAAAAATAAAAAATATTTTTCAACAGCTATTTATCTACAGCAACATTAAATGATATAGGGTTTTTGAAATTCGAAGTAAATTTTTTTTCGACCTCTTTCACTCCGGGCTAATGCCTATATTATCGTAGTCGATATGAATAAGAGTATTAGACTATTAATAAAGCCAATCATACTTCCAAGGAATCATTATCAATTTTTTCCTTTAACAGTTTTACTTTCTTGTACAATTCGGCTAGCCTGCCAAACAAGATGGATTGAATAGATATAATGATTGAAATGGAAAATATACCAGAATATATCGCTAAATAGTACACGACAAACGCATTAATTTTGGTGGTTAATGCTCATGTCCACGTTTCAGGTAATAACGTCAACATTATTAAGCCGAGATATTATTCATTCTTTGATTGTGACCACCATAGATCTAAGAAATACCTCAATCTATCAAGTAGTGTAGCCGCACGAGAACAAATTTCGTAACTTGGTTCCTCCATTTCGTCTTTGATTTAAGTTTTTTTTAAATCAAAGTGCGTTGAAATGACCATAAATGAGATAATGTGGGGGCCACCAACAATGATAGATGACTTACCTACATATTTGTAACCGTCCACGTTCAGGCAAATCTTACAATTCTAAAGAGCACAGATGTAACAAAGCGTAGTCTGAGAAATAAAAAAAAAATGTGTTTTAAAACTTTACAGTAATTTTAATTTTTATTTTATATTCTTTAAAACTGCAAAATATTACAAAGAAAACGGTAAGATACTAGTTCAACAATTTACCAAATTTAAAAGGAAAATGGTTTCCAGGCAGTGATTAAAATTGGGTCGCTGAGACGAGAATCTTTCAAGAATCATTGGGATTTTCCTTTTAATACCTCTTCACTAACACAAAATATGTCTATATCCGAATAAATGATCAGGAGCAATACACTCTTCCCCACCGGGAGAACCATTGGCAGGTTGGTTATAGATGCAGGAAGGTAAAATAATCTACGATGACGCTGTCATATGTAGTGAATCAACCTAAAAAGCATATGAATTCAAAACATAAGTAGATTTTTGTATGGTTTTGTTGATTTATTTCGAAGGGTTTTTACCATTCAAAAGCCAATCTCCGGTAAGAGAAGATACAAAAAAGCAGAATTATATGGTTACCGAAAATCTATTACTAAAACTAAATAGTTTTTACGTAAAATTGTTCAATGCTTTGATTCGATTAGCAATCGGGTTTTTTGTTCGATAATCAACAATACAGTTTATTATTTTTATTTTGTTTTACGCCCAGCTGGCTTTTACATAGATTATGCGAAGATAAATGAATAAAACAATGTTTTTTACGTATCCAGTATGTTGCTATACATAGTTTGTTGCTGTTAACGGGATTTCTTATTGTTCGGTCTTATATCCTTACGCATTATGATAAAAACTACATATATCACGTTTATCACACCCTGAAAGAGAGAAGACACATCCATTATAGTCTATTTGATAAACATATTTCTATTATGACAAATGCCATTTACAGATTTTGGGTTTTCCCTCAAACATTGCCTTAAATTTCCTTCAATCAGCTGAGGTATATATATGTTTTTCTCTCCTATTAATATGTCATGCTTTATTATTTGTCACGTGTCCCATTTAGAAAACTATGATACATCTGTTTACGTTCCGCATTTCAAATGCCATCGTTGTAAATTTCACTGTCTACGCATCATTTACGTACAAACAGAATAGAGAAGACAGTCCACTTGACTATACGTTAGTAAAAGTTCATCATCAAAGTTATGTTGCATACTAAACCATTAATTTTAACATCATCTATCTGGTTTCATGGTTTCTAGTTTTTGGCCTCGGTTTACCCATAGATGGGGTTAGGTATACGTCTCCGTTCTGTCCAAAAATATAAATTGAATAACAAATTTTGTCAAGGAGACGTCTCGTTACTGGTGCAGACATTATTCATTAAAACATTTATCAATCTTCAAAACGCCTTTAAATCTGGGTCACTAAGATAAGGCTCGAATGGAGACCCCCTGTGAGCACTCGACCACGCCACAAAGGAAATCTAGATACATTTGATCAAACAAATCATGACTGATGCTCTATACGTCGTGTCGATTAGGCACCTTCTCTAAACATGGATTAAGTTTAAAATAGAAACACATAAAAAATGTTTTTTAAAAAAATCAACAAAAACAAGTTGATTTTAACGCTGTAGTTTCAAATAATAAATCAATGTATAAACCATGACTGATTCGATTTAAGTGTTATTTATAAAATCTTTGAAAACGTTATAGGTAAATCTCCAATTTAATGATATTAAGTAATATTTAATGATCAAGGATAAGATAATACCCCGTAGTAAGCGTTTAAAGATGATTTAAAAGGGAGATATGTAATACGAATGTCAGAGGGAGCGCGCCAATAAAAAACGATAATAATTGAGCGAAAATTTAAAAAAAACACGACTCTTTTGAAATAGAGAAAAAACCCTCTACAAATGCATTAGTTGCACTGTGAATTTTTTCATGCCTATAACACATTAAATAAGAGAAAAACGTGTTTTAAATAATTTTCTATCGATGGAATTTCATATAATTAACGTTTCGGCATATCAAATGTATTTATATAAATTATCTTAAAAAATTATATAAATTTTTTTGGAACTTAAAAATGAAAGTTAAGAGTTAACGAAAAATTTGTTATAAATCGCTAGAAATTGGGTATGCAAGAGCATCAGTGATACTGTTCAAACAAAATTCTTACTGCCTTGGGTAGAGATATGGAATGGGGTGTAGGATTCAATGGCTGTTTGAATGGTGATCTCTGATGAGCCTATTTATTTAATCTTAGAACTAGGTTCAAATATAATAAACTTGATTTATTTTATGTTTTCTTCAATAATTTTAAATTCACTTTGTGGCGCCATTTTAATGCAATGAAAAAATAACTTAATTTTTAAATCACTATTTTAATAAAACATAAACTGACTAATCACCTCGCCGTTTACACACAGGAAGAGAAGACAAACCGCCAAACTTCTTACAAATACTACATTTGGACAATGTAATTTCAACAACATTGCGAATAAAGTATGCAATGATCCAGATAATAAAACAGGACAATTTAAAGATCTAAAAAAATTTAAAACCTTGGCTAAACATTGGATCATCAACAAAGACCGAGCGATAATTAGTCAACTCGCACGAATCCAAATTAAAAGATCTCTAATCTTATTATTGTCATCAAATGAGAATATCAAACTGAATTACATAAATATATCAAATATTTTTTGCTTCAAATTTATCAAAAAAATGTACCTGTCGAAATCAACCTTAAATGTCGGTACCTATTAATAAAACTAAATATTTGTAAATTTCATATCTCGACTCAGGATATTGTAAATATTTGTAAACCCTACTTATATAGACGTGCAATAAATAAACCACTCAGTCTTGGCACACACTCCTTGCCTCATTCACATTCATAAAAATTATCTGTTCACAATTATTTTAATATACCTAAATATAACGATTTATTTTCGATTTGAGAAATAACCTTCACGAAAAATTCTAACTACTATAATTTTCGTAATCGATCTTTTTAGTGGATCTTAAAAATAATATAAGAATCTTGAAGATCAAAACTGGAGAGGAGTATAATTGATCAAGCAATATTAATGCATTCTGAAGTTGTACAGGATGTATCAGCACGTTCTCGAAAGTCGTTAACCAGCTTTTTAACTTTAAGCTTTAACCAGATTCTTGAACATATTTGGGGTAAAAAATGTAGATGTCATTTTGCTGTGAATTGACATTAAAAAAATAAAAACGAACAAATATTTTGCATTATGAAGTATTTTTTGAAAGCTGTAGATAATGATTTCGCGGTGAAAACAGGCTCCGGATACAATTCCCGACTCCAAATTTCGAATAGATTGAATTTCGGAGGTGCGCATTGAGATGTGTCGTAAATCAAACAGTTCTGTCTGGAATGGGTAAAAGTGAGCTTGTAACGCCGACGGGAAGATGTTAATCGAAATTACACTGTCAATCGTTTGTTTTATTGTTCCGTTACAAAGAAGGCTGAGTTTATCAAAACTATTAAACTTTTGTCCAAATCTTAGACATACGAATAAGTTTTGTTGCTACTATTTTTTTAACGTAGAAACGATACTACAATTATCGATACTGGATTCAAATATTATTCTAAACCTACCGTTCCATAGATATAAACGTTCTAAAATATATTGTGAATCTTACAGGCAATATTTCCATGAACACAAATATTACATCTCCTTCAAACATATAATTTATATTTATGCCAAACAAAGTCCATGCCAAAGTATTGTATTTACATCAGATACAAATAATTCTTATATCTACATCACAAAATCTAAATTTAGAACGATAACAAATTTTTTCAATTTATCAATATTATTATTTATGGAGATACAATATTTTAACACTACGCCATAGATGTGTTCTGTTCTTCATACTTCTTTACTTTATGTATGCACACACTTCGGTTTACATCAAATTACTGCTCTAAATGACCTCTCTTCTATATATGTATTCTGTAAAAGCTCGAGTTGGGATCACCGATTAAACTGAGAAAGAAATGTACCAAGAGCAAATAAAAGTTAAGCTACAATTTACAAACATTTCCTTTATTGAGATGTGCCGGAAAGAACATTCCAATACGAGATTATCTGTCACCATTTATCATGCGAACTGATATTAACGTGTGTAAAAATTTTATGATAACAGCATGGCTTAAATGAAGACATATTTTAATTATAAACCAAAATTATTATTTGCATGAAATTGCTCGTGAAATCATTCGGAAAAAAATCACCGATGAAAATAATACATCAAATTTCATCAGTAAATTGAGATCGATTTTGTTAAATACCGGTTGTCTTTTTTATTCTGAAACTTGTTTAAAAGAGACACTGAAATATGAAATGTTTATGAATATTAGCACTTACCTACTTGAAAATTGATTATAAAATTTTTAAGATATTAATTCAAAGCTGTTATCCAAGCTGCAGTTTCAGATTTATTTCTTTATTTATAATATTTTAAAATAATAAAAAAAAACTACAAAAGCAAAAGGTGGCTAATATTATGCATACCAAAAATAGTGCAACAAAAACTAACACGTGTATGTCCATATTTAGTTCAAGTAAGGCTAGATATAAATTAATTCAGACGGCCTCCGTGGTCGAGGGGTAAGGCTCTTGCGTAGCAAGCCGGAGGTTGCGGGTTCTAATCCGGGCTTGCCCATGTATATTTTATTTGATTTATTTGTGTTTTTACATTTTGATTATTTCACAATTTACGCGTTTAAAATAATAAATTGTATTCATTTTTGGAATAACTCAATTAGTAAAACCTCAAGTTTTAATATTTATTGCGCTCCGGCAAGGCGAGGGTTCTGGGTTCAAATCCTAGATGTGACCGTATCTTTTTCTGTTTTAAATTTTCGATTTAGAATCGCTAACATTGTCTTCAATAATCTAATAACATATATCATATTTGCGGCACGTTCCAGAATAGAACATACTCTCAGTAACGCCCCAGCGTAAGACTACCATTAAAAATTGAAATGTTGCTTGAAATGGCTTTCACCGTGTTTAGTGACCAGATTTGGACAGCCAGATACTTCCCCACCGTTCTCTTTCCAATATTTTTAACCCCCCTAATAGCTTGAGCCTCACAATATCCTCCAATTGGGGATGTCATAGTCTCACTGTGTGATGGACCAAGGTAGACCACCCAAGGAAGATGGCACAACCCGCCATGGCAGAGACCTCCATCGGGAAAAGCACGTATGAATCGAAGGAAACTGCATATTTGGCTGAGGATTCTTCTACCAAGAATGATCAGAGGAATTGAATTGCCCAATCGGATTACAGGAAGAGAGAAGGAGGTGTAACTTTTCACAGGAAAAAGGATATGCTAAGAGAGGGGTGGGGTTAAGCTTTGATTTATACGACGTCGACCTTGAAAACATTCCCATCTAATTTTTAGGTGAACGTACTACTTAAGACCACTCAAAAATCAAAGTTGAACAACTTGATATTTTTGAGGGGTTCACAACCCTTTAAACGCCAAGGGCAGGATGGGAAGATGCGAGACAGGGTTGCAACAGGTTTGTTAATCGAGAAAAAGGTTTCCTATTTCTTTAAAATTCAAGTGAGAAGATCTAATAGGATTTTTGTTTAAGTACCCACATGACTTTACATGGTGGGTATAGGAATAAGAAAATCCATTAAAATTAATGGTCAAAGATAAAATAAATTTATAGCTTTTTTGTTAACGTTTTCAAATGATATTTGACACATTATAGAGAAATTTATGTCTTTTCGTGGGTGAAAGGGATGAAACCCAAGAACAGCCCTGAATAAATGAAGAGCCACACCCCAAAAAAAGGAGCGCACTAGAAAAATTGGCAATTTATTTACAATAATCAGGAAAAAATCGGAAGTTGGAGACAAAAAAAATCGCGGAAGAGTGGTCAGTTCACGTAGAAAAGGAAGAGGGAAATGAGTCATCAGAGGCAAATTGAAGACGATCAAAGCTAGGTTCGCGAAAGCGTTAATAACAAAGCGCATCCACATCATAAACAACTGTAGACGGTAGGGAATACTGCTGTCTAGGCTTAAACCAATCTACGCCTCTTGTGATCGTAGGACAATATAAGAAAGGGGTGGTTTTGCGGAATTGGACGATAAGACGTAGGTGGCGACGAAATTGAAATAATAATCAACATTAGCGGTAACGCTTGCAGACCCCCCAGATCTACGTTAGATTATGACCTCAGCCAAGGGTGATTGCAGTGGGCTTTTCTCGGGTTGGACTGGCTAGTACAAAGAGACATTCATCTATCAGAGTAGCTAACGACATTTGTTAAAGCAATTTTGCGGACACAATAACATTGTGAAATAAAAAGTCCGGAATTCGTACTGTAAAATGGCGCAATTTCCCTGTGAGAGGTCCATTGCAAAAAGGGTGCCTTAGTACATATCGGCGTTAGCTCAGGTGGTAGAAGGTGAGGTCATGATCATCAGGGGTCAGATCAGCTTCTGCTTTTACACGGGGAACTGATTAACAAACAAACCACTTCGAATTCGTCAAAGGAAACGCATTAATGGGGTATGATGGTATATTCACAAAGCACAATTACAAACAGGTACACAAATGAGATGGGTCATTTACATCCTAAATATCCCTAGCGTTTCGTTAGGAACAATCTCTCTTGATAATTTAGGTTCTGGCTGGCAAGCGTGGGTGTAGGCATAGATCAAGTCACAAAAGGCACATAAAAGGTAAAGATAGTTAGTCCGCTTACATGAATCTGTAGTAGGTTTCGCGTACATGATGAACCACAAAAGGAGGGTTATCTTCCGTACTGTACGCGCTATTACGCGTACATTTCTCCATGGTGAGTAGGCACAGCGATTAGGTACAGGCTTTGAAAATACTTGTACAAAGCGGCCGTTAATTTAGGCGCGCAAACACGGCGTCCTCGTTGATAGCGGAACGGACATGTAGGCAGGGCCAAAGCTAGATTGTGAGTGAGCGTTGGTGGTTTGAATGCCGGCGAGTGTGGCGTGGAGCAGTTTTACCAACTTGGCCGTGTGCGAGGCAGGTGCGCGCGCACAGTGACAATGGTAACAACTCACCGCTTACTAATTTGAATTCGCGGGAGTTTTGAACGTGTCCGATTCGTTACGTGACACATCCCCGCCCGCCCGAGAAAAAGCGACGTGGCAATGAAGCAATAGGCTTAAGAATCCTCTTTTACTTACAACATGCCACTGGCTTGCGAGAGAGAGAGAGAGAGAGAGATTGTTGGGTGTGCTAGCTAATTGATGACAAACATAAAACACATAGTGACATGACAAGACAAGACAAAATACAGTAACATATGACATGACATGACAGGACAAGACAGAACACAGTAACATATGACATGACATGACAAGACAAGACAAAACATAGTAACATATGCCATAACATATGTACCGAGGTCAAGGTTACAATTGACACTTATTGTACCTTGTCGTGTAAGATTTACTTACAACAAACCGTAATGGATGATTAACTTATGAAAATCAAGAACATTGTGGTTAAAAAGGCTAATGATTTCAACAAAAAACGAATAACACTTTGGTAGACGGCTTGTGAGATCAATAGTAGAAGTCATAGATAGTTGTTTAAGCAAAGTTTGTAGTGTATGACAGTGGTTGTTTCTGCCAATGAGGTACAAACGTAGGGACAGGAGTGATGGTTTCTATTGTTTCCATATTTCCAGCCTTGACAATGTCCTTTATGTGGTAGTTGCCTATGTGTTTACCAGAAATGTCGGACAAGGTGTACACCAAATCTGAGATTTTTCTCAGTACTTTAGCCTTGATAAAGCGGGGTGCCAATTTGGCAGAGAAGTACATGGCACCTTGTGACAATGTGTTATTTCTTCTCCAGACAATATCCTCTTTATTAAAAGTGACATGTTTCCTGCGTAAGTTGTATCTGTCCGCACTTTTTTGGTGGGCCAGTAATAAAGCGTCTGTTACTTCGCTGTAGATAGCAGAGAGTTCTTCTAAGCGGTGGGCATATGTTTCTACAGGGTCTTCAGATGAGGGGACCGATGATGGAAAATCAATATTCCAATGTAGAGAGCCGTGAACAATTTGTTCCATGCCGTGTTTGAGGAAGAATGGGGTGTAACCGGTTGTAAGATTTACCGTGTTGTTCATAGCTGCTTGAATTTTTTCCAAGTTTTTACACCAAGTGCGTTGGTCTTTATCGACTAGGATAGCCAGGGCAGTATTGATGTTTTGGTTATAACGCTCTACAGTGTTGTTCTGTGGTGTGTAGAGAGTATTATAAAAAATGTCCTTTATGCCGTATTTGGACAGGAACTCCTTAAATTCGGTTGCGATGAACTGTTTTCCGTTATCCACAATAATTGTACGGGGGGTTCCGTAAGGTATAAATATGTGTTTTTCCAAAAGGCTTACGACTGCAGATGCGGTGGCTCTTTTTAAAGGGAAAATCCAACAATATTTGGTGAAAATGTCCACTACACTGAGTTTATGCATGTGTCCAGCATAACTTCTGGGGAAAGGTCCAATAAGATCCATTGACAGTGATTGCAGTGGTCTATCGGCGCGTTTGGGTTTACCCATAAGACCAGCAGGGGGTGCAGTGCTGTGTTTATAAGCTTTGCAAGTGTCGCATTTAGAAATATAATTTCGCACTTGTTTGAAAAGACCGGGCCAATAATATTTCAAGGATATTTTCTTATATGTCTTGAAGGTTCCGGGGTGTATGGATTCCGGGGCACTGTGGTTGTTGAATATTATTTGTTCTCTTTCTTCAGGAGGAACAACCAGTTTCCAGGCATGGTCTTCGAGAATAGACAGAGGAGGTTTGCAATTACGGTACAATTGTCCTTCTTTTATGATAAAATTGGGAAACTGTTGAGGAGAGTTAATGCAACCGTTGAATATCTTTAGATACCAGGTGTCCTTAGTGGAAGAAATGGGAGCAGTTGGTTCGGTGTTTAGGAGAGCAAGCTCGATTCTTGAGAGTGCATCAGGTACAATGTTGTCGGCGCCTTTGCGGTGTATGACATCGAAAGTGTATTGAGACAAGCGTGATGACCAACGAGCGAGTCTACCGGATGGATTGTTCAAGGAGATTAGCCATTTTAGGCTGCTGTGGTCAGTAATTACAGTGAATTTGCTGCCGTCTATGTATCCTCGAAAGTGGTGAATAGAATCCATCACTGCCAGTAACTCTTTTTCCGTTATTCCGTAGTTCTTTTCGTGTTTGTTTAAACTTCGGGAAAAGTAAGCTACAGGGTGTTCTCCATCGGGAAATTCCTGAGTTAGTACTCCGCCGATTCCAACATTAGAAGCGTCAGTATGGAGCGTGAAAGGAAGTGTGAAATCAGGGCAGTTCAGCACAGGTGCTGTTTGTAGAGCAGATTTCAAAGTGATGAAGGCTTTTTCGGTTTCAGGAGACCATAAGAAATTACTGATGCCTTTGCGCGTACCAGTGATTTTGTTGAGGGGTGCTGCAATGTTGGAGAAGTCTTTGATGAATCTTCTATAATAACCGGCCAGTCCTAGAAAACCTTTGACTTCTTTTGCGTTTTTGGGTCTGGGGAAATTTGCCATGGCTTCGACTTTAGCTGGGTCCGTTCTCAGACCTTTTTCGTCGATAATAAAGCCTAAATAACGCAAGCGGGACTTGCAGAATTCTGATTTCTTCAAGTTGATGGTGAGACCGGCGAGCTTGAGTTGTTGGAAGACTTTTTCCAGCATTTCAATGTGTTTTTCGAAAGTGTCAGTTATGATGATGAGATCGTCTAGGTAACAGAATAAGTTATTATCCGATTCTGGGCCGAATAACTTGTCCATTAACCTTTGTAGTTCGGCAGGGCTGTTTTTGAGGCCGAATGGTAACCTTTTGAAGTGGAACATACCTCTACCTGGTATGACAAACGCAGTTTTTTCACAAGATGCAGCATCTAATGGTATTTGCCAAAAAGCTTTGCTTAGATCAATTGAGGATATAAACTTGGCGTTTCGTAGTTTGTCGAGGATGGCGTGAACAAATGGAAGTGGATAGGCGTCAGCCTCAGTGCAAGCATTAAGCCTTCTACTGTCGATGCAGAATCGTGCAGAGCCGTCCTTTTTTGATACAAGTAGAGTTGGGTTGGTCCAGGCGCTTCTACTAGGAACTACAACGCCTAAACTCAACATTTCGTCTAACTCTTTTTCCAATTGTTTAAGTTTCTGGGGAGCCAGGTTATAGTACCTTTGTTTGATGGGTGGTCCGTTAGTTTTGATGTGGTGTTCGACTAGGTTAGTTAGACCTAAACCGCATTTTTCGAAGGATATTGATTCGAATTTGTTGATCATCCTTTTTAATTGTTGTGACTGAGCAGAACTTAGATTTTCGTAAGGTATTACTGTACGAATTTCACTGACTTGTGTGGAGTGAGAGGTGTTGTTGCAAGTGTTAAATACCTGGGGGGCGACATTAAAGGCCTTCCAGAAGTCTACACCGAGGATAAAGTTCTGGGTTATTGAAGGAATCACTAAGAAGTTGATCGTGATTGTTTTGTTTCCGCAACTGACAGGTAGTGCTAGGGAACCTGTGACAGTTTGTGCTGTGTTGTCTGCGGTTGTGACGTGTGTAGAATGCATCTTGATTCTAAATCCGCAATTGACGAAAGGTATGTGTGCATTATTGGGTATTAGTTTTTTTGTTTCTTGTTTACCCAATTTGGAGGGGGTTTCGAAAAGTCCGGTGGAGGTTTGACAACTTTATTGGGAGCGTGTAATCTCTCGTAATTGTGTCTTGATTTTTTGAAAATTTCTCGTAGATTGTCACGAGGTTGAGAGCGATTTTGGGAAGAATGCCTCTTAGGTGCTCTGGTGTCTCGGGGTTCTTGGAGGTAAGCTTGCTTAAAACAAGTAGTTTGAGAATGACCGGTTTTCTTGCAGAATGAGCAGGTTTTTCTTTCATTATATTCTGGTTTGATACCAAAGGATCTGCTTGGTTTGGTGATTTCGTTTGCATCGTTAGAGTCTTTTCTTCTGTTTTGGTATGTTTCCAATAGAAGGCAAACGTCGTTGAGTTGGTTTATGCTGAGGATTTTTTGTGAAGTAATGATGTTCTCATATTTATGGAGGAGACCATCGATTATAATCGGCAGCAGTTCGTTGTCCGAAACAGGTGAAGAGAGCCTGGCGTTTATGAATTCAGCTCTTTGCATGTAGTTGGCAGCTGATTCATTTGAAAGTTGCTTGATTGCAAACAGTGACAGTTTTATTTTGTGTTGGGCTTCCTTTTTTCCAAAACTGCTGATGAGGGCTGATTTTAGTTTGGGCCAAGAATCTGCCCTTTTTTTCTGTGATTTATGCCACGAGAGCAATTCGGGTGCAATGAGATCGATAAAGTTGCGATGTAGGATCTCTATGGGAATTCCTCTGACTTGGGCAGTTTCTTCTATTCTGTCAATAAAATTTTCCACATCGGTGCGACCGTTGAATTTAATTTTCCAGGATGATAGGTCGTAACTTTTGTTTTGTGGAATGACCGGTGCTGGTATGTTTTTTGACTCAGGGGGTACTGGTGTAATTATTTTTGCTTCCACTGGTTCGGGGCAATAAAAACGTAAATTCCTGATGTATTTCTTGTTGAAGTACAAGGCGTAATTTATAAGCGACTTCCTTGATTTGTCAGTTGGCGACAGGTCCCTTTTACGAAGAGCTTGTAGTAATGTTTCTCTTTTTGATTGGAAAATGTTGGTGATTACACCAAATGTAGTTTCTGTAGGTACAGTGGGTGAGTCCATTTTGAAGGTTTGCTTGATGTTTGAAGAAGGAAGATGATTGTGTTCCGGAATTTTTGAAGTGTTTTGAAATTTTGAAAATTTGGCCAGGACTTTGCTTTGTAAAACTGTGTTTTTTAGTTTCACTTGTCACTTTCACTTGTTGAGAAGAAAAATTGGCCAGGACTTTGCTTTGTAAGACTGTGTTTTTTAGTTTCACTAGTCACTTTCACTTGTTGAGAAAAAATTGACCACAGATTTACTGATTTGAAATTGAGGATGTTGAAGAAAAGGAATGAATTTAATTTCACTTTTCACGTCACTTGTTGTAAGGTTAAAACTTGTCGAAGGCACTTGGAGGGTTAACACTCGTCGAAGGCACTTGGAAGGTTAACACTCGTATTTGCACACTAGAGGAAAAAACAGTTGTACCTATAATTTATTAGGAATAAATGTATAATTAGTGTTGAGACAAACCCGTGTTTTTATTTACACTAGTTGAAGGAAGGTGATTTGTTGGTAATGTTCGCTATGTGAAAGGGAACATTACGGTTTTGAAATGGGCGTTGAAAACAAATAAACAAACACGAATTCGTGATGTTTATTGCTTATTGAGAAACAAAAACAACTCTGTTGTGTTTGTTTGTAGTTGTCGTGAGTGTTCACGATACGCGGCAAGGTGTGAGCACGCGCGGCCACCATTTTGTGGACCCAGTTTTTTGCGAGCGCGCCAAAAAAAACGGTTTGTGGACATTTGCTAAGGAAATCACATGTTGTAACAAGAATAATGTACATGAATAGAATTTCAATTGACGAACACGAGGTAGTCTATTGTTGGCTTATGAAGGGATGACAAAAAAAAAAAATTGCCCCATGTTCGGCGACAGTGTAAAAGGGCGCAATTTCCCTGTGAGAGGTCCATTGCAAAAAGGGTGCCTTAGTACATATCGGCGTTAGCTCAGGTGGTAGAAGGTGAGGTCATGATCATCAGGGGTCAGGTCAGCTTCCGCTTTTACACGGGGAACTGATTAACAAACAAACCACTTCGAATTCGTCAAAGGAAACGCATTAATGGGGTATGATGGTATATTCACAAAGCACAATTACAAACAGGTACACAAATGAGATGGGTCATTTACATCCTAAATATCCCTAGCGTTTCGTTAGGAACAATCTCTCTTGATAATTTAGGTTCTGGCTGGCAAGCGTGGGTGTAGGCATAGATCAAGTCACAAAAGGCACATAAAAGGTAAAGATAGTTAGTCCGCTTACATGAATCTGTAGTAGGTTTCGCGTACATGATGAACCACAAAAGGAGGGTTATCTTCCGTACTGTACGCGCTATTACGCGTACATTTCTCCATGGTGAGTAGGCACAGCGATTAGGTACAGGCTTTGAAAATACTTGTACAAAGCGGCCGTTAATTTAGGCGCGCAAACACGGCGTCCTCGTTGATAGCGGAACGGACATGTAGGCAGGGCCAAAGCTAGATTGTGAGTGAGCGTTGGTGGTTTGAATGCCGGCGAGTGTGGCGTGGAGCAGTTTTACCAACTTGGCCGTGCGCGAGGCAGGTGCGCGCGCACAGTGACAATGGTAACAACTCACCGCTTACTAATTTGAATTCGCGGGAGTTTTGAACGTGTCCGATTCGTTACGTGACAATACTTCAAAAAACAGCGTCGACTAAAACATTATATTGAAAGCGCCCTATAGGAATCGGAACTCGCTTTTCCAGTCCGCGCCTGGATTATTTGAGAGAATAAAAGAAATTTGGAGGTGAGAAAGAAATTTGCGACTATGACCTTAATAGAAAGGAACATACGAGTCGAATAAAAGTCTTTCTCGAATAAAATAAAACGCAAGTGTTAAGATTTCTTTTAAAGGTTTTGATAAAGTCTCGGATTATAAATAGATTTAAAATTAAAATAATATATTTAAAAGTCTTTCTCGAACAAAATAAAACGAAAGTGTTAAGATCTCTTTTTTTTAGATTTTGATAAAATCTTGGATTATAAATAAATTAATATACTTAAAGGTCTTCTTGAATTGTATAGGAACGCGAGTGTTATTGCTCGATCAAAGTTGCGCATTATAAATAAATTTATGAATAAAAATAATATATCTGAAGTCTCCTTGGAACATAATAAAACCACTACTGTTAGATTTCAATAAACTGCTAGGTTAGGGATGGGTGTTGATTTTACAATTATGGTGTTAACTCTATAGGTAATTCAAATATAGATCAGTAGAAAATGGAAAATTCAAAGTTCATTCATCATGGAGGGTAGTTTGGGTAACACAACCACATTAGGAAAATAAAATTGTAGATATCTCGAATTAAGATATAAATTTTTTTGTTACCATTTCAGTAAAAATCTAGTAGTAATTACGGGACGCTCCACCCAAGAGCAATGGTCGTGTGTTTCCCGACAGGATTTTGCTATTGGCGGGTAAGAGCTATGTAAGTGTTTTCATTTCCAATTGAGGTGTTCCAGTTTAACCTAGAACGAGCGATGCTGACATCTGTCAACTAACAATTACCACTAATCCATTTTAATATGTATATAAAACCAACATGTCAATCTTTTCAGAATTCCTCATCAAGTCCGACATTACCTCGGTAGTGTCAAAACCCTCGCAAACCTTCACCTCATCCCCTAGATTTGAACCACCATTACACTTCATAGTTGGGTGATGTCAAATAGTGACGCTGTAAAACCGTATCCCACAAATACGGGCCAATCAGAAGAATTTGTTTTCTCACGCTACAATGTGATAGGAGTTGCCAACGTGGATGGAGCGGACTAACGGGATGTTGAAAACTATTCCCTCTGACGGGACCATGTTGAGTGAGGGGCGTGAGAGGGGAATGCAAAATTGTGATGAACTGGAGCATGGTCCGCTGTGGGGGCGTCTAGGATGAAGATACCTTGGGATCATATATAATGTGAGAATAAGTTTGCAGCGCTATTACATTATTCAATGGTGTCGACCTGGAAGCTGATGTAAGCCAACTGGAACGCTCACTTGGCGGAATTACAACAGCTTCTTTGAGGTGGAGTGTAGGTCTGATAGCGCTTGGGAGATGAGCTTCATCAGACGAAACCTACATGACACACTTTCCGCGTTAAAATCATGATATGGGATGCAATTACTTTCCCCATATAGAGCCAGTAAAGTAGATTTTCCAAAGTTATGGGCGCTGGAGCGATTCCGGAAATGGCGTGATGACTTAATTAATTTTTTCTCGGGCATGGAGGGTCCGTATAGGCCACGGTACCTTTATAAAATGCCAGCTATAGGGGATGGACCGGACACGTCGGAGTCAATGTTTGATTTCTGATCACCATTCACCGTTATTGTATTGGTTAGTGGAGGAGTCAGCGTAGTTTGAAAAGGATTTCGTTCGTGTAGTTTACCCTTTCTCCTTCTCCTTACCCCCGCCACTCATTTCTTCCCTATAATAAGACTAAGTGTCAAGTAACAAA
Organism: Hesperophylax consimilis; assembly: GCF_061612785.1. Lineage (NCBI taxonomy): Eukaryota > Metazoa > Arthropoda > Insecta > Trichoptera > Limnephilidae > Hesperophylax > Hesperophylax consimilis. The sequence goes on from NC_142836.1 coordinate 7,179,515, forward strand.
ACTAACATATATCAGAACAGACGGAGGCAACCCCGGAGCTGAGGTGGCAGGGAATTCCCCGAAACCCGACACCCTATGCATGTCGGTACAATACTGTACTAATTTTTGCAATAACGAAACTATTTCATGCTCTCGAATTTTTTTAAGGTCGGAAAGAATAAAACACACAAGTGAAGACTACTGTATTAGAGTTAGACGTATTGTAGGGTACGCGGGTAGACTAGACGCACGGTTTTATGAGAAAAGTTATTATGCATTAATGGCTCGTTCATATAGGGGAAGTCCCCTTTATATGAATTTCAAAACCAAAAAAGATTACACAACGCTGAAAAAGGAGCATTATTGCGAAAATAACTCTTAGATCTTGTTACTGTACACTCTATACAGGGATCGAGGGACTTAGTTAGGTTTTTGTTTTATTCCTTAATTTTTTTAGGTATGCCACCCAAAGGGCACCACTCCTAACTTAGGAGAAAATAAACGGACAAAGGCCAGGAGGCTACTCTACTTTCAAATTAGTTTATTAATCAATTTATTTACTAAAGCAAAAGAGGTTAGGATCATCACAATTGGTCCGCGTGACCAGGGGTTACAATTACTCTAGAACAGATACAGTCAGAGATACCCTTATTGAGTATTTTCATTGACAAGTTACAAAGGTAGGACCATTACAAATGGCAGCCGTGACCAAGATGCTACAACATTTTACAAATCAGACAGAAGATATCATCATTATTTTTACGTAGGTAGAGACTAGGGCCATTCCAACAAGCTCCAGACGGTGAAGAGCAGTTGACACTCTTATGCAGTTTAGTTCGCATGACGCCTTGTCAATACGCTGCTCACCTTATTATCACCTTACTCATTTAACACAGATTCATTTTTAAAATATGCATTAATATATTTTAAACATGACCAAAATAAATTCATCTCTTTTCTACAGGATTCGGATACCTCAGCACTTTTGACCACTTTTACAGAACAACAATATAAAATTATAAAAAGACGAAAAGAGTGGTCAAAGAAAAGAAAGTAATAAATTAATTAAGGTGTACTAGGGTTTGACTTCACGTAGCATTCTTTTAATATTATTCCACACATGAGGCCTTGTGGAAATTAATTTCCCTCAAGACCTATTTTATCTTTGGGGATGCGTCGCGGAAGTATTTCCAGGAGTGACGTACAAATTTATTCCTTCCATTGCAAAGAAAGGCGTTCAGGACGAGAGAGTCCGGCTGGAGAGTTGAAAAGGTCTCCCTCAAATAATTTCTCGAAATTCAGCACATACATCCGCCACCAAAATGTGGACAACCTCATCCCATAAAGCCGGACACCCCTGTTAAGTCATCAAACCTATCAAACCAATTTTGGTGACCTATGGTAGAGATGTTGGTAATCCAATGATTTGTGCGATTTTACCCATACCCGACCCCCAAGCTTAGATCACTCATGACTTATGTTTTAAAGTAAATTATATTGCGCAACCGTTTCCTTTACTTCTTTATTTCGCATTGCACACAAACGTTAATCGTAAAACTTAAAAATTGATTACAGACATTAATTTTCAATTGATTTGGGAAATTAAAATTCAATTGATTATTTCCATTAAAATTGCAATCAAAAAGAGAACAGTTTCTACAAAGAACGCGCTATTAAAATAAGATTAAGCCTTAAATAAAATCACCTTCCGATAATAACGTGCGTCGTTTAAGCGAGGCGATCATTATACGAAGGAATTTAATTTATGAAACTATTTACTTGATTTTCCATTAACTTCTGATAATAACTATCATAATTATTTAGTGGAGAGAGGACAGGGAGCTATATAATATGCATTCTTAATTTATGAGAATTCGTTGGAAAATAAATGATATAATGTTCGTTACGAGGTGCGTAGCTTTAACGATATATATTTAGAAAAGAAATTATTCTAATATACAAGGGTTCATCAAACATCATGAATCGCGCAAAATATTAAGAGCAAGTTTTAAGAAAAGTGGTACGTAAGCAATCATTATTAGCCTGATACACAAATATAAATTGAAAAATCTCTTCCGAGAAAAAATAAATGCCGCCAACGGGAATTGAACCCGCACCTTCTGATTGCCGGCCAGGTGCACGGAATCACTGTGCTACGTCTGCTTATTTTTTACCGCCAAATAATTCAATAAATACTAGAATTTATTATTTCTCAGAAGATTTTTTTAATTTATATTTGTGTTTCGGGCTAATAATTGTTGCTTTTAATAATTTGTTAACCATATGGTTTTTGCTAATGTTGTGAAAAGAAGAAGTTTTGTTAGAATATATAAGTATTTTGCTATTGGTGCAATCGAAAACAAAAACAAGGGCATGAACGTATGGCATTGCACAACTGATGTAAGTAAATAGTAAATGACAGTTGACTTACAAGAAAAATATTTTTATCAGTGCATTATAGCGGACACGCGATATATATTTTTTATAACAGATAATTGCCTATTTAAAGGTTGAAATAGTGAATTGTTTATTTTAGAGGCAATAAAATTTAGTCCTTGGGATAAGTTCGTAGACATAATAAGAGGCAGTATTAAAAATAAATTCACAACTAACATCACTTAAATTCACAAATATTCTGTTAATAAACTATAACTATTTTAGTGCGCCCTACTGTCGAATTTGACAGCCATCTTTGGTCCGAAGCCCCTAAATACCTGAAAAAAACCCTTGACTCTGTGCAGAAACGGGCCGTCCGTTTGATAGATTCCCCAATATTAACAAACGGACTGCAATCTTTAGAGCACAGGCGTCAGGTAGGTATGCTGTCCTTGTTCTATCGGTATTACAATGGAAGATGCTCTGAGGAACTAGCGTCACTGATCCCTTCGGCACCGGTGCGTAGTCGGGATACACGCCAAACGCGCGCCCAATATTTGTACACGGTTGACATTTATCACATGAGAACGGTTCGCTTCTACGATTCGTTCTTAAGTTCAACAGCTCGGCTGTGGAACGAACTGCCGGCCTCTGTGTTTCCTCCCTCCTACAACATGGGACTCTTCAAGACCCATGTTCACTCCTTCCTCTCCACAAAAAGACCCTATCAGTACAGCATCCCCAAAGAACACAGAGACCCTGAGGGAAATTATTTTCTTCAGGGCCTCCTGTGTGGAGTTAATATATAAAAAAAATATATAATAATTAGACGAGATTTGAACCCTCCTTTAACCGATGACGAGTGCTCAATTACATACGTTTGTCTCATCAATAACATAATTCTGCAAACACGATACCTACCGAAAACTCATATGTAAATAAATTCATTAACGTTAATTATCCATTGGCGATAGTTGGTACAACATTAAAAACGATACGGCAGCATTGGTAAGGAATTGGCAACAAACAGGATATGAAACCCAATAAAAGGTTAATGATTTATTAGTTTTCGAGACCATTGATCGAATTATAAATTCCTTAACTCATAACACATACCGTTTGCCAAACTGGTAAGTCAATTTTGTCAAAAAGAAACAACAGCCGATTTTTTAAAAAGTAACTTTTGAATCATTTTTGTCAACGACCATGACATTTAACGTTAAATGCGTCTAAAAAAAAAGTTTTTTGTACATATTATAAAAAGCTTTTATTAGCATTGCAAATTTATATAAATGAGTTCTATTGGATTCTTAAAGTGAGAACCTAGTGTAATAACCGAGACTCGTAAATATTACGTTTTGTCATTAAAGGATAACGCGTTAAAAACCATATTTATTATATTGTTTGATTTTTTCTATTATTTAATTTGCATTTTAACGAACAAATCAAAAAAACGGTTCTTGGGTCACGCTTTATGCTTCGTCCAGTTTTATACATCCGATAACCCATACCGGTACCCATAGGATCGTCATAGACGGTAAAGCTCTGCCTGATTATTTTTATGTATTCCTGGTTTTATTTTATCTTATTTTTATTTTATTAATACAAGACTTAGAGGGTACATATGTTTTTTGTGATATTTCACTCTCCATGCTAGGGATGCCCCTGTGTTATGGCGGGTGAATTTTACGGTTTGAACAGAATATATACATTACTATGATATGAAAAAAAAAATAAGAAAAATGATGTAAAGCTAGTTTGGGTTGCAAGAAGAGAATGGATAAGTTAGAGAATTATAAGAAGATTATAAGATCTATTTACTAATAATTTGAGAAGTTATTAGTAAATAGATCACACTAATTATTTATGTACATAACATACCGCTAAGTTAGGGAATAAGGATTTGTTATGTTTTGTCTGAAAGATGATTAAATTGATAGAGTGTAGAATGAATAGGTATTGTAGTTGTAATGTATTCCGTGTGTAAGGATCCATTTCGTAATTTGTCTTTTAAAGGAATGGGGTTGACTCACGGTTTTTAGGTTTTCAGGGATAAGGTTAAAGATTTTAGGAGCTAGGAAGAAAAATTGTCTTTGAGCTGACGTGGTATGTAGTGAAGGTACTTTGTAGTGACCGTTGGTTATTGTTCTGGTGGTGTAGTATCTTATCTGTCACTTGATTTACCTATAAAATGTTTTCATGTTTTCTTCTTCATAAGATTTCTGGCAACCAGAAATAGGTTACCAATTTTTTTTCAAAATTTGTTGATTCTTGTCAGTTCTCACCTGTTCAGTAATCAAGTTAGAAATTCTCTTCGAGTCGTCATCCAAACTCATCATTGTGCTAATTTTAAGGAATAATTGTTTTTAATAGTTGCACGGTGATATGCACAATCTTTTAAGAGTGCACTCAATAGTTTTTGCCTACATCTTCTAAATGGTTGTTATTAACCAAAACGGGGCAATCATTGTATGTATTTCTGACTAAATCAATACCATTATTATTTTACTAGCTGTACCCCACTACAAGTTGCTGTGGCTTAGTATGTCTGTGCAGATAGTGAAACAATAGCGCGTTTTGAATATACGTCCAACATAAGCGCTTTTTTTCAAAAAAACATGTTTTACATGTCACAGGTGACATCTGTATAATACAGGTATATAAAAACACACGCGGATTCAAATGGAATATTGTGTCGAAATCAAAGCATTCGGTGAATATTATTCGGAAATTTAGGATTTTAAACAAACGAACATTTTTATTACATTTACATTTTTTATTTATTACATTTTTATTTACACAGATTAAAGAAAATGCAAACGCAATGCTTTGCTTGTACCCGGAAAACAACCTATCATTTATTTGAAACTGATATCCAGAGAATTGCATCGAAGGTGTGAAGTTCAGTTGTGTTGTTCGTTAAACAAATGAAGCTACACGTGTGATTAGAGTTGGAAAATTGGCGTGATTACATTTTATTCAGTTCACATCAAAACTAATAAAATTTTATGATTTCTATAAGATATAAGGTTTTTATATCAGTTAGCTTAATCCAGAATGTAAATAGGTGATTCTAGCTGCAACTGAATATACTGCTCTCTGGAGTACCTTGCTTCTCTATAATTTCATTGATATGATAAAAGCTCTGCTGAGCAAGAAAAAAAATGGATAAAAAATCATTATAAGCAATAATTAGTCATCCGAAATACTAATATAAATTGAAAATATCTCCCGAGTAAAAATAAATGCCGCCAACGGGAATTGAACCCGTGCCTTCTGATGTCCGGTCAGGTGCTCTGTATCCACTGAGCTATGTTGGCTTTTTACTCGGGAGATATTTTCAATATGTATTAGTATTTCTTTATTTTAATGTTTTAAGTCAATTTTACCATAAATAAATAATTATTTTATTTCTATAACAAAGGTTTTTTTTAATTTGAGCATAAATTTGCATCCAAACACCAAGCCGAACAGGTAAATAATTCTTATTTTTTATCAATCCAGCACCATTATACACAATCAAGGGTCTGTATAAAATAATTTATCTGTACTTAGGTATTTGTAGCATGTTTTTAATGCCCTTCTCTGCACATTACCGAAGAATTAGTACCACGGAACATCTTCGCGGGTAGGATTTAAGGCCTATTGCGTACACGCGAAGAGGACATATTCTGGTTTACCAGAGAAAACAGTCGCTTCTCTGACACTCTATAAACCATTCTGCAAACAAGGTTTCTTCAAGGCACAGCACCGACGCAAACACTGCACATTTTATGTAGGAAAAAGCTCCTTCAATATAGGTACACAAAAGAAAAAAAAAAACTACAAATTGGTAAAATAAACTACTAGGCGAACTATGTAGCAAAATTGTTTGTGCAATGGGTATACATGGTAAGAATACGGGTTGGATTCCAAACATATTGTATGTTTTTCAGTTTTAGAAGTTGTGATTTGTGATACTATTTTTGACAAGATTTATGTATAGCCGTCCAAAGAAACCTTGAAAATAATTTAATACAATAAAGCATAATTTCAACGCATTTGTTTATCGTTCAAGTCTAAATGCCAAATTGAAAATAGCGCCGATTTTTTGAAAAAAACTTTTAAAATTTCTTAATAACATGACTTCCGCTCCCATTCCGCAAACTAAAAAAACGCAACACGATAAACCAAAACCCAATAACTATATATTACTCAGAAATTGAAAAAAATATGTTAAATCTTCTTAATATGTTTTAATACGTGTTATTTAAATTGTTTAATCCAATACATAAAATAATAAAATTAATATATGCATTTTTTTCGATGATTTATGGTTTTTTAACTATTGTTAATAACAAATCGTCTGATAATAGTAGAACTAAATGTTATCTACATACTCAACTATTCAGAAAAATAGATCGAAGACTATTTGTCAAAACTTTTTGCTCTGCAGAATTTGACATGAAATTATTATAAAAGTATAAAAAACAAAACAAAATTTGTTTTTTTTTCAACAGCAATGGCTGATAAACACTTATATCATTTTGCAATAATTTAAGAAAATTGTGAGTACAAAAAAAGGTTTTTTATTAGATGAGTTATGATGAAAAATTGGTAGGTACCATTCTACACAATAATGTAGGTACTACATTATATATGAAAGCCCTTTAATCATTCAATTCTATGACCGGTCATTGGATGAGTTGGCATCGCGTCTGGGTCCCACCCAAGCGTCGTGAATTCAATTCTTCCGCGGTGACTAAGTCCTCCATCACGACACAAGCAACACTTTTCGCCAATATAATGCATGAATTAGTTCTTCTCCTTTTATTTTAAGGGGCGATTACGATTCTACATAAAGATAAGGAATTGTCCTTAGCCTTAAAATTAACGAATTATCGATAACTGCGATTCCCAATTTTCTCGGATGACAGCAAAAATGGTGTTAATTTTAAGGTTGCGGACAATTCCTTGTTCCTAAGTACAACTAGAATCGCGTTAATTTAAAGGTTAAGGACAATAATTTTATCCTTAAATGGAACCGAAATCGAAAAAGTTTAGGATAATTCCTTGTCCTTAAGTACAATCGGAATCGTCCCTAAATTCGTCAATTTTATGGTTAAGGACAATTTCTTATCTTTAAGTACAATTGAAATCGGCCCTAAAATCATTAATTTTAAGTTTAACGACGGTTCTTTATCCTTAAATACAATCGGAATCACCCTTAAAGTCGTTGATTATATGGTTAAGGACACTTTCTTATCCATGAGTAGAAATGGAATCGCCCTTCAGGCACCAACGCCTCAAGCCCCAAGCGTTCTGTATCTCGTAAGGTACTCACCCCATAAATGGAGGCGAGCTTTTAGTGCAATGTTTTCCGATCAAAGGATCTTATTACACGCCCTGAAATTTGAACCTCTCTAGCAACCGACGTTCATTGGATTATAATGCACTAACTTTAATATAAACTTTAGAACACCATAATCTATCTAATACCTAGTCTAAATTATTCAGTCGACTTTAGTGCAACGCTTCTCGTTTCACTGCATTTTAACGAGTATAAACCGGGAATTACTCCTAGTTGGACAGTCAACAAAATTTTACAAATATACAATATTTATTTCCAGTACTAAATAAATAAAGAAATATTATAATCGATTAATGATATAAATAAGAATTTCCGGGGTAATTGATGAGTATACGATTATGTTTTATGATGTTGTAGATCAATGTATTAGTTAAATGCAAAAACAGAAAACAAATAAGATTGTTCCTACCAACGAGGAATTTAGTGATAAATCGGTTTTTAGATAAAAGGAGAGCAAAACTTTAAATTATCATTACATTTTTTCCATTGATGAGAGATATAAAAATCACTTATCATTGTAACATAATTACTACTCAAATGATAAAAAAACGATTTGTTTACAAAAAAATTCTGCCATTTAATTTTTTTTTTAAATATATGATAGAACAAACGTTACAAAAATAATAAAATACTAATAATAATATACGTAATTAAAATGTAAGACTAAATATATAAATAAATAAATAAAAACGTGTTAATTGAAATGGTATTAGTCATATTTGGTCACCAAATCTGAACAGCTTGGTATTTCCCAACCTTCCTCTTCGCTTCATTTCGACCATCTCCTTCTTTTCCCCACTTATAAACCCAATTACGAATGCTTCGTCGCATTGGTTCACAGGGTCCTCGTGTACGATATTCAGGTAAACGATAAATACGGTAATTATTCACTTTTAAACGATTATTTTAACGTTTAGCGCTCTCCTTGTCATTATTGTATCCCCTATGACAGTAAACTAAATTTAAAAACAATATATATTTTGTGTAAGCAAGTTTTATATTAAAATATAGAATCCACTGCAATATTTCACCGTTAGTAACAAATATTTATTCTATTCATGATCACTTTAATTTTGAGTGTGACTTGTTCTTCAGTATTATATTTCAAAAATTATTTTCTGATGAATAGTTAACTGATATTTAATTGATTCAATTTGCATGCTCGACGGGGACCCATTCAATAAATCAATTGAAAATTGAAGTATTAATGATAAAACTGCCACAGTAAAAAAAAAAGATTTTCATTATTATTTTTCCATACCTACTACAAATAAAACTTTATTTGTCTTAATAATTTAAACAACCACTTTGGAACGAGTATGCTAATCGTAGGAAATGAATATTTACATAATTTAATGTGTAATTATTTGTGAATAATTTTAAACAAACTTTTGACCACCTCCGTGGTCGAGGGGTAATGCTCTCAACTAGCAATCCAAGATTGCGGATTCAAATCCCGGCGAAGGATAGTAAACTTTGTTTGATAAATTTGTGTTATTTCGCATTTTATAAATTAAAACGAAACTGAAGTGGTTCGTTCCTGTGAATATTTACTTAAAACTCGCGGAATCAAATTTACGATATGGAATAACCACTTGGGGGCATTCTTGCAAAACTAATTTAAATTAGCTATGATCGGTATAAAATCCGTTAACTAAATTTACCAGTTTCAAAAAATATTTTTTCTCATAGACGAAACATTTCATCGTTGTATCGGAATTTAAATATCTTATATGGCTTATCTTGCCTATAGGACAAAATATTTTTTAAGCATATATTTGACTGTAAGTATAAGAGGAAAGTGTACCATGAGCACAATAATAGATTCACAAAGAATGAAGGCATGCTTGTTCCAAAACAACAATAAATATAGACAACCCACACATATAATGTACCCTATATTTATAGAGGGTTTTATCAATCTACCGTTCTAGACACTCAGGTGTTGCAACTGAAAATGGATACAAAAAGGCAAAGCACGCGTAGTAATCCGTAAACGCTTATTTTTACGCACTGGAATCTTGTTGATCCAGGAAGTGTATAAATTGGAAATAAACGCCAAACAACAGAGGAGTAAAAAATTTACTGTCTTAGATAAATTTATGGGACTTCTTGCAACTATTCAACTTGATTTGTTGTAAAACATAAATAATTTTATAATATTTTTCATTTGTTGTTTATATTATTCATAAAATAAATAAGTTTTATCACGTAAGGAGTGACAAATCATTTACAATGAATAACATTTATTTAAATGTTTCGCTCTTGTCAAAAACAAGTCGACACGTTTTATTCAAACGGAACTGTTAATTTAACAAAACACTTGTCTAATTCTATTAACCTGTCAATTGAATAGTTGATACGATCAATCTAAAATAATCGAATTAAATGCCGTAGAACATTCGCCATAATATTAAACAAAGTTTTTTTTCTATTTTTTGAATGAATTCATTATTGAAAATATTCAACATTTTTGTACAATAAGACCAATTCGAACGAGTAGTTAGAAGAAATCATAATCTGGAACACAGTCTAGTATACTAATTTTTGTCTTAGTTAAGTGCTGGGTAATTTAACTATCAGCCTTTTTACAATATTGTAAATGTGTAGGTACCACTTTAGTCATGTTTAAAGTGAGTTTTTTTTGTGTTTACAACGTATTTATTTTATTTATTTATTATTATTACATTTATTACATACAAGATATACAAATATAAAAGGAAGCTTTGACTGTCTAACTAGGAAGTTTCCCGTTTTAGGACAGTCAAATTGGCAGGTTGCGTGTACATAATTCCAGGTAGGTACATGTAAAATATAAAATAAAATTAAAATATAACATATAAATGTAAGAAAAAAAAATAGAAAGAAAATATTTTTTTTAGGAAAATACAGTTTAGCAGTAATACACAATAAAATCCAGATAGGTACATGTAAAATATAAAATAAAAATATAATATATCAATGTAAGAAAGAAAAATAAAAATAATATTTTTTAGGTAAATACAAAATACAAAATCGAAGAAATCAACTCAGACTACGTTTTTTAATAATTTTTCGGAATCTGTCCTACCTAAGTCTAATAACCATTTAGTAATTTTAGTACCGAAGGCTGTTAATTCACACAGTAAATTGAGAGGGGATTTTGTTGTATATTTTTGGTCCCAGGTATGAGAAAACTTTTTGATAAGCCGCAGTATTGCTAGTTGGAATAGAAAGGTCGTTTCTGCTCTTACTTCTGGTTTGATGATTATGATCGACTGTTATCGTTTTGTTTTTATTTTTGTGGACGCAGATTGTTATTTTTTTTATGTAACACTGTCGAACATCAAGCACATTAAACTCCTTGAAGAGAGCGTCGCTCGAGTATCTGAAGGGTTTCTTCATAATGACGCGTAGAATGGATTTCTGTGCCTTCAGTAGCGGGTATAATATTGTTAATCCTGTTCCACCCCATCCAATGCAACTGATGTTCAAAAACATTTTAAAAAAATTAAAAAGAAATAAAATACGATAGAATAAGCCCCATGGAAACTAAAGAATCTGTTTCGCAAAGAGTCCCAAAATAAACCTTTTTTTCGATCTGATTTTTTTTCCCTTTTATTATTTTTTTGGCAACTAAAGGGTTAACAAACTTTTGGAGTCGGGTCAGCGCTTAACGCATTTTAAAAGATATTAAAGCTGATATTAACTACCGATTTTTTTAAAATTCCACCTGCAAATACCAACTTCGGACTCTAAAATGAGCTAAAATGAAAAAAAGTCAAACTTCAAAATCGACTACAAATGTGGTTCAGATTCACCAGTTTCCCGTTAATACTACGAGTTTCCGGATACCGTGTAACCTATACATATACATAGGGTTGCCATCTCTAAAATTTGGCAACCAGGACAAGAGGCGTGAAAACCCCGGATTTTAGAGCCCATAACCCGGACATGTCAACAGATTTTTTTAAACACAATCAGTGTAATAAAAACAGTTTAAAATGTCATAAATCACCTTTTTATTTATTTTCAGACCTTAAAATTGAATTTTGTCATCTTTTATCATCATTTTAAATGTACCTATCAAAACAGAATCTTATTACAGTTTGTTACACATTGTTTTCATAATCAGTTAGAATTTTTTCATTCTTAAAATAAAACAAAAGTTATTAATGTAGGTACTGTTATGAAAACTAAGCCTTATTAAAATATTAAACTTAACTAAATTCAATTAAATTTTTAAACAAAAATCATAAAAATACTGAGACCATTTTAGTATTCAGTCTTACAATTTTTGAGGTAACTCTTTTAAATGAATAATAATTATCTTCTTTAAATTTGTATCAGCAGCCATTTACACAACAAAATACCTCTTAACATAATATGAACTAAATTCAGTCTTCTTAAATCTTAAGCAAAAAACTGACCCTTTTTAAAGTTTAGACTTACTGGAATGTAAGTTACATTATTAATTTTTAAAACATATAATATCCAAAACTATTCTCATTTATATCACCTTAAATTTTAATCAACAGCCATATTACCTTAACACGGGCATTAGCCTAGTATGGTTGTAAAAAAAACATAACAATTGTAATTTCAAGAAATCTATGAAATAATAAAAAATTAAAATTAAAATTCTACATTTCTTTTACGTAATAAAAACAATCATTACTTAAACTACAAAAATGAATAGAAATTATAGCACTTGTAAGTACATTATTTGATTATCTAGCTATTAAAGATTTTTCCTCAGCCTCTTGTCTTTTTGTATTTATCTTTCCGAGAGCTTTTAGAATATCTTCCCTTTTTAAAAGGAATTTGTAAAAATCAATGCAGCTGTATTCTTGGAAATTGAATTTAATTTTAATTACTGACGAGATTGTTTCTAAGTTTAGTAAATTTCTTTCTTTTGTCCATTGTTGTGAAATCAATGAGAATATTCTCTCCACGTTGGCGAACCATTGACAAACCCGGACTACAAATGAAACCCCGCCCGGACGCTCCCCGGACGCCTTCTCAACTAGGACAAATCCGGGGAAACCCGGACGGATGGCAACCCTACATATACATCCTTCATATAAAATTAACCATTATGTCGAATTTATACGGTTCAAAACTTTCGTAATATCATTCAAATTAGTTTCACTTCTCGGATTTAAAATCTTAACATATGAATTTGACATAATTACCTCAATCTTTATTAAGCTTCGCATTTCTGCAATTCAGCTGCTGCAGTTTCTGAACAGGATTTATAACGTTGCATCAGGGTGTGCATGCATTAAAATATAATATAATAACTGAAGGTAGTCATTCACTTCGTAATAATGCTAAATTCCTTGAAAGAGTGAAGGCAAGATGCAGTTGGCTTAATGATTCCTATAATTTAAACATTGAGATTAAAGAAAGCACCACAAATTTAATTAACTATCAGTACCTACCAATTTTGTTATATATATCTCTTTGTATTTCAGTGGCTTGTAATGTTATTCTTCTATCTCTCTTTTTTCTATATTGATTTCTCGTTAAATTTGTGCTTTAGTGTTGTAATTATCACAAGGAAATTGACCTGCTGACAAATTGCTTTGCTAGTTAAGTGGGTGTTAATAATGAAAATAAGAAATGTGGATGTTTATTACAGAGAATATAAAAAATAGAAAAATTATATGGAAAAGTTATGATGTAAAACACGAAATAAGAAAATTATAAAGCTATATTCTGAAAATTTAATTTTAAAAAATTTAATAAAAGTATTAGGTACCTTTTTATGGTATATGTTATTTAGCTATAAAAAGTTTACATTTTATAACTAGTATATACTGGTAGGTGTCGTGCATGCGTGGTATTTCCCCTTTATACGATAAATTGTTGAACAGTTTATCCGTCAACATAAATCTCAAGTATATCCGACAATTGTATTTGGGAGCCACCTGTGGGATGTACTTTATGCAAAGACGCAATGTTAACATGCTGATTCTGTTCTACAGGTATTTCAATGGAGCCGGGACGAAGGAGCATTGCTCCCCTGTACCGGTGTGCACGTACGCGAAACTCAACGGACATGAGCCGAACACTAGTTCATAGGTTGATGAGAACGGGTCGTTTCTTCGACTCGGTTTTGTGTAAGTCGGCTCACACGTGGAACTATCTGCCGGCATTAATTTGCCTCTTGAAGACTCGCATAAATAAATTCTTTCCTATAGCCCCCACCTTAACCCGTCTCACAATCCTGGTGGCGATATAGTTTCATTATCCTCACACTTTACAGAAAGGGCGCTTTTTTGAGATGCAACATAAAATAGAGTAAGGACGGGTCTTTTTGGAGAATTTGAACAATTCTTCAAATTTAAAAATCTGTGAAAGATTTTTTAAAGTTCTGTTATCATTTCAGTTCTGTCAAGCAACTAGCCTATAATGATATAATAACAGAACTTGAATAGGACATTCACAAAACCCAAAAATGAATGTTGTAATTTGATGAATTTTTAAAATTGTGCGAAACAACCGATCCTAAGTATATTAATTTGAACAACTTATCAAATTTCACGAATAATAATTAAATAATTTTAATAGGTTTGTTCTTTTCCTCGCGCGTATTGAGGTTGAAAATACATGATATCAGCAAACTTTTGATTCATTTATAATTATGGTAACAAAGTTAATAAACAGGGCTCGTCAAGTTCAAACCGCCTGGTTCCAACAGTTTACTTTTCCGTTAAATACGGTTGTTATTACACAACTAGGATCCAATGAATCAACGTCGTAACACTGGGAAAATTGCATTATAATTTATTAATTTAGCTGAGAAACCTAATAAAGTTAATACCTTTTTATATCACATACAGTTATGAATAAATGCATAAATTCTGCGGTCACTTGGATATAACAAAGAAAAAATATCTAAATCTATCTGGATATATTTAAATCCATATATCTCCGTTCCAGATTATATAGATGGGAAGAAAGAGAAAACTAATGTGTTATTTACTAACCGTGTTTTACATACATTTTTATAAATCGTTGAAATATTTTAAGTACTAAAAAGTAGCGTGGAATTTTTTGTAGTTATGTTGATATTTCAATGTTAATGATGGTAAACATGGCGCAGCGATTTAAAAACAGTTGCATTAAGCTACAAATAAAACATAGAAAAAGGTGTGTATGTTTCATGACACCGCCCACCGAGTTTTGTTTGTTTCTAAACACTGATTTGCTACTATGGTTTTATTTTCGAAAATTCAAAAATTGTAAGGATATTAATAATGAACATTGATATAAATACAAATACATAGCGCGCCTTCAGAAAAGACATAACAAAATATAGCGCGTTCATTTTTCTGAACGAAGAATAGCCACAACAATTATGTAATTAAAATAGCTACCTAAAATAGCCTTCGTAACAAAGCAACGGAACGCATTAGAAAGGGATATCCATTCAAATAATATGTGTGTTCGGGTGAAGCATCTATATTTTTATGAACGCCCCTCGCTTCGCGCGTTGACACTGACGGGTCATGTCATGCTTGTACTGTTTGCCGCCGATATGCTCGTTCGCGGGCGGTTTTCAGCCCGTTTTCCCTTACTACTCGGCAAAAAACGAGCGTGCAGAGTAGTAGAATACGACCTACTGTCACTAGGTTATCCTTCATAAACTTTTGTGTTTCTGCGTTCGCTCTGTCATTTTATTTTATTCGAAATTTAGCCTTTTCGGGTGGAAAATAACCTTGTAAATTCCATCAGATTTGGTTTTACTCGAGAATGATTTGTGCACCTCTCAAAAGCACAGGGCATTTTTCACAAAAAGCCTTGTTCGAGTGTTCGTGGCAACTAGTGACAACTTGTTTGACCAACGAACTTATGTGCGATACTAAAAACAGTAAATATCAAGTATGTCCACTGGACCTA
The DNA here is from genome assembly GCF_061612785.1 of Hesperophylax consimilis. Lineage (NCBI taxonomy): Eukaryota > Metazoa > Arthropoda > Insecta > Trichoptera > Limnephilidae > Hesperophylax > Hesperophylax consimilis. The sequence continues at coordinate 7,195,107 of NC_142836.1, forward strand.
GTTCAGTGAAGCCAAGCGCACTATCTTAGTAACCGATCTTCTCTTTAAATTAATCTAAGGGTATGCACCGCAAATACCTAATAATATAAATGTCTGTCCGTGTAAGTTCGTAAGATAAATTAATTCAATTTATTTAACCAACCTTACTTCTTGAATTATGGTATGTAAATTAACTAATAACGAAGATATTTGCGACAAAAATGACTCCGATAAGTCGGTACCTGGCAATAGAACTGCTGCGTTTTATTGCTTTTTATACTATACAGGAAATTATATAAAACATTAAACCACTAATCACGCACTAGCAAGAATGATCACTTTTATTGATTCATAGCTTTCGCCGATGAATTATAGGCAAGTTATTTTACGAGGGCATAATGCAATGGTGCTTTGGCATTGCAGGACGTAGTAATTATTGTTCGAATGAATTTAAGCGTGGGTTAACTTCAGAGGAATTCATTGCAAAACTGATAAATGAAAGGATTGTTAAGAATTTGATGGAAACGCCCAATGTTTATTCTGTTTTTACGCTGAGCCGCCGCTAATTTCATTAAATTTAAGTAATACCCTTGAGTACATCGACAAAAATCGGCATCAATGAATTCTTTCCGAATATCGTTTATAAAGCATGAACGATGTGGATGATTAAATGTTTATTATAATAAATAATCTTGAATCCAACTCACCTATAAAAAAGACAAGTAATTAAGTTAAAAATTAATGATTACTATTCCAGAATAAAAAATTAAAAAAATTAAAAACGACATAGTAAACTAATATAGCAGAAATGAATAACTTTAGTCCGCTTCAGCACAGGTCACCCTAGTGAGAAGGACTAAGATACAATTTACTAAAAATATATTCACTATCATATTTTGTTTGTACAATATTTAAATAGTCGCTAAAATAAAATTTAAAAAAAAAACATGAATTGGACTGGAATCGATGAACTGAAACATGTTTTATATTTCTTTAATACCAAGTGAAAATTTCTAAACAAATGGTTTTATATGAAATATTTACGTTTAAAACTTAATTTTCAATTTATATTTCGAAATTTTATTTAAAAAATATTAATTTTTACACTAAGGAATAATACTCTTAAAAAAACAAAAATAACGAAATTATCTATAGAGAAACAGATTTTCATGATTAAGGGATGTAATTTTTTTTGTATTTATAATGAAGCACAATTTTTCACTAATATTAACCCACAAATCGTGAAAATCATCTAATGTTAGAGAAATATAAAACCAAAAGGTTCAAATTAGATTTGGTGAGTCATTTTAATGATTCGGCGTTGAACGTGATATTTAAATATTCCGGTGTCTCTTATTGTCTATATAATGTACGTCTGATTGCGTTAACCGGCAATGATTCGTATATATAATGTCGTTATTATTTTACTACCATCATTTATTATTTGTAAATCGTTTCCATAAACCCTAAGGTTTATTATTCAGACGTTTCCGCTAAACTCTATCTTGCTTCTGAAAAAGCAATAGGTCTGATGTAAGGCTGTTCGCACACTTAAACAATCATAAAACAGATTGGCACAATTACGTACCTGAGCATTATATTTAGTGTAGGTAATGCTTGAGTGATTTTCATCTAGAAAAGGGATAACTGCGCGGGTGAGATAAAAGGACTATAAAATAGTCTGAACGGTTATCTACTGTCTCTTCTTCATCACTCGAGATAATGGCATTGTGATTATTAATTACTGTATATCCCGCCATCCCAAATCATAGTATATACAATCAAATGAATACATTAAACAATAAACTAATATAATAATGTGTGGAAGGGGGTGAATGGACCAAATCTTCTCATTGCGTATGCTCACTAAGAAATTTCTGGCAAAAAACCAAAAACTTTTCTGTGCCTTTGTAGATCTACAAAAAGTGTACGACCTAGTCGACAGGAAAAATCTTTGAAAGGTGCTGTCCAAGTATGGAGTGTATACAAATTTCACTCAGGCAATTGCGTCTCTATATGAAGGAAGCGTTGCATTCGTTAGGGTGAACGGTGGTTTTACGGGGTGGTTTCATATCACAAAAGGTGATAAACAAGACTGCGTAATGTCACCGTGGTTATTTAATCTATACATGGATCATTGAATGCAAGAATTGAAAGAGGTGGTAATCCAACTGGCAGAGAAAAGACTGAATGCTGCGGAAATGTGGATATCCGCAAAGAATGCAAGGCTGGTGTAAGCGTAATGTGTTAGATTAAGGAAGGGACGCTTAGATGGTTTGGGCAAGTAAAGCGAATGAGCAAACAAATGAGTGTAAAGAGAATATATGACGCAAATGTTAATGGTAGCAGAAGATGGGGGCGCCCAAGGAAGACATGGCACGATCAAGTGAATCAGATACTTGAGTCGGGCCATGTGAAGAGTTAGAATAAGAGAAGAGTATGTATGAGACGATGTACTAATGTAAATGAGGCAAGGAGTGTGTGCCATGTCGACTTGTTTGGCGGTCCGTCCTCTCTGCCGGAAAAACTGGATGATGCCTGCGGGGAAACTGTATGATAGTTAGTTAGTTAACTAATATTACATTTAGTAGGTAAATAATTTAAAGAAATAATGTTCTAAAAGCATTGTCAACCAGAACAGTGTAGTCATGTAATATCGATAACTTATATTTAACCTGTTAAGAGTAGTATATCCCGTATTTTTAGCATACCAAAACAATGACAAAAGATTTCACAAATATTTTGACCAACTGTCCAATTTGCATTGTTCTATAAAAATGTCGTTACTTTTCAAAAACTCCTTTCAAATTACGTTTTCGTCAACAACTGTAGGTTTCCAAAGGAAGTTTTATCCGTGTTAATCCACACAACAAAGTCACTGAGAATTTACCTGTGCCAAAAAAATAAACAATTAGACTTGTCCATTTAACTGTTAAGTGTGCAAAAAACAAAACGTTTTTTCGACACAATGGATGCTGGCAATGGCCTCTGAGTTAATTGTCTCATTTTTTACAGGTAATCGGTCGTATGTGTCACAGTTTACTTCGCTTTAAGTACCCGACCATGTCAAGATATTAAAAGGAACGAAAGGGCTTTTTTAACACGATGATTCGATCGGTAATTTGTACACTTGAAGCCGTATATGGAATGAGTATCCTTTATTTTCGCTTAAAAAAGATATAAGCTGGCTATTTAAATGCTTTCAATACATTCTAAATGGTCAACATAAACATGAAACATGCTTTTTCTGGAAGATGAATGGTAAATATCTTATTTGCGTCATGTTTGATAAAAAATAAGCGTTTATGTAATCATAAATTTTCTGCGAATAGATAACTCATCAAAATGACAATTCAACACACTTTTAAAAGTGATATAAAGTCAAAAAAGTAATGTAACAAAAAATTGATTAAAAAGGTTAGGTTTTATGACTTTTTATTGTTTTTTAAATGTGTGTTGAGTTGTCATTGTTTTGAGTGGTCGAGAGGAAAAGCTCTCGACTAGTAAGCTGAAGTAAAGTGCCTAAGTAAATTTTATTTTATTAATTTCTGTTATTTCACATTAACTTATTGAAAAAATATGTAGAATATTAACCGCACGTTCCAGAGTAGAATATACTCTCAGTATAGCCCTGATGTAAGACCACCATTCAGAATTTAAACGTTGCTTGAATGGCTTTGGCCATGTTTGGTGACCAGATCTGAATACAAGGTACTTCCCAACCTTCGTCTTCTCCAAGTCTTTCCCCTCCCCGCTACCTTCAGCCTCACAACACACCCCAATTGGGGATGACATAGTCTCACTGGATCCTGACGGTCGGGAGCTGTCGGGACTCTTATGCGGTATTTATAAATTCAATCACTCAAGTGGATATAACTCCGTTCGAAAATTGTAACAGAAAAAAAGACACGGTAATCTCCATGGTTTGATTCGTCACATGATCAACTACCCTCACCCACCAATGAAAAACTCTGAATGTCTGTGGAAAAAAATTGACAGCTAAGTAGCATATCTATGGTGATTTGATGTCTTGAACTCACCATTAAATTGTTATTGTTGCCGTGGAGGTGTGGCATATTTGAATATATTGTTTTTAGCGAGATGTCGGTTTGTGGCTCTCACTTCTTTATCCGAAGCAAAAGGCCGAGTGGTTTGTTAAGAAATTACGCGTTGCCAACGCTTAATATTCTCGACATCTCAAACACAAAATAGGACTCGTGATTGTAACCAAAAAGGAGGTGCGAATCTCTCTTTGTTTTGTTCCTAATTTGTAATAAAGTCTAAAGTCTGCCTTACCTTAACTTCGCCGTAGAATTGAACCTATTTTCTTTTCAGACCGTATGCATATTCCCATCTGGATTGTGAATATTGTAATTTCGTACTAGACCGTAATTCCATCCTTCTCCCTTATTAATTAATGATTTAACCTGATAAATATAATTTATTGTCTTGCTGAAATAAAGATACTTACAGGTAATAGAGATTTTCATTTTTTCTGTTATAATCAGAGAATTGTTAAAATTCGATACTCTCGTAGAAAAGAACAAACATATTTTTAAATGTTAATTAAAGTAGTTTTAAGTTATTTTTACATCAGCTCGATTGTTTTTCTGTAATCGACAGGTTCCATCCAAAAAAACGATGTCCTAAGTTAATGAACTGTAAAAAAGATATTTTAAAGCACATTTTTTCAGGACAGCTAGTCAGATAGAAACTTGATGTCGTGATGGAAATTTTAATTTAAATATTTTTTTTAATTAAAATTTTAGGCTAATGAATATGGTAGACTCCGAATGAGAATTATACTGTCTATGGTAGCGTATTTTTGAGTTTCCTCTATCCTAGTCGATGGTGTTTGACGTGAGAAGAATCGCGCGCATGAAATGTCTCTAATTACTCGCATACCTACCTATGGTTAAATAGTGGACCAACTTGTTTTATACAAAAGCACCGAGTTATTACAGTTGGCACACTTCCATGCCACATATCCGTTTTTCATTATCAATGCGTTTGGTGTAATAAATAAATATTTTTAAAAAATACATATGAACCTTCCGAAAGAAATTTTTTAAATTTTGTAGAAAACCCTATCAAAATCCGTCGAGTAGTTAAGAAGAACTCAGCGCACAAACAGACATACGCGGATAGCGACTTTGTTTTATACTATTCAGATATTTTTGACTTTTTTTTTGTGAGTACGCCACAAGAGTCCCATCTGCTCTCAAATTTCTGGAGCCAGTGATAACATGGCATCCCCAATTGGGGTATGATGCTTTGAATAATTATTTAAGTATGCAATTTTTCTCAAACATCCGTTATTAAAAGTATTTACAAACAAAATAACCATAGAAATATAGTGTAACGAAAGCTAATTGAGAAAGGAAAGAGATAAGGACGAGGACGGTTGGGAAGTACCTGGCTATTCAGATTTGCCACCAAACATGGCCAAAGCCATATCAAGCAACGTTTCGATTCTGGAACATGTATTTGAATTACACTTTTATTTTCGGTAATGAATAAATGCTAATCTTGTAAGCGAAAATTAACACATTTCTCGATATCCGATCAAGCTAAAATTCGACCAATAGACCCGGTGTCGATGACAATGCATTCTATTAACTTTTGGTGGCAATATACAAAATATAAAATAATGTCCAAAATATATGTCGGTCCTACTTGATCGTGTTTTGGTAAGGTCGTTAGCGCTTTTTACTCCAATTCCTGGGAAAGAAGAAACAATCTTAATTGAAAATTTTTTTTAGTTTTAAAAATGTACAGCAATAATTCTTTGTTTTTAACGGGTTGATTTTTTAAATGAATAAATTGTGAAATATCACATAAAATTTACTTCCGCACGACGCAATTTGAAACCGACTTCCAAATTCGTGGCCTAGGATTACCGCTCAACCACGGAGGCATATTTAATATTAATCGCAACAAACATATCAGAATAAATATATGCAAAATCTCAAATTAAACAACTACTAAATCATTTATAATAAGAGTAGTTATCTATTCAGACGAGTAGGCACGTATCATTTGTGATTATCAAGTGGTGATTATGCGAACATTTGAAGTGGGAACTCAAATTGACAGGCGCATGAGATACGAATGGAAGAGTTGGAAACCAAATCCTCGCAGATATTCCTAGTACCCATGAAGGAGGACATTCTCAATGCAATAACTCAAACTATTATTCTGGTGGGCATGGTTTATTGCTGTGTTTATTATGTAACGTTTTGCAGTCAAAAGGATGACAATTTGTTTAGGTTTATGCAAATTTTATATTATTTGGTAGCTTCATTTAAATATTTGTAACGAAAATTTAATTTATTATGGTTAAGTTCCTACATGACGTCACATGAAAGCTTCGGATTAAATGAACCCACAATAATAATAAGATAGACGTTATTATTATGGGTTACTTGTTTTTGATCATATAATATTTTTAGTTACTTTTGACACTTTTCGTGAAAAAAGTTAATATTTATTTATTTTCGAAACCATAAATCGACGGGTGGCCGACTAAAGACATATACATAGTATTTTTACGAGAATGTGGATGATTTAAGACAACTTTTTTCAGCTTTCAAAATACGCACATTCAAATAAAATTCCGCACAATGTCGCTCCAACCTATTATTCTACCATCATTTGCACTCTTTACGCGCCCTTGAGGTGATTTCTGACGAAAACGGTGCTATATAAATTAGCCAAATATTATTACTCAATTCTAGGAACTATTAGGGATTAAAGTATTAAAAGTCATATTCACGCATATAAAAGAAAACCGACATCTTTTTAAAATGTTTGTTTCGTGTGTGAAAGCCGCACAAGAGTCCCAACTGCTCCCAAAGGTCAAGAGCCAGTGGCACCCGCTATTGGAGGTATGTTGTTAGGCTGAAGCGAGTGGGAAGGTGAGGAGATTGGGAGGGAGAAGGTTGGGACGTGAATAATAATGTATATAATGTAAATAACAATCAGAGTTTAATGTTTCTTATTTGGAAAAAAAAAGTATTTTTTTATAAATTAAATGTTCTCAATTATAAGTTCAAAACTAAAAAAGGTGCCGACTTAATCAAAAAATGATATTAACACTTCACTACGGAATGCAATGCTACAGTTTTACTTCAAATTAGCCCTCCAGGAGAACATCAGTCTACGATAATACGTCAGTGCTCATTATCATTGCATTACCAATAATAATAACAACAGTTTATTTTAAGACCTAAGCGTAATAATTCCGCACCACCCCCTGAACCTTGAAATACTAAACAAAGCCTTTCAATAATATATGTAGCTCTTTCATACGCTGGATATATAATAATATTCAAGCGTTGTTTATGACCCGGTGGGTTAATGGTTCTGTGCTGATCTGTTCCCGCACCACCTGGCCAGGACGATATGGATAGAGCCTGCGCCTACGTCAGACAGTTAGACGAGTGTCTTGATTCATGAGAGTTGATCACGAAACAGCCTGGAAATTGGCGTAAACTAAATTGTGCCAAAGATTGCTCGGATATCTATCTTGTTGCGCAATGACTTATTAGGCGCCACTTGCATATTTTAATTTGACAGATTCACATTTGTCAAATTATTAGATTTATAACTTGATACAAAAACTTCCTCATTTGCGAGGTCATATTTAAGAGAAAATGTTTGTTAAAAAACAACACAATAATTTTTTTTTAACATTTAAAATATATTTATTCGATATTAAGGTATAGTTAAGTGCCCAACACAATTGAGTTAATAATTAAATCGGTTTTTACCGAAAATATTAATTTAAAATTTTAAATAATGGAGGTAAAAAATAACTTTTTTTATTTGTGAAAATTAAAATACTCTCAGAACAAAATATTCGATATTATTTATATTAAAGAAAAAAAAGGTTTAAACTCAACGCTTTAGAAACTTGGCGAAGGAAATATGGTGAAGCAAGTTATTGTGACTTTTTACCGATTGTACGCACATTTCCCAGATGAAAAGATTTTTCGTTGGTTTCCGAAAACTTTATTTTTTCTGAATTGACATTGTAGTGTAAAAAAAATTTCATTTGTCGATAAAACGAGTGTGTTTTTGATCGAAAACAATTCGATTTTTAAAACGGACACATTTGTAATTTTATATTCTCTAATGCCTGTATGCTCAGCTGATGTGATCAGTAGAGTCAGTACTCGGCCTAGGAGCGGGCGAGTGATTCAGGAGAGACAGTGGATAGAAGGCCCAATGACTCGGTCGAGTAAGAACCCCTCCACCTGCATATTCAATTCAGTGCTTCACTCGATCTTCACTAGGTCAGTGCGATCAGCCGAATCAGTTTTAGAGTTTTTTAGCAGGTTTTGACGTTCTCATAAATTTTCTATTTTTCATACTTGGCGTAACTATGTCAACAGCACTTTAAATTAATCTTAATTAACTTACTTGCCCACTGTCTCTTTTACATGTGATCGCTACAACTCTCCAATAAGTTGCTCGACCGATTAACAAAGCAAGTGATTCGGCCGAGTGAAGTACAGGTGTGAGGACGGGACGATTTCACAGAATTTGGAAAATTAATCAAATTTAAAGCCCTGGTTTCATTATAAATATGAAATTAATTGTAATAAATGTTTTCAATACTGCATCTAAACCATTGCCGTATGCTTTGATTTCTTTAACTATTTGTTTTCTCAGTATGTCAATCTTCCTAGTTAAATCCAGAACTCTTGGAATTAAAACGCACGAATATGGTATTACAAGAAGATGTTAAAGTAGATTCTTGACGGGTGTGCCATCTGCAATACCTTCGACTCAAATCATTTTATTTCCCGTGGCCTAGTAAAATACTTCAAGAGTGGGTTCCATAGTCTCACTGACTCCTGGAAGAACTTGTATTTTGATTTTCACATTTAAAAAACCTCCTTTGCGTGGGTTACTTACTCTGCCGTACTGCCCAGTATGCTGTATATGTCGCCAAGGTAGTGCTGCAGTCCAGTCCTCCTGCTGCGGCTTAACATCTCCACTCCGCAGTTTACTGACATCGGCCCCGGCCATATCTTGATGCATAGTAATGGACCGAGTGTCATATTGGGAAGCAGAAATCTGTATTGTGTGTTGTATTGTTGAAAGTTGCCATTTGATTTATTCCTCCGGCGTGCTCGCGGCGAGCGGCCCGAGACTCGCGACTCGGGACGATATTGTCACTGCGGGTCAACGATCAAACTGGCAGGGCCTCGCTACTTGTTGTCAATAATTTATAATCTGATGAGATAAACTAATTATAAAAATGTCGAGAAAACCTAGATTTATTGACACTACTGAATATATAAATCGATGTAAGCGTGTTGTGGGTGAATCCGTATAACGGAGTCACTAGCCAATAAGAAACCAACATTGTTCTTATCGTACTTAGCGATGATTATTCATCGATGATATTCTCCCTCGAAAAATCGCGATAAACAATAAGTAAATTAAAAGTGTCTTTGGTCGCCGTGTTAGATTAGGGATGAGGATTATCAACATTGGGAAGATCATTTTTTTATTGTGAATGGTGTTCTTTAACCAGGGCAGTACTAAAAGTGGTGACCGGATAAATCTTTATCATGATAATTCATCACATCTTTAAAAAATTATGTAAAGTCATGGAAAGTGATGAAACAAAAACTTTATTGACTGGGTTAAATAGGTTAGGTTAGGTTAAAAAATTATTTTTTTCATCGTTTTTAATGACTTTATATCACTTTTCAAAAAGCGTGTTGAATAGTCACTGTGTTGAGTTAGCATGGAACCACTAAAAGTACCTACCACCCTGGAACATGACGCAACACGCTTTTCAAGCCCTTAAAAATAATCTAGGATCATCATTCAGTAACATTGACCGGAGATTTTCACGGGTAACAACTGGTATGAACGTGATTAATTTTTGGGTAATTACACCGTGTTGCGCTTATTATTCATTGACAACGTTTTGGGCAGCGTTATAATGTCCATCAGTATGACAGATGCGAGTAGTAACTAGTATTAAATTAACTAGTTTTTAGTGCTCGTATTACAAAACATTCATAACTATAAATTTCATAAGCGCATTTGCTATTATAAGCCATTAGCATGAATAGCTATCTTCTTATCTCTGATAATTCAATTCACTCATTGCGGCTAGCATAATAGAACAGCGTGAATTGCGCAATAAAGTAGAGCGTATCCGCCATCCGCCCTGGGATGATGAATTATCGCGCTCCCGCCCAAACGCCGCTACTACCGGATATTCAATACGCTTTGTCGCCGCTGGAACCGATCGCGGATCCTTAGCTACGCTCGAGCTGGAAGCTTTCCCGAGTGCGCTCAAATCGATTAATTACTTCGAAGAATTGTTATAATTAATTCATTCATAAATATTCTCGACAAATGTTTTATTAATTGTGAATTCCTCAACATCAGGTAATATTTCTGATACAACTGAATTGTGACATTCTCGAAAAACCCTTCCACCAGTTTTCCCGGAGACAAATCTGCGATGAATCACGTTTCTCCCAATGCTCTCAACTGGTTGATTGTTGAAGCTCCACAAACTCTGCTTTATCTTACCTATTATCTTGACTAATTTATTCGGTTTTGGCGAACAAACATCTATTACCAGGTGAGTAAGTTAGTTCGTTTTTCGGAAGAGTTCATTGTGTCCTGCTAACTGTCGCAATAAGAAATTTACGACAGTAAGCAGGACACAATGAACTCTTCCGAAAAAAATCATTGTGTCCTTCTTACTGTCGTTATAAGAAATTTATTTAAACAAGAAGGGTGCTTTGCTATCAGTTTGATTGTGACTTGATTGTGACTTTTCCCATCACCCTTTTCAGACTTATTGAACTAAATCTGTTCATTTGCCAAAGAAAATAGTCATTTGGGCTATAGAAATATGTTCGATTCGGGAGGTGGAATTGGGTACCGCAGCTCGGGAATCATTTATTGTATAACCAACACCTCTGTCATAGGGTACCTCAAGTCGTTTGCTACGTTTAGTTTTTTAGCAGGGCTGTCCGGGTTCATTGAGTGAGATGTGTCCAGGATGCGCTGCCCAACGACAGCGTGGCGTGCCGTATTAGAAAAGGCTGGCTTGAGGAGACCCTTTGACCTATCCAACTGGTCAATCTCGACCCATCGCGTTGCGCCGCAATGGGAGGGATATATTCCTGGACACACTAATCCCAAGATTCCTACCCAACCCTAATACATTTACCCTTCATCATCCCCAAAGATGACATAGGCCTACTATGTGGGGTTAATATAAAAAAACATCAATTTTTGTCGTCTTGAAAATGACAAAACTCTTGCTGATTAAACTTAAGATAACAATGATGAGATAATAATAGCTTTAAATTAATATAATGTTTTTCTTCTTAATTATGATTTCCAATTATATAGAAATGTAATTTTTTTTTATTTTTTATTTTTTTATTTTTTATTTATTATAAATTTTTAAAGATACAAGTTTTATGCAGTCCCACAAAGCTGTCACACATGACGGCTTGTCTGTAGGTTTTACAAATAATACATATAAACATTTTTAATTTTTAATACATGTATGACACAAAATTATACAATAAACAATATCACAAAATAATATATATCAAAGTACCTACCTATATACAAATTATTTAGGCAGGTACGTTGAGATGTTCAGGAATACATCAATAATAAAGTTCAGAGATACATTGATTCGTCGCTTATTAGCCAACGCTTAGTGTTTTTGGGGCAGGGTCTCTCATTATTCTGAGGTTTAAAAGAATTATTAAATTTATTGAAAATCTCTGGTATTAAATATTTAAGCGTTCGGCTTCCATACTTATTTGTTACTCTTGGAATAATGAGGCCCTTATTTTCAGTGAATCTTGTTTTGTGATTATGCACTTTATTTAATTTATTTATACACCACAACCGCAGAATTTCTAACATATTTGATTTAGAAAAACAGTATTGATTTCTGCGAATAAATCTGGAAGGTCTACCGCAGCACGTGTAGTACCGTTGACCAGCCGACCACGCCCGCCGTCCCACGCAATGCATTGGAACTTCAAATGCAGATGAATTCGATAGGAAATCTGCCAACAAACTGTCTTAGAGCCTACTGCCTACCGTACCACTGCACCCATTGTAACCAGCCTACCTAATACCCAGTACCTAGCTGTAAGTCAGGGCAATGATAATATTATGCTAAGTCTTTAGGATGCAGGATTCCGCTGAATGTGCGTGGTGATCTGTGATCAGGATGTATGGTTTATTGTACGGATTGGTATTTGTATATCCTGGTTATTCTTCTCGAAATCTGAAGAATAAGCGCGTTTAATTATCTCAATAGGTTCTTGTTATTCGTTTATAAGCTTCTAAGAAGTGTTTGCGGTTTATTTATTATTTCTATTGCTTTGACCGGATGTGATACGAGAAAAAAACACTGGCGATTTATAGGTCAATTTTGGAAACGCTGCCTTTCGGGGAATGAATCTTCTAATAAGACGTTGCTTCCAATGTCTTAACTTTATGCTTAACTTATAAAGATCCCCTAATACGCCGCTGCATCGCTGGTATAGCTATACGGTATGGAGGGCCGTATGCTGCTCTGGTTAAAATATTTTATCATAATAATTTTTATGCGAGATTTTTTAGACTGGCACCCCTTTGTTCCAATCCTCGAAAAATCGACATTTTCACATTTCGCATTTATTTGCTAACTTCACGTTTCTTCTGACGACATTTGCAATGTCATTGACCTGGTATGCTTTGAATTACTCCGAATTTTTTCCAAGTTGATTATGCATTCCGTTAATTTGGTAAATCGATATTTCGATTTGAAATATTCCTCTGATAGTGCTGCCAATGGGTATTACTGCTTTTTTACATTTTCACTGTGCGACCGATTAATATTTGTCGAATCAATTAGATTAATCAAGTCCTCGATCTTCTTCTTAATACCATAGTAATACTTTCCTAATATTGGGGGTCGGGCAGTTTAAAAATAGCTAGCCACTAATACTGCGGTATTACGGCCGATATACGCAGTACGCATGCGCGTGATTATATGTAACGTTTTTTTATTAACCTGTTCTTATACCTCCGTATTACATACATTCTGTAACACTAACATAATGCTTACGGATGTTACGACGTGCTGTTTTTTTTAACATCTATTTTTATTATCATAGCATGAGTTCATTGGAATTACGCAACTCTTTATTAATTTATTGGACAATTTTTATAGCGCAGCTTTTGTGAGATATCACCTCAGGGTTTTATATATTCGTAATAAATAAGTGAATAAAAATAGTAAAAACGGAACTGAAAAATTAATTTAATTATTTTTTTATTTTTATTCTAGATAAAAGAAAAAAAGTGTAAAGTGTTTGTGTACTTGGGAGTTCTGTATTTGTATGTATGAGTTTATTATTTATTTTGTAAATAAGAAGACATGTATTATATTCATATAATTTTCTTAATTTTAATAGTTTTGTTTCCATATATAATTTTTTTGTTGATGTTCTAGATTTGAAGTGAAATAGTTTTTTGATTACTTTGTTTTGTGTTACTTGTAGTTCGTTTATATATGTTTCACATGTATTTCCCCAGATTTCAACCAAGTAGTTTAAATGTGAGTGTACGAGGCTATAATATAAACCTTTTTTAATTTTATTTGGTAACAGATATGATATCCGGCTGAATACGCTAATTAAGGGGGTGATTTTATCTTTAATATCTTGAATATGCTGTTTAAAAGTTAGGTGTTTATCAATGCACAGTCCAAGATATTTCTCCTGTATCAGGATTTGCAGGTTTTTATTTTCAATTTTTAAGGGTACATGAGGAGGAATTATTTTACGAGTTGAGCTTAAAATCATGTATCCTGTTTTTTTAACATTCATTGTTAATATATTTGATTGGAGCCAACTGTTAATTTTGTCTAAGTCACTCTGTGCATTTTCTAGTAAGATGTTTAAATCTTTACCCCAGTAGAAAATTGCAGTATCATCTGCATATAAAAAAATATCACCGTTTAAATCTAATTGGGAGATATCATTTATATAAATTTGGAACAGAAGTGGTCCTAGTATGGATCCTTGCGGAACTCCGTAGTTTATTGGTAGGTGGTTGCTATTTTGATTATTGATGCTAACGAATTGCTTTCTGTTGCTAAGATATGATTTGAATAGATTAAGAGCAGGACCAACTACACCAATTTTCTCGAGTTTCTTGAGAAGTATGTCATGGCTTACTGTATCGAAGGCTTTTTGAAGGTCAATTAGTATAGATAAAATATAATTTCCACCATCAATGCTGCTTCTAAGTTTACTGATTAAGTCATTTACTGCCGCAAGTGTGTTTGATTTTTCCTAAAGCCATATTGTTTTTTATATAAGAACGATTTTTTTGATAGAAAGTTGTTTAATCTATCGTAGATTACACGTTCAAAGATTTTAGATAAGATTGGTAAAATAGAAATGGGTCTGTAATTTGAGGTATCCGTTTTGGACCCACCTTTGTGAATCGGTATTACCTTAGCAATTTTGCAACTATCTGGAAAAGTTCCCTCTTTAAGACACTGATTAATTAACTTTGATAAAATAGGAAACAATTCTGTGGAGAGACTTAGAACTGTCTTACATTTGAGTGTATCATAACCAGCGCTTGCATTTAGTTTTAAGGATTTTATTATTTTACTTATTTCTAATTCCGTGGTAGGTTGAAGATATAATGATTCCATGCTATCATGCACTAATGTTATTTCATTGGCTAGATTGTGTGTGATTTTGTTGTGTATATTATTAGCTAAGGAGGAGCCAATGTTACAAAAGAAATTGTTAAAGTGGTCGCATATCTCTACGTTGTTTGTGATTATTTCGTTGTTAATGATTAATTTATTACAAAAAGTATTCAAAGTATTCGATTGGTTCTGTATGATGCTGTTTATTAACTTCCAGATTTTTTTACTGTTATTTTCGCATTTTTTAAAAAGATCACCGTAGTGTTTTTGTTTTAAGTTTCGTTTTTTCTTAGTAATATTATTTCTTACTACTAGGAATTCTGTTTTCAATAATGAGTTGTTTGGTTGTTTTTTTAGTTTCAGGTGTAATCTGTTTCTTTTGTTGATTAATTTTATAAGGTCTTTGGTTATCCAGTCTGGGTTATTTATGTTTTTTGTGTTAATTTTAGTGATGCTATTATAATTAATTTTATTTTTGAGGTAGTTTAAAAGATTGTCATAGTTTAATACCGAGTCGTTATTCATGTTAAGATGAAAGGGATTTTGGATGATATCATTCTTTAGATTATCAAAATCAATATGTGTATATTTTCGGGACGACTTTATAGATGTGTTTTTAGTATATGTGTGAATTACATCAAGGAGTAAAATATTGTGGTCGGATATTGAATTATCACAGTTCGTTAATGAGTATTCTAGTTTTATGTCGGTGAGTATATGATCAATGATTGTGTTAGTATTATCTGTAATGCGTGTCGCGTGTTTGTTGTTTATTTTGTTCAGGATGGTATAATTATTTAATCTTATTGTGTCTGTGTACTTACGTGTTTGAGTATTTGTTGAGTCAAGTAGATTTATATTAAAATCTCCAAAAATAATACATCTTTTGTGTGCTTCAAGTTGGGGGCTAAGTTTATCCAAAAAGTCTTGATAATTAGTACTAGGCTTTTTATACACTACACCTATGTTTAAATTAAGTTTGTTTATATGTATCCGCAGGAAGTTGTTGTCGGAGTCGTACACGTTGTTGATTACATTAAAGTCCATGGTATCTTTGATAAATATTGACACTCCACCTCCAGCTCCTTGTGGGCGGCAGGATACTTCATGCTGGTAACCTTCTAGATTTACGTACTTTACTTCCCCTTCTTTCAGCCATGTTTCACTCATCAGAATAATATTGAAACTGGAATTTGTGGATTTAAGCAGACATTCTATATCTTCAATTTTACCTTTTAAACTTCTTACATTAAGGTACATGAATGACAGCGAAGTTTGACCTTTTGAAGTACAGGGAGGTTTATATTTGTCCATTTTTTTAATTCTAATGTGTTTCTTTATTTTTGATTTCTTCTCGTCTACCTGATTATGTTGTTTCCGTTCTCTGCTTCCGGATCCCAGTTTTTTGGAGTCTGCGTGTATTTGCTGTTTAATGTACTTTCAGGGCGATTTCTTATTTCATGGTATGCTATTTGGTCAGTGGAACTAGCATGTTTAAACATTAGAACTATTTTTTTAATTTCATAATTCAGCTTGGACACATTAAGGTATCTGTTTTCTGTGACTGGGTGTATAACGATGTTTGTGTGTTTAAGATTTTGTATTATATAGTGGAGATTACTTAACAGATTTGTCGGCGATTTATCTTGTTTACCTGGGCACAGAATAACGGTATCCGTTTTCGTTAAGTTTTTGCTTTCATGAAGCACATTTGACATAAAATTATCAATCGTAGCATCCGGATAAATGTGACTACAGCATTTTGCACGAATCGGTATTTGTTTTTCAATTTTTCTCCTCAGACGTTTACCCTGTTCGTTACCAAATATCATAATGTTTATTTCTTTTTCTTCCTCCAAAGGCGGACCTCTCAATATTGTTTTCACTCCCTCGGGAACCGTACCTTGGTCTGCAGACGAGGGCGGTTGAGTATTGCTGGTTGATGTAAGTTTTACGTAGTTTATGGAATTCTCCATTGATTTAATTTCATTAATATTTTTGTCTATGTTTGAAATCCTAGTTATGATTTCACGTTGAAAATTTTCTAGTAGTGAGTAGATATTGAGAGACATCTCTTGAAAAGTTTGAAAGTTTTCGTTTAGTTGGTTTGTTATGGATTTCAATATATCATACTGTTGTTCAGTATCGTTCACAGATGTCATCACGTTTACAGATGACAGGGTTTCTGTTTTTAGTGAAGATTTTTTTTTAGCTTCTTTGCAAATAGTGCAGGTAAAAGCATTTTTATTTTGTTTATTCAATTTACGAAAATTGCTCTCGGATATATGACAACATGTAAAGTGAAAGTTCTTATTGCACGTCTTACATAATAGATTTTCGTTATCGAATATCTCAGTGTTGCAGGATTTGCATTCCACTATTAATATTTTTTATAAGTATTATTTTTTGAGCAGGAGTAAATGAGTATTTGTGATTATTATAATCCCAGAAACTGTATTTTATAATGACTCACTTTTCGTAGAATTACCCGTTTCTTAAATCCAGTGTATTGTGTAGGAATTTTATTTAAAAATTATATTTTTTTATCGTTCACGATATATTGCACTTTAAAATGTTTATAATTATTTAATGTTTAGGTTTATGTTGTTAAATTATTTTCGTGGGACAAAAATAGTTTAATTCAATGTTAGATTTCGAACAAACAAACAATAACACGTTTGACGCTTGACGTTACGTATTTCACTTTCACACTTATTTCCACTTTAATGGGTGAAGATTCAAAGATTGTTAGAATAGTGCCAAGAGGCAATGTTGTTTAGTTACTTATCCACTGTGGTTTACTGGTTAAAGTTATTTTACTATAAGTTTTTTTTTTAATTTTTGATGGAGCAAAACAAGTTCACCTAGCGGTTGACGTTCAAAACTCGATTAAATTAATTTCTTCCCAGGACAGATTATGGACTATGAAGGTTATATAACCACTGGAGCGACAGAGAGAATAATGAAAAATAGCTTCACTTGCTCGCCACCTTTGAAAGTTAATTTGGAAAAATTTCCGATCACATTAAAACAATCATTACTCCATATTTGTATACGTAAATACAAATATGGAGTAATAAAAAAAATATACTGCTATGTAGCCAATGAACTCACCTATATTTTATTAATTATTTTGTATTTGTATAATTGATAGAAAAATTATAAAAAAATCGTAAACTTTGTAAATGCGCGAATTTTGTGATTGAGTATATTTGAAATTGCCGCCAGTGGATATTTTGAATATTCACATTGAATATTTTCTACGTTTTATGTTCTCTATGACCTGTTCTACAACCACAAATCCAAATATATACTATAAAATCATTTTTTTATATGCTGACATCAAGATAAAAATAATGCGTGAAAATTATTTTGTGTTATTTGGTACGTGAACCTGTTAAATTTGAATGAACTAAATTATGATATTTTATACATTTACCACAAAGAAGTGGTACTACATTAAGAAGATACATTAACTGTTTACAATTACCAATAAGAATAACTGCCCTACTTGCTTTATTTAAGTCATCTAATCGTTTTATACAGATAGCCTATTTCACGATGTCAAAATCACAGTGCTGCTTTTTAAATAATTGTGACTGAGAACTGGAGATTTTTATCCATGTTTTTGTGTTTCGTGATAGAACAAAAAACACAAATTTAAAAAAAGCCCATATCATAGCAATAAGCTTTGCCAATCTTTCAGGATATACTTTGTAATTTGATAAAATCCTGTGGAATTCTGCCATTTTGTTTGGGAAAATACGAGATGACAGCTAGCTTTTGTATCGAAAATATGCTAAAAAAAACCCGTTTTTTTAATCAAAGGAGTTGAAAACACATTAACAATTGAATCACGATTACACTAATATATATTATGGCGTTAAAACGCAAAAAACACAATCACTTACGGCATTTTAAAAGATGTGTAAATATAACCGATTTCTCAAAACAGTTTCGCTTCGAAGGTAAAATTTTTGGAATGAACTGTCACATTTAAACCGCCAAATATTTATTCCAGAAGCATCAATGGATAATCGGTGTTGCCATAGATGAAGCCAATTTTACCAGCTTTACAACGGAATAAATTATTGGCCAAGGACTGGTTTAAATATTATTATATTTAATTTTTACGAGTGGTACGTAATAAACGTCGAATAATTCGACATGCTCAATATTAGAAGAAAAAAAAACGTCGAATTATTCGACATGTTCGCTCCAGTGGTTATCGTAAAAGAATAAAGCACATTTACGTAATACACAAATCATTATATATAAATGTACCTCATATTTTTTTCATTACCGCCTTTTTATTGTGTGTTAAATTAATTATTTGATAATATATTTTTATTAAATATTATCAATTGTAAAACGGGAGCCTCAGCATGGGTAAAGCATCCAGTGGGGCCGACATGATGTAATAATATTTTTAAATATGTGAAGTTATTTTATCTAGTTAAAAACAAATGTCTTATAGTTATTTGTAAATCTATTTACAATTTTTTAAACTAATTCTAGTATATGTTTTTTGTCTACGGTGTTAGGGAGTTGTCCATAACACCAGTCTGTGTTATGGTGGACCAAGAGAGTGCAGACAATTTTTAAATAATCAGGATATTAAAAGACGAAAATATTTATCTGATTTGACACCTACGGACCAATTGCTCAGGGCCCAGGAACTCTACTGATAATGGAATCCCCCGAGAGTCATACATATTTGACGCAACACCCGAGTTGCGGAATAAGATTACGATTTTTGTTTTCATATTATACCATCAATCATTTTCCAATTCCGGGACTGATCCAGAAAAAGTTAAAATCTGTTCACATTCTTAAACTCTAAGGGTTTTGCAATTTTGGATCGTAATGGGATTCCATACTTAAGCGATGGTTCAAAGATAAACCTTGGAGTTCCAAGTGGTCTAGTGCAGGGGTTTTTATCTCGTAATCCCTGCGGGCTTCAAATTTTATCATAGAGATTCATACGATTGGTACCATTACTGCGAAATCGATTATTGATTGTTTAAATCTTCACAAAGTACGTAGTTTTTTTTATTTGCTTACAAAAATATTGAACACTCTTGCGTTCATAAAAGATAACATTTTGCGAAATAAATAAAACAAGACAGAAGTAAAATAGAGAAAATCATATTTATTTTACAGGTTTTTTTGCTAGGCATAGCAGTGGTATTTTGATGAGTAAATTCTACAGTATTCTCTTGGCTATAAAGATTAATATAATAGTAATAGGGCGTTGCCCGGGCTCTTCTTTTAGTTTTTGGAAATCAGGTGTAGACGGTAATTTCCCTTTTATTTTGAACGTTAAATTTGCAAAATTTTATCAAGAAGTATAAAAATTATGCTGTAAGGGTGGGAAAAAGGGGTGGGGGTACTTTTTTGAGAAATTTCAAGAAGACAGTTACCTTCCACCTAATTTTATATAGTCAATCGTGCAAAATTTCATAAATCTCGGAAGATTTGTTTACAACAAATCGACATCGGGCCACTATTCTTTATATAAAATTTATATACCAATAATTATATCGATAGATGTTAAATTTATTATTAAAATGGCCTTATTTTGTTTATACTTTCAGAAACTTGCATTAGCTAACTTATTTAAAAGCTACTCATGTTCACTTACAAAGCTATTCGGGAGTCGTGGTCCGCAGAACTATCTTGTAGATAATATTACAGTTTAATACCTCTGGTCTAGTGGACGCTTAAATTATAAGACTTATGATTAAGAATAGCGATAGCCTGTTCAGTATAGAATGTCATAGAGCCTGCTCTGTTTATCTGCACATTGTAGCAAGGTGTCAGGAGAGGTATGCGACTCGGCATATCTACTCCCGGCTCTGCATAATGCATATTATACCAGATGATTGTAAATGTTTGTTACATCGTGCATTTTTACTATGCTAATTACCTATCATGTGAATAATAAATTTAGATTAGATACTTGAGTGTGTGTTAGGTAAAACCGCATTTATTGAAAAAGGTTTACGTTTATGACGATCTTAAGTGGAGTGAAGTATTAACTGAATGCATATATTTTATAATAACGTGATAACTGTTGAGTTGCTTCAGTAGCATCCAGCACAAGATGCATAACTTGTTATCGAAAATCAGGAAATCCAAGAAAGTGTTAACAATTAAAAATGTTGGTGTGAACATGTTCCATAAATATCTATTTCTGCGGAGAAAATGAGTGATGGTTGTATAGCAAATTTTTTTGAGCAATATATAACTATATGCCGTAAAAATGTGAATCGTTGAGTAAATTATTAGAAATATGATAAACTAGCGTGAATAATCACGAAATATTATAAATGCATGATTTGTAAATCTCATTACTGATTCTCCTTTCAAAAACGTATATTTTCAATTTTCTAATAAACGTAGTGTGTAATATCGTCAAACAATAGTGATAGGTAGAATATAATAGTAATTTAAAGCATGCAGTATGCAATGTATTTAATGCGTGCAAACTTTATAGTAAAATTGTGTTTACCAGAAGTGATGCCATGTAAATCTTTAAAAAACGAACAAAATTTCAAATAAAGAATTATGAACTAAAAAAATAATTTTAGTGCCTACTTTATGGCTTGTTTGAAAAGACTAATGCGTAACAATTTGAATTTAAAAAATTGAAAGTTCATTGAACTTGAATTAATACGATTTATATCAGGCATACACCGACACCCGATATTAGAACGTTTATTTATTTGAAGGTTGATAAGATACCTACGGGTATTTATTTATATTTTAAACCGTACATTAATTTCTTCGAGGATAATAAGGAAATAACACGTAAGAACGCGTAAGAGTTCAATGAGAATAGTTTTTGACTTATTTTATTGAGATCGAACCCGAAACCTGTAATGATCTGCCCTTTCTACTTCAAACTTTTCCATAAGGCTTTGGTTATATATATATCCGGGGTAGGAAGGTCCTCCCTGCCGTCTTTTCTTTATTACACACCCCTTCAAGTGTGTACATCCTAGTTTGTCTACGTGACGTACGACCTTGAACGTACTCATTTCACGTGACGGTTCAGTATAAAAAGGCTTCACCGAACGTTGTGTTGGGTTTTTGTTTCTCGGTTTAGAAACCTAGTTATTTATGTTTTGTGTGGTATCCCTTGGTTCTTTTGAGATAGAGTGAGTTGAATCCATTACCGCTGTTTTTCAAAACCATTTTATAAACCTTATCTTCTAAGTCGCCTGCTCACCCCCCCCTAGCTACTCGATTCTACCTATCGTAGGGTAATGTGAATATAATAAAGTGTTAGATTTTATATATGTGATATACATACGATAAATTCATGGTGTTAGTTGTCGGCGCCATCCATGTATATATTTTGTGAGGGGAAGGAGAGGAAAGGAAATGAATTTTTTCAAGTTAAGACTGGCTCCTCCGCTTACCAAACAAAACTGATGGATGATAATTCGAACAAGGCAATCGATATCTGCGTGTCTGGATATCACAACCGGCCGGGTCTCCCCTTGTTCCAAATCGGCAACCTTCACGCCAGAATAAAGAAAACCAGGTCTCATCACCAATTTCAGAATTGCCCCAATCTCAAACACCTCCAGGATAAACTACTTTACTGAGTGTAGAAGGGGAAAACTATAACATCCCTTTATCACGAATCTAGTCGCGAAAGTGTGACACGTAAGGTCCTAAGTTACGAGCCACCTCTAGAAAACATTGTAACTCCCACGTCGTCGGGGGTTTACATCCCTTTCTAGGTCAATACACATATAACACACGACGATCTTGTCGACATTCTGCCTGCTTATTAACGATAGGTTGTGTGCCTACCCATTCAGCCAATTATCATGTGAGATATATGTAAGGTCTACTCGATATGCCAAATTTGGGATGAGGACTGTCTGTATTTTAATATTTGGTTCCAGTATTTATTTTATGAGGTTACTAGCATCCTCGTGTTTTAGGTATGGGTAACTTCTACTGAATACCTATCCTCTCAGGTAAGGTATAAACGGATAATTGGTTTGATTTTTTGCATTTAATTTAAAGAGGCTGCCTACCTCTCGAAAGATACCTGTTGAGAAAAGTTGTTCGGTTGGTAGTTTTATTTCGGAGATTACCTTCTCCCTCTTTCGACTTTAGATTTGTTTTTGTGCATCCCAATTCGTAACTTAGAAAGTCAAATAATAGATGAAAAGTATTAAATTAGAAAGTCAAATAACAGAAGAAAAGTTTTCATTTTGTTCCGTCTGGTCGCATCCGATCGCTTTCAATTTGGGACGGCATACGCTAGCAAAACTTCCCCTTTGACTGACTGTACTCCGCGCCTCTCGGCCTATATATGAAAAGGTCGTTGACTCGTCTCTCGCTCACAGCTGATTGACAATGCGTCTAGCGTATCCCTACTTATGGGAAGATTATTTGGGTTGCAGGCGTTGCAAACTCGGTTCCTGTACCTCGGTTGTATCCTATTATTATTAAAAGGGTCCTCTGAAATTTAATAAATAATATAAAAAAACTCACCCTGTTAGTCACCTCCAAATCCTCGTGTGAAACTTACCTGGTTACACTATATAGCTAAATCACTTTAATTTTCGACCTCCTCCCTACGCTTATAAAAGGGTAATTAAATATTCCTGTAAATAAAATTGTACCTCCCTAATCTGTTAGGATTCGAACCCACAGTTAATAATCTATTTGATTCTCTGGTTTTCGGTCTCCGTGGATAGAATGCCATCTCGCCAAATCAATAACTTAGCCCGATTAAACACTTCCTGCCTTTAAGTACATTCACTCTATTTTAAAAACGCAATCATTATTTTTATTATTTTCATGTTTTTAAGACAAGCAATCTAGTTCGAACTGTATACGAAATCACGTTTAAATCAACACAACTTTATAACACAATCGCGATTGCACAACACCTGGCGCCCCTGAGGTGGGTTTTTACAAAACGGCGCTCTACAAATTATCCAATTATTATTATTGTCATTATTATTAATTGTTTTCCCACTGAGTCGAATCACTTTCACTTCACACAAACACCGGATCAATAATATTTCACTTTAGTTCAAAATTCCACAATACTATTAACACCATCTGAATCCACTAATTCACTGCAATTTCACACAACACTTCTCATTTGTATAGATTTCATGGAGCTGTCAACGCACTCAAGTTCCAAACCCGACTGTCCTCCGGTCTCTCCTTTCCCGTGGGAATCTGTTTACTCAAGGCCTGTCTGTCAATAAATCTTCCGTCGTTGTTTAAACAAAAAATTTTTAGAGCACGTTATTTTATTATTTATCGTTTATTTTTGTGGATGTCCAAAACATCACAGCCTCCCTTTAGTTCTAAGCCCAACGGGTAATCTCGCTTCCTCGTGTTAGTCGATGGGATTAGAAATAACTATAGGTAATTTACGTTTCTCGAATACCTCTGTGTCTTAAAATATGTTTTTTTTTTTTAAATTTTATTTTAATTCTTCCAAAATGTTGAGCGCCCCTGTTCTTCGTTTCTAACCTAGCATCTGTTTATTTTTTTGGTTCCCGTGATTATCGGCTTGTTCTACTGGTGAGTTTTTTTCCGCCCTCAGCTTTTCAAGTGTTTTTGTGTCTCTATGGGTAGAAATTCAATATGTCATGTCACACTTGTTTATTTTTAAACTCTGAGTTATTTGTTTAAACAGTGTTGTTTCACCTCAATACGTTATTTGTATTATGTTCGAGTGTTATTTATTTTCATGTTGATTTGTTTTTATTTTGTGTCCTCGGCGGTGATCCGATGGTTTTGTCTGTCTTTTATTATTTATGTCTTAAACATTCTCTGCCTTTTAGATCTGGAATAAACAATAATTGTTTACATTTATTCAAATATCAACGGTATAAAATATGCCATATACTTCACGATATCTGAATGCAATGTTTATTTTAGATTTGTCCCAGCTATCTTATTCTTGTGTTATAATTAATCCGATTTCGATGTTTGTTTATCCTTTGGCTTCGTTGTTTATGAACATTTTAGATGTTTTTTGTCGTCACAATGAATTCAATGTTTTCCGGGTCTGTCTGTTTATTCTATTTTGCCTTTGAAGTAAGATGTCTCTGTTATCATTTTTGACGATAGGTACCATTTCTTTTGCTGTTAATGTGAATTAATAAGGTTTATGAAATCCATTTTTTTTTTTCAACAACAGTAATGAATTCAAACCAGCTTGTATATCTATCTCTCCTGGCTTGCGGCATCAGATGTAATGATCTGCCCTTTCTACTTCAAACTTTTCCATAAGGCTTTGGTTATATATATATCCGGGGTAGGAAGGTCCTCCCTGCCGTCTTTTCTTTATTACACACCCCTTCAAGTGTGTACATCCTAGTTTGTCTACGTGACGTACGACCTTGAACGTACTCATTTCACGTGACGGTTCAGTATAAAAAGGCTTCACCGAACGTTGTGTTGGGTTTTTGTTTCTCGGTTTAGAAACCTAGTTATTTATGTTTTGTGTGGTATCCCTTGGTTCTTTTGAGATAGAGTGAGTTGAATCCATTACCGCTGTTTTTCAAAACCATTTTATAAACCTTATCTTCTAAGTCGCCTGCTCACCCCCCCCTAGCTACTCGATTCTACCTATCGTAGGGTAATGTGAATATAATAAAGTGTTAGATTTTATATATGTGATATACATACGATAAATTCATGGTGTTAGTTGTCGGCGCCATCCATGTATATATTTTGTGAGGGGAAGGAGAGGAAAGGAAATGAATTTTTTCAAGTTAAGACTGGCTCCTCCGCTTACCAAACAAAACTGATGGATGATAATTCGAACAAGGCAATCGATATCTGCGTGTCTGGATATCACAACCGGCCGGGTCTCCCCTTGTTCCAAATCGGCAACCTTCACGCCAGAATAAAGAAAACCAGGTCTCATCACCAATTTCAGAATTGCCCCAATCTCAAACACCTCCAGGATAAACTACTTTACTGAGTGTAGAAGGGGAAAACTATAACATCCCTTTATCACGAATCTAGTCGCGAAAGTGTGACACGTAAGGTCCTAAGTTACGAGCCACCTCTAGAAAACATTGTAACTCCCACGTCGTCGGGGGTTTACATCCCTTTCTAGGTCAATACACATATAACACACGACGATCTTGTCGACATTCTGCCTGCTTATTAACGATAGGTTGTGTGCCTACTCATTCAGCCAATTATCATGTGAGATATATGTAAGGTCTACTCGATATGCCAAATTTGGGATGAGGACTGTCTGTATTTTAATATTTGGTTCCAGTATTTATTTTATGAGGTTACTAGCATCCTCGTGTTTTAGGTATGGGTAACTTCTACTGAATACCTATCCTCTCAGGTAAGGTATAAACGGATAATTGGTTTGATTTTTTGCATTTAATTTAAAGAGGCTGCCTACCTCTCGAAAGATACCTGTTGAGAAAAGTTGTTCGGTTGGTAGTTTTATTTCGGAGATTACCTTCTCCCTCTTTCGACTTTAGATTTGTTTTTGTGCATCCCAATTCGTAACTTAGAAAGTCAAATAATAGATGAAAAGTATTAAATTAGAAAGTCAAATAACAGAAGAAAAGTTTTCATTTTGTTCCGTCTGGTCGCATCCGATCGCTTTCAATTTGGGACGGCATACGCTAGCAAAACTTCCCCTTTGACTGACTGTACTCCGCGCCTCTCGGCCTATATATGAAAAGGTCGTTGACTCGTCTCTCGCTCACAGCTGATTGACAATGCGTCTAGCGTATCCCTACTTATGGGAAGATTATTTGGGTTGCAGGCGTTGCAAACTCGGTTCCTGTACCTCGGTTGTATCCTATTATTATTAAAAGGGTCCTCTGAAATTTAATAAATAATATAAAAAAACTCACCCTGTTAGTCACCTCCAAATCCTCGTGTGAAACTTACCTGGTTACACTATATAGCTAAATCACTTTAATTTTCGACCTCCTCCCTACGCTTATAAAAGGGTAATTAAATATTCCTGTAAATCAAATTGTACCTCCCTAATCTGTTAGGATTCGAACCCACAGTTAATAATCTATTTGATTCTCTGGTTTTCGGTCTCCGTGGATAGAATGCCATCTCGCCAAATCAATAACTTAGCCCGATTAAACACTTCCTGCCTTTAAGTACATTCACTCTATTTTAAAAACGCAATCATTATTTTTATTATTTTCATGTTTTTAAGACAAGCAATCTAGTTCGAACTGTATACGAAATCACGTTTAAATCAACACAACTTTATAACACAATCGCGATTGCACAACACCTGGCGCCCCTGAGGTGGGTTTTTACAAAACGGCGCTCTACAAATTATCCAATTATTATTATTGTCATTATTATTAATTGTTTTCCCACTGAGTCGAATCACTTTCACTTCACACAAACACCGGATCAATAATATTTCACTTTAGTTCAAAATTCCACAATACTATTAACACCATCTGAATCCACTAATTCACTGCAATTTCACACAACACTTCTCATTTGTATAGATTTCATGGAGCTGTCAACGCACTCAAGTTCCAAACCCGACTGTCCTCCGGTCTCTCCTTTCCCGTGGGAATCTGTTTACTCAAGGCCTGTCTGTCAATAAATCTTCCGTCGTTGTTTAAACAAAAAATTTTTAGAGCACGTTATTTTATTATTTATCGTTTATTTTTGTGGATGTCCAAAACATCACAAACCTCAGATACAGAATTAAAAATCTTACCACTGTTCCACTGCGGTAATTTCTCACAAAAGTAGCAAACAACACACACGAGTATAGCTACTTCTCCCGCAGTCAGCTTTCGTGTCTCGCAAGCCAGCTCTTGACGTCAGCAGTTATAAATCTTGATGGAAACTGCAGCAGAATGAATGTGCATTTGAATGCAACGAGTCTTCACTGATGCAGCGAGTACGATTCTATTAAGATACTGACTTGGCGAGGGCGGAATGTGGACTGCGCAATGGACCCATAATGCCTCATCTACAAGCCATTATAATTTATACCTAATAATAATACACGAACATTACTATTTAAATGCGTAATAACACAACCATTTTGATTAAACGTTTTTCTATCGAGAAACAATAGGCCAAAACGACTTCAAAATTCACAGCAGCCGATCCCCATGGATGGAAAATATAACGGGACTCATATGAAAAATATTTGCTTTGCACTATCATTATTTTCTTACACTAGATAGATGCCATTAGAGAAAAAAATATATTTTGGGACGTATTTAATTAGCAAAAAATGGCAACGCTTTGAACATATCCATAGATTAAATGCAATCACACGGAAGCAACACATAATCAAGAATACAAGTGATTCGCAATACCGAACATTAATAAACGCTCACAAACAGTAATAACTTGTTTATTGTATTTTTTTAATCAATATTTTAAACACAAAACGAAATAAATGAACAAGAATTTAATATGCATGTTTTATTTTAATCGTACTAAAAATGAAGTCGTAGACTACTTGTTGCAACAGTGCGCAAGCTAGTGTAGTAAGTAGTGAAATATAAAAAATGTAATAAAAAATGAAATAACATGTAAAAATGTAAAACAGTTCCGTAAAACAACAGAAGAAGACAGAAGACTAAGTCAAATAATGTCCATCATCTTAAAATGTACGAGAATCGGTACCTAAAAGAACCTTTTTTTCCATCCCGAAATGGAATGAAAACATGACTCATCGTGGAAACTGGATGAGTAGTATTATTTTGTGTGGCACTTTTTACGCCTTTTTTAACACAAATAATTATAGTACTCAGTCGGAAATATAAATTTTTGGGCCGAAGCTTCTTCAAATAAAGTAAATTTTAATAAAAGCGTCTGGAACTACAGCAGGAATCAAAAAAAGAAAGCAAGAATCAATATCTCGAGCACAATCAGGAAATGCGGGGAACACGCAGCTTCACCAGCACAGTTTTAATTAATTTTTCAGTGGAAACGAGGAAATTTTTTACTTGTAATTTGCTTTGTCCTGGAACGATTTGTGAGATATTATCCCCCCTTTGCTCTAAGACACAGTTTAATATTTCCTCATAAAAATCATCGACGTAGCTTTTCATAAATGTATTCAATGTAAATTTTCTCCACCCGCCATAACACAGGGGTATCCCTACATCCCTATACCCTTAGATTCCTATATCTCGATGTCAGTGCTATCGCTAAGCAAACTCCACAGTTTTAAATAGTTTAATACTCTATTTATTGATATGTTTTCGGTAAAGCATCACACAAATCAACAGGAAAAACGAGTATCAACAACATTCGCCAACTTATGTAAACTGTCGTTGCTCGATGACATTGACTTGATGACCTGTACTGTAGTTGGCCTTGCTTATTATTCAATTTTACACCTTTTTTACAACAGTATTTTATGTGAATATCCAAGAGTCCCAACTTCCTCCAACTGAAGCCAATGAGAATATGGATTGCTGTGAGGCTGCAAGTAGCCAAGAGGGGAAGAAGAAGGGTAAGAGGAAGGCGTGAAAGTACCTGGCTATTCAGATCTGATCATTAAACACGGCTATTACTATTTCAAAAAGAAGCTGCGACTTCAGAGTCGTAATCGAGAGCCTTACCACTCGACAACTGAGGTCCTTGTTTAAAAAAGGTTAGTGACCACCACCTTCACAAGTTTAACTAATTCCAACCATTCCCACCAAACAATAAATTGAAAACTTAGAAAATATAGTGCATCGATGAGATTGTTAAAATTTATTTAACATCTAATTCTGTAAACTTTGGAAAGTATTTAAGTGATGAATAAAATAGCACCATATAAATAAGTAATCACTTTGTATGACAAAACTATGTCCACTGCACAGTGTTTAATTGACAAGGCTCAACGAAGTCCTGTTTTAACTCGACCGTTTTGCATTTCATGTGTCTGTAAATTTGTTTGTACGTTCTATTTCAAGATGGTGACCTGCTTGATGGTTCAATAAAAAATATTTTTTTCAAATGCGAATCGTCGTGTCCACTTGGAATTTCATAATCGCATTTAGTAACGTTGTAGTTGTTACTTCCCTACCCGAAATTTTTTTGAAGAAAGAAATTTCATTGAGATAGGGACATTTATTTGGACAAATTGTATAATTCGTTATTTAAAATTTAAAAAAAAGTTACAAAAAGGTTTATAAAAATTATGTAGGTATGTATTTATGTGTCTAGAGGGAGAAAAATGAGTTTTACTAAATTATTCCTAATCCGGTTAAAAACAGGATTGCAGGCCCTTACCGAATGAATTAATAGGTTTCCTGATAAACTATTAGTAATCTAAATGTATTGTCACGGTGTCGGAACACGAGTTCTTAAAAATTGTAATACTTTTGTATTTTGTCAATAAATATTATAAAGACAAATGCAGGTGCATGAACACGTGTTCTGATATATTAGGAATAGAGATTCTTAATAAATTAGCAATACTTATTTTTCTCCGTGTAATTACAAATCTTATGACTTCAGCAGAACAGGACTATTAATTAAATTAAGACTAATTTTGAATATCATCAAGACATTCAATTCCTCACATTTCTAATTGTGATTAATTTAGATTCGTCCCTATTCAATATCCTAATTGCATACTCGCAAGTACACATATTCTGCAGTCTGCACTGCACTTAGCTTTCTAAGCTGGCTGCCTTTCCAAGCAGATTTAATTTAAAGGCTTATCGTTCATCTCCAGCGGTCCAGCCGTGTTGCCGAGATGTATGTTGTTAGGATTCTGTAATGATTCGTTTTATTGGATTAAGGTGTCGTTAGGTAGACGCTTCTGCAGCACCGAGAATTATTGTCATTATTAACGAGCGGGATCCTTAGAATAACAAGCAGGTACCTACCTGTAGCTGGCTTCTCGTTAAAGTGATTAATTTGTGATCAATTAGACATTGCTTTATGACTGGAATCGTCATTAGCGCGGCATTGATGTTTTTGCTATAAAACTCGTATGTGGTCCTTTGAATTTAGACAAGTTCAATAAATTATTAAAATCTGTTTTATTAGTACCCAGTTTGTTTTTTATCTGCTGTAAGTAGCGCTGGTAAACAATGCATAAAAAATCTTGGCTTTTACATAATACATATTTTTCCGACTTTATATCCGGGTTAAATCTTCCCCCTAGGAAAAACTAAACCCTTCCACACACTTTTTCACAAATGATCATCTAGTCATTCCACATTATTTAGTCATTCCACCCAAGTGCATTATATAAGCATAATAAATACAAAATAAAACAAAAACAAAGCGTCAAATCACCAGAGATCACATGGGAAAATGATTCACCGACTCCAGATATTTTCATATCAGAGGGTTCGGCTCGGTAGAACTTCTAATTGGACCTATAAATCCTACTGATCCCTCAATATAAATATTTAAAAAATCTTTCGTAATCCTACATGTATTTAAAATGATTGATTTTTGCATTTTTATATATAAATTCTTTGACAGATCTAATACGCCTAAATTTAGAATGAGAGAGATAGGTATAATGCCAGTAGCCGAAATAACTAATAGTTTAAATATATTTTTATGGTCTGAGAATGTAAAATTTTTTTAATTTCATTTCCTAAATCTATGTATTTTCTTATTTTTTCAGGAATATTACAGGAATTTGGAAAAACGAGATCAATGATTTAAGTAATTTTTTAAATTTTGTCATGTAAAACAATATCGGGTCTATTATGACTAATCGTTCCTTCTGTTAGTACAGTTTTATTGTAATATATTTTATAAAATACATTTTCTAAAAATGAATTTGGTTTGTATTCATAATATGGTACTATATTACAACAGTCAATTAAAAATAATTATATAATTGTTAATATTTATTATTATGGTGAAACAGGAGTAAATGCTTTGCAAACAAAACTCATAAACAAACAGTAATAATTTGTGATACAGAAGTAGTAAACTAGTCACAGCGAGAGCTCGTCCGGATGTTATCGAAGTTCATCCTCTTAGCTTTCACGATTACGTCAAGTACGATTTTTTGCTAGGACTAGTATAGAACGTTGCACTAATAATTTTATAAAACTCTTCTTGGTAAAAATACTATTTTTATGGAAATGTAAGCCCAAATTGGATCTCGAAGCACGTCCACAAGGCACTTCTCATATTAATCTTTATTCTATGGATCTAACTGCTCTGAGATACAATTTTTTCACATCCCTTCGTCAAGGCAAATAAAAAATAACAAGAAGAGAAACACTCACAATCAATCAAAAATAATTGGCTAGCTAATTTTACAAAATACCGAGGCGCGGGATAATTGTCGCATTTCTACTGCATAAAATTAACATTACCCTACTTGACAGCCCTGATATCCTTGATCTTATCAAATAATGTGTTCAGGCAGTTAGTACAATAGGAAAGTTCTGTTTCGTTGGGCTCATTCACCAACGTACTTTCATGTTCACTCATTTCTACACAGTCTTCTTAGAACTTGTAATAATGGACATGATGATGTGTTTGGCAGTTTTTGGGTTACCTTATTAATTAAAATGAAATACATTTAAATCTTTACGTGATTGAGAATGAACAAAGGTGATTTTTTCAGATCTTTTTTTATTTCATTCCAAATAATCTGAAGCGTTTTATTTTCCTAACTTATTGCAGTGGAACACAATTGCTTCGTTTAATTTTTGTCTTCGCCACTCTGATGCTTTCTAAGGTCGACTAGATTACATTACGAAGTCCGTGCTGTCGAAAGTAAACTTTTCCGGACAGCGTTACTATATCCATCAACAGGGCGAAGGTAAACACTGTAACGCTGTCTGAAACGCACCTTAAATCTGTAATATCTTTGATATTAGTATATGAGCTCACCCATAGATGACACGAGATTATTATTTTGGGTTATATACTTGGGTTGTATTACTATAGATGGCGTTAGCTGTCGAGTATAATAGAATAATAAATAAGGTGAGAACTTCATGGTAGGGGTCCACACTATACCAATCGTCTGTTAATTCAGATGTTAGAGCCATATTTAACCCAACCTATCACATTAAAAGTCCAAGTGTTTCGTTGAATACGGAGTATTATTTAATCAGAGAGTGTGTGAGAAAAACCCGGAGACAAAACAACTTCTTAATGAGCTTGCGGTAAAACAACACACAAATCAGCAGTCATACTGAGAATCAACAAAAATCACAAAAATATTTGCAAAATGTCGTTCTCGATCACGTAACACTTCGCAAATTCGCAAGTTTACAAAGGTCTGTACCGCATCGAATGTTTGATTTCATCTAGCTATAGATGGCTAATTCAATAACATTCGGGGTGGGTTAGAAAACATGGAAAAATACAATTTTAGGACAGATTGAATCATCAAGTGCAGCTGAAAAATGTGTTTGTGAAATTTATCGATTTAAGATCTTCAACATTGACCTAAAAGCTTGCCTCGTCATTTAAGATTTTCTTCCACATGGACAAATCAAACAAACGATTTTTTTCCGTTTACGTTAATAGTGAACTAATTTAATATAAAATTAGCTGCATTATTTCAATTTGCAGCAGTGCATTTTCTAACTTGCCCACCGTATCGCGAGGTACGCGAAGCACTTCGGGTAATTGATCGCAGCGCACGATCCACTACTTGCCTCCGCTCCACATATTGCCATTACATTATACCCCGTACCGTATTATTCAAACCTCTCCACTACAACAACACCGCTGTGTGCACATGAACCCTGTACCTGGTACCTACATACCTTACTTACTGCACTCACACCGGGTAATGGAGATGAGACAAAGATCTGGCTGGGCCGAGGAAATGACATGCTGCAGATAATTGCGGAGATATCGTTGACAGAATCAGTTTATGTTATCCTAGTATAAGGGCAATTACATAGCTCAATAATAATTGTATTAAATTAATTATTACTAATTTCTAATGATATACGGAAAAAAATGATCCTATTAAAAAAAGTGACAGCATGCCAATTTCCTGATTAAATATAAGTCATTCAGAAAATATCGAGACCACGTA
The DNA here is from genome assembly GCF_061612785.1 of Hesperophylax consimilis. Taxonomy (NCBI): domain Eukaryota; kingdom Metazoa; phylum Arthropoda; class Insecta; order Trichoptera; family Limnephilidae; genus Hesperophylax; species Hesperophylax consimilis. The sequence continues at coordinate 7,228,823 of NC_142836.1, forward strand.
TTCTTTTCCTAATACATATCATAACGGAACGCAACAATATTAGTATGTCAATATCAATATCACTATATGTATGAACACGAGTTCCGCTGTCCTCATAAAACATTCGTTTTTAACTGATACTTTGTCGGGAACTTTATCAATTCATTCGTCATAAGCCTGCAGTCCCATTTTTAACTTTTTTTTAATAAATTAAAAGTATTTCATATCAGTAAGTTATCTCCGTGAAGGGTTTGATGGTAATGAACACTTTTAAATTCCAATATGTTTGATCAGTACCTGGTGATTTGAAAGAAAGCTGTTTTCGAAATTTTTCATAAAACCATTCTATTTTTGAACCCCAGAGAGCCTTGTGAAATTGATTATGGATTGAAGAATTTCGATATTAGTAATATTATTTCCGGTACACAGAATGCCCCCATCATACTTCTATCGGTTAATCTCTTCAGTGGTATGGTATTGTAAGGTTTTACCTATCTGGGATATGCTACATTCTACACTCCTCTTTGATTTGTGTAGCTGTTCCAATATATCAAAACATCTATCAACACAAAAAAATTATAGTTCTGTCGGAACTGCAACCAAAATTTCTTTTATGATTTCTTGTTTTACCGGACAATGCAAGTTACAAAAATTAACACCAGAATTATTTGTAACATATCCATATATTTATTTATCCTATTTGCCGTTGAAAACAATATTAATACTCTTTGAAATGAAGTTCGTTCAAAAGTTCAGATAATGGAAATTAAAAAAATGAATTTAAATTTGTGAACGACATTATACATTTATATTGAACAGGAATATAACATCCTTGATGAGTTGCGTATGAAAATACCTAATGATACAATCATTTCAATATCCAAAACCTCAATGGCCTAGTCACGTTTAACTTTCTTGTCCCTAAAATGTTTACTAATATAAAAAATATATATAGTCAATAGCCAAACACCACAGATTAAAAAAAACAGTAGTAAATAATGTAAATAATTTGTTCTCATACTTAAATAGATATGTCGGTATGTATCCTCGTAAATGTGTATCGGGAAAATAATTATGAATTATATGTTAATATAATCTATTATTTTTCTACTATATTTTCTCTTTTTTGAATTTATATTATTTTGAATTTATTTTTTTTAAATATTTCTTTTAACTTATATTTGGCTTGTTTATATGTATTGGATATATTAATTCTTCAAAGGAGGTCCCCGGGAAAATATTTTTTCCTCATGATCTATGTCATCTCGTGGAGAGACTTTTTAAGTAAAGTACGAATCCATCCCTGTCATTTTTTATTACCTCACTTCACTGCTGCCAATATCTTCTATGTTGTTTGTTTTCTCAAAGTTTTAGCTAAATTTGTTGTAACTGCAGCAAGTTTATTCATCAATACAATTTGGATCATGAACATAGGAAATACTCGGCGTATAAACAGACATTAAAACAGCTCACTCTATTGCGGCAGTATTACTGTTACAATACACAGTGATTACCCAAATGAACGCTACTGAAAATCAACCAACCTAATTGATATTGCAAATCCCTTCAGTACACGTTGTCCGCTGTTGGCGCAATTGTATGATCAGACGTACATAGAACAAAGGACCGTGTTCTGCATTGCATTCATTTAATGCAGAACGATTTGTATCCACATCGCATGTCTTAGTGCGGGGACCTTTTCGTACAATTTTCTACACGTCCCCAGATACCTTACCGTGGCGAAAGGTCACTTGTCAATTGAATTAGTCTGAAGTCGGTAAGACCAGGCCACGGGTGCATTCGTAAAGGGGCGACACATTATTTAGTAATCATTTTACGCAATGCGACAAATGGGCTTCGGGTCAATTGAAATTGAATTGGAATTACGCGAATAATAACGCAAGTAGATGTCCAACAACCTACTTGAATCCTTTTCGGAACGGAAAATAATGAACCAAAAGTTATGAAGCCATTACTTTCATGATTGGGAAATAACCTTCTCAAAAGTAGATTATTAACCTCTGTTTATTTGATGTCACTTTTAATCGCCTTTTGCATACACGCCAAATGTTTAAATGTCGCTTAATTTCAAATATTAATTGTTTTTGGATAAATACATACTATTGTTACTCGTTTTCACCATTATTTCCAACATCCAACTTTTTGTTTTTTTTTCTATTTTTATCAAAGCAAGTATCTCCGATAATGGTTCGGATCGGTTCAATTTAAAGTGGAAAGAACATATAACCTCTACAGCAAACAAACTTAGAAAATTCATTTATTTTTTTAGACAAACTCGCAACTTTCTCAACCTAAGCCAGCTCAAAACAATCTACTATGCACTTTGTCAATCTTTAATAGAGTATGGTATCATAGCATGGGGAGGAGCAAACGCTGCCGCCATTGATCCAATATCTAAAGCTCAGAAACTTATAATAAAGATTATCCTCAAACTACCAATCACAAGCAGTTCGGATGAAATCTTTAGGAAAATCTGTGTTATGGACATTAGGCAACTTTATGCCAAAAACATACTAACATACCTCTTCAAACACAAAACTACTTTTGACAATATCCAAACTGCTCGTGATACTAGAACAAAAGGACATAATTTCTTACAAATCCCTTTCGCTAAAACAACTTTTGGCCAGAGAAATTTTAGATATTTTGCAACAAGGCTATATAATGCTCTCCCACTAGCCATTAGACTGAACGAATTTTTTCTGAAATATAAAACAGACATCAAATCTTGGATCATCAGCCAAGACAGATCCATGATAAATTTTTTTATAAAAATCCCTACATAAGTATGTACTCCAACTAGATGCTGATTAACAAATGTATCATTTATTATTATTATTTATTATTTTCTATCTTTTCACAATGTCATTTAATGTAGTGAAATATTTAATGTATCAAAAAATATGTAAACATTTTTAATGTATCAAATACGTCTGTCTCGACACAGGTTTATCCTAGTGAGACAGACATCGAAAAAAAAAACCTGTAAAAGAAACTTTATATTGATAATAAAAAAAAAAAAAAAAAAAAAATCTAAAGTCATGAAGATTTTTAACGATTCGATATTTTTTTCTGAAATCTGAATTTCGGATGTTATACGATGAGCCTATTACCAGCATCTGAATATAAAATATTTTTCACCCATACATTAGCAGAATTTAAAAAAATATATAATTTCGTGTGGTGTTTCAAAAATAGTAGGTGTAACGAATATCTGCATTTACTATATTACATTCATTGGAGTAATATTTTTTGTAACAGACTGCGTCTACTTATTTTATTCACGAAAATTAACAAAATATCAATAAAAGTTAACATTAGAAAAAAAAGTTACAAATTTAACTTTTATTTTGTCATTTTTATATCTTTTTTGTTCTTTTTTTACTGTCTCTTGAAACCTTGAAGGTTTATATTGTTGCGTAATATGCTGAGTCAATACGTCTTTCGGTCAAGTGGTATACGTTTCAGATCGTGGTGCCGCACATGGCAGTAGTTGTTTGGTAAAACCAACTTATGGCATTCCAGGAGGTATCAATCAACTATCTATCAAATTATGCTTAACTTTACGCGCTTTTACTGCGAGGGTTATTTTTTTGTAATTTTTTTTTTATAATTTCAATCCAATCTTTTTTTATTTCATACATTTGCTACAGGTATTCGTGTAGCTACTTGATATTTTAAGCTTTAAATCGAAAAAAAAAATCATTAATTTTCCTATTTAACAAGCTACACACCAATAGGGAGTAATGCCCCCAGTGCGGCTGGCTGACACCTCGCGAGATATGAGCGGGGATACCGGCGCGGCGCGGGCGCGGGCGACTGTCGCTAGTGCACCATTTCACCACTACCGCCACCTCACCCCGTCACCGAGCTGCCCGACCTCCGTAATGGGATGAGATGGAGCTGGGATATGGTGCGCTGCACGGGCTTGGTCCCTAAACGCCCGGGAATGGGAGGCGGGATTGTGTTGAGATGGGACTAATTTATGTATGGCTGGAGTACTTATTTACAACTACCAAATTAACTTTAGGTACGGATACATTAAATTTGGAATTAGAACTCTTTTAGATTAAATAGCTGACTTTTTTGTGTGATACCACAACTGTGCCAACTGTGCGGATTCTGTAAAACTATGGTTTTCCCATTTGGGGAATAGTGTGAAACTTTTTTAAAGATCGTTCTCCACATAGGAGAGGTAAAGGGAAATCGTTTTCCTCAAAATCAATGTCACCTCTGAGAATGCTGTGTGGGTCGTTTTTTTGAGGAGAGGAAGGATTGAATATTTGTAGGATGGTGGAAACACACAGGCCGCCAAATCATTCCTCACCCGAGTTGTTGAACTTAAGAATGAATCGTAGAAACGAGCCGTTATCATGTAACAACGTTGTTAGTCAACGGTGTAAAAATGTTGAGTGTTGAGCGAAGAGATCAATTACGCTACTTCCTCGGAGCATCTTCCATTGAAATTCTATTAGAAGGACAACATTCTTACCTGACATTACCTACGTCCAACTTCTGAGAGGTAGCTTGACTCTTGGCTTCCTTAGTGCCCCCCATGCCTGAGCTGGTCACTTAGAGTTACACCAAGTACATCAATGGAAACTGAAAAAAGTTGGAGAGGAGAATAGTCTGGAATGTAATAGGTATTTCGCTTTTGAGATCTGTCTGTATGACTATCACTATCTGTCAACAGGATGATACTAGTTATATGAATGGCCATCAACTGGTAATGGGTGGTGGAGAGGATGGAAAGTCATAAAAATCTGTATTCCCATATACTCCTTAGATCATTAGCTTTCGCAGTTCCTTTCATTTCACATACATCTCGAAATAATTGCTACCAGTTATTTAATCCGTTTGCTCACGTACTTCTTTTCACATCCACTTTTCAATCCATATTCTCCCTAAATTTTTCTGTTATGTGTTCAGATCACTTAAGCGTTCCTTTATTAATCTTATTCTTCACGCTTATATTGCTTGTGCAAGGTGGTGCAAAAGTCCTCCCTCAATTTCCTTAGGCAGTAACTAATTTTATAAATACAAAAGAATTATCTTGACACAATTATTCCGCGTTCTTAAAAAGAATTTATAGCAATCCATTTCCACATAAACGTGTATAATTCTGCTTGTATTTATATCATAAATGTCAAAGACGTGATGATACAAGACGCCATTAGCAAAAATGAGAGCATCTTTCAAAAAGGTGATGACTTTTGCACAACTTTTTGTTATTTATTAATCTCCTCATTTGTTAAACCACTGTCCATTTGTACATGGAAAACTGTGCATACTCATTTACGTATTCAATTATTTTCATTATTTACTACGTATTAAATAATTATTATTTATAAAAAATTGAATTTTACTCATTACTCTCGTTTTTATAAGAATTTCAAAATGTTTGGTATACGAGTGCTATTTCCAAAGCATTCTAAGAAAACACCGAGGTTAATTATCTTTCTAATAATGCATAAAATACACCTTAAAAATACTCTTATCTATAAATAAGTTACCAAATATTTTTCAAAGTTATTTCAATCACATCCAAACGCATGCACTCTTTTTGTTTGAAAATGTTTTTTTTTAAATTTATGTTTGACATGGCTATTTGGCTAATACAGGATTAATAAAAAAAAAACACAAATAGTCCTGCAAAACTGTGATATGGCTGTTCGTCTGCAGATTCTCAGTTGAATACATTTTGTCTTATTTAAAGGAATAAGTAGCATAATTAGACATAATATTTAATCAGAAAAGTGTACCACGATACATAATTACCTACAACAGGTCATACAATAGATGTCAATTTTAAGTAATAGACTTTGGTCCCAGTTAGAGAATCACCTATTAATTTTTTTAACAAATATTTATTTATTATTTATTAACGCCCTATCGGGAAATTGTGAATTTATGTATGTATGTGTAACATAATACATGTAAAACAGCATAACTATATACAAAAAAACAAATGCTAATACTAAGATATATATACATCAAATCTAAATCATGACACCTAATATTGTAAATACAGCAAAGTTTCAAATATAAAGTAAGAACGTACATTTGTATATGCATATAATTATTCATGTTTGTTGCAAACCAGTAAGACTGAAAACTGGAAAATAATTTACTCGTAAGGTAAATAAAAAATAAATATAAATAATATACTGATGTGTATTATAAAACAAATGTTTAAAAAAAGAAGAAAAATAATGTCTGTTGTATAAATATATTTAATATTTTACTGCATCTATAACGCATTAGCTGCATCAATTATACTTTAATGTCGTTATTTTATTAGTCAATGATTATTGACAATTCCTAACACTGTAAAATAAAATAAAAACGTAGGTAAGAACTTAAATTAAAAAAAATTACTTAAATTAAATATTACTGAGCTTATATAATTTCGTTTCCCAAACAACAATTTATTTGAAGGCGAATAAAAAAATTCATGCATAGCAGACATGCGTAGCAGGAATGATTTTTGTACCGCAGAATTAAAAAATACGCTTTGAATCTCATTCACCCTACTAGGCATAGAGAAGTACATATTTATTAGTATAATGTACGGTTTACCACGCAAAATTATTGATTAATAATGCACATTATACTTCTTAGAACTACTAGTAACAAACTGCACGGGAAAGATCGCGAATGTTTAAACCAAACGAACGGTATCTTCCTCGGAAAAATCAACAAAAGCGTTTAATTTAAGCACAGACAAATGGCGTGACATTACGGCCGCATTAGATCTCGGACCGAGCTCCGCGGGGAGCGGTGCATTAGGTCGCTGGTAGATACTTACTTGCCGGGTACCTACTCACTGTTGCACTAGGGAATGTGTGCATTCTGCACTAGGATACTCAGCTCTAGGATGGGTACAGTGCTGGATTTTTAATTATACTCGTGTATTGAAATTTAGTGATTTGCCTTTTCTCCTACGGCACGGCTTCAAGAAAACAAAACATTGATAAACACAGACCGTTTTACTAATTATATTCTTATACGTGGGTTCAACTTTGATGTGGTAAAGCCGGCCTTGAGCCTGGTTTGAGACCGTTTAACCAAACAAACCCCATTGTAATAAGTCAAGTTTTTCACTGTTATAATCTTACGCGCCGCGTAATATTTACAAATTTACATCGCATTTATAAGTAAGGGGTTAGTAGTGAAATTATACGTTTCCATTATAAAATGTACTACAGCACTCTTTTCTTCGTCTTCTTCTTTATCTTCTTCTATTAGTCATTAAAAAATCGTCAAATCGTATTTTCAGAGGTTTCTGGACAGAGAAAAAAAGTGGGTGTGTCAAGCCTACGCAAGACAGAAGTGAAACTTCTAGTATTCCTCTCTCTCTATTTTCATTTCATCATCTCTATTTTCTCTCTTAGGTTAGTTTGAAAATTAGAGGTTAAATAATTCAACGACGAAGCATGGATTTGCTTTTATTAACAAACTTTTCATATAGTAGAGTAAAAAATCTGCGATATTTCAAAATGATCAACGACCCCACTGGAATCAAACCAAACATGTCTAAGACGTTTCAAGCGATAAGGAGTGCTATGAAATGTGCCGCAAATGTACTAAGATAGGTACTAAGTACCTAAATTTTACTAAGAACATTACCTTCATGTGAGATGCCACATTAAAAAAATATGTCATCCGAGATGCGTGCACAGATTTCACATTTTCTCAAAAGTTCATGTTGAAAATCAATCTAGATTATTTATTTATTTATTTGTTAAGACATACACAGTACAATAAGATACAGTTAGATATTTTTAGTTATTACATAGTTGTAGTACCTATTACGTATGTCCATAAAATATCATTACGTAATTTCGCCTGAGATTGTTATAAAATGAAGGAAGTGTGTAGATAGATAATAATAAATGAATTGAAAAAAAGAATTATAATAAGCTCACGAATTGTAATTGACTGTTAATACATAGGAGTTTTGAAAAATGATGTGAAAATATTTTTGAATTATGTCATGCTAAGAAATTTAATAAGTTAGTTAGATATTAAGTAGATATACATAAATAACACGGTTTTGCTAGGTTTTCAAGTGCAGTGTTATAATTATGTGCATTCTATGCCATCTGTGCCAGATTCACGATGCATTGCGGAATTCGGCCAGATGCATTCGCTGCACCTTTCGTTTCAAGGTAAAAGATTTCGTAAATGCATAATATGTATTAGGTACAAATGTCTAATGTTTACTTTGCGAAGTTTCACAATATTCCCTGGAATCTAGATACGTAGAAAGTTGCGAAATATTCCACTCGTTAGCAAGCATAATAAACGAATTATTATTATACTTGGGCTGCCAAGTGTCAACAGAAATATTGATGATTTGCAAAGATCACAAGAGTTTTGAAAATTTCTTACAAATGCCCGTGATAAGTATTTTATGTGTGTCAAGAACGGATCTGATTCAGTTGTAGTTAAACAATAAGTTGAATTTGAAGTACACACTCATACATTTTTTATTAATTTTTATTTTGTAACACTGGAAATTAAAATGTTTAGATGTTATACTTATGAATGTAGGTAATTTCTAGGATGATAAAAAACAACAGATTCTGAGGGATTACTGACTGTTAATATAATCTCGCCAATATATTAAACAATCCTATTCCAACAATACTACTATATTGTGAAATATTTATCAACTCTTATAGGTTATATTTACCTTATGTTAATGTCATCACTGTGTGAATCAGACTCTCCTCTTCTTTGGTGATTCTCAGGGGATATTTCCTCTTGTGCCACTGATGTGTTCATCACCTCTATCTCGTCACTACTCATTTTTAACACTGAAATTCTGTACCAAACCGTATGAACCACAATCAATTACGTATTTCACTCGTATTACACTCACGACGCAGTATACTAACCAAGCAGCTGATGCTTGGCGTGGCGCAGTTCGCTGGTGTCTGAGAGAGAGGAAAGAAGAGAAGAGAGAGAACGTTCGTGAGCGGCTCCCCCACCTCAACAAGCGCATATGGTGAGAGAGGGACAGTGAACGGTGAGCGGTGGTGGGGGTACCCGCATTTTCGTGTCGATCCTGACTCGGTTTTACTCCGTCCCCGAAAATCCATTACGCGCCTAAAGAAGTTTCACTTCAAAAATGAATATTGCCAATTTATTAAGAATCTCTTCAAATAATTGGTATTTCCGTTTAAAATTGGGATGGTATGTCTTACGAACGAATTACGTGTTCCGAAATCATGATAATATATTCTTAGTTTTTAGAGGTTTATCAGGGAACTTGTTTATTCATTCGTAAGACCTGCAATCCCGTTTTCAATCAGGATTACCAAAGATTTGAAGAGTTTCTTAGTAAATTAGCTATAAATAGTATTTTTTTCCATTATAGTGCATTATTCAACATAAAAGTTAACTACAATGACAATCTTATTATATTTTTATTTATAAAACCGGAGAGGGTAAATGGATATTTTCTATGAGAACTCAGGTCATGAGCCCATTGCGTTATTTCCTATTTCACCATATTCCTTTTAGTTTGTTTCCAGGTCCCACCAGGGTTCCTATTTTCAACGTTCCCCCTGGAGGATTCCGTAGGGGTAAGGGTTTTCCCACCGGAAGACCTTCTATGGTTGGGTTTCCTGAAGGTCTCGATCTCTTCTCCACTCCCATTTTGCTTACCGAAGGCCCTAAGAAGAAATAGTCCACGGAAGTGGCCTCAGTTCTCCTCTACACTCCTAATAAGTTCCCTCAACATCCCTAGCTTTTTTGTTTGAATGGTCAATTTGGTCATGATGGTATCTTGAAGCCATAAAGTTTTATGTTAAATATATCAAGAGAGATGTTATTTAGCTGTACCATACCCCGTGCCATGCTGTATTGAACCAACACGTTTTTTGTGCCTTGTGGTATTCATAACATATTGTGGTGCCGCCACTTCCAGTAGTTGTTTGACACAAATAATTTTTCTGTTGTTTGTTCTAATATAGGGTTCATACCACAAAAGCGTACTCTAGTTTGGACCTAATAATGCAGTTGAGATTTTTAGATTCTTTCCCTTTGAGTAGTAGCAAACCTTTTCTTACCTCATCCAATAGAATCAATTCCCTCTCGATCCGGCCCCGTGTGTGTACGTAGCCTAGAACATAAAATAGTGTAATGGTGTTCTCGTTGCGGCTGGAGGTCGTGACTGCAGTGGTCGGACGGGCGGCACGCGAGCGGCGCGAGCCCCGCCCAACCATCCATCCAAGTGGAAGCGGACCGAAGTCAAATATATATTTTTTTGGTTTTAATTATATAGGTTCTTCCTATATATGACAGGTTGGTGTTTTTTTCAGGTTGGGGATGTTGGATCTTACACACGCTATCGTGGAAAGACGATTTATTTGCGGTGAAAAGAAAGAGCTACATTTATGTATTCAGCCTTAATTTTTCTCATTAAACTGATAAATCAAGTGGCTGAAGCACCCAGCATTGCCCGGGATTTAATGACTTCTGCTTTAAGGGGTGGGAAAAGGGGATATAGACAGTGACCTTTCTCTTATTTTGAAAGTCAAAATTTCATCAGTCTTAGAATAAAATTGTAACACTTTTATTTGCGTATGTTGAACTGAAATCACAGCGCGCGGCGTTGCGTTGCCCGGGCTTTACACGGAGTTTTTCGAAATAAGATGTTTACAGTAATTTTCCTATTATTTTGAACGTCAAATATGCTAAAATCAATATCAGTATCAAAATTCTATTCAAAGCGGTGGGAAAATAGGATGTGGGTTGTTTTAAGAAATCTCGTGCAGAACCTTTCTCTTATTTTAAAGGTCAAGTGTGTAAAATTTCATCAATAACAAAAATATGTAATTGTAAAAAAAAGAGCAAAGTCGCCACGCCGTCGGCCTCAGATATGTATTATTTATATAGATAGAAAAAACAATAACTTCATAATTACATTTACACAGCGACACACATCAAACCCTGCAATCCGCGACTCAAAATACAATTCTACGCGTTATGAGCTCGTTAAAGGGTTTTTTAAGAGTTTTATGTCATCTGTCATTATTAGAAAGAACGAAAAAAAAAATTGCCTAACAAACCATCAAATGTATGTACCTACCAATCTTTTAACATTATTTTACGTACTACACTTTAGTTACACAAATGATCAGGATTTGTGGTTGCATAATCTTGGATAGAATAAAATGGAGTAATATTATTAAAATCGATAAATGCAAATTATTTCATTGAAATGTTAAACAAAATATTGTTATTCTTGATCACATAACATGTAAATGTACACGTTATTGTAAATGTTATATTAATAAAAGTGTCAAAAGATCAAAAGTAGTTAATAAAGTGTAACAAGTAACAACCGACTTGCGACGCGACTAATAATATTGTTAACATTACTTCAGGTGACTTCCTTAACTTTCTACAAACATCCTTAATAATTATAACATTGAATGCAACTATGTATGTGGGTGATAATAATATATACTATTATAATGGTACCTATTATCTTATTATTAAATTTATCTTACATTAGTAAAGAGTTATACAACATGCAGCACTTCATTTTCTCGTTAAGGGTAATGGCTGCGCGATCTTTTTCAGACAAAAATTAAAATCTAGTTTATTGGCTACAATTCTGAATAAAAAATTCTGGAAAACTGAATAATTATTTTTAATCAACAGGTGTAGAAAACATCTAATACGGATAATAATAATAATAATAAAAGTTTATTCCAGAATGTGGGGAGGTGAGTGCAATCCCACACATTCCATAAAAGTAACAAGTGGATAAGTGTAACTATATTTTTTTACGTTTTTTAGAGACAACTCTGGCAATTATTAATGTATTAATGTTAATCATTTATAAAATAAGTTTTCCCTTCCTACAAATTAAATATAATAAAAATAAAAATAAATTATAATTAAAAAAATGTTATTTGGCGGGCTTAAATTTAAATTGCAACGACCGATTTAAATGTGAACCCAAATTTGTCATAAATTAATTAAAAATAAAATAATTATACGCATTTTAATTTTTTATAAATATCGTTGTATTGACACAGTAGTTTAGGCAAAATTATTTTTTCAATAATTACAATTTACTAAGAAAAACGGCCGAGGCATTCCTCTTAAAGTCATAAAGAAAAATTACAAAAAACTTCAATGAAAATGTCTAGCAAAACCGATTTTTCGACGTGAAAAGGTGTAAACATTGGCATGTGAATGGTTTTACTTTCTTGTAAAGTGTCTCTTATGTAGTTTATATTGAACGGTAAAGTTTAATGTACGTCGTTTGTGTACGACTAACGCCTTAAAACGTTCGTGCTACAATTAAATTTTGCATTTGTGGAATGGACCAACATTTAACCCTTCCCGTGAAAGAGCCAATATGAAATATATTTCACAATAATCATTGTATTTTCCTTGTAAGGGTAAAATTTAACTGGTTTTCTCCGCTCGTTGTCTGCAGGTCTGTAAATTGTCGTACCAGTTCTTTTTTGGTATTTCGGTGTTCGTTAGATTCGTACTCACGGTACGCTCACAAGTCTGGAATAAATATTAAGGCAAAAAGGCAACATAAAGTATCAAATCAACTTTTAAGACTGTAATATTGTATTCCTGCCATCCCTTCAAATGTTCAGTCCTTTTGATGGAATCATATACAGTTTATTATTTTTTGCTTTGAAAACTCTATCTGTATTATTAACAAATGATATTTACAAATTGTACAAACAATTAAATGCGCATTTATAAAAAAGCAAAACGAACATACTATCGATCCCAAATCACCTTATACATTCCTTTGACCCTTTGCCGCAAACGTATGCATTTACTTTAAAAAAAAATCTTCGCCTCTTCTAGGTGCCACAGTTTAGTCGTTGTTTGTGACAAATATCCAGCTTTATATTCAATTGCTTGTGAATTTAGTTATGGTAATGAAATACAACAATCAATCAATAGAAAACTGAGTATTTGTAAATTTACTCTTTTTGTGAAAGCCATGTTTGTCACAACGCTCATGGTGAGAGACCGAATTTTCAATCGTGAGCATTTACTAGTAGATATTCCTTTTTTTATACATAAGTAGAAGAGTAGAGGTTCCATCATTAGAGCATACCCCTGAGGGGACTTAGGTCGAAAATCCACAAAAATCTATATCTTGATCAGGTGTATGGGCATCATTAATCACTGGTTGGCCTACACCTGTTGGATTTGTTCATGTTTGCGTTTGAAGATACTCGTTCTAATGAAATTTTCAAGGGAAAAATGATTGATTGCTTTTGCAATCAGAGCAAATGATGATATAGAAGTGATTCTTACTGCTTCATTGACCTGAAATAAATTGTTTTTACTTTCACTAGGTGAAGTTTTGGTAAAATAGTAAAACTTATCCCTTTTTATGGTAACACAACACAACAATTCGACTGGGAGCAAATAGAAATCTGGCACATCCAGACTGAAAATTTTGAGAGAAAGTTTAAAATAGTAAGGATGGCTGATTCAAATAAATATATCTAAAATAATGTCTAGTAACGTTTTGATGCAGAATGTTGGTCAAGGGCAGTATATTTGGTCAAACAACGAACTTAGACGTATGCCCGAGATCATATTTTTCAATTAAATTGCTTTAACAATTTAAAAATTTGGCTGATGTTTAAAGGGTTGATAAGGAATGTAAGCGTGTGTAGCCATCGTTGTAAATACCTACCAGGGGCGTGACGTTCTTGGTAAGTGATAAATTGCAGATTATTTATTGAAATACACGATACAATCAATAAATTATTTCAATGAAATAACCGAGCAAATATTGTTAAAAAAGATAATTTTAGATTAAAAAAAACGGTTTTATTAAAAAAATGTATAGGGTTATCAGCGGCTTGAAGCCCTTTAAAAAGATTTCCAGGATGCATGAACATTTTCTCATAATATTCTTCAATATGTTGGGAGCTTTGTAAGCGGAACGTTTGTAGTTCGCTAAACCTTTAAATAAGTAACTTTACAAGATTTATTTTTTTCATTACCACCGTTGTATTCCCTTTTTTGATATATTGATTTTGGTTGTTTTATCGAATTGTTTTTTTTAAATTTTACAAAAAAGACTGCATTATAATTTGCACAAACTAACGTCGGTCTTTTCAAAATATAAGGTTAAGTTAGGTTCGGTTTAATATTTAAACTTGTACGCCTCTGGAAGTTAATCTAAAGATTTTTTTTGCTAATTTGCACCGAGTTTAAGCCAAATGGTGCAACAATCGAACAACACAGATCAGATATGCAAAACGTTAACGTATTGGGAAATGCTCTAGAATTTTCTTTGTGTTCTCAAGTAGGGACTTCTCTATTAGGAGGTCTTTCTTTATCAGTCCACGGCCCACGCAGATGTTGGGTCCATGGACTATGTTTTCTTTGTGTTAATGTGAGTAACACGCCATTCGTCCCGTTGTGGAGCTGTCTCTAATCTCGTTTCTTGCATGTTGCTTATGGAAAAACATGAGTTCATTTTCGCCGAGTCGAGTAATTTTCTACACACTTATGAGGTTGCAACAATTCTGATTATTGTTGCACACTCCGACACGGGCTTACAGTTAAGGAATATCATTCTGTTATTACACTGATTGGGTAGGTGCCTGCCTTGATCTAACAATAATGAGAACTAACAACTTACTACGTCGATTCACAGTGGAGCAAAGTAAATATAGTTTGAAATGGGATACACGCTTGATGTGACCATTCGCATGATTTCTTTTTAGTTGTACTTTATACAATTTTTGATGATTATTTGTTTTAATGACGATGTCTAATTAATTTGCTGAGAAAAGTATACCTATATTCGTGGAGAGTTTCACCCAGAAGAAACAATGGTACAAAATTACAAATTTTAGCGTGGCTGTAACGATCATGATCGCATCTAACATAACCAAATCAACACAAACTAACAAAAGGTAGAGCATATGCGGGGATTGGTTTATTTGGGCAAAAATTAAAAAAGGGCAAGATGGTTGTACTATTATGTATTCTGTTCATAAATGATGTCATTAAAATATTTTCTGATGTTAACATAAAAGTATTAACATCCGAGAACACTATTTAAGTAATAGAATAATAAATTGATTAAAAACAATACTTGGTTAATAATTAAAAGATAATTAAACTGCAAAAAAAAATCATCGAAAATCAAGATGAACTTACCAAAAAATAGAAAATATTGTAGAAAGAAATAATAACCGAAAATCATATGCTCAAATTCTAAGTGACAACAATAAATCAGTGGATTCAAATACATTCAATGTTGAACCAAAATATGCCATCTTAATTACCTCAAAAAACACCTTGAAGGCCGAAGACATAAAAATAAAAGTTCAAAAAAATATCAACTTAATGAAACTAAAAGTCGGAGTTAATGGAGTAAAAAAGATTGGTGATCAAAAAATACTAATCTCTTGACCAAAAAAAGAAGATGCAGAAAAATTAACCATAGAAATTAACAAGGTAGTTGGTAAAGATGTATTGGCCGAAGAAATAAAAAAAAATAAACCATTTCTAATGTTGAAAAGACTCCAATGCCAATTGACGGAAGAAGAAATTATAGACGGAATCACACAACAAAATGAAGGAATAAACCAAGAAAATAGAAATGATATTAAACTTATCAAGGAAATAAAAAACAAACACAATGAAGGAAAAGAAAACGACACCACTAACTACATAATCGAAACAACCGGAAAATTGAGAAAAACGCTAATAGACAAAAAAAAATAAACATCAAATTTCAAAGAATATACATCGAAGACTGTAACCCCATTACACAATGCTTTCATTGCCTGAAGTTTGGCCACACAGCGATAAGATATCTCGCCAGGACGGAGCCTCCCATTTGCCCTCATTGCGCTAAGGAACACATACTATCCAAATGTGACAACAAAGAACAAGAACCAATCTGCAACAATTGCTGTGTCCAAAACAAAAGGTATAATATGAAGTTTTCCATCGACCACAGAGCCAATAGCACTAAATGTCTCTATCGGCAAAAAATGCTGCAAATCGCTAGAGAGCGCATCGACTACGAATAAATATACAAAATTCCACTTATTTAAACTTAAAACTTTAAAATGGATGATTTTTAATGTAACGCTCTAGATAAAAAAATGTTTATAGAAGAAAAATTATGTCAATCCATAAAAGATTTCAATTTAATCTGCCCTGAAAAGGGATTTAGTCTATTTCATGTAAACATTAGAAGCATAGAAAAAAACATAGAAAAATTAATAATATCATTAAAAGATTTAAATTACTCTCCGGGATGCATAGTGTTAACAGAAACGCATTCAACCGGGGAATTGAATTATACTATTCCGGGGTATTCATATTATACAACAATAACAAAATTAAACAAAAACTCTGGTGTCGGAATATTCATATCCAACCAGTACAATGTACTCAATATTAAAGAGATTAACAGTGTTAGAAATGTTAACATTTTGAATATTGAATTTAAGGACATAAATAAACATTATAACGTTATTGCTATTTATCGTACGCATATGTCGATAATATCACAATTTATAGATGAATTAAAAAATATTTTATTCAATTTTAGAAACAAAAATAATGTTATTGTTGGGGATATCAATTTAAATATCGCAAACGGATACTCTAGTATGGATAAAGATAAGTACCTCAATATGTTAGCGGAACTCAACTATTTATCGTGCGTAAATTCATATACTAAGAACGTTCCAGGTCAACGACCTGCATGTTTAGATCATATTTTTACAAATATTCCTGATATCCACAATATAAAATCAGCTGTCATTCATACTAATATTACTGATCATTACTCATGTATGTTTATCCATAAATTTAGCAATCCAATATTGCCATCATTTAAACAAAATAATACCTCAAAAAAAGTACTCGATATGGATACATTAAAAAGTAAATTAGAATCGGAAAATTGGATAGAATTATTTCAATGTAATGATGTCAATGTTTTTTGTAAAATATTTGAAGAAAAAAATTCCAAATACATAAATGACTCATCAAATAATATAATACCCAAATCCAAACTATCTAAATTCAAACCTATAAAACCATGGATTACTCACGGTTTAATAGTATCTGTACAACATAAGCAAGCTCTATACAAATTGACTACTCAACAACCAAATAATAAAAATTTACTCAATCATTTTAAAGCATATAAAAACAAACTTTTTTATATTTATTATTATAAAACATACAAAAGAAAGTTATTATACACATAAGTTGGATCAGGCTGAAAATGATAGTAAAAGAGTATGGACGGTGATAAATGAAATAATTGACAAAAAAATACAGGAATAATGAAATCAGTGCTATTAATCATGATAACTCGAAAACATGTTGTAAAGAAAACCCACCAAAAGCTGCAAATATATTTAACACCTATTTTGCAAACGTAGGGAAAAATCTAGCCAATCTTATACATATTGACCCAAATATAACATCTCCAGACTGTAATATTGATGCTGAAAAAAAATGGCAACATTTGAAATCACCACAGAGGACGAAATAGTTTCTATTATAACTGATATGAAAGGAGGTTCTGCTCCGGGCTTTGATGCAATTACAGTTGATATTTTAAAAAACATCAAAAAACTAATTTCCAAACCATTAATGCATATAATAAATACAAGTTTTCAAAGCGGAGTATTCCCATCAGTTTACAAACAAACTACCATTACTCCAATATTTAAATCAGGTAATCCAGAAGAAGTAAAAAATTACCGACCCATATCAGTCATCTCAAATATAGCAAAAATTTTTGAAAAAATAGTTAAAAAAAGAATGAGCCAATTTATAAAATGCAATGGTATAATTAATGAAAACCAGTTCGGTTTTATGGAAGGGAGAAGCACACAGGATGCAATTGCAAAATTGAGTAGCCTAGTATATAATTCTTTAGATAAATCATTAAAATGCCTTGGAATTTTCATAGATCTCAAAAAAGCATTTGATAGCATATCACATGACAAACTTATAAGTAAATTAAGAAACATTGGATTAGATGGTACAGCTCTAGAATGGGTAAAAAGTTACCTTTCCAAACGACCTCAAGTCGTAAAAATTAACAATGTGTTTAGCTTGCCAAAAACGAGTCAATTCGGCATACCGCAAGGTACAGTTCTGGGTCCGTTACTGTTTATCATCTATGTTAATGACATATTCATACAAAAACTAAACGGGAAAATAATATCGTATGCTGAAGACACTGTCATAATAATCGAACGTACCTATTGCAATACTGTTAATAACTTGGCAAATGCTGACATTAATATACTGAAAATTTGCATTGATAAAAATCTTCTCTCCTTAAACACAGAAAAAACAAAATTTATCCCATTTTCAATCAATAAATTTAAATCAGAACCAGAGTTAAACATTATAATACACCAACACAAATGTGGCAGAACTAACTTGTAATGGACCTGTTTGGGGTAAAAGAACGTAAAGAATTTTTTTTATATAAATTAAAATACGTTCAGAGAATAGGGAGAAACGAACAGACTATGGACATCTTTGGGACATCCTAGAAGCTTTATTATAGAAACCTACGTCGGTAATAGGTGTTAACCACGTAATAATTGAAAAGGGGCGCGTTGGGTTTCAACGAATCAGACCATTCCCAAAATCAATTAAATAATTTTTCGCCAATCACGGAGACTAAGGGCGGTCTAAAGACGCGAAACACTCTAGGTTGATTTACTGTTGAGCTAACCTTGGGATCCGGTCTCACGATGCGTGTAAAGGCACTTGGAATTCGACGATAAATTTGCATTCTAAGGCAGAAACGAAGCGATACCCAACCATCGATAACGAAAGAAGGGGGTGACGGTCTGGTGAAAGAAGAGGGTGTTTTAGAATGTTTTGGACCATAAGACATATTACGAGGTGATCCTCATAGAGAGAATTGTTTACGTTCGCTGAAGTTTTGAGTGCTATTTCAAGTGTTGACAATGGACACGAATTTTAACTTAAGATGGGATGTTTGGCCGAAATTGCCTAATTATATTAACACGGGGGAGATGCAAGTTGGGTAATTAAGAAAAGACATAAAAGTTAATGGGTCACGAAGTCTTTGATTAACGATCAAAATTTTACGACCTTTTTGCGCGTAAACAAAGTTACGAGGATAATATATTGAAATTCCTGGATGAAGCGAGAAAAGAATATATGGGTTGGGCTAAAACTAGACGCAAAAAACTGTAAAAACAGGGATGTACTGGGCGTAGATCGCTGAAAAGAAAGGACCGGAAATCGAAAAGAAACCCGAAAGGTAGTTTAGCTCATGATGGAAGGGGTTTAGACGACTCGGGTAGTAGACAGCGTTGGGTTACGAAAGATTACCGGAAGATATGCGGCGGATATCACGAAAAGAGTCAAAACAGGTAGGCGAAATTACAAAAACGTGTCGAATCAAATTTTGGAACGAATGCCTACGTATGTCATCACCGAGAGGAAGGTATATGTGTCCTGGGATCACCCACGGATCGTGTAGACACCAATCAAATGCTAGAAGGCAGCACACAAGGAAGGATACTGTATTGCGCAAGCGCTGGACATAATAGGTGAAAAGCTTCCGTTGGTTAGGATAATTTATCGATTATATTATTGATATCAATAGCGAATTCCTCGGAAAGATTTCAAAGACAACGATATAGAAATGAGCTACACCTAGTCTATAGGCCGGAAATCAACCAATATTACGGACACAACACGTGTACGAGGAAAAATAATCTAATAATTTTACGCAATAATCTACATCGCCGTATATCATTTACGGGAGGGCGCCCGAAAGTCAGGTCACCGAGTGCGGGCCTGTACCCGTCTCGGCAGGTTGGGAGGTGTTTACCTCAAATCGGGAGGCGGGAACAAAAAACCCTGAAACGGGATTATGCAATTCTAAACTTAACAGGAAGTGAAACCTCGAATTCATAAAGGCGAAAGTCGCACAAATTTTAAGTCGATTTATTCGAAAAAACATTATTAAATAGCGTTGTTTGGAGGAAATCGGGGCTTTTTTTCGTTTTAACTTGATTGGAGTCGGGCTTCGAGATCCTTACGTCGTGACATCTTTTGTGTGCCATTTTAAACTAAACTGATAGAGTTTTAAATGTAGTGAAGTTGTGTTTTAGAAAATCAAGGCATTCTCACGAAGTAAGAGTGGTTTTAATATTAATTGAAATAATTGAAGTGTTTTAAAATTTAATTAGATTCAACCAAAAAAAAGGGTAGACTCATAATTAGACAATACTAAATCCACGGGTTGGAGCCCCTTGTTTTAGACTAATATAAAACGATGAAACTCAACTGCAGTAGTGTTTAATAATAACGCGTGTGCCCGTAGAGGAGAAAAAATAGAGAACCATAATAAGTATCAAATGACCAGACGAAAACGGCTAAGTCAAAGTTCTAAATTTATTGTGAAATTGAAGGGACAGCGTACATTGATCAAGAAAAAAATAATAATAAAAATCGTGTAGAAACGCGGCGAATGAATTTTCTCGGAGAGTAGAATTTAATTAGAGCTAAATACATCATTCGTAAATCACATGTGGACCTTCTGGTCAAAATTAATAATAATTCATTTCCAATATATAAAACGTAGAGTAAATTGCTCATTTGAATTGGGGGTATAGACAGTGTTTTCCTTGCGAGCACGGGAAGGATTTTAACGGTTTACACGATATAAGAATTTAGTGGAAAAAAATCGAAGTGAACGTGGCAAATAATATATGAAAGGTTCTAGGGAGGGGGAGGGGGTCGGTGACTCTCCATAGGAGAACGGCGCTATATAGATTACCGATAGTTCGCAATAAAACACGGCTGAAGCTACTCCCGTGTTTTACACGCTCATACTCAAAGGAGTAATGAAAGGCTAGCTAATAACCTTCGAGAGTTGCTTACGGGAAATAAAGACAGGATAGATCTCGGCAAATACTTACTTAGATACTCTGAAATACAGATAGGGAGAGATATCTAGACTAGGTACAGTGGAGGCCAACAAATACCTATGCATGTCAACTATCAACTTACGGTTAGGGAGGAAGAGATCTTCTATTGAAAGAAATGATCCGCTTAAACATTCCGAATTCTAGTATCCGGTAATTTATGTGCTATCTACGGGGCGGCGTATGAAAGTAGAAATTTAGCTAGAAAAATTAGATCCAATATGGTTATAGTCTCTACTGGCGAGTAGACGGGTGACATAGAGAATCGATTTCGAATTTAATACGAACCCTTAACGGCTTAGGGGCTTCTACTCATACCTACAGTTCCTGGACGCGGATTAATGTACATGTCGTCGATATCCCGAATCCCGACTGGATTGGTAATATTACGCTTTTGGGGTAAGTGAAATTGCATGTATATATATTTCCAGAACATTAAAATTGCGACGAAGATGGGGCTGCAACCAGCAACTCGGACAGGGCTGCGGTACTGATAAGATAATATCACATTTAGAACTGTTTGCTTGCTTCTAACAGCTGTGTTTAGCACGAGGCCAATGACCTACTTATTTGTAAGCAGTTAGTGGCGACACACGACCCAAAAGGAAGAAAAGGGACCCCCATAAATCACTTGACGTCCGTGTCCGACGACAAAAGTAGCACACTCTACCGAGTTGGCAGCCGCGCAGGGGCACCCCAAATCAACATGGAAGCGACTAGCTGCAACCAACTCATGCTCAAAACAAATAAAAAAAAATCAAATTAATAATATTTGTATAACCTTATATGTTCACTAACAAATTCCCAAATACCTTTGGCCTCGGCTTAGAACTCGCCG
This sequence comes from Hesperophylax consimilis, assembly GCF_061612785.1. Lineage (NCBI taxonomy): Eukaryota > Metazoa > Arthropoda > Insecta > Trichoptera > Limnephilidae > Hesperophylax > Hesperophylax consimilis. The sequence goes on from NC_142836.1 coordinate 7,250,648, forward strand.
TTGGAGTATGTTGTCCGTAAGCTGTCTTGGGGAAGCACACAACTTCCTCAGCTCAGAAGATTTTCTACTTTCCTCATCACGCGATTTTGGGGCGTCAACGTTGTATGGAGAATCACGAAGAGTTCGGGAGGTCATCCCTTTTCGCGGAGCCGGGTCGGGTGAGAGGACACGAGAGGCAGTCCATTAATGTCAAGTTGGAATGTTTGGGCCTTGGTTCGCTGCGAAGGCGTTTAATTGAACGGGCTCCAAGTCTTTCAAAATCGCGTGGAGGGGACGTCGGCGTGATGAACGAGGGTTCAAAATCGGAGGACGAACACATACTAAAGCGGGGTTTACCCGGAGGTTGATGCAACTCGACTGGAAAACCTTCCAGATCCTTTGCAGCAACCTTCGTGAGGTGGATAGTAGGCCTGGCGGCTAGTGGACGTTGAAAGCCTCACCAGAACAAACCTATTTGAAACATGCACGCGTTTAGCATCATGACAAGGGACGCAACGAAAATTCCCCTTTTACAGTCAGTAAAGTAGTCCGTCGGAGGAAGCGGGGCGGGGTGATTTGGGATATTCCAACAGGCGCATTACCTCTCCCTCTGACGTGAGCGGTCCGGAGGTGTCAAGGCGACTATAAGAAGAAGTTAGACCAGACCTCGGGGAAAGCCAGACACGTATTGGTTCTTGGGGTTGTGCATTTGGAAGAATAGCGACCATTTCATTTGGGGCAGTGAGGTGCCGACCCAGTTTGCAAAAAAAACCTTTTCTCGTCATTCAATCCGTTCCCATCTCCTTTTCTCTCTCGTTTCCACTTTCCATTCGCAACACCCAAAGTTTACTAACCACAGCTAAATCCATCTATCTAGTTTCAGTACACCATTACAGAGGTCGACGAGGGAGTCCCAGTACTTATGCGGAAACAACACCCCATTCAACGAAGGGTTTAACAGCACGTACACAAAGGGGGGGGGGGGTACGGTCCTATGTCACAATCTAGAGTTTATAAACACGGGGACATTAGGTAAGGGCGGGGATACAAGGAAATTGTAGAGATATGATAGAAACTACTAGGTCAATTAGCAATAGGGTCCAGTATTCGAAAGTTAGGTGAGACACGTACTCGTTTCTTGTAGTACTCGTTGAGGGTCGATGGACGTTTTCCCCACACTTTGGCTAAAAAGAACCGGGAGTTACCATGGAAAGGAGACATTAAATACCTACCACCCCATAACGGTGGGCTTCGAATTAACAAATCACACAACGTGAAGTTAAGGAATTTATTGTAGATCAACCCCAAAGCGAAGGCCTTATTTTACTGTGTGCAATATCACAGGGGCGGGGAATATTCAGAGTTAGCTAGGCTCAGCACGATATCATTTTGCAAAAGCGAAACTGAACGCTGGGGAGAAAGAGGTATAAAAACCTCATTCAAGCGAGTTAGTACAATTAGGAGGTAGAGTCAACACAAACTGCAATCAAACTTGTCCTATCCTTAGTCCAAAATCCAAAATCAAATATCTTGGTGTATATATAGATCAATATTTTAAATGGAAAACACACATTTGTGAACTCGTCAAAAGGATTAGGAAATGTATTTATATATTTATAAGACTTAGAAATATTCTTAGACTAGAAAACCTAAAAAGAGTGTACTATGCAATTGTTCAATCTATATTACAATATGGTATTATTGGTAGGGGAGGAACATATAATAAAATTTTGAACCCACTTAAAGTAGTTCAAAGATTGGTAATCAAAGTAATTTTGAAAAAACCGTCAAAATTTTCTACCGAAATTTTTTTTATAATTTTCAAAGTAGGTACCTACAGTAGACAAAATGTATCAAAAATATTCAAAACTTCAAATTTACAAAGAAATACAGTCAAATACTCATCACTTGCAATTCAATACATCAGCAAGATACCAGAAAACTATTGAAATCCCAAAATTCAACACTAAACTCATTCAAAATACCTATCTTTATCTAGGCATTATTTATTTTAATAACCTTCCATTAAATTTAAAAAATATCTAAAATATTCAGGAATTTCACCTTAAATTAAAAAATTACCTTTAACTTTTATAAGTCCAAAATACGTTCACTACTTACATCTAGAAGTAATATTGTTTAAATCTTGTGTTGTTTCTTAATAATTAATTTACCTTAATACTAACATGTACATAATTGAACTAGAATTCCCTCACCAAACACAAGAGCATTGTCTCTTTATGGCGAGGAAAGGCTACTTTAATTTCTATCTATGTAAAAATATATTTTTTTTCAAATATTAAATAAAAACAAAAAAAAATAGTAAAAAAAAGTTAATTAGAACAATAAGTTAATTTAAAATGTCTACAATTCTCAATCGCCATAAGCGAAATTTGTAAAGATGGCAGATTGATACTTAATATTTTGAAAATGTCAAATCATGAGTTTTTTCAAAACACATAACCCTCACTAATATAGTTAAAAAAAACACTGAAAAAACAAAGCTCATTATCCATACCCTTTTCCTGAAATAAGGAACCGCGGAATTACCTTTGGTACTAAACTATCATGTACTAATCATATTAATATTATTACTAATAAAGCAATGAAAATGCCGGACCATATAATGAAAATATCTAAAGTATACAAAAATATACTAACATTAAAATTACTACAACATCTTTCCCCAGACATAAAACGAATAGAATAGTTTAATGATATTCAAGAATTAAAATCAGTTTAAAATCTAAAAAGCACTAAAAACGATATAGAATACGCACCTAATTAAATTGAATTAAATAACTTCAGTCCATCTCAGCACAGAAAGATATTATAGGATATTGAATACCATCGTAATACATACTTATGTAAATAGGTACATCATAATATATATTGGTTATATATGTTTTTTATTAACCCTGGTGAAGGTTCGGGTTGAACTGAAACCGGTTGGTTATAAATATATACAATAAAGTGGTATTCAAACAAAGTTATTTTATTTTAACTATTATAATTATGTATACCCACAAAGTGTTTGCTACAAGTGAAAAATTAATTCTTTTTTTCTTCTTTTCGTCAAAATTATAGACAAATATCGGAATACCAGTGCATAAAAACATATATATTTTGTTTTAATTTTTTAAAAATAAAGACAAACATTCCCGGGTTACGAATAACCTGACAATATTTGAAAATCTCCTACTACCACCACAGAAAGCTGAAAATGTTGCTTGTGTTGTGATGGAGATGGACTTAGCCGGCCGAGGAATTGAACACACTACGCCTGAGTGGGACCCAAGCGCGATGTCAACTCGGCCACCGACCGGTCAATCAAAAACAAACTAATGAATGGGAATGTAGGTACCCTTTATAGTTGCATATTTTATTCAATATGTAGCAACTTCTTATTTCAGAACACATGGAAACCATTTTTTCTTGAGCACAAATCACCCATTTCCTCTGCTTAATACCGGAATCGTAGTTTGAACAGACCATTGAGATGCTAACTCCTCTAACGCTGGTGAAGTATGTACGTGATGCAGGTCACTGCGGGGAAAAACATTATTGGGTTCGTGTGGATATTCGATCCGACGGGAAGTAATTTCGTCATGCAAAATCGCTTTGCTTCACATTATTGTTTTAATTTCTAGTCGAATTCCTCGCAAGTTGGCCGAGGTCAATCTGAATTCCCCCGCAGATACTCGCAGACTGCGATGTTTTTTTTCACCTCTCGTGTAATTTTCAACACACGATGTGTTATTATCTCACGAACAGATAACCGATCTCTACAGTGAGCTGCAGAATAACATGAACTATCTTCGGAATTATTTCTTTTCAATAAATCGTTAACTCTTCAACATAAAAATCTCAGACAAGCCTGCCAGTAAAAACTAAATCATCACTGTTTTATAGACTTTAAATTTAATAAAGTAGGTATTATTAGATATCACTATTCTAGCCACTTGAAAGATTTTTGGCATATCATCGTAAGTTTGCAAAAACGTCTTGAGCCATCGCTTGCCATAGTGTGCCAAATTTATGGAAGCTAAAAATTTGGGATGGATGGTGAAAAATAGGGAGATTCATTGACAGTTAGCAGTTTTCTTGTATTTACTTATTAATATATTATAATATGACAAATGATATTAATTAAATCGATTGGCCAAATCGAAAACCGAACACCCATCGCTCGAGTGGCAAAATTATAATTATATATATATTAATATAGACGCGTGAATTTTTAATTATACTATGAAATAATTATCTATTATAATATTTATAAAATATGACAATAATAATGGCAAATAGAATTATTTACCGATGATGCCGATCTGGATTCACCATTGACTAAATTATTTAGTAAATTTCGAAACTTTTCTTGCAGTAGTGTGAGTTAAGTGTTCTCGTAAAAGCAACGCTTTTTGGCTACTTTAAGTAACATTTTTTTATTAGTTGATATTACTAACTTAGGACGGGTTGTTTCAGATAATTTGAACAGTTAATTTTCAAGGACTGTGAATTAAAGTTCTATTATTTTTTCAGTTCTGTGAAGCAGTTCTGGCCCATGTTGATATAATAACAGAAATAATAAGACTTTCACAAAACTTTAAAATTAACTTTGAAATTTGATGAATTGTTCAAATTTTCTGAAACTACACATTGAAAAAAAGGATAACGAATTTTAAGATAGTATTCAAATATATTTACAGCTTACTGATTTTTTCATCGGAAATTTATTTTGAAAGGTGTAATGCGGTTAAACCACAAATACCGTAATTAAAAAGTAAAAAAGCGTTTCACAGAACAGATAGCTTAGCGCAGCCATTACCGACCACAGAAGCATAACCCCGTTGATTGATTATAGGGTTGAGCCTCGAAATTCTGTATAATATTGATTTTTCGTAATTTGTAATGCTTTGAACATAAGTAAACCCATGTTGTTGGTTTTTCCAATTATAATAAGCGCGGTATGAAAAGAGCAGGTAGGTTAGTTATGATATCAAAAAAATAATATTTTCGAAGGAAGCAAATACTTTGGGGTGTGACATATTGAATGAAAAAAACATACACTTAGTAAGACACCACTTTATTTTTGAATTAATAACAATAGCCAACCGGGTTTCGCTTGTCCCAAGCTTCATCAGGACTAAATATCAACTAAAGCAAATTAGATACAGGCACATATAAATATAGGTAAATGAAAACAATGAGTGAAAGAGATACAAAACAGATAGAAAGAGATGCAAATAGAAAATGTGGAGACAAATTATTAAGGATGATGAGGAGGGTGGGGGGGAAGGAAATAACAGTTTCAGCGGCGGAATAAATTTAATATGGGACTATCAGATAAATTAATTTGGTTATTTATTATATTTAAATTATTATTAACTGCTTTTTTTATTTCAAGGGCTTCTAAGTTGTTTAATCTAATTCCAGATCCATTTTTATGCAATATTTTAGTTCCCGAGATTTTATCGAATGAATGATTAGATTCTATTAAATGATTTGCGAATTCTGAAAAGGCATTATTGTTTAAACATCGTAAATGTTCTTTTACTCTTAAGTTGACATTCCGGGCCGTTTTTCCGATATAAAAAGCAGAACAATCATTACAATTAAGTTTATATATGCCCGAGTGGCTTAGTTTGTCGTCTTTATCTTTAGTATTAATTAAGTATTTACCTAAATTATTATTAGTGTAAAAAGCGGGTTTTATTTCAGATGGGAATTTTTTAACGCTTAAAGAAGAAAAGTTATTTGTATACAGAACTCTACGCCATTGGAATGTTTGATTTATATTTATATTATTAGGGTTATAAGATTTGTTAAATAGGAATTTATTTGATGCTATTTGTTTCAATTTTTTATTATTTCGGAAAAACGGCCCGGAATGTCAACTTAAGAGTAAAAGAACATTTACGATGTTTAAACAATAATGCCTTTTCAGAATTCGCAAATCATTTAATAGAATCTAATCATTCATTCGATAAAATCTCGGGAACTAAAATATTGCATAAAAATGGATCTGGAATTAGATTAAACAACTTAGAAGCCCTTGAAATAAAAAAAGCAGTTAATAATAATTTAAATATAATAAATAACCAAATTAATTTATCTGATAGTCCCATATTAAATTTATTCCGCCGCTGAAACTGTTATTTCCTTCCCCCCCACCCTCCTCATCATCCTTAATAATTTGTCTCCACATTTTCTATTTGCATCTCTTTCTATCTGTTTTGTATCTCTTTCACTCATTGTTTTCATTTACCTATATTTATATGTGCCTGTATCTAATTTGCTTTAGTTGATATTTAGTCCTGATGAAGCTTGGGACAAGCGAAACCCGGTTGGCTATTGTTATTAATTCAAAAATAAAGTGGTGTCTTACTAAGTGTATGTTTTTTTCATTCAAAAAAATAATAAAAACCTATGGGTTCAAAGTCAAGAAGCTTATAACTTTTTCACAGATGTTAAATAAATTTGTCAAATTCAAGTGTTAGAAAAAATAGTTCACTGTAGATAAACGGTAAAAAATCTGTTCAATTTATTCGTAATCCGATTAAAAATGGGATTGCAGGACGTTTCCTTACAAACTTTTAGTAAATACCTAATAATATCGGAATACTTGTTCATGCACCAGTATTTGCCTTGAAAATATACAATGACAAAATGCGGAAATATTAGGATTTTTATGAACACGTGTTCCGACATTATGATACTGTATTCGTATTTTACTAAAGGTTTATTATGAATCCTATCAAAACAAGTGTCTGCGATCCCGTTTTTAACCGGAAAACGAATAATTTGAGGAGATTCTTAATTAATTAACAATATTCAATATGAGTTTCTACTCGTTCTCTCTCTCTCTCTCTCTACCGCAAATAGGTTTTCAATCCTTACAAAAAGAAGGAACCCTATTTAATTTGAGTTATTTCAAGGAAGGACAATAGGAATATTAGTATAAACAAACAATTTTAATTATAACATAAAAAAAGTAGGCACTTAAGATTAAAATCATTGGGAATCGCATAAAAACCAAACAAAATTATCATCCTACAGATCAGTAACTCAATGATCATTTCGTACGTCAGCTTAGGCCTTAATATTATTCCACGACTTTTCGATACAACAAAGTTGTAACATTGACAAGCTTTCTACCAATCGCCTTAGCATTCCGCTATCACATTTCTCTCGAGAATTCGCCCACACGCTGGCGATATACGACCAGAGTTCAGGAATCTAAACCGACCACGATGAATAGTACCTACGACGATGTATGACCAGAAAACACCTTCAACTAGATTATAGCCAACACTGTCCAACAAGAACATGGTAAATTGACCTGTGAAAATAGACAATATGGTGTAGATAAATCAAGATACAGTTACTGAAGACTTAATGTAATGCGGATTTCAATATTAAATTGCGTATTTTAAAATTTCGTATAAGATAACTTAAATTTAAATAGTACTTCAAGAGATCGGTATTTCCAGTGTTCTGTTATGGAGACTTATTTCCAGAGATGTGCTTTATTTCAAATAAATCCATTTCAAATGGAAATGCAAAATGCAAAATGGGTATTTTCCATTTTGCATTTTAAATGCTTTTCTAAAAACCATTTTGCATTTTGCATTTTAAATGCTTTTCTCAATGCATTTTCCATTTTAAATGCTTTTTTGCAACATTATTCCTTACATCTCCACTCATATTTTTTTCATAAGCCCCATCAGTCGGTCCTCAACCTCGCTATGAGAGATAATTGACATTAGTCAAGTTGCTCCCTGGTAGGAGCCCTGGCAATTGAGTGATACCATTACAAAAAATACTGATTCAAATACTGAACATGGGGCCATGATGCTCTAATATTAAATGTTAGATAGCAGTTTCTATATTTTTACGTTGGCAATATTAGTCCCGCGCAAATTTTTTGTGGTTTCATAATCCGTAGTCGTGGTGTTTTTGAATTTACCATCATGTAATATGTTTATTCTACATTGATGTCCATTATTAAATGACAAAATTGTTTAAAAATTCTAAAATTATTTTGATTGTTTGACCTGAGAAACCATTTTGCATTTTCAATGCATTTTGAAAATAGGTATTTTGCATTATGCATTTGAAATGCTTTTCTAAAAACCATTTTGCATTTTCAAATGGAAAAGTTTTGACCCATTTCCATTTTGCATTTCAAATGGTTTTGGGTACCCATTTTGCACATCTCTGCTTATTTCCAACTCTTCGTAGTCTAAAATTCGCTTAAAATGGTACGTTTAAAAGGTTACGTGTTTATTGATCACAAAACTATTAACCAAGTAAAAAACAAAAATAACAGTGCAACGTCAGCTGGTCTGAGGTTTGGCATGTAATGACGCTCCGCATCGCATCTCTCTCCATATTTGGTCTTCTAGATTGTGGTAGTGTCAACACTCCACAACGTAATTATGCGATAAAATGTACCATAAAATTAAAAGACGTACAATCGTATCGCTGGTCAAGTATTATACTTGAGCAGAGACTTTGGCAAGTGTACTTGAAGGTGTGACTTGCACAAGTCTGGTAAAAAGTTTTCAATCTGTATACTTGCGCAAACATTGTTCGCACAAGTATACTTGAACGTCTGGGGGAGAAGACTCAATTTTAATTAACGTTAACTTATTTGTAAGTATGTTTTATTTTCACATGCACTGTATAAAACCGACCAACACAACACGGGCATTGGCCTAGCTTGATGGTCCATGTATCGTGTAACACCTGTAATAAACCGTTTTATACCGAAAAAATAATTTTATATGCGTATGGTCTTTTTTGTTATTTGGGTTATATTAAAATCTTGTACAAAATTTACGGCAGAACAGCATTATTAGAATTAAATCATATTTATTTCAACACTACGGTAACCTTTAATCAATTTCAAGTGACGATTCTACTGCTTTCCTTTGTTCCAATGTCTGTTGAGACTTGTCATATACATAAACCTCCAATGGCGGAACTGCAAAGGGCCGCTGCGCCTGATGTCTGCCGGAATTGAAATACAAAGAGTCATTGCAGCGGTAAATAGGTCGGTTTGGAGATAAGGCTATTGTAAAATACGTCCTCGAATTGTTACAGATGAAATTTAATTCATCCTTCCTTCGTAACAAACACATACTCGTTTATGTTAAAAAAAAACCTTATTGAGGTATTAAAATTTGTAGTTTTGCATCTGAAATATGTTGCAGCTACCTACTTATATTATATTGATTACTTATTTAAATATGAATACCTCACAAGAGTCCCAACTGCTACCGACCGTCTGGAGCCAGTGAAACTATGGCATCCCCAACTGGGGTATATTGAGAGGCTGAAGTGGGGAGAAGAAGAAGATGGCGAAGATGCAGGAGGGGGAGTAATTTCCTATTCCGATCTGGTCACCAAACACGGGTGAAGCAATTAAAAGCAACGTTTCAATTCTGAATGGTGGAATGGTGGTAGTTACACCAGGGCGATACTGAGAGTATCTTCCACTCTGGAACGTGCCGGTAGTAAACAATATATTATTTTGAATGAATAAGTTTTGAAATAAAACAAATTAATTAAAAATAACATTAACTTGCGCGTGCTGGGATTTGAATCCGCGACCTTCGGCTTGCTAGTCGAGAGCTTTACCCCTCGACCACGGAGGCCGTCAAAATTCTTAACGTTAATCATTATTAATCGATCTTATATTAAGAACACTAAATTACTATGCATTGTGGCATATACCTGATCAGATTAAGTAAATAAATACAATGTACTCATATTTGTTTCGTATAGTAATTTCACGGTGCGTGTTTGAGAAGTATCATTTATATATTGTTTTTACGTCGAAAAACAGTTAATCCAACTACATTTCACAAATTTTGAAATTAAATTTGCTTATGCATGAATTAATTTACGTACATTTATTACTTCAGTTGAAATGCAATGAGATGGGATCAGTTGAGATGTTTTTATACTAAAAATACATATATTTATAGCGATCACTATGTATGCTACTAAAAGATAGTAGTCATTCCCACCAAAGGCACGATCATTGTCGTTCTGGGTTGGTCTTGCCTCTTGGAAAAAATAAATCCTGTGCTGCCTAGCTCTGAGAGAAGTTATCGGGGACATAATGTGTAATATTTTCAATTCGTTTTAATGTCTAGAAGTGACGGAAGCATGCATATATCCCTCTCGCTGTGGCACAAGGCAATGGGTCAAGAGATCAGTTGAAGTGGTCAAAGGGTCTCCCCAAACCAGCGTCTCCCGATCTGGCACTCCATGCAGCTATTGGTTAGGCACATCCTGAACACACCTCACCCGATGAGCCCAGGCACCCTTGCTAAATCACGTAGCAAACCACTTGGGGTGACCTATGGCAAAGGTGTTGGTTAACCAATAAATAGTTCCGGGGTCGGCGGTACCCTAACCCGCCTCCCAAATTGCAAATTACTAAATATTGACCATTCTTTGAGAGATATTGTAAATGCCTATTGCTAAATGTTATGTAAGTACTTAAGGCGATGCCATACGTAGTAATACAAAATCATGTGTTTTTGGTTTGAATATTTTGTCGCCTAGAAATTTTTCAGATGCTTTAATTAAATGCTGCGAGTAGAATACATCTTGGCCTTTAAAATAATCGAGTATTTTTTAGATAAATCTTTTTATAAGCCCAGAAAAAAATAATGTATAAGGACTATGAAAACTGCTTTAAAGTACAAAATCTCCTACTTACGAACCCATTTTAGGTTATGATTTTATTGCATAATGTGGCAAATTAAATTATTTATTAAATGATCGAAATATTTTTTTAATATTTATGCATGAATATCCACAAAATAATATAAAAGGCACATTTTGGCCATGTTTTTTCTTGCATTAATTTAAAACAGGCGGATGGTGTTAAGCGGGAATTTAAGCCTTATCGCCATCTACGTAAGGGTTGTTATTGAAAGCGGCTCAATTTAAAATATTACAAGACGTAGTGCATCGCCTTAACTCAAAACATCCAACCCTCATAGAGCTAAAAAAATTATTATTATGTAGGTATGGGTACTATACTATACTAAGGACTTTCTTTAGTTGGTTGAGAAGAAAGGTGCCTGAGCGAAGCCCCACTCTTATCGCTCTTTTCCAATTGTGCCTGTCCAGTTGTATAAAATCACGTTTGTTTAAAATATGTATATGAGTGTTATTTATTGTTCATTACACCCACCACTCGATCACTCTGGTATCAAACTAAACACAGTAAATATTATTGTTATCTTGTCTAATAAACAATAAGTTTTTTTTTCAAATTACATGCTAAAATAATAAAGAATATATTTACACACTAGCAGTCATCAACGTATATTATTTATAAACAGAGTTAAAACCGCAATACGACCTTCAAACTATTTGCTTTTGAATCTTTAAACATGAAATTTAAATCACTTCCAAGAATCTATCATGATTTTTTCCGACGACAAGTGATTAGGTTGTTCGAGCTTCAACTACAAATTTATTTACGTAATTGTAAAAAGCATTCACTTTGTGGCTCATCATAATTTACAATAAAAACACATAAATTTGTTTTTGACCACTATAGTTTTATTTTCACTCTACCGGTTTCAGAAGAACCCTTCCTTTGTCAGGAGAATATTAAAAACTGATCTACTACACAAAATATTGACATATATTCACAAAAATTTTAAGTGTTTGAGGGAGGGGTGGACAAAGTGGAAGGGGTAATTACGGGAATTCCAGGAAGAACAGAGCGGTTAACTGGAAATATGTCTAGAATAGGACTATAAGACAGATTAATTTTGTTATTTATTATACTGGAGTTATTATTGAGGGATTTTCTGATTTCAAGTGCTTCTAAATTATCTAATTTTTTGCCTTTATTACTACGGCGAAGAATTTTAACCCCTGTATCTTTACTAAAAGTATGATCGGTGGAAATGAGATGATTGGCAAACTCTGAAAAATTATTGTTATTTAAACATCTTAAATGTTCCGTGATTCTAATATTTATATTTGTAGTTGTCTTACCTATGTAGAACGATGGATAATCATTGCAACATAGTTGTAATATTTAATATTTTTACAAAATAAAAGTATAGTGGTCAAAAACAAATTTATGTGTTTTTATTACAAATTTATTTATTTTTGTGTAAAGCATAGCTCTTAGACCCGGCTTTGCTCGTGTTTTTATGTCATTTAGACTTCAATTAAGTAGTTATCTATAATATAACATTTCTATATTCTATTTGCCATTTTCAAAAATACAACAATTTGTCAAGAATTCAGACTATCACATTTAGATGAGATACGAAGAAATTGTTTCCACTTTTTTTTCATCTCCATACAGTCCAATATGACCTCCAACACTCTAATGGCGCTAAACTACTGAATTCGGTCACTGCGCACTTATTAGGCATTAGCGCCTCCATGACATAAGATAAATTTGTTGAATTTGGTGGTCGCCTAATACAAATTTTGAAACTAAATAACTTCGCTAGGTACTGCATATCTATGAAAGATTCCATAAAAAAAGTATTTAACCCATGAATATAATTCTACCCAATAACCTAACCTAACTTGATGGACATGATAGGTACCTACTTTTTTACGTGATTAACAAGAATCCCAACAACTCCTATCCATCTGTAGCCAGTGAGACTATGGCATCCCCATGTATGCAATGTAGTGAGGCTTAAGGTGGGGGGGGGGGAATGAGTGGGGGGAGTTATCAAAATGTGTAATTTTGATTAGTTAGATCAGTTCAGTTTTGAAAAAATTAAGTATATTTATAAAATAATGTTCTTTTACAATCTTCCAAGAATTGATACGATATGTTTGCATTGAACTATAAATTTGAAATAATTAAAAAAAAAAAAACAAATCGCTCATAAAGTTTTCACTGAGGCAGACAAAATACCAACCACTACCAGAAATATAATATCTATTAAAAAGGGAACTACTGCTTTAAAAAATGTATTTTTTATCACCCAATCAAAATAACTGTAATTTAATAAAAGAGTGCAAGAAAATAATAAATAACACCGAAAAAAGTCTAATTGTTAGGTAGAGCTTTTTAAAACTTTTTTCATTACATATTATTAACAACTCACGTACATACTTGGTAGGTAAATTTAGCACGCATGAGTTTATGAACTCAATTTAAACCAGCAAGTGGAAATTGGTTGGGAGCTACCTGTATTTCTCTATATATTAATTTTAATAATTTACTCTCGTTTGTAACGCAGTCACGTACAAGAATCCGTTCGAGACACGGGTTTTAGATTAATTAATGCAACACATCATACATACTTGAAGCATCAAACACGAAAACACAGTCTGTAATAGAACTCAAACAAAATTATTTGTAATTTTGTAGAGTTCGATGCGCTGCATAAAACCTTGTTCAGAAGTTTTGATGAGTATTAATCATCATCAAAAATGTTATCGTCGGTTGTCTGTGCGTCTTGTGTAAATTTGGGTACACTCGATTTAGCTTTGAATTGTCATATTAAAATTTAGAACTGATTTTGTTAAAAGTTCAGACAAGCGATAAAGAACCTATTTAGGTACCTATAATATAATATTTTAATGGAAAATAAATTCAATTGTTATTTTTAAAATTGGTTGGTAGTGATTTAACAAAAAATCAGACTATCGCGGGGTTTCTATGTTAGTTATTATAAAAACGACGAAGTCATGTAAGGATTTTTCAACGTATTTACAAAAATTAACTCAATAAATATATCCCTTTTTGGAGTCAGTGAGACTCTCTCTCTGGTTTCAATCCTGGGATTGGTTTGCAGCAATTTCATCTAATCTCCTCTTCTATTCTTCCCTGTCTTGTGCGGCTCTTTTGACTTCTGCATATGATGAGCAGCGCACGTCCACCAGCAGGTCCTCCAGGTACTCTCGGCGTGGGCGTCCCCTAGAGTTGGTCCCCTCGGTCATACCCTCCATTATGACATGCAAGAGGTCTTCTTGTCGTATAACATGGCCGATCCATCTTGCACGCCTTTCGGACAAGGTCCTGAGCAGGTGCCTTCCTCCTTCGATTCTTTGGAGAACCTCCTCATTTGTAATATGGTCTCTCCAGGAAATTCCTAACAGTCTTCTATAGGACCACATCTCAAAAGCCTCTAGTCTCCGTTTATCTCTTTCGGATAGGCACCATGTTTCGCAGCCGTACATCAAGATACTCCATACATAGGTCTTGATGAAGAGTATTCTCAGTTTTAGGTCTATATTATTCGATTCTATTATTTTCGACCTTTTATTGAATGATAGCCTAGCCTGATGTATATGGCTGAGACTATGGTATCCCAATTAAAAAAAATGCTTGAGGTTGAAAATGGTAGGGTGGGAGAAGATGGTAGTATCTGGCAATTCAGATCTGGTGACCAAACTCGGCTAAAGCCATTTTAAGCAAGGTTCCGATCTTAATACTCAAATACTGTTTTCTATCAATTAAACAACGTTTCGATTCTGAATGGAAGTCTTTCACCGGGGGATACTTCCGCTCTGATAACTACATATTAAATGGATATAAAATATAGGCTTGTTGCAAGTTCAAGTTTGGCAATTTCTCCCAAATAACTAGACTTACCGGTATAACGAATAGAAACTATAAAGGAATTAAACATTGTGTATTTTACTGGACTAAATTTTAAAAGTTACAGAGATGAAAACGATATTTATAACAATGTAATATCGAATGTCTGTACGCAAAATCCAAAACATCAAAATACTTAATGCTCATATTTTCAGTGCATAATATTATATTGAATAAATGCCGCTGTACTTTGTAATAGTTTGTTGTGAAATAGTCAGCAAAAAAGCATTCCAAGAGGTTGATTGGGATTTGTTTCTCAGCCGGACCATTTTTTTAACTTCAAATTTTTACTTTCTAAATTTTATATCCCGTTTTTTTTTCACGGGTCTGCGCTATGTAAAAATTAAAATGCATTTTTTGAAACGATTAACCAAATATCGTGTTCGGGCTTATTGATTTATGAACCGTAAAATTCCATATTCCGCCCTGATTTACCTCAACTCAGTCACGTTCATTTAACACAGTCTACACGTTATTTTAAACGCGGTAACCCCAGGTGGATTGGGACACGCCCCCTGTGTAAACTGTACATGCGCCACTGGTGGTATTTAAAAATCTCTTAGTTAGAGGTTAGACTTGTGGGTAATTGCGGCACAATAGAGATATTGTTGTGATTTATATATTGAAAGTGAACGCTGGACGGATCGGATCCGGATTTATTATAGTCATATAATTGATTGTTTCACGCAAAATAAACGACCCGCCGACCTTGCGAGAGGCAAATGATTAGCGAGGGCGTTCGAAAAGTTATTTCTGGAGAGATAATAACACGTGCTTTTTATCTCTTTTAGTTTAAAAGAATGGTATCCATAGTTATTGTAACTCTAGTTCTCATCTATCTATGTGAAAATTGTACCTAATTCATAGTTTATTCAGTCTTTCTTTTAACACTAACCACACCAAGGATGCCCTCAAGAAAATAATTTCCCTCATAGCCTATTTCATCTTTTCGGATGCTATGTGGAGGGTCTTTTTTAAGGAAAGGAAGGAAGGAGAGGAAGTTTCAGGAAGTAAAAAGGTGTGAAGAGTGGGCAGGAATCTACGCATCAGTGTGTTCAAGAGTGACGGACGAATCAATATTATATCCCTCCCAATGCGGCGCAAGGCGATGGATCGTCAGGTTGGAGAGGACAAAGTATCTCTCCAAGCCAGCCTCTCCTGACCTGGCACGCGCATCCTGAACACACCTCACTTGATGAAACCGGGCACCCCTACTAAATCATCAAACGTATCGAACCGCTTAGTGTGACGTATTGCAAAGGTGTTGGTTATCTAATAAATGGTATCCAAACCCTCCTGCGAAATCGTGAACCCGCCTCTCTATTTACTCGCTGAAAAGCGAGTATATAGAGAGAAATACTCTCGATATGATGAAATTACTAAGCATTACATTTGATGAATATTTCAAGTATTCCACATATCTGTAACAAAAAACATAATGTGCCAAAAATGGACAAAAAATGTGTCTAAAATAACTTTGACCAAATTATATACATTCATGTAAATTTGCAAATGAGATTGCAAACTATTCGATCAGCCTCGTTGCTTAGTAACAATGTTTAAAGAGACTGGGCCCCCAGGCCTGGGCGGACCCCGGGTGGTAACATTAGCACTGACCACCACACTCTAATATACTACACCGCACCACAATATTCAGTCTCTAGACCACACTTTAATGCAGTCCGCTACTTGAGGGAGGGAGTAGTCAGGAGGTCGTCACCGCTATTAAAATTATTTAAAAAAATTAACAGACACTTGCAAGGTAATGGTAATCAATCGAAATAAAAATGGATCATTTTTTAGGCCATTTTTGAGTTTAGATTATCGTAAAGATTAAAATATTGAAATAACACCACCTGGAAATAGCTTAAACAGATACAACGATTTTTAAAAGTATTAAAAAATTTCTGACCATAAACAACCTCCTTGAAGGGGTGGCAGCAAATCGATATCTAACGCATTATCTGAAGGCATAATAAGATACGTCCATTTAAAAAAATATATATAAAAAAAACAGGTCACTCTACCTCCGTGGAACATACAATAAAAAATAAATAGGAATGCAAATATAGAAACTGTTGAAAATAATTGTTAGAAATATAACCTAATATCGTAGTATAAGTATCTAGTAAAATTTATGTTTTTAATGTTAGAAATAAAAATTACTGATAGTACGTATAATTAAAACAGATATAAGTAAAAAAATAATCAAACTGAATAATTTTCAGTTTTACAAGACATATTAAAAATACAATTGTTAAGAAAAACGGCTGAATAAAAATATTTTTTTTTAATCTATCTAAACATAAAGACTAGTGTCTGTTGCGGTACATGGGTGCTGTGGCTTTATTTTTCTATACAAATTTACAGTTTTTTTCCTGGTTGATTTTATTTTGCACACTTGAACCTGAAAATAACAGGAAAATGACTGTTTATAATTGATTTCGAAAAATTCTGTGTAAAGCCTGGGCAACGCGGGGAATTCAGCTACCTAGTTGATTCTAAAAAACGGGTTAAACAAACACATTCTTTATTCATGCTCCAATTTTTACATTTCTTTCGTAAAAACTGCACTGTCTATGTTCGATTTTAAGTTTGTTACTTATTTGTATTTTCAGAATAGAGATAGCTGCCTAACTCAACCATTATCAAGGTTCTATTTTGGTGTATGCTCATTTTCCCAATTACATATTACAATAGTTTTCGTTATACACATCTAATAGACTAGGTTAACTGTGGCTTCAATATAGTCAGTTCCGCCAGTCAAAAAATACACTTGTCGGATTACTGGAAAATATCGAAAATTATACTTATGACTAAGTAAAGATAAAAAAATCTCTTTTGGTAGAAAGCAGTAGCATTGTGGTTTGACATATTATTGAAATAAAACATTCACTATGTTTATATATTATAAAATTAGTGGTTACAAACAAAGCTATTGTTTTATTTAATAAAAAAACTCTTACGTATACACTACTTTGACATTATTCCGTCCTTGATAATCGTTACGTTTGAAAATAATTGAAAACATCAATGTCGCAGAAAAAAATCAATACTGTTTATAATTATTAAACTGAACACAAACACAGAAAAAAACGTTATCTCTAACAAGTAGTGACTACGATGGAAAAAATAGATACTTTTTCTAAGGCATGCTCACTTTTTGCAAGTCCATATTGTAAACAAAATGCGGGATGGGAACACTTCTACTTCCTTACACAAACACTGCTATAAAAAATATCTTTCAATGGCGAACTCGATTGCATATTTGATTTCATCTGATTTTTTTTACTCCACCTTCTGTTTGCAACGTAACGCTATAAATAATTTAGATTCTTAGTGCCGACACATATTTAGACATGTTGGCGAGGCCTTTTGTACGCAAAAGCAGGAAACTGTCGACACAGTGAATTATGTATATTATTCCGTGATAGATGGGTTTTTTTGCGAAATTTATGTGCTTTTAGTCGAGTAGTAGATTATCATCACTTCTTATCGTTATTATCAATAACGTCTTATACAAATTATAAACCACAGGTGCATTTAAGATGTGGTGTTGGATGTAAAATGCCTAGAAAGGCAAATATGCAATAGCAGCAAATTACCACTGGATCAACTTACTTCTGAATCAATATAAATAACTTTGTATTCAACACTATTTAATCGAAAATTGCTAGACAGGTTTCTAAAGCAATGGTTTCTTTGCCAGGATAAACGTATAATGAAAATTAAAAAAATTAAAAATAGGCACACAAGTAAAGACAGATATGTATACCTTTAAACAAAAACATATTGCAATAACCGGTGATTAAATAATAAATATTTAAAAAAAACTATTACGTTAAATAGCTTAAATTATCATTAAATATGTATATAACTATTGCATTTATGAATATAGCTAAAATTTTAATAAGTAACACATTTATATATACATCAAAATCTTTTATAAATTAACATGACAATCAAGGAGTAACTGAGATGAAAAAATACAAAAAATAAAATTATTTTCAATATGGGCATCAATTCGAAAATAAATTTAAAAGATGGCTATTTTACAAGATATTTTTTTATTATTTATATTTCACTGACTTACATTTATTTATTTTCCTTATTTTATATTTATAATGTACACAACAGACAAAGAGTAAACATAAATGAATTAAAAAGAAATAAACGATAGCCAAAACTAACCGTCCTTCGGTGATTTAAATTGATTTTGATTGTGACCAAGAGGGCAGATGGAAGATCCTAAATGATTATGTAGAATTTTAAAATAAATTTGTTTTCATATTTGACATGACATTCATTTAATGTTTCTAATGCGAAAATTCTAGGCGTTATTTTATAATAGATAAGCAGTGTTAACAATCCGGGGTTCCATGATAACTTTTCAAAATGATAATTCAATACACCTATAAAAGTGCTACAAAGTTATGAAAAGTGATGAAACAAAAACTAGGTTTTTCATAACTTTATACCACCTTTTAAAGGCGTAAAAGAATATTGTAGGTAACTCTAAAAGACCCCAAACGTATGGACAAGACAAAAACCCGAACGCTAAAGGAATATTCACAGAATTTCAGGAACACAGAATTTGAATAATTCATCAAATTTTAAATATAATTTTCAAGTTTTATTCTTGTTATGGCGTTAATACGACCACCATCTTATGTAAAAAAAAAACAAATTTACAAACATATACCTTGCCAAATGGTCGAGTTAAAACAAGACTTCTCTACGCTCATCAAATGTCCAGTAATAGCCATTTCTTACCATGTACCTACAATTATTGCCAATAATTAAATTAAATGCCAATTTACGCCGCACAGGTGGCTACCATTTTCAGAAATATTTTGAATACGTGCTTTTTTTTCTTTCAAGATTTATTTCGAATCCTCAGAATTCCAAGAATGCGGAAAATTATTGTTAATACAATAACGATACGTGTTACCATGATACCTTACCAAATGGTCGAGTTAAAACAAGACTTCTCTACGCTCATCAAATGTCTAGTAATAGTCATTTCTTACCATGTACCTACAATTATTGCCAATAATTAAATTAAATGCCAATTTACGCCGCACAGGTGGCTACCATTTTCATAAATATTCTGAATACCTACGTGCTTTTTTTTCTTTCGAGATTTATTTCGAATCCTCAGAATTTCAAGAATGCGGAAAATTATTGTTAATACAATAACGATACGTGTTAACGATATTTATTCTAGTTTGGCGCAGAGCACTCTGATATGATCACGATACGATAAATAGAGAAACATTACCTAATCGTTAAAAAATAAGATTTATATATTTTATTCGATCGCTGATTTACTTATAGACAAGAAAATTGCCATTATTTAATAAACGGGTACTTTTTAAGTAACCTGATTAATCGGCTACTGAATTTTAAGATAAATTATGTACTTTTGAAAACCTATTTTATATCTCTAAGTTCTTGTCAGTCGAATTGAATAAAGTTATCTTTTTTGTTTCATGCCAAACAGCTCCAGATTCCCAACTGCTCCCAACCGTTTGGGGCCAGTGATACTATATCATCTTGGTAATAGCAATTATAGCATATAGCAATTTGGGTATGTTGTGAGGTTAAGTGGGGAGGGGCAGGAGATGGAAAAGAGGAATGTGAAGAAGTACCTGAATATCCAGGTCTGGTCATAAACATGGCAAAAGCCATTTCAAGCAACGTTCAATTCTGAATGGTGGTCTTACACCAGGGCAACACTAACAGAATCTTTTACTCTGGAACGCGCTGCAAATATACTACATATTAATAAAATTAATAAACTGCGCAAATAACACGAACTGATCGAACAAAATTTACTTGCGCACGCCAGGATTTGAACCCGCGACCTTTTGCTTGCCAGTCGGAAAAATTACCTCTCGACCTTTGAGGCCGTATTATACACATTTTTTTATCAATACGACCATACAATTATACTACTGAACACCCGGTAATACCTACTTATTTAACCTTATCTGATAATTTAATTGTTCTAAACAAAATGCATCACCATTTACACAAAAAAATTAAGATTTAAAATTGTATAAGAGAACGAGTAAAGGATGTATTATATTAATTATATCAATGTCAATATATTAAAGAGATCACTGGAGAACAATTTAGCATATAATAATTTTACATCAAATTAACTCGGTCACTAGTAAAGTTTGTAGGGTACATTTTTACATCAAATAAACTCTGCCACTGGTTAAAGTTTGCACTTTAACCAGTGGCAGAGTTAATTTAACATCAAATTAACTGTGTCACTAGTAAAGTTTGTAGGGTATATTTTTACATCAAATAAACTCTGCCACTGGTTAAAGTTTGCACTAGGGTAAATGTTCATTATTATTATTTTTTATTTATGAAATTGTAAAGACATTTACGTACATTTTAATATTATTATGTTAAACAAAATTATGAATTAACTTATTTACCCAGTGATTAGATAAATATTCTCGGGTCTCTTGGGAGGCGGGTATGGGTACCGCCACCCTGGGAACATTTTATTGGATAACCAACATGTAGTGTATAGAGTATTATCGTGCCTTTGTTGTAGCGTGTCGGGTAGTATGCAATAATTCTCTTAGGTGATCTATGTACTGGTATTTATAGGGGAGCTCTTTGTAAAAAAAGAGGGAGCACAACTAACCTGCATCGCCTTTTATAAGATCTTGCAAGCATTCCATCTCGCTTGCACTCATCCACATTCGTAGTGACATCACACCCCCACACTTAAACAATAATTACAGATGTTTTCTTTTTTTCCTTTAGTCTACATAATGCAAACAACTAAATATTTCATTTTTACTTAAAAACATTATCTATGTAATCACTGTTTTATTTTATGCACTTTTCACTTTAGGTAACGTTGGCGTGGTTGTGGTCTGGAACGCAATCTCCCTTCCCATGGTTTTGGAAATCTGCAAAGAACAGGGGGATTAGCAATGGTTCTGTCCACGCCTGAGAACGGATCAAAGTCCAACAAATTATCAGAGTTATCATTTAACATTTCATACGTTTCGTGACTTAGCAGGGGTGTCCGGGCTCTTGTACCACAGGTGCAGGGATGGATGCTTATGTTCGTCACTCCTGGACACACTGACCCCAGATTCCTACCCACTCCTCAAACCTTTTTTGTTCTCAGAACTTCCTCTCATTCTATTCATTAAAAAGACTCTCCACACAACATGACCTAAGATGACATAGGCCTCTTCCACAGACTCCTGTGTGGAGCAAATGTAAAAAAGCTAGTCTTTTTAATTATACTTCTAAACAATAAAGGTATAGCGTAATTGCTTAAAAATATTAGGTATATAAAATTAAATATTATAAATATTGGACAGTAAATAAATCTGTAAAAAGAAATAGCGACAGAATATCAAAAGAAATAGCCAAATAATGTATTTGCAAATGATTGGTAAATGGCATGTATAAAATACCTATCAAATCTGAAAATCATTGGTAAATGGAACATATAAAATTGGATATCAGTCGTTGATTTTGGATAAAAATGTAACATTAGTTTTTTTTAGATCCTGATACATCCTAATCCTAATTCAGGTCTAAACTAAAAACTTACCTTTTTAAGCTGTCGTACCCTTAGATTAAATATACCATTCCTAAGAGAAAGTCCAGTTATACCTATTCAATTTTTCAATTAAGTCCTAAATCCTGTATCTAAATTTCGCCAATAAACAATTACGAGTAGATAATGTTAATTAAGTGTTAATCTCAAGTAACCTACCAGGTAAGTATTGTACTGTATATTTTCTCCAGAAAAAAATAAGTAATAACATAGATCACTGTAGAAATGTATTAAAAGTTTGTACAGCGCCCTTGAGGTGATTTTGCACAAAAACGGCACTATACAAGTCATCCAATTATTATTATTATTATTATTATCCCGTATATTTTAAAATATTATTTATATTTGTATCTTCAGTAAATCATCTCTGTTATCATTTGCGTATGTTTATACCCCCTTACCAATAAACGTGTTTTAAGTTCATACAACTGATAACAGCCATTTACCTTACTATAATGATTGTATTTCAGGTGTGTTAAACTTGAAATACGTTTATTAGTAAGGCTTGTACCCTACTAAGACCGTCACGCCTATGAGTAAATAGGTGATTAGTTTGCAGTGGTGATTGGGAAAACAGTAATTTGAAACCACTATATGACCCCTGTCACTTAGCCATTATCTCGTTTTTTTTCATCGCTTTGATTTATCGTTTCGATAACTAAGTACGCGTAATAGTTATTAATTAGTCCTGACTCATTTTCTCGATAAGTATATTGTAATCCTTGATAATTGGGTTTATGTAAACGTAAAAACTGGCTTGTTAAGTATCGCGTCAATTTGTTTGGCATTTGGATTATGTTGTTATTCTGCAATTTCTTAATCGTTAATATGAAAAGATTCGCGTTTTTTGCAGTAATTATCTAATTAAATGCATTACTTAAGTTACAGCTGTGATGTGTGAATGTATTTTTGTAACACAAGCACCGATAAATCTAACACTCGAACATAAATAATGAACCAAGGAGTGGTCTTTCGATCTAAAACGTGTACATTTTGTTAATATGGATAAAAATATATTTTGATTTATAACGAGCGAAGAAATCATGACTGGATCAATTTATTGTAATTTTTAAGTATGCCCAGGGGAAGAAAACATATCAGATTGGCTTTATTAGTTGAGAAGTGTTTCACATATTCGTGTAATTGATTTTGGGGTGGTCACTCTGAAAAACTCAAGTCAAGGTGTTTTTGACAATGCGAAGGTGAATTGATTTGTTTATGACCGAGTGCTTAGTGCCTCGAGTGAATCACCTGACGACCTTCTTGGAAGAGCGATAAGCTCTTTTGCTCTGAACCCAGAGGCCACGCTTTCAAACCTTGATTAGAGTAAATATACATATTTTAAACTATTTTATCATTCAGTGTAAGGACATTGATCAATGCAATGTGACACTTCATTGTGATCTTCCTTTGTTTCTTTGAATAAATAATGTAAGAAATGTGATGTAGAGTATTTGCATCTCTTCCGAACTGTAAGATATTATGTGCGTCCCTCCAACGAGCGAGTATACCGATTCAGAAATTAAACTTGACTTGAAATGGCTTCAGGTTCCATCTATATATTGTGATAGCATTGTATGGTGACAAATATTATGACATTAATTTTCATTACGTGTGACATCTGTTTCGCCTCCTGAAGGCATTATCAAACTTTTATAGTGCCTTCAAAAGGCAAAACAGTTCACACAGCAGAACTTGTTTATAAATTAATTTTGACGGCCTCCGTGATCGAGGGGTAAGGCTCTAGATAAGCAAGCCAGGTGTCGTTGGTTCGAGGCGTACACCAGAAAATTTTTATTTGATTAATTTATGATATTTTTATATTTGCGGTACGTTCCACAGTGGAAGATACTCTCAGTAACGCCCTGGTGCAAGACCGCCATTCCAAATTGAAACGTTTCTTGAAATAGCTTTGGCCGTGTTTGGTGCTCAGATCTGAATAGCCAGGTACTTCTCGATCTTCCTATTGCCCATCACTTTCCCATCCCTATTATCTTAAGCCTCACAATATACCCCAATTGAGGATGCTAGACATTTGGGAACAGTTGGAATTTCTGTGCGGTTTTACAGAAAGATAAAAAAACAAATTGAAGTTATTGAAAGTAATTTTGTGTCAAATTTAAAAAAATAACTTGTTTCTGATCCAAACTAAATGGCAGGATTTAAGACTATATTTTGATAGTTAGATATCTTAAAACCTTCGTATTACCCTTCATATTCTTTTAACTGTCACACTGACTCCGGGTGATGTGAGAATGTCAGATATCCAAAATAAAGATTTTGTCGGAATACGCCTTGATTAGCGCGGTTAATACCTCCTGTCTAATATTAACCTTCTAACTTACGACTTCTGCAAACAATGAGTAACATAAATAGAATAATTTACTCATTTACACTACTAAAATCACCGGAGGGCTTCATTCTAACTTACTCCAATCGCGATATAAACGCTCTTAGTAAATTTTAGAGCAGCGTTAGCTGAATGATTGTCTGTTGGGTTAGGTATTAATTGTTGTATGTAGCATCATCGGTGAAGGTTGTATCAGTCGGCCAGTCTCCACTGATAAGTAGTATCTAGTGTCTATGAAGTTGTGAAACTGTAGAGTGAGGTAACCTTGGTCCAGCGCCCCGGGGCGGTTTGCCTGGCTGCCGCTGTCCGCAGTTAGATTTGCTCTTGTGGGGCGACCGTTTGTTGTATGTTTAATACAAAATATTGATCGAAATTGCTAGTTAATTTATACATTTTGTACTAAGTAAAAAGAAATAACAAGATTTGATAAATGCCAGTTCGAAGAACAACCGTGTAATTAATTATTGGATTGCATGAGTTCAATTTGGGAGGCGGTTTGGGTACCGTTGCCCCGAAAACAGTTATTGGATAACCAAAACCTCTGCCATAGGTCACCTCAAGTGGTTCTCTATATTTGGTAAATTAGCAGGAGTGCACGGGTTCATTGGGCAAGTTTGTCTGGGTCTTGGAAACAGATGAGTCTGCCTACAATTGGGTGGCAGGCCGGATTGGGAGAAACTGGTTGAGGGAGACATTTTGACCCCTCTAGCAGGACTTTTTCGACCCATCGCCTTGCACCCCAGTGGGAGGAATGGATTCATATGTCCGTCGTTTTTGGACACACTATCCCCTAGATTCTGTGTGATTCCTGTGTTTGGAAAATGTAAAAAAAACTGATTTTCTGCAAATAATATGATAACTTTATAAGCACAATCGAAGAAGGAACTTTATATGATAGACGTCCGGTCGTTCGAAAAATCGGTTTAGAAAAATGTCCGTTTATTTAATTTTAGGTTTATTTACAATCCACTTCTATATATATAGATATGCTACGAGTCGCAGAAGTACAAGATATTACATTTTTTTGTACAGTGTGTCCAGAGGTTAAGTGCGCTAATTTAAGGGGTGATTCTACGAGATAAAAAAAATTAAATTGCTTTCGAAATTCCAACGTTTGAAGTTAGTTTTTAAGTAAAAGAGAAAATTACAATGGAAAAATATTTCTGTATGCTTAAGTTGTCTAACTTTTTTACTTGTACCATCATGCAGAATCACATCCCGAAGTTAGCGCTCTTTACTCCCGAGCACACTGTATGAGATCACACTGTTTTTTAAAGGAGTGGGGTTGACTCACACAATTGAAACGTTACTTTAAATGGATTTAGCCGTGTTTGATGATCATATATGAATCACACCCACACCTTCTTCTTTCTCATCTCTTTCCCTTCCCCCCTACCTTCATCCTCATAACATATCCCAATTAGGGATAGTCTCACTGGCTCCAGACGGTTGGGAGCAGTTGGGACTTTTACTAATAATCTTTCGGTATTCACATAAAAAAGAAAGCAATCACTTTGTGGTTTGACATAATAATGTAATAAAACAATAACTTTGGATACGATTTTGGATTTTAATACTCAAAATAATTATTGCTATTTATTTTTGGGATATTATGCCGTGTACTCCTTCTTTTCAGTATCCATCTGATGTTGGATACTGTAAAGCTGTTTGAAGTGTTGGCTAAAGGAGTTACGCAACACGGCATAATAACACCCCAATAATAAATCAGCATACAAAATAACTTTGTTCATAAATAAGAAATTTGTTTAATTTATTAAAACCGACCGGTTTCGCATAAAACAAACATTAAACTCAGTTAATTTGTACCCTGTTCGTTTTTGTTTTACAAAAAACAGCCAGTCTTAATAAATTAAACAAATTTAATTATTTCTTTATTTAAGTAAAATAAATGTAAATAAAATAAAAATATAAAAACAATAAAAAAAATGTAACATCATACGTTGAAAAGATGGTAACATGAACCATCTGAGTAGGAACGTTTTCCGTCTGCATTGTCTGCAACGTTACCACGGCGCGAAGGACGGGCGCGGTCATTTTTCCCCTTCCCTCCACGAACCGACGCGCGCGACGTCTCCGCTAGTCAAGAATTTTCTAGTCTCTGGAACAGCAGTACTAGCTAGTTCTGTAAATCTCATGGTGCTGATGATAAAAGGTTTTATTGGTTGAGAAATTGCAAAAAAAAATCATTTGCCTACGTCTGCATCAGTATATGGCTTCAAAATGTATTGAGTAGGGCTGCGTTTTGTTACAATTTATTTATACATAGATTATTGTATACAATAATTGTAAGAGGTGGGATTGGGCGCAAATTTGAGTAATCTGAGAGTATATTGTCTGTTGTACGGTGATGATGCGGTGCTGTTTGCTAACAGTATGGAAGCTCCACAGTCTCTCGTGTCTAGGATGAACGAAGTATGCATGAATAATGAGTTGACGATGAATGTAATTAAGTCTCATGTCATAGTGTTTGAAAGAGAGAGAGTAAGAAAATAGTGTGCAATATAGTTGTGAATGATGAATACTTGGAGCAGGTGGATGAGTTCGTGTATTTGTGAAGTATGTTTACGAGAGATGGGAAGACTGACAGCGATATTGAAAGGAGGGTATATGCAGGTAACTCCATTAATGGAGGACTGAAAGCGGTTGGTGCTAAAAAAATATGTGGGCAGAAGCGAAAATAGCGTGATGGTTAGTTAATTATTAATCTGGACAAGATGACAACACTCATTTTATGTTCAAATTATTTAACTGCAATCTTTTCCTTTTACAGATGACCCAATAACTATTTAACAAAACAAAAATACTAATTTTGTTTGTGTGTTTGTCTTGCGTAACTCCAGTTCAATGAATCGGACAGGGCAATTCGGATTTGCTTTGATATAACATTTTCAAATTTGGAATTGATCTGTCCAGAATTCAGAATATCCCCCATATTTCACGGGTCTACGCTAGTATGGATAATAATCACAAAAACCTTAAAAATGTAATATAAACATGACGCAAAACTCGTAAATGAATTATTAATTAATTATTAATTATTAATTATTAATTATTAATTATTAATTATTAATTATTAATTATTAATTATTAATTATTAATTATTAATTATTAATTATTAATTATTAATTATTAATTATTAATTATTAATTATTAATTATTAATTATTAATTATTAATTATTAATTATTAATTATTAATTATTAATTATTAATTATTAATTATTAATTATTAATTATTAATTATTAATTATTAATTATTAATTATTAATTATTAATTATTAATTATTAATTATTAATTATTAATTATTAATTATTAATTATTAATTATTAATTATTAATTATGATCATTTAAAACATTTATTTCAACAATACTCCTAAACACATCATGTAAACCTACAAATAGCTGTAATTTTCTGTTTTTGTTTCTTGTTTTGTATGACTTGTTGCATAGCTTTTATCAAATGTAATTTTATTCTTATTTTTTATGTTTCAAAGTATCTGTCAAATTAAAATTTTACTACCAACCATGTAAAAGCCCTCTGGGCGTTAAATAAATAAAAAATAAATAAATAAAATTATTGAATGCAATTTGCTAAGGTTTATGTGAAATAAAAAATTTTTTTTTTTCAAAATCGTCCCGCATTTAATAATGACCTACCAATATTGTGACTTCTAGATGAATAGATCCGTAAAGCAAAAATGGCACAAGGAAACGTGTTGATGAAAGTTATTCGAAAGTAATTAAGTATCATTGTTGAAAATGTCATTTTCATAACAAAAAAGAAACTTACAAACTAGAACGATGAAAAATTATTTTTACTAACATTTATAAATTGTCAGCTTGTTATGGAGTCTCCCCCCAACATCATTGATAAGCTTTCACATAACTACTACCTACACCGAAAACAATTCATTAGATTTGTATATGTTGTATCTCCAGGGTTTTGTTTTTCACAAACTCTCTTAATCAATAAAATTCCGCTTCAACAAAACACTTGGAATTTTAATGTGATAGATTGAAAATGGCTCGGATTTCTTACTTAGCAGGCGATGGGACGAATCTGGACCCCGAACTAAAGGTTTTCACCTTATTTATTATTTTATTGTTCTCGACAGCTAACGCCGTATATGGGTAAGCTCATACACTCATATAAAGAATATTACAGAATGGACGATGTAAAATTTTAATAATATCGAGGCTATGTTTCCGCAAGATTCCTTTCATTGTATTCACTTGATTGTATTCACAATACCGTAACCATTTTTTTCTGATTGAAAATCTAATATGTTATGCACTATTAATAGATAAAATTGATATTGATAATCAATGCCACATGTAGTTTGAATTTTAAATTAATGCACCAACCACTCGTCAAGTTTTAATGTATGTACAATATAGGTATTCATCGATCTCATTTTAACAACTTTAAAAAATCAGGAAGAGGTTATCAGGGTGTGGTTGGTAAAATTAAAATATATATATATAAAAAAACAAAATTCTTCGCCTTGATGTTTTCAAGGATTAAATTGGCACATGAATTATTATCTCGCAAGCGTCAAAATTATTTAAAAAAGAAATTGCGTAATTAATTCGATCAGTATATTGAAGGTTACTAAATAAGTGTGCTAGAATAGAAAAAAACTAATGTATTTTATTAGTCCGTTGATATTGACTGCACTAGATGATCACTTCGTGATTTTAATATCGTATGTGTTACTTCAATTGAATTAATTTACTTTTTGGAATAAATTAATGAGTAAAACCCTCTAATTATAATATTTAATTATTGAAGACAATATTAGCGATTATCAAAAGAAAATTTTAAATCGAACAAATCAGAAAAAATAGGCACATCTTCTAATCCGTCCATATTTCTCAATAAAATGAAAATAATTCTGGTAGTTCATATTCCAAGTATGGTACAGTTAAATTGACCGAAGAAAATAGGAATGGATTAGCGCAGTTGGTAAAGCATCGTCCCGGCATGACAAAGGTCCTGAGTTCAAGTACCAGATGCGCCCGTATTTTTTTAAATTTTATTTTAGTTTCAAACTTTCGAGAAATCGCTAATATTGTCTTTAATAATTAAATTGATTTATTTTGTTTATAATTTTAGAATACACAGCCTACACTGTATTTAAAACAGGCATCTTATCACTTTGTACTTATTCGAATACGAGTGACGACATGAAATACGTCAACATCCTCGAGGGATTTATCAGAATAAAGTCAGCTTTTCCAACAGACTGACGATCTGCAGGATCATCACCAATGCTCTGCATGATGATCCTGCAGATCGGAAACATAAAAAAAACAATAATTTCAATAATTCAGTGATTTTCAGATGCGTACAGATTATAACTTTTAACATTTATGTATCGTGGTTGCTGTAGTTAGGAGTATGAGAATCCTTATGGACTATTGATGAATAATGTCAGAAAATAAGAGAAGCCTTTAGAATAATAAACGGTTGTACAAAATTATGTTGTTGAGTCCAGAGGAGGACGACTAGTAAAGATACAGCAGGGGAAAACTCTAAGTGAGAAGAGAATTTTCGTTTTTTTTTGTTGCATTTATTTAGTATTTAATGTGATGTTCTAAAACAGTTCTTCAATGATATCACTTCTGTTCTTCTCATGTGGTTATTTATTGATACACAGAATTAAAGATTGTTATTGATACGGACTCATGTCGAACTTGAGTGACGGTTTGGTATAGAAATAGGTTGAGTGAGATCGCACTACTGTATATGAAGGCTCACCTATTACTATCATATCACTCGACACTACGTAAATCAACAAAGTGCCTTTATAACCTCACAATTACCTTTAACATTTTTGAAGTAGCAAGTCGACTAGAAAATTGTCATAAAATTTCAACACATTAGAATGATAAGGTTCCATATTACGGCATAATAATGTTGTGCGATAGTAGACTATAGAGTCTACTTAAGATACTTTAGAGTTCATTACTAAAAGACGAGTGATTGGTGCTTTTTTCATTGCTACGAGTATGTCAGATGGAACCTTGTAGCTTAAAGTTTTTTTATTTATTTATTTTTAGGTGAATATCGCTAAAGAGTTCCAAAAAGGTTAAAACATCTATCTGGAGCCAGTGAGTCAATGACATCCCCATTATTGGGGTGTGTTGTGAGGCTGAAGATAGTAGGGAGGGAAAGGAGAGACGGAGGAGGAAGGTAGAGAAATACCTGCCTATTCAGATCTGGTCACTAATTATGGCTAAAACCATTTTAAGCAACGTTTTGATTGTGAATAATGGTCTTTTGCCAGGATGATTCTGAAAGTATCTACTGCTCTGGAACATGCCACAAATATACCACACATTATTTTTAATGACTTTGAGAAATAGCAACATTTAATCAATTAAAATTTACTTGCACCAATTTAAAACATTAATTGCATTAATTTTTAAAACCCTATCGAACTTTCTGATAACCTTATTGAAAGTGTTATTTCGTATTCGAATTTTTTTGCTTTCTAATTGCAACTTTTTTCCAACTGCCATAGAATAAAGAACAACACTTTGTTAATATTCTTGGTACTTAGCGTGTTCTACCCACACAATCTAAATGCACTCTTTAAACCATACAACTTTTCTATGATTAACTAGTGAACGAGTGAAAAGTGGTGAACGGTAGTGTTGTAAATCTTAATCATGTTTGAATAGTAATTTCGTAAGTGGTATATTGGGGAACCATCTGGTATTTTCGTTAACAGATCATAAGACCTTGCAAAATAAACTCGGATTATTAAACACAATTAGTACATGTATGCTACATATCAAATTCAAAAAGAGTATTTTTTCAGATCTATCTAAATTAATGTAAGGAAGCGTGGACATATTCAATCATGTTAATAATTGACTTAAGTTATTTTGACAGTCACTCTACTATTCAATTAATCAATGAATTATTTTAAAATAATGTACACTTATAATCATAACTGGTTTTTGTAGATGCGATTATAATGAAAATATGCACTCTTTTGGATAGTAGATAAGCTCGTTCTTACATAAAATATTTTACACGTATGTCACATATTATTTTGATGAATAATGGTGAACAATTGACACCAACTGTGATGGAAAGAAGAATATTCTGAAAATACTTTGCGCCCTTGAGAGGTGATATTATATTATCTTATTAACATATTATGTATCAACACATGTTAAAAATACCAAAGAAAAATTTGGAACAAGAGGATGGAATAAGATTATATTGAAAGTACTCACAGTTCTATTGGGCAAAGTCACTATTTTTGTTGTTTCATTAGTTGTAATGGCAGTTTCAGTTAATTTCGGCAGTCATCAGGCACCTCACAAGTCACTCCTATTAACATACGTGTGGTTTTCCAGTTCACATGAAGAGAATATTGCAGAGCGATGTAACTCATTAGAAGGTTATTATTGCACTTAAAACTTTGTGACACTGATTGGTGTTGAACTTGCTATTTTTGTTACACATTTTGTAGGTATGTCTCATATCCGTGTTTCAGGTAGGTATATAGGGAAAGATAATCTCCAACACGTTTTGTCGGTATGTCTCATGCCCAGATTTCGGATAGGTATATAGGGAAAGATAATCTCCAACACGTTTTGTCAATATGTCTCAGGCCCAGGTTTCGGATAAGTATATAGAAAAAATAATCTCCAACACATTTTGTCGGTATGTCTCATGCCCAGGTTTTAGGTAGGCATATAGGGGAAGATAATCTCTAAAAACGCATATAACGTATTTTCTTTTTACCACAATATTATGAGATTCAGATGATCGATGTGAGGATATAGAGAACATGCCTTTGAATTTTGGAGTCTTGCGGAATCGATTCCCGAAGATAAGATTTTATTGTGAATAATATAATTGGAAATTATAAATGTATTTAATAAAACCAGTTCTGTTTACAATTTTTTTTATTAGTACGAATAGAAGCAAGTGAAACTTGCGTTGCAGGTCTTTGCATCGTGATTTTTATGAATAAATAAATAGATTTAAAGAACAACTTTTTTAAAAATTTATATATCCATGTTTGTGCCTACATATCTTTATCCTATCTGAATCTCATCAGTATTCTTGGGATGTACCAATTTAATAACGAAACTCGAAATATTATAGCAAACTTTTTCTCACTGGTTTTTTTTGCTTACACGTGTATTAGTTAGAGTAATAATAAATAGCAATCATAAATAATTATGAAACATGTTCTTAATATAAAATATAGAGTAATATAGAGTGTAAAATATTCAGTAACCGTGTGTAAATGGGTAGTAATATTTTGTAACCTGGAGAACCTTTGCTGAGATATTCGTTATTGTTGATACAGTATTATTGTTTGTTGGGTTTGCAGCAGAAGTATATTATGATGTATATAGACAAAAAAACAATAGCTACAATGTGTGACAATACAGTGAAAAGAAAAGACAAGGAAACCGGGTAATGATTGATGCTTGAATAAACGTCTGAAAATATCAAAGCTTTTCGATTCTTTGTCTTTCATTTTGCCGATTCGGATTCTTCTCGGCAATTTTCTCCCCCACCTTTTTCGAAATTTATCGAAAATTTTACCACTGATTGTCGAACAATAATTATTACATCAAACGAAGATATCAATGTAATTTTGAATATGGTTCAATCTGTGCATGTACACCCTAATAAATCACAATCAAAGTTATCGAAAAAACAGCAATTTTTTCAACATTATATGACTTAATAATGTGATTCAGTAAGGCGATTTATGTTATATTTGCATTATGTACAACATTGCGCAAGTCAATACAAAATTTAAAAAAATGTTGTAAAAAAGCTCCTTACGTTTTTATTCATCATGTAAATGGCAACGTAATGATAAATGCAACATTACAATTAACCTATCTCTGAAATTGCTTAATTAAAATTGGTTTTCAGACGTCATGACTTGGTTTGTAAAGTAGATTTTCTTGTTACAGCAATAAACATGTCTGAAGATCAATATCATTTTAGTTTTTTTTGCAGTAAAATGACAATGCCGAATAATATATTGTCTAAAAATGTTGATGAAATAATAATCCTTCCAAATTTCTAGGCTAGGTCAATGGTAGCCGCAAGCAGTGTGCAGAAATTATTTTTACGTTGAGACTTTGCATTTTTTTTTCTCTTAAATATAATAATTGGTGCAAGGCGTGCAAAATTCAAGCATTCTTCTAAAACAATTTGGGTGTGGATATGATGTTTTCTGAATGAACTGTTCATTTTATTATTATAATCCTCCATGTAGCGTCCCCAAATATGAAACAGGCCCCGAGGGGAATTATTTTTCACAAGGTCTCCTTTATAGATTACTGTAAAAAAGGAGGAAAATAGTGAAATTGTGTACCCACGTCACGTGCGTGCATTATGTGCACTGTTCACCGAGAAAGAAGAAAGGCATAAATTTAATTTCCGAATTATCGTGGTGGTGTCTAAACGTGAATTACCTCCCTGTTTCTGAATTTTTATAACTATTTTGATAAGGTATAACAATTTTTAGTTGATCGTCTTTCCAATTCAAACTACTTTCAGTGGCGTGCAATAAATGCTCTATGATCAAAGGTAGTATGTGTGTTGTTTTCAGGTTCGGGTTCACATTGCCTTAATATTATCACCTCCCGCTGGTTGTTGTAAGTGAGTAACTAAGCTTATACGTTTTTTTTCTTTAAAGAAAGACAAATATTCCCAGGTTATGAATAACCCGAAAATATTTGAAGATCACCTACTACCACCACAGTCAGCAGAAAATGTTGTCTGTGTTGACTTAGCCAACTGGGGAATTGAACACACGACCTCTAAGTGGGACCCAAACGCTATGTCAACCCAGCCACCGACCCAAGCACCGATATAAGCACCCCAAGCATAGATGATTGGTTACGTTGATGGTTGAGGTTTTAAGAAAATTGATATGCTCCATCCAAAGTATTAATATCACCAATAGTAGCAAAGCATATATATTGTGTTGTGTTATTTTGTATGGACATCGAGGAGTAATCAGGCTTTCGATTATTCGGTAGCCTTGGTCCGATGTATGATTATCCCAATAAACTTGATTGAATCTATAAAGCTCATTACAGAAAAAAACGCACTGTTCTGACCACGTCATTCATTACATGTTACTTTTCATCACATAATAGACATTTAGATGCAAATCAGCCTCAAAATTATTGAATCAATTTTGCAATAGCATAATAATTCAAATAATAGCGCGAGTAATATATTTGTAAAGAACTGATTTATTAGTTAGTGTTTTACGCCTATATAATATTATTAATATGTCTGTGATTAAATAATGAAATGAATTATTTCCTTGTCCATTTTTGTCTCCTGTAAAAAATTGTTTTGATTGATCCAGGTACAAAATCTTATCTAATGCAAACAATTATAAGAGAATTAATTGGTTTTGCGAAAACAACAAACTAAATATTTTCCGAATTTATAATCGAAATAATGATTGCAATAGTTCAATGGTGGTAATAGTTTAATGGTGGTAATAGCTTAATGGTGATAATAGTTTAATGGTGGTAATAAAATGTGGTGTCTAGTTAAGTGACTCCTAGCATTGGTTATTGATGATTTAGATGGAATCCTTGAATACAAATAATTGCCATTAATTGAAATATGATTGATATTTTTATCTGTCTTATCTAAATAGTTATGATAAATTTCAGGAGGAGAAACTCCTGGAGAACTGTGAAATGAAAAAAAAGATGTGTTTACAGAAAGGACCTGTGAGATTTTTTGAGTAAATTTTCTACAAGATTATCTACTTGGAAGTGCTCTAATTGTCAATTTTCATGTGAATGCTGTGATTAAATGACAATATATAAATAAATTTGAATAGCTAGGTCCGACAATCTTATTTTCTTTGTTTTCCATTTTCGTTTCCAAATATTTCCCAGTAATTGTTGTTACTTAATTTTTACTAATAACAAGATGCAAGTTACATTAGTGAGTCGCGTTGACGAGCTGCAAATACAATATGTCTTGTCATAACATGTTTATTTTATTTTTTATGTGACACCTCCCAAGATTGCCCCTGCCTGTACAGTGTAAAGGTAGGGAAGTTATGTCGACACCCGGTTGGGCAGCATTGTGAGGCGGGTTAATTTAGGGCCTGTAAAATGAAGAGGCCCAAAATACATGAAGGAGGAAAACAAATGTCTGTAGCTCGTTCTACATAAATATATATATTAGAAGAACCGGCAAGTTTTCATGAAGCCACCATTAATCGTTCCGCTGATTTAGGTGCACCGGTGTACCGGGGATAAATTCTGCTAGCTCCTTAGAGCAGGCCCCATTAAAGTACCTGTAGAACCATTAGAGATGGCAATTGGTCTGTTTACAATTGATTTTCAATCAGACAGGCTTCCCTTTGCAAAGAATCAAGTAGGCTTCTTCAAAATTTTAATAATGAACCACATTGGATAAAAATTAAAAAAAAATATTATTATCATCATTGTTATAATAATAATCTGCTCTGTGAATGCAAATGTAACTACAGAATACACTTAAGTCTTTTTTTTTAATTTTATGAAAAAAATCTCATGACACTTCTTGGCTCACGGTTATAATTAACTGGTTTGACGATATAGCTTGTAAAAAAAAAAGATATCGTAGACCAACCATTAATTCTACATTGTCGCACATTACACGGTCGTTAGCTGTAATACACGTTTTTTTTGTATTTTATTGCAGTCAATTTCATAAATGCCTTATAAAAAATAATGTACGGAATCAGAGAATTATCTACCTATTTTCTCGCCGTCAAAACCACCAAATCATGCTTGGCATTGAGCTTGTCTTGTTTTCGGCGTTTTCCCTCCAACATTAATTTCATCGCTGCATATCTATTATAAGTGCACACTCAAAATATTTACTTCCAGTTTATAAAAGTATTTCTAATATAAATTATGTTCGTAAACAGCTACACATCGCGGACTAAGCGCTACCATAGGAGTGTTGATTCTACAGGATGCGTAAATGCTTCCTTCCAGAATTCACAAAGCTAATTACTAATTTAATTATGTTAAATGTTATCCTTAGGATGTTAGGACACGTGCAGCAAATGTACAATGAAAGGAGATTCCAGTTTTCTTAATGTGAGTTCCAACTGCTCCCAACCGTCTGGAGCCAGTGAGACTATGGCATCCCCAATTGAAGTATGTTGTGAAGCTGATGGTAGTAGTGGGAAGGAGGTGGTGAAGAGAAAGGTAGGGGAGTACCTGGCTATTCAAATCTGGTCACCATACACGGCTAATGCTGCTTCAAGTAACTTTTCAATTCTGAATGGTGGTCTTTCACCAGGGCAAAACTGAGAATATCTTCCACTACAATATTTCTATACAATATTTCATTACAATATTTCCGCCCGGAGCCAGTGAGACTATGACATCCCCAATTGGGGTATGTTGTGAGGCTGAAGCTAGTGGGGAGGAGAAGTGGGTGAGGAAAAAGAAAGGTGGGGGAGTACCTGGCTATTCAGATATGGTCACCAAACACGACTAAAGCAATTTCAATTCTGAATGGTGATCTTAAACCAATGCGATATCTGCAACTCAAAAACGTTCCAAATATATTCTATATATTAATTTAAACGAATAAATCGTGAAAAAACACAAATTCATCAAATAAAATTTAAATGCGCACGCTCGGTTTTGAACCCGCGATCTTCGGCTTGCTAGTCGAGAGCCTTACCCCTCGACCACTAGCCCAGTCAATGAAGGTTTTGTGTCGGAACTAATTCCCCGGAAGCTGAATTTTTCACAGATGTTAGAAAACTTTTAGACATCTATTTTTACAAAAGTCCCCGACTTTCCCCCTTGTGCTTCCTTTACCACCACCTCTTGAATATATTTTTCAAAGCCTTTCGGAATATGCTAATATCTCCTTAATGGTTTTATAAAATCAGATTATTTATTTTTTGTTTAGTTTTTAATTAGTTATTCTAAAAATATTTTAAATTAAATTTGTATTAAATTTGCGAGAAAAGCTATACAATCGCTACAATTTATTAGTAAAGGAAAAATATCAGTTTTTAAAATATTATTTCTGAATATATTTGCACATAACTTATTTCTGAGCCTGTGAACGAAAAAAAATAAGTTTACAAAACTTGTAGACAATACTTTTAGCTATAAAAAAATGTATATAATAATGGGTTTTAATTTATAATAAGGCACGTAGGCTGTATAAGGAGCACGGCGCAGCGAGAAATTACAAAAACCTTAGGAAAATAATGATTAATTCATGTGTTTGCTTTTTTTTATAACAAATTTATTTAACGTTGAAGAGTTATATTGTTATTTACCAGTTTTAGTTCGGAGGGGAGGGGGGTAATATAAATATTTTCACCTGCCCAATGAAGCGCTTTAATTATCCACCAACCGCCGTGCCACGGTCTGTCTAAACAGTCATATTATGTTGTATGATTGTTTGTTACTTATTATTTAAATAAAAGTATGTGGGAAATTTATGAGTAACAGTAACCCACCCACATGCTCCATGGACATGGATATTCTCGGGCAAACAGAGCCTACACTTTAACAGCAGCGTCTCAAGAGACAAGTCCACGTAAGGAGAGAAGAATAGCGAGATATTGATGGGAAATTATGACAAATAGAAAATATGTATCAAGATTTAGTTATGTGGAAAAAAGATATGGAGGAGGTTAATAATGATGACAATCTAAAAGAGACGATTCCATATACTGTAGCAAGTGAAGACAGGATTAAGGAATCATCGAGTAGGACTGCCAATTTGTGGCTTCACCTTCTACATTGCATCGACCTCATGCTTAGATTTATATTTGCAGAGAAGTCCGGGAATCGGAAAATGCACCTAAATACTATTGTTGATATGCTTCCATTTTTCTACCCGGCAGGACATTTACCATACGCAAAATCAGCACATATGTACGTTCAAAGTATGTTGCAACTCTAATCAAGAATAAATAAAGAAGAATATAAACTATTCACTGAAAATGGGTACTTTACAATAAGAAGAAGCGACAGATATTGGTCCGGTACGTGGACGGACATGATCATCGAGCAGTGTCTCATGCGACCAATGAAGTCAGTAGGAGGTTCGACTCTTGAGCGCGGAATCAAGAGTCGCACGAATCAACGCTTTGTCAAAGTGGAAACTTGGAACCACTTACTGCGTGAAAGTGCAAGAGAGCATTGAAGAATTGATCGGTATAGAATTTAATTTTACTGAACAGCATGTTGAGCTGCGCGTATCACGGAAGAAAAAGGGATGAGCTAGATATAGGAAAATATACATCATGGCTAAGACAGCACAGTCCGTTCACCAAGCTTTCGGGGGAGCTGGTGTCTTTATCTTTAGGGTTTATTTCAGATAATAGTGTCAATTGTGATAACGCTTATGAGGTGGGCCTGGCAGCTATGTAAAAAATGAAAGGATGTAATTTTGGAGATATACGACTGAAAAGGAAAGACATGGTGACTACCCAGCAAGATTCAAATCCGCAACTGTTAGGACGAGACAAGTTGCAGTAAACCCCCAGCAGCTATTTAACAGAATACTGTGCATTAGTGATAGTCCTAGCAAGCTTTAGACCTACTTAGGATATGAATTGGCTTCAAGACTCCTTCTATTTTTGATGAAGTCTCCCTTCGTAAAGGAAAAAAATCATGTATGGCGAAAGTATTTAGCGAAAGTATTCATGACGAAGTTGATTTGGAAAATGCTGCAATAGTCATCGATGGGGGATACCTCCTACACTCTGTTGTTTGGCAAACTTAAACTACTTACGGAGACATCATCAAATCATGCTCACGTTTCGTTCATACTAAATTTGGCAAACATTCTATTGTCGTTTTCAATGGATACCCTGAATAACCAACTGTAAAATATGAAGAGCAAAGACAAAGGTCGGCTAAGAACTCATTGTGCGATATTAAATTAAACTGCACTACACGTTGTTTGACTAAGAAGGAAGCTTTCTTATCTAATAAGAAAACCAACAAAAATAATGATTGAAGCACTGTGTCATGAATTTAGTGAATCTGATTTGAAAACAGTCACGGCCGCAGGTGATGCCGATATTGACATTGTACTAACCGGCCTCGAACAACTCAACATCTTCTCAAAAGTGATTGTTGTTGCCACGGATAGTGATCTTTTGGTATTACTTGTAAGTCTTGCACCTGAAGGAAAATCTATTTTTTTCTGTAAAGATGTTGGTGGAAAGGCCCCTTCAAGAACTTTCTACGTCATAGAGAAACCTATAATGTTGCATAAAGATATTCGAAAACACATGTTATTTATGCCATTACGGGCTGTGATACGACCCCATCTTTATATGGGTTAGGAAAGATAAAAGCTGTTGATATGATGAAAAACAATCCCGAAGCAAAACGCGCAGCTGAGGCATTTCTGGAAAAAGATGCAACTGAAGAGAACTTGTTGCAAAATGGAGAAAAATTCGCTCTCGCCATGTATGGTCTTGGTAGCTACTCTAATTGAAACGAAGTTCGATACTATAAGTTTACCAGACTAACGACAAAATCAGCTTTTAAATCTAAATTTGACTTGGCAAAACTACCACCGACTTCAGAATCGTTTCATCAACATTTGTTGAGAGTTTATTTGCAAGTACAGTTTTGGTTAGGAAACAAAGTAAACTCTATAAACTGGGGATGGAGGTATGAAAATGTAAATGAAAATGGTGGAAAGAAGAAATTTTTGAAACCATTTGCTCCAAATGACCTTCTTTATCTGGTGTCCTGTTCCTGCAGGTCTGGACTGTGGCTGCAGAAAATCTGGATTTACCTGCTCTGCCATGTGCTACAACCGTAACGTATTATCATGTCTGAACACACCCCAGTATGACGAATAAATGGAAGACTCTCTTGACTAGAAAATTATTTGAATATTTGCCTAATTTTGTCATAGATAATATTGGTAAGTAGGTATATAATATAATTTACACACCGTTTTGTCATTATAATATTTTTAGAGATACCTATATTTTAAGAAGCTTGTTTGAAAGTAAACCATTTTAGATTTATGCACTATTTTAAGTGATTTGTTGTTTCGGTATTTTATTGTTGATAGGTGCACATAATAAAACAAGTGAGAATTTCCACAAAAGATTTTTTAGAACTTCTCCATAACATAAGGTCTGCAATATTTTAATGTTGTGAAAGGGTAGTCCCACGCTGCTGTAGGTATTTTTGGCTTATTTCACATAAATTTATTTAAATAATAAGTAACAAACAATCATACAACATAATATGACTGTTTAGCCAGACAGGGGCACGGCGGTTGGTGGATAATGAAAGCGCTTCATTGGGCAGGGGAAAATATTTATATACCCCCCTCCCCTCCGAACTAAAACTGATAAATAACAATAAAACTCTTCATCGTTAAATGAATTTGTTATAAAAAAAAACAAACACATGAATTAATCATTATTTTCCAAAGGTTTTTGTAATTTCTCGCTGCGCCGCGAACCGCTGCGCGTTCGAGCCGCCGCGCGCCGTACTTCTTATTAACAGCCTACGTGCCTTATTATAAATTAAAACCCATAATTATATACATTTTTTTATAGCTAAAAGTATTGTCTACAAGTTTTGTTGATTTATTTTTTTTTCGTTAACAGGCTCAGAAAAAAGTAATGTGCAAATATATTCTGAAATACTATTTTAAAAACTGATATTTTTCGTTTACTAATAAATTGTAGCGATTGTATAGCTTTTTTCGCAAAAATGAAAGAATACAATTTTTTAGAATAACTAATTAAAAACTAAAGAAAAAATAAATAATCTGATTTTATAAAACCATTAGGGAGATATTAGCGTATTCCAAAAGGCTTTGAAAAATATATCCAAGAGGGGGTGGGGAAGGAAGCACAAGTCGGGGACTTTTGTAAAAATACATGTCTAAAGGTCTTCTAACATCTGTGAAAAATTCAGCTTCCGGAGAATTAGTTCCGACGTTGGGTCTTTTTTTCCCTTCATTGACTGGGCTACACGGAGGCCGTCAAAAGTGTCATTAAGATATTGAAAAAACTTTTATTAATATTCTTGATAGTAGATATTTCGATCTATTTTAATATTTATCTAATTTAAAGGAAAAATATATTGGTAATCCTACTTACCTTACGTACGTTTAAAAATAATCTTTCACTGTGAAGGTACAGTACGATCTTTGACTATTTTGTTACACCCGGTACCTGCATACCAACAAACAAGCAGATACCGAGTGACCATGGGAGTTAATCATCGTACTTATAATAATTTGGTTAGGTGTTGTTTCATCACCGATAGCCTAATTAAAAACGAGATTGTGAAGCATTACATTTGCTCATAAAATCTACCTCCTTCTCACTGCTAAAACATTCCTCAACAGTATTTTGCTCTTAAATTTATGAGTATTAACGCATGCCCAATCAATCATTTTGTTGTGTAAAATAAATACTTTGTTAACGTGTAACATACGTTATTATCGTATGTCTACTTATAGCTCCATCGACGCAAGAATTTATTTCTTTAATTTATGTAAAACATTGATTTACTTAAATAATTTTTGGAAACCGACTTTGAAATTTCTTGTTATTTTACCTTGAATAAAGAATTAAAAAAATGACTGCGTAACAAAGCAAAGCATATTTAAATAATTCTAGGTTATCTCCCGAAATCATACAAATAAGTTCACGAAGTAAAATGAGTACGGCTTTTATCAAGATACTGTTAAAAATGAGAATGCATGATAAAATTTGCACAGTAAAACATTATGTCATTCTGAATATATATTTGATCACGTGTTCACGCGGGTGCTTTTGTCCGAATAACTGTAATGGACGAGATGCGAAACTATTTTTAATTTGAATTACACACGTACCGACTTCCTTATAACACATTCGTGCTTTACTGATATTTTTTATGAAATTTGTCAAATCATTCGTTAAAGGCCTTCAGTCCCATTCATCCTTCATCCCAAGATGAAAACGAATAATTAATTTATTAATTTTCGGGAAATCGACAGTTTACATTTATTTCACTTTGTACATAAGTATTATGTAGCCAAAATAAAACCAATTATGGATTTCCTCCTTATGACTTTACCTCTACTGAGACAGCATAATAAGGAATAAGTAGATTAAATTTGTAAGAAAGAAATATGAAATCAAAAATTTATACAATACAAAAGATTATATAAAACGAAAAATTTACAAAACAAAACATTTATCAATACATTTATAGCCATTGAGAGAGGTTGTAGATATAAATCAAATCATAATAGAAATATAAACAATAGAGACATAACATTATTCACAAACCATTAGAGAAATATTATTTTATAGACCTCTTGTATTTGGTAAGTTCACAACTGAAAATATCCACCTTGGATAATACGCTTTTGTAATTATTGCATACTCTGTTCAGGCAAGAATTCTGCTTAGAGTTCGTTTTGCATTGATCCACCCTGAACAGGACAGAAGAGCGTGTTGAACGCGCAGGTACATTGAATTGAATAAATAATATAATATAATAATATTTAATATAAGTTAGTTTTCTCCGTGTAGGAAAGGTAACCCATACCTTTTAAATATAAAACTTCCCAACACTAAGGACGGGTTGTTTCACAGAAATTTAAACGTAACATTTTCATAAAATGGCCGTTCAGAACCATTTTGTTTTTTGTAGACAGTTGAAAGGATCCCGTAAAAGGTCGATTCTAAGTCGTTTAATTTCAGCTACCTATGAAATTGTAA
This sequence comes from Hesperophylax consimilis, assembly GCF_061612785.1. NCBI lineage: Eukaryota > Metazoa > Arthropoda > Insecta > Trichoptera > Limnephilidae > Hesperophylax > Hesperophylax consimilis. Next base: position 7,293,984 of record NC_142836.1, read on the forward strand.
TGATCTGACAAGTTTAACAACATGATAGCTGTCCACTTCTGCTGTTTGTACATAAAGCTGAAATAGATTAAGAATAGGAGTAAGAATTTCCCAACCATCTGGAGCTGGTGAGACTATGGCATTCTTAATTGTGGTATTTTTTGAGGCTGATCGAGAGTGGGAAGGGGAAGGAGATGGGGAAAAGGGAGGTAGGGGAGTACCTAAATATTCAGATCTCAGATCTGGTCACTAAACACGGTTAAAGCCATTTCAATCATCAAATAAATTTTATATGCGCATGCTGGGATTTGAAACCGTGACCTTCGGATTGGTATTCAAGAACTTTAACCCTCGACCACGGAGTCTGTCAGCCGTTTCAATCAATGAATGGCCGTTTTATGACTAAACACTTGAATTTCTGTGAAACAACTAGGCCTAAGCATTGAACGAACACTTTAATGGTGGGTACATAAATTATATGACTCATTGAAAACTTTTAAATTATTATGACTTGAATTTATTATTCTTTTTTTATATAAACTATTCAAGAATAAGTCACTCTAGATTATCCTGGCAGTTGATTTCATAGACTGCATAGGCTACAGATCTTATTAGCTACATATTTAATTTCCAATTATCACAAAAGGTAACGAAGTTTGGCAATGTGCACGGAGAACTGATATAAAATTGCCAATTCATTTAAAATCTCTTCAAATTATTTGTAGTCCGGTTAAAAACGGGATTGTGGGCCTTTAAGTGTTATTGATAAAAATTCTAATATTTTCGCAATTTGTTATTGTATATTATCAGGACAAACGCAGGTGCATGATGCTGCAAATGTTTATTAGGAAACGGCCAGCAATCCCGTTTTTAACAGGATTTTAATAAATGAGCAATACTAATTTTTCTCCGGATGGAATGATATCTACAAAACGTTTGCATCATGACGACCTACTGCTATTAGGTTGTCTTTCTTATATATTTACTACGTACGTTACTATCTCACCTCTTCTAATGGTGGTGAAAATCTTAAAAATCGAATTCAAAATATTTTTTTTTTAATAATAATAAAATAATTTATTTTTATTTACAAATAAAAACATTTTCTTGGCTTTTACTAGTATTTGCCGAGTAATGAAATTTTTTCTCACTATGCACTTTTTTAGTGCAATTTACTTAGAGGTACGATCTTACGCGACGCATGGCAGTTTAGTACTAGAAATCGAAAGCAATACAACTGTCGTGCTTTTGGCTTACCAATTTGTGATTTCTACAGCGCGTCTTTATAAATATTTTTGAAACGTTATTGGTTCTGACTAAAATAACCTTTGTAGTATTTATAAAACTTGAATTTTGTGTACACCCAACTATAATAATTTATTTATTGTAAGAAACAACCAAATATAATAATTTATTTATTTATTTATTGTAAGAAACAAACAGCAATTTTATACGGGATGAGTTATACAAGAGGTTAAATATGAGGTAAGCCAAAATAGTTTCTTATGCTAATGTTGGTTAATATGATATAATACAAAATTGTAATTGGTTATAACCATTGACTGAAAATGAAATTAACAAAAAAGAAAACAAAATTAAATATATTAGAAGGAAGAAGGAATAGGAAAGGGTGTAATGATGTATGCATTAAGGGGCGACAGATTACGCTATAATTTCAAAGTGTTGTATATAACTCCTTATTGCTCGCCATACAATCCCATACAGATCTGTCACACCTAAAAATATGAAGTGTTATAATTGTCAGCGTTGCGACGATATGCGCTGTGATTTGCTATGCCAGGCAATATTTGTGCAATTTACCGAGCAACGTAAATAAGCAGCTGTCATCTGTCAAAGTGACAGATCCCATACAAAGAAATGATTTCCGCAGCAGTCCCCAATTGATCTCACCCCCTCTCCTGATGAAGACTATAGCGTAATATATCATCCCAAAATATAGTACGTATATGCCACGCCCAAATTATGCACGCATAATATAGTGTAATGTGTCAAAGGCGTTACTCTGGACTTTAATTGCATTTCATAGTTCCGATTAGTTAACCGTTTCAAAGATTCTTTCTTCCATACAGACGCTGTTTTTTTTACATTGATAAATCTATTTAATCTACGTGATTTTGTAAATACACGAGATTGGAATGTAAATTGGAAGCAGTATGGTTTTTAGTTAGTAAACCAATCTGTTGCGTATTTATTTATCAACGACACAGAATCTCCAGGCCGGCATCGTGCGCTATCATTAGGCAATTCATTACTCTCACTTTAAGGTGACGTTTCCGCCCGGGCAGTCAGTGTGGACTGTATTCTGTACAGTACCTATAGTACTAAATAGTGGCAGCCGCTTTTTGTCCGTCGGCGCAACCTTGGTGCTGTGGCGATCAATTATTATTTAATCGGCTCGGGCGGGATCAAACGGAGGAGAGAGGCGAATGGGCTGGGTCCAGATATTTGCACCTCAATGCCTAACAATGAAATGCACTAACTGATTTTAATATCGAATCTATGTTGAGGTTGTTGTGATATTACAAATAGGCGGTTTGTGGAATTGTCTCTTCAGTTATATTGGGAGTTCTTAAAAGTACTAAGGCATTCTTCAGCAATTCCCTGTATAGGAATCGACCTTGAATATTTATTTTAATTTTTTTATGTGAATACCGCATAAGAGTGCCAATAGCTCCCAACTGTCTGAAGTCAGTGAGACTATGAAATCCCTAAGCCGGTATGTTTTGAGACTGAAGGTGGTGGGGAAGAGGAAGGTGGCGAAGTTCCTGGATTTTCAGATCTGGTCACCAAACACGTTTTAAGCAACGTTTCAGTTCTGAATGGTTGTCTTTCACCTGGACGATACTGAGTGTATCTTCTATTCTGGAACGGGCCGCTGATATCATGTGTATTATTTGAAGTAAATTAATTGAGAATAATAGGTAGATAACAGGAGAGGGGGGTCAGATCAATTGGGGGACTTAAGCGAAATATCATTTCTTTGTATGGGATCTGTCACTTTGACAGATGACAGCCGCGTTATTAAATAAAAGGTTTGAACTCGCGACCTCCAGATAGCTTGATAATGGAAGAGTACATAAAAAAACCGAGAATATAATATATATTATAGCATTTTTAAAAGATAATTCTAACCAATTTATTTGATGGCTATATTTTTTTGCTAGATCTTGTTTCACAATAAAAGAAAAAAACTGTGATTAAATTCACATACATTTATTGATTAGCCTATTTTTAAAAATGCCACCACCTCGTGATTTGTTGAAAAAAAATTGTGTACCTCAAGGAACTGCAGAATTCAACTCTACTATTGGAATAAATCATAATTTCAAGATTAATAAAAAGTTATTATCTTGGTATTATTTTGGTATCCATTAGTTGGTTTAAATAAATATCTTACTAATAATGATAAAATCATTTAAGAATTTTAAAAAATGCTTATGCGTGACCGTTACCTCATGGTAGATTACTTCTGTTTTTTGTAAGATTGAAAACCATAAGTTAGGTTACCACTGTTTTATATAATTTATTATTAGTGACACACGGAAAAAAATATTTTTAATTCATTTATGACAATGGGTTTGATAAAATTTTGGATGCATATTATCACTGTACATTCCTTCTTACTTGTTTGTGGGTCTCTTATTCATAGATATAAGTTCATAAAAAAATGAGTGACAATGAAAATTCAAATGTGTTTTGACCATCAAGTCACTTTCATGTTAATTATAATTTAATGAGTAATAAAAAAATCTAACTTTAAAAAAATGCATACCATACCTAACAAATAAATAACCAGCTTGTTCATAACATATTATCACCTCATAAAACGTTCTTAATTTATATTATGCAGATACTGACTTTACAATAGTATCCATAAATATATTTACTAAAAATACCCACAAGCCTTTTGTGACTGATCAAGATACCGGAAAACTTTATATCGTAAAATCGTAGACACCAATCAATCATTTAACGAAATAATGATGTATTGATTGATTAGCGCCTAAAGAAAGAAAAAAAATAAAGAATGTCAGTTGACATTATTTTTGGCTGCTTATTGGGGCCATTTAAATACTTATTTCAGCTGGAACCAGGAGGTACGATTCGATGGAGGTGGATATAATTAATAAATTACTTTAAGATGGAACAATACTCTAAAATAAAATCGGAATCGTAACAATGTATGTGAAGGAGCCACGTACAAACAATGTGACGCGCAGCCCTGGTGTATTGGACAGACCTACTGTTAAATTTGTCCTAACAAATCTCTATAAAAAAGTGGAAATCTTAAGGACGTAAGTGAAGAAGTCGTGTCAAATTATGTTCGGCGCGCGGCCCGGCGTAATAGACGGGCGTACGATCGAATTTGCCCTAGCAGACTTAAAAAATTGATCTATCGACCTAGAAAGTTAAACTGATCACTAAAATATCAGACGTGTATACGAATACCTCAGAAAGTTATTAATTCATCGTCCAGAATGAAAAAAAATTGGTGCTTGAAGCTAGTTTTAGGTTAAAAAACGTTTCGTAAAATTTCTAAATATTTTAATGGTAAGGTAATACGAGAAAAAATAAATAGTAAGAAGAGAATACGAGGATTATTAAAATCTAGTAAAACTTGGCTACAGATTCAAATATTTGGTAAAAAAAAACAGCTAATTCATAAAATATTTAGTGATTTAGTAAAAGAGAATCCACTCGGCCGGCATTTTTGAAGCTAAACATTTGCCTGGACTAGACTGCCCCCAGTATGACCAAGGCCACACCCGATTCCTTGCACTTTTTTTAGGATGTTGCCAATTATATTAGTGGAGAACTGAGCCGTAAATCAATATCTACCATTGATACAAAAAGCACTAGATTGGTTCGTCATGTTAAATTCTAAAATATTATTTCTTGTTATTGTTATTATTATTTCTTTAGTGTTGAGAAAATCCACAATTTAAAGGGAGTTTCATGCATGGTTGTGGTTATTATAATGTTTTTAAGTCCATTGTTATTTTTTATTTATTTATTCCTTTTTTATACGCCCACGGGGCTATTACATAGGGTACACAAAGTTACAAATTTTCACACAACGCTTAGAAATAAACAATGCTTTAATATGATTTACAAATGAATATTTTATAAGCCATAATTATTAGCCTGAAACACTCATCCACGTTGAAAAATCTCCTGATAAAAGATACACGATGCCAACGAGACTTGAACCCGTGTCCTTTCGATTTCCGGTCGACAGCTCTGACCACTGAGCTATGGCGGCTTATCTCTTATCCGCGAAATAATTCAATATATACTAGTGTTTCATTCAACAATTACTGCTGTAAAAATGTAAATTTTTTAATAATTATCGCTTATAAAATAATTGTTACCCTTTGTACTATGCATAAATATCTTGTCTTAAACATTAGTTTACCAAAAATATAATAATTTACAAATGAATAATTAGAAAAAATAAATAATCACCTAAAGTAAAAAGAAAAAAATATTTTGAAATTAAATATTTTTTAATATATGTTATAAACATCGGATTTGTTATAAATGTCGATATGAATAATTATTTAATCGCTTTACTAAAACTATGTAAGCCAGGAATTTATGAGTTTCCTACATAGTTTGTTTATGAACGGTGATAATGAAATAGGTACTTATGGGTACTGTGTCGAGTAGGTACTCTTATATTAATTAGTTATGAGGATGTCTACCATCAAACTGCAAAGATTACAAAAGAAAAAAAAGCCCAAACAGGAAAATACATCGCAGTCTTAGAATCAGTCAACCATACAAATTCAAAATTACTCATCAAAATTATTCTAAAGAAACAATTAGACTATTCAACCCAAAAATTATTCGATGAATTCAAAGTATTACCACTAAATAAAATTTATCAAAAAAACGCATTACTTCAAATCCATAAAGACAAACTAACAATAAAGTCATTTAGCACCAGACCGAGAACCTTAGAACAAATAATAATTTTTTTAAAAGTCCCAGAAAAGGTCCCAAAAGTCCCAAAAAGTCCCAAAAAGTCCCAAAAAGGTCCCAGATGTGACCGTTTCCTTTTCTGATTTTTCTGTTTCAGATTTTCGTTTAGAAATCACTAATATTGTCTTCAATATTTAAATATTACAATTTGAGGTTTTACTCAATTAAGTTATTCCGAAAAATAAAACAAATAATAATCCCTAAACTTAATACTACAACAGCCCAACATCATTACACGTACTCAGCAATAAAATGCTTTACCGAACTCCCTATAGAAATACAATCCGAGAGGAATTATGAAATTTTTAAACAAAAACTCAAAAAACATTTTACTATTAAATAATTTGTAAGTATGTGTTACGATGTGCCGACCTATATTTCCATTATGTACAAAACAAATGCCATCTTATATTTTTCATAATGTATAAAAAAAATATATTTTATTATGTAAAAAAAAAAAAATATTGCAATTTATATTTTCATTATTTATAAAAAAAGTAGTCCTTCATGCATCCAAATTGTAACAACTGATAAGTATGTATAGTACTGTCAATTTGATAGTGCTCCCTCCCTAAACACGAGAATTTCTCAATTAGGGAGGTATTGTTACCACTAATATTATATATTATATATATTGGTTAGTTATGTATTATATGTATATTGGTTAATAATAAAAAATAAATATCCATAAAAATTTCACAAAATACTACATTTTGGACACACACGTTTTATTGATGACTAGTTATGAATTATTACCACCTCAGAACATATTCGAAATAGATAAAAGATAAATTGTTGGAATCATTGGAAGATACTGATTCTAATAGCCTTGAAATATTATGGAATGTATGTATGTAGTAAAGGTGCTGTTCAACTTTCAATAGGAGAGAGACATGGAACCCGTAATCAAGAATTAATTCATTTTATTGTGATGGGCCAAAGGTTTGAGTTTCAAAAAGCTCGGCGTCCTATAATACTCAGTAAGGATTAAACATATTAATGTGATGTCGATATATTTAATATTAACTTTGAGAATTTTATGGATTACGTAAAATACTTATTTAAACACTATTCCTAAATGGAAGTTATATTTTTGTAAACTATTTAAATCGCTCTATTTTTTAATTTATGTTCTTTTATTTTTAATATTTTTTTCTCATGTTTCAAAACTGTCATTAAAATTGTACCATCTACATGTAAAAGCTCTGGGCGTTAAATAAATGAATAAATAAATAAATATTAAATATGATTTTAGATTTTCATAAAAAATTTTGTAATTTGTTTTTGGGGTGTTTTGCCGTTTTGCGCTAACTCCTTCTTTAGCCAACGTTTCGGATAACGTTACAGTGTCCATCATCACGGCATAACACCCCAAAAACAAATAACAAAAAAAGATTAAACATAATGTATTGTTTTACGATTCCTTGTAAAATAAATATCTTCTTTGTGTACATTGAGCATTATTGGGACACGACTGTACTGTGTGTTTTCAATGTCAATGGTCACTGCCCAATACGAAAATATTAACAAACAAATAATAATATCGTGAGCTACTTTGGAAGCTACTTATTACTGTAGGAAGTCGTGACCTGCGATAGCATTAAAATACTCATTTGGTTTATTACCTTAAATTAAAAGGTTAAACGAGGATGATTGGAAAAATGCGGTATTTCATGTAAGGCGTGTATTTAAAATAATGTAATGAATCACCGACAGAATCATGTTAAAAAATATCGCAATGTTCGCTGAAAAAAAAAGAGATGGTCTGTTTTTGCTGTCTGCTTGTAATTTGACGCATTCTTTAGAGTTATGCAAAAAATATACGAATGTGGGAGCTTTATGAAAAAAAATCAGTATTATTATTATTACTTGTGTTATTACTAAAGCACATTATTCATAATTCATCAAGACGTCCATTTGAGAAATTGCCTACAGTATTATAAACAATTGCTCATAAAATGTAAGTAACTAAACAAATAAAAGAAATACTAATTGAAAAAACACACTTTGTAATGCACTTAATATATTATACTTAATGTATTATTTATATTATACTTAATTATAATTTTTATCAATTTACATAAAAATAGAATTAGGTTAAACAATTAAGAAACCCTTGAAATTAAAAAATCCGTTTATAATAATTCAAACATAATTAATTATCAAACATAACGTACGTTGACAAATTTTTGTCAAACAAAAGGTTGAGTATTGGAGAGTTGAGCGCAGAAAAAGAAGGATTTATGCTTGCCATTCAGGATAGAGTCATTAATACTAAAAATTATAGGAAGCATATAATCAAAGATAGAAATCAAATTGATGATTTATGTAGAAAATGTTTGGCTTTTCCGGAAACTATAGAAAATATTACATCGGGATGTTCTATATTAGCACAGTCCGAGTATACATTTAGGCACAATCAAGTTTTAAAAATGATTCACCAAAGTTTGGTAATTAAACATAACTTGATTGACTGCCGTAATATAATACCATATTATGAATACTAACCAAATTCATTTTAAGAAAACGAATTTTATAAAATATATTATGATAAAACTATACTAACAGACCGAACGATTAGTCATAATAGACCCGATATAGTTTTACATGACAAAATTAAAAAAATAACTTATATCATTTATGTCGCTATTCCAAATTCCTGTAATATTCAAAAATCTGTTAATGAAAAATCAGAAAATAAACAGATTCAGGAAATGAAATAAAAGAATTTGGCATTCTCAGACTATAAAAATTTTACCATTTTTTATTTCGGCTACTGGCATTATACCTAGCTCTCTCATTAAAAATTAAGGCGTATTAGATCTATCAAAAAAATTTATGTAAAAATGCAAAAATCAGTCATTTTAAATACATGTACGTAGGATAACGAAAGATTTTTTAAATATTTATGTTGAAGGATCAGTAGAATTTATAGGCCCTGTTAGGAGTTCTACCGAGCCGAACCCTCTGATATGAAAATATCTGGAGTCGGTGAATTATTTTCCCATTTCATCTCTGGTGAGTTGACGTGCTACATTGTTTTGTATTTATTTTGCTTATATAGTGCACTTACATAATGTTGATTGACTAGATGATCATTTGTGGAAAAGTGTGTGGAAGGGTTTAGTTTTTCCTATGAGGAAGATTTAACTCGGACATAAAATCGGAAAAGATAACTAACAGTCCCATTTTGAATTTATTCCGTTAACCTCCGCTGAAACTATTTACTATGGGATTAGCTATAATATTTTCTCTCCCTCTATTCCACCCTTTCTAAGCAAAACCCGCTTATAATATTAGATAGTTAGTATTAATTGGAGTTGGCTGTCATTATTAATTCAAATAAAAAGTGTTGTATTACGAAGAGTGTTTTTTCATTAAATATATAATGTCACACCCCAAAGTGTTCGATTCCCTCGAAAGAAAAAAAAGGAAACATCAATATTACCATTATTTTTAGTTATTTTTCTTAGAAATAGGATGACAACTTAAATGGATTATTTTTATTTCAACAAAGTATCGTAATATGATAATTAACTGATAGTAAATTGATTTAAACAAAATAATGAAGTTTATTTAGAGTGAAGGTTTTTCTTATTTCATAAATGTTGAATATAGTTGTGCATACGCCATGAAAAAAAAATCTATCCAACAATCACTGTCATTTATCTTGGTATACAAACCTTGCTTCTTTTACGTCCATACATCTTATACGTACATAGACATCATCCTGCATTGTTCCATACTTCCTATTGCAAGAAGGAGTAAGGTACATCACACAAAAATGTTAGGCAGATGTATTTTTACGCATATCAGCTAGTTCAACTTCTTCGTTTATAATTAACATACTAATTATAATTACTTTTCTTTTTAAATAATGGCAGATCCATACAAGAATGGTAGGATTTGTGAAGGTGAAAATATTTAAAAACATATATTTGCCTCAGGATCATTGCCATTCAATAGACGATAAGAAATTTACCTTTCGAATGAACACCGTTTAGTAAACTTTGAAAATTACGATATCTCTCAAAAGTTTAAGTTTTAATATTGAAAATCAAAGCAATTTTTCCATTTCTAAAGGTCATTGAACTGTGATTACAACGAGACACATTTAAAAAAATTTAAACTTCTTCCTACAAAATATTGTTTTTTTCATTGATGTATCAATATAAAATAATGGCTGGATAGCACATATATATTCTGCTCCAATCTTATTAACTGATGGTTGTGTCATTTAAAGTCCTTAATAATTTGTGCTACACAGTCTACACGTGGTACTCCAATACTTCCTGATACGCTATAAAAGGCCTGGCAAGTAAAACATCATTAGTTGGCATTTAGTCTAGGTAATCCAACGGCTGGTCCCGTAATCTCATGATCAAATTAATTATAATTAGCCTTCATTAATCCACAGTTGATTATGGTCAAGTGACTGAGACTTTAAGCTACTTAAATATACATTAACATTATACCTATCTTAACGAGTTGAAGGCTTAATTTCTGAAGTCCGAATATCCTTACATTTATTTGTTGACTGAGCGTAGCGACGTCCTGTTTTGACTAGACCAAATTGCATTACATCTGACTGTTAATTATTTTTTGTGTTCCGTGTCCGATCAATCATGTCAAGATGGTAGTCGTGTTTGATTGTACATTTTTATACCGCCAGAGCAGATGAGCGTTACGACTGTTGCTAGCTGTCATGTCGGAGTAAGCAACATTACGCGATGTCTATTGTTCACAGAACTACTAGCTTAATTATTTGTTCAATGTCATTAAGTCCCATAATTTGAAGCCAGGAATGTGTAATATACGTGTACACGGTGTCTGAAAAACCGCAGTACAAGCGGGAACCTGAACCTGAAAAAAACTAATTGTTAAAACTTTTCATCTGAGCATTTTAATGTTTTTCACCCTTTTTTCCATTTTTTCGATAATTAAAGGGTTATAATAAAGTTTCGGAGTGGGGTCAACGTTTTGATGCATTTTAAAAGACTTATATAAACCCTTTAGCGATCAATTTAAACTTAAAAATAATTAAATTTAATCTCGATTTATTCGAAAACGAAAGCTGAAATAAAAAAAAGTAAAATCACAAAATTGACTCCAAATGTGATGTAGATTCACAGTATCCCTCTTTTACTAGGGGTTTTTGGACACCGTCTATAATGAGCTTTCAAATTGATTGCTCGGATACCAAAACTGTTTCAAGGACGATGACCATAAAAAGAACGAGAATCACCATTTTGATTTTTTGCAATGTAAACATCGATTCGTGGAAAGTTTCAGCATTTGATCAAATTGAGTTGACAAACAAAATGGTTTCGCTTTCATGCAAAATAATGTTTTCAATTAACAACACCCTCTGGAATACAGTCTGACAAATTATTTGTCTCCCTGCTGACGACTGAATTTGTTTCCTGCGAGACGGTTATAAAAACACTATTTGTCGTAATTATTTTATCTTTCAAAATAAAATTTCTTTCTAAAGAAATAGATCTGATTCGTTTGCATTTTTTCTTCAACAACCTTGACCGCGGAAACTGATGGAATGCTGAAAACAAATTTGTCTTCGGAACCAATTTAAAAATCCGCTTTATAAAAAAGAAGATATTCAACATCTTTCACTCCAGGCATCATATATTACAAAATTCATTCATTGACTTTTTTAATTCCTAATTCGGAACAAAACTAGTTAGAATCACGACCATTAAAATTAACTTAAAAGCAAATAAATCTCCGAAAAAACATGGTAGCGTGTAACTTCTGAAGTTGACTTATAGTCGAGCTTTCGTCGGAACAATAAATAAAGCTCTGTAAAGAATGCTGTTCGTGGGCGGACCATCCTCCCACTGCTAGGCCCGTATCAATGTCCTCTCTAATCTTACCAAAATAATGTTCTTCTGGAGTGCCGATTCTTCCCAATAATCGATGCATTCAATCACAGATGCATGAAAATCATAAACAATCAAGGCCTGTGGAAAAAACTCGTTTTGGAGTATTGTAATAAATATTGACAAGATGATCTTGATTGGACATTAAAAGCAAGCGAAATGAACAGGATCAAAGCAAGTTTAAAAAATGTTGTTTTATCATGATCCATGATACTTCGATGTGATTTTTAAGTATAAAAAATGTTAAATACTTATTTTTTTTTTTATAAATGTTGGCGTAAGACTATGTCAAACATGCGCCACTGAGCAATAAATGTATTTTTTTTATAAAACTCAGACTACATAACATAAGTAGGTAACTAAAATCTGAGATTGAAATCTGGAAAACAAATTCTCAAATAAAATGTTTCGGACTTCAAAATAAAACCATAAATTTATTGAAATATTATTAAATTATAATTTTGAAGCAAAAATTATAAGTCTAAAAAACCTTCCGAGGAATAATACATGCCGCCGACGGGAATTTAACCCGTAGCCTTCTGATGCTGTATCGGTCAAGTTCTCTACGAATAAATCGGAAAGCTACGGGTCCAATTCCAGTCGGCGACAGGATTTTTCAAATAATAATTATTGCTAAAAAATAATACGTTATCCTTTGTGCTATGCATATTGTCTCTTAAACATTAGTTTATCATTTAAAATAATATTATTAAATTGTTTAAAAATGCACTGGATCCATTTTTTAACGTTGTAAAATTCGAGTCAATTGCCAAAAAACAAGAGAAAATCATTTCATCGTGATCGCGAGAACTTCCGAGGTCCGTTAGTTTGCTTTGTGCATTAAATATTTTTAAGCCTAATATTGTGCTCATATACCAATACATATAATCTTTGCTCATTCAACTACCAATGGTAGATATTCGTGTTTTTTGCTTTTCTTCCGTGCACTTTAATTAGGGCCACACCTTGTTTTATTCAAATACCGATGCTGATATATTTCTTGTCTGAACTAGCCTTTAATTACTCCCACAAACACGTCTATTCCGATAACATTTCACTTTCATATTTTTGAATGCTTCAAACAGAAGTCATTCCAATGATGTTTCTTGCTTTATATATTCTTCATACCTATTACAAAATATATATATATCAGTAAATATTTTTACAATAACATAATTTTTCGTTATAATTTAAAAAGCTGGTTAAGAGTAACTTATAGTGGTAAGAAAATAAATAAATAAATCAGCCTTTTTTTGCTTAACCAGACGAATAAAACTAAACTGTGATATTAATATTAGAGACCCCAACGAAACATCATAAGATTAAAGACAAGTATCTCTAACGTAGTTATTACCTTCCTGATTTGCCTCAATTAACGGCATTCTTAACGATCGGTAATAATTGGTAATTGATTTTCGTTGATAGGTCGCCTAGATGTTATGACAAATTGACATTTCATTGCAAGGCGATCAAGGCCGCCGTGAAACAGTTACGTTTTTCTCGACTCACCCGGTCATAATCATTTCTTTGGTATTTTTGGTTGTGGTTTCGTAATAAACTGGGATTTTTGCGTTTTTTGCCATCTTAATTGCATCTCATGGTAAATATGACGGGTGAAAAGTAGATCAGACCATATTTAATTTAAGATTGTATTTTATATAATAGTTTCAATTTTTTATGTAATCATATGTTTTATTGATCAGATAGTGTTCTCCGTGCGTACGATGAATTAATTTTAATTTACAAGGAAACAGAGAAACGTATTTTACGTTTTACACACATATTCATTAATATTATAATTAATGAATATTTAAATTGATTGTAAATAATATTTGTATTTCTTACATGATGAGATAAACATACATGATAGAAAATGTCCATGACCTGCTATCGTAACCATATTAATAAAATTCAGAGCTCCATAATAAATAGTATCAGTTATTTTTTTATAAAAGTCTAAATCACTTAAAGAAGACAATTTGGATTTCCGAGCATTACGCACCCAAATGGGAAGCCATTGCATTAATTCTGTTGTAATTGTTAACTTATTTGCAAAATTAAAAAAAAGAGTTTATTCAGCTGACTCAAAAACAGCTCCAGTTCCAACAATATCTTTGGATGAAACTCTTGATTTTTCACCACAGTTCCCTGTAATGTAATAAAATAAAAATTAAATTAAATCTCTAGATAGCTTCAAATCTGCAGGCCGGATTTATCAACGAATGTATCAAAATAATTGCTCTTACATTAATCAAACTTTTTAATCACCCTTCTTCTTGTGGGACTTTTCTCGATAAGTGGAAAACCAGTTATTTGACTTTAATTTTCAAAAAGGGTGACATAGTGATGTTGCAATTACAGACCGATATGTATTCAATCCTCTTCAAATCTTTGAAAGTTATAAAGTGGATGAACTAATTTCACAAATAAAACCTTCAAAACCTCACCTGATTGAATTGATATCAGAAGCACTCTTTTCAATTTAATTATCAATGAAAATGTTATAACCACTGCTTTCAAAAGTAGACAACGTATATAATGATTTTAGAAAAGCCTGTTAGAATTTCCCATAAAATCCTTATTTGGAAATTAGAAAAGCTTTGACAACATATTAGCTTGGTTTAATTATCTAAACGGTAGACAACACATTTTTAAAATAAAATCCTCCCAGTCAGAAAGAAATAATGCAACAAGTGGAGTCCCACAGGGTTCACACCTTGGACCAATCTTATTTATAAATGATATTACAAAAATATTTCTCGATGTATTTATCTTACTTTTACATGATTACCTCATATTTTTTAGTGTTTTTCAAAATGTTTATCATTGTTATATTCTTACTATTTCAAATTATATAATTTGGTGCAATGAAAACAGACTTTACTTAAATATCTTTAAAAGGTAAATAGTGAAATTTTCTCCAGTAAGAAATTCAATGATCTTTAGTTCAACATATCATATATTGAGACATTAACTCAAATTAAATACTAAGGCATCACTTTTCAATAAAATATTAATTTTTTTAACCACATTACGGAAAATTTTGACAGGCGCTTACACATGATTTATAGCTAGGATAACCAGAAACAATATTAAGTGTATTCCAATCTTCCATATAATTGTGAAATGTGCCAATTTAATCAAAATTAGTACGTAAGTCCACCTTCCCTCCCTTTCTCCATAATAAGAAATAGTGATCTTAGAAACCTTGAAGGGTGAAAGCCAGAAACCTAAAAAAAAACTGTTAAACACTTTTTTAATGAATTGAGTATGCTTAAATTATTGGACAGAAGGATTTTCACTGACGTAGTATTTCTCTATAAAATTCTAAATTATGCATGTGATGTTCCCGAATTCCTTGCATTGATAAGCTTTCAGATTTCAGTCGGTGGCTGAATTGACATCGTGTTTCGGTCCCACCCAGGCGCTAGTATGTTCAATTCCTCGGCTGATTAAGTCCTTCATCACAACACAAGCAATATTTTTCGCTTACTGTGGTGGTAGTAAGATATTTTCTCATATTATCAGGTTATTTGTAACCCGGGAATGTTTGTCTTGCTTTAAAAAAAATACGTATTATGAAAAGTCGGGATGTATTTCAGTGAATAAATTTTGGGACAAACAACCATACGTATTCCTCACTGCCCAGAATAGGATATAATTATACCTAGTCAGTGGAAATCTTTAATTTATCACTTAATTTTTATATTTGTGTATGAATGAATGCAAATCTTGGAAGTAGAAATTAACCCACTTGCCGAAATTCGAATAAGTTGAAACACGGCAGACAGACTCGTTGTCGATGACAATGGATTCTATTAATTGTTGGTGGCAATGATGCGTACACACGCGGATATATACACATTTTTCTGAAATTTAATAACTTTACAGCGGTTTAATATACTTTGAAATTGTTTACTAGCCGGCCCAAGTGATGACGCAACTAGGTCGAAAATTGAAAATAGATTTAGATATCACAATAAAAAACTTTGTTTTTCACGGGTTGATTTTGAAGTAAATTAAATAAAAATATTCATTTTATTAAATAAAAAATAAATAAAAACCTAAAAATTAAAATTGAACTTGAAAATAATAACTAATGTTATTTAGTTTTTGCGGAATAAACTTTTCAGATAATTAAGGAGTGAGAAAAACAAAATTTAATACCTTTTTACTATGCACATTTCATAGGTTTTTTTTTGTGGCGTGATAATTTCACACAACGGACTGGTAATAGCTCATTAATGATTTTCTTAATGTAATCAGTACATTTATCGACGATTTTTTATAACTTTTAAGGGGACATGGCGATGAACGCAAACAAACTCGTTAGTTTTAAATTTTATTGCCTAACCAGATTTTGCAAAATGACATTCAATTTGTCACGCTGTGTAATTATTTGCGTAGGTGTTTTAAAAGTTATGCCAAAATCTATTGATTAATAATTATCACATTAATTTTACGATGTGTATAATAATTTACTCAACATATTTTAAGTAGTACTTGGCTATCGCCAAGTTACGATTATTGTTTTTAACGCCTACATGCATAAACGATCCACATTTTAACTTTCTTGAATTGAATAAATTTGAGCATCGGATTAGATCGGTGGAGCATAATTTTATGTCTTAGAACTATGAAAAGTTCTAGAAAATGTTTAAAATCGTGGGAAGGTTTAAATTTAATTTATATATTCCAAACATCTTGGAAAATCATGAACATAAATATTTTAGTTTTACAATCTAAAACATTCATCTTGAAATAACGCTCAGTTCATCTTATGAATCAAAAAGCTATTGGTTTTTTCTTCCCACTGATGGGAGCTTTATAAAGTTTTGTCAGTGGTAAGCAAATGTGATTGAATAAAGCTTTATACCTAAATTCACAAGACTTGCGTGTTATATCGTATTAACTTGCAAGCATAATTTGGCACTTGGTGTATTATACTAAAACAATAATGAACTTTTCAAAAATATTTAAAAAATGTATTAAGTTTTTAATACGTTATTGATCTCAAAATCACACTGAATAAAATATGTTTTTTCAGCACAGGCGTAAGGTAGGTATGCTGTCCTTGTTCTACCGGTCATTGATCATAGTCATTGATCCCTTCGGCACCGGTGCATAATCGTGAAACACGGGAAATGCGCGCCCAACATGTGAACACGGTTGACATTTGTCACATTAGAACGGGTTGCTTCTACGACTAGTTCTTGAGTTCAACTGCTCGGCTGTGGAACGATATGCCTACATCTGTGTTTCCTCCCTCCTACAATATGGGTCTCTTCAAGACCCATGTACACTCCTTCCTCTCGTTAAAATGACCCTCGACACAACATCTCCAGATATGAAATAGGCCGTAAAGGGAATCATTTTTCTCAGGACTTCTATGTGGGGTTAGAAAAACAGATATTTTGTCAGTTTGTAGCAGTTCGCTTTTGCCCTGCTACCGTTTTAACAAACTCCCATCCAAGACCGCCTTCATCTATAGTACTCATACTCTATGGTTTTTCAAGAAGGAAGCGCAGCTTTCGATTTCCAAAGGCGAGTACCAATCGGACAGCCTTGCAGTGATGTCGCGCCAACAGAAGAAATACGGGCAACTGCTCGTCTACATAAATTACGGGAGACGCTGATGGCGGACATGGCTAGTTGATTACAATCGCTGGTCATCATGTCAATCTCATAAATTTTTACAGTCCTTTCCTAAGAGCTGTATGTTTTATTATTTGCCACCTTTAAAATTCCTTCCGTGCGAACAATTCTTCGAATTGTCGCTCACCCCTTGAGATTATGCTTAATTTGTGAATTTGAGAGTCTCTAGTTCTATTTGTTTTGAATAAATGTAAATTAATCTTCGTACCTCTTTTATTCAATTAACAAAGCAATCCTCCTTGTCTTATACTAATCATGATACAATGGCCCTAGAGTAATTGAGTTGTACATGAGTTAATTGCATTTCATTGGCGACCAACGAGTCATAAATTATATATTAGCCAATAATGTAAGTTACAAGTATATATAATCTATTTGTCAACGAAACCATTTTATCCATCTATTTATAAAGAGTCTCTAAGAAATTTGTAATTAAAAATAATTGATATTTTTCTGAAGGGAAATCATTGGCCTTGAGTTGTTGCCAACAAAAATGATATATTTTTTTAAATAGAGTCCATTTTGATTCGATTATTTCCTTCAATTTTAACTAAAACAGAAACAATTAAAACCAACAAAAGTCATTTCAAACAGCAAGATTTGCGTGATTATTGTTACATAATAGCAACGCTACAATATTGAAGCCAATCATAACGAGTTAAGGCCACGGTTTCTGGCAAGTCATTGTTTCATTTTGCGCTACCTTTATTCTCTTATGATCTTTTAACCCCTACCGCCGTAACTCGCAAAAACATCTGTTATATCACGAAACATTACTCAAAAAGCTCCGTCCGAGTAACTACCTCAATAACTTGATCGGTCATCACAACAGCTTTTTTGCGGAGGTGTAACGAACCTGAGTTTTAAATGACTAGACCAATAATTATTTAATCTGATTTCAATACCTTTTCAAAGATAGCTAAATCATGCAAAATATACCCCAAGTGCAAAGAATCATATTAATTGTTACTTCTTATTAAGAAGACAATCAGATCCCTTCTTCCCTTTTGTTACAAAATCTGCTTTGTTAAAGGATCATGGATTCAGATTAATTGTTAGCTCCCCTGATCCATATTGTTTTGAGTTATTTATGTTAACAACATCCGTATTTTATTCGGAACAATGAAGTCTAGGTTATCTAAGGTTATCTTTGATAGGTTTTATCAGCAAACACTTTCACAATAATTGTATAATAAATGATTCAACAGCAACATAATAAGTATAACACATTCAGAAAGTGCAAATTATTTGAGTGATGTTGGATATTTCCAATCACTCCTTGTCCAATATTTTCTTTGCCCAAACCTAAAGTAACCGAAATACCTACGTACATATTTTGGATCAGTTTTAAAAAATTAATATATTTAAGAAACTTTTAAAATAAAAATCGCGCAAGAATCCCAACAGCTCATAACCAGCTGAAACCATCCCCAAATGGGATATTTTGTAAGTTTGAACGTAGTAGTGAGGGGAAGAAGATGGGGATGAGGAAGGTGGGTAAGTACCGGGCTATTCAAATCTGGTCAACAAACATGGCAAGAGCTATTTAAAGCCACTTTTTTAATTCTGAACGATGGTCTGATACTATGGCAATATTGAGAGTACCTTCTTCTCTGGAACGTGCCGCAAATAAAAAAAAAACATATATTATTTTAAAACGTATAAAAAAGTATTTTTGCGTAAATTGAGTAAATTGTAGAATAACATAAATTAATCAAATACAATAGTACTTGCGCACGTCGTGATTTGAACCTAATTATTATAAAAAATATTATAATTTTTATAACTGTCCTAATGATGGTACGGAGGTACTGAAACCGGTAGAAAATAAAATGAATCAGTTAAGTGACCTGTTATTTACTCATTTTCTGTATTGATTTACGTTTATTAGACTCCAAAATTTGTCTCATTGCTCTATTCTGAATTATTTGAAAACTTTTAAAGCTATCTACATTACTAAAACCATAGTTTACGATGCAACTAATCCTTAATCAGTGCATCACTGGTAAACATTAATTAAGTGCCAAAAAATAATTATTTTCACTATTCAAAATAAGCAGATACAAATAACAACGGGTTTAGCTGGTGAAACGCGTCAATTTTTTTGTACCCGTAAAAATTGTAGATTGATGATGAAGTCCAGAAAAAACAGACTCCAATAGCTGTTGACTTATCTGTGAGATCCGATCTACTGGTAACATGTCGAGCTATCAAGGACAACCGGGCTTGGACGAGATAGAAAAAGTTTCCGACGTTAGAAGCTTAAGACGAGACAAGCCAGAATCTTAACGACGTAAGTGAAGCAGTCATGAACAAAAATATGCGAGGCGCGGCCTTTGTATATTGAACAGACCTGCGGTTGAATTTGCTTAATCAATTCTCTAAAATAAAGTGGGAATCTTAACGGTATAAGTAATGAAGTCGTGTAAAAAGAATTTTCGATGCGTTGCCCAGCGTAATGGGCGGACCTAAGGTCGACTTTTTCCTGGCAGGCCTAATAAATCGACCTTTCCTTGGGGTTTATTTTAATTGTTTCTAATGAATGTATTACTAAAATCTCAAAAGTATCTAGAGGGATTCCCCAAGAATTTACTAATTAAACATATAAAAAAATAAAACTGGTAATTAAGTTACTTTAATAGTAAGTTCCTGTTTTTATTAATCTTATATATTAATAACTTATATCTGCAGGGATCCCTCTAGAAACATATAAAATTTTAGTAATACGTTCATCAGATATAATTAAAATGTGAGCGTCGAGCAAACCCCCTTTATTAGAATCTTATGTCGCCTTAACAACTAACTCTCGAAGAAGGCGAAAATGCACACCTTTATTTTATTTTACTTATCATTATTTTAACTCGTGTGTGGGACGAAATATATGTAACTGAAAAATAACAACTTACTGCAGAAAACAACAAACTAAACGGAATACGTGAAAAAAATTGTCCTTAAATTTTTGGGTTAAAGATATTATGTTCCCCAAAACATGTATTTTTTACCATCTTCTTATTCTTATCATCTTCCATCTTAATTTTGATGTGAATACCGCCCAAGTGTCAGCGCCACAACATATCCCAATTGGGATATGTTGTGGCGGTAGCAGGGATGGAAATAGATGGTGAAGGGGAAAGTGGGGTAGTACTCGGCTATTTTGATAAGCACGGCTAAAGTCATTTCAAGATTTCGTTCCAACAATTTGGAACGTGCTATAAATTATTTTTAGTGAATACGTATAAACACTTATTACTCAAATGATTTTGATCCGCGACCACCGGATCCGCGGATACCACTCAACCACGGAGAACGTCTAGAAGTACGGTAATGCGTAATGCTCTTTTTTTAATACTTAGATTTTTTCGGGATAAGTTTTTCGGTTGTGCCCTGAACTGCCCTGACCTGCCCTGCCCTGACGATGGACAGTATAACAATGCCCGAATCGTTGGCTAAAGAAAAAGAAAGTACAACACGGCATCATAACTCAAAAATAAATCATTCATTAAACTTGATTAGAACTAGTACAAAAAATCCGATTAGAATTGTTCCCAAATATTTACACAATCAAACCAATTTTTAAAACGAACTTCAAAGATTTTTGGAAATTTGCAAAAAGCAAGTGTAAAAACACAACTGACATGCCAAAAGAGATCCATCTAAATGATGTAAAGATTACTAAACAAGGTCAAGTGAAGGGACATTTTGGCCTGGCCAAAAATGACCTCCTGCTAAGCCGCTTGATATATTATTTTCACGTTTGTCCGCTTTCTTTAAATATCAAAATAAACGAACAATGAATTTTATTTATTATATTTGTACATTTCAATAAATAAATAGAATCAAATAAATCGGTTCACAGAGAAGTTCAGAACTTATACTATAGTATAGAATCCTATACTAATAACCGACCTCTCAATGTTTCACAAAGGTTTTTTTCTACCATCAACCTAGAACGAGTTCCACTGCACGTTTTATTCACTTCGCTATCTAAATTAACATCTTCTTGCCACTGAAATAGTACCCGAAGAATCTTACCCGTGTTTGCTCACTTTGAACGTGTAAACCGTATTTATGATAAAAATACACTACCCTCTCGAATTTTCTCCTATTATGTAAAAAAAAAATTTTGCTAAATAGACCAGAATGATAATTGAAATCAGATATGATTTGACATTTTCACGGTTGGAAGACATTATGGTGAATAATTTAATGGTTACAAGGTTTTTAGTTTTGACACCCACAAAAACCTCGTTTGCAATGTTTTCTATGTATTTCAAATGCGCTATATATATGAATTTTTATAATTTTCCGTAAAAAACAAATACTGTTTTAGAAACTATATAAAATTATCCTTCCGGTGTACGCTTTAAAAATAAACATTAATATTTCTAAATAATAAAATTTTAATATCACACGTGAAAAATGTTGTCAAAAACGCTAACCACATTTTACTTAATTTTTTAAATCGTAGAAAAATTGAGAGAGCTCGATATTTCTAAAACACGTTAGTTTTGTTTGGGGTATTTGTAAAAAAACTGTTTCTTCACTTTTATCTTGTTAATATAATAAAAAAAATATTTTTAAAGTTAAATTTGTTATGATAGCCGGGCGAAATTTTAATTATTCTTTTTATATTTTCAGGATTTTACTAATGGCATCCGGTGTAAATATTTGAAGCAAACTGGAGAGGATTATTATTTTTTTCTAACGTCACAAAATTACGTCTTTCAGCATGGTGGATAAAAAGATAAAAAAATACTTATAAAATATGGATGTCCGGTCATATATGACCCTAAAACGCTGGAGGGGTTAATACTCGTATCGAAAGGGACCACGGGCTAATCTTAACCGTTATTGGTATCCAGTACTTTACAATTCATTAATGCTTGCAACATGGTATCACTTCTACATTCATAAACACACACTCAATTGAGCCGCGATTTGAACCTGATTATAATAATTTAAAAATAAAATTAACAATAGTACCTACCTTAAATAATTTAGCAAATTTTTTTATAACTTTAGTTTTCTTATACTATTATTAAGTGAATTAGTTTATATTGAGTGGAAATTAACTTTAATAATGGTTTTTTTTTCTTTCAGTTTATGTGTATAGCATATTGCTCCCCGAAAGGGAACTCTGAGAAATGCCTTCTGGTCTCAGGTTTGAGGAAAGGAAAATCCTGATCTATTTCCTTCTCGTGGTGGGGAGTGAGCAACGACCTCGTGTCGGCAAATATAGACAGGGACCGAGCGTTGGCCGGAATAAGCTAAACACCAACTTTCGCCCTACCAGGCGTCTGTTGTCTAGGGCACTCTCTTATCCTGGAGAAGTAAATAATCTCCAAAGGCGGAAGAACCTTCGAGGTCAACGGCATAGGATGTGGAAAAAAACGGGAAACTACCACATTAAAGGTCCAAGTGGCATCCCAAGAACCAGCAAAACATGAATACCCAATCTCAAGTAAAATTCTCCGGAGGTAAAATAGTCCCCCGTTCGGATCTCCGGGTGAGGACTGCTCGAGATCCTAGAAACACAGTCAATAGCGAAACCAAAATCAAATACAAAGAACCAAATAGTGAAATCTGCAACGTGGAATGTCCGCACATTACTGCAAAACAGCAAACTGGATAATCTGAAAGCTGAGATGCAAAACGTAAATTTGAATGCCCTAGGTATAGCAGAGATGAGATGGCCCAATTGTGGAGACTTCTGGAGTGGCGACTACAGAATCATCCACACAAGATGCATAAAAGATAAACCTGGCCAAGGAGGAGTAGGCGTTGTGCTGTGCAAGGAGTGGGGACGACGGGTTAAGGGATACGTGCAATATAGCGGAAGAATTATTCTAGTCAAAATAGAAACAAAGCCTGTAGACACTGTAATTATCCAAGTATATATGCCAACATCTAGCCATAGCGAAGAAGAAGTAGAGGAGGTATACAGTTCGCTAGATAAACTTATATCAGAGATAAAAGCAGGTGAAAATCTGATTCTCCTAGGATATTGGAATGCTGTTGTAGGAGAAGGACGTGAAGGAACTTGCGTTGGACCCTTTGGGCTGGGTGCAAGAAACGACAGAGAAAACAGATTGACAGAACTCTGCGAAAAACACAAATTAGTGATAGCAAACACTTGCTTCCAACACCACCCAAGACAGCGATACACCTGGAAATCCCCTGGAGACAGACAAAGACTGCAAATAGACTATTTATAATGGTTACACATAGATTTAAAAACCAAATAAAAGACTGTAGATGCTATTCCGGCCCAGATATAGATAGTGACCATAATATGGTAATGGCCAAAAGTCTTCTAAAACTGAAAAAAATAAAAAAGAGAAATAATTTCAAATGGGATACAAAAGAATTAAAGATAAAAGAGATCAGCGACAGTTTTAGGGAAAAGACGCAAGAGTGCAACTTAATGGAAGAGGAGAACGTGAATGAGATCTGGAAAGTGATAAAGACGAAGATTATAACTACGGCAGAGGAAACTATAGGCAAGGAAAAACCCCAAGCAAGGAAGGAATGGATAACCGATGAGATCCTAAATATGATAAAAGATAGAAGAGAGCTCAAAAATGATAAAAGAGCTGAATCACAAAAGGAATATAAAGTGCTGAGAAACAAAATAAATAGAGAGTCAAGAATAGCCAAAGAAACATTCTACCAGAATAAATGCGATGAGATAAACGACGACCTCAAGAGAGGAAATGTAGAAAGAGCTCACGCTGCGGTGAAAGACTTCTTTGGGATGAGAGTTGGAAAGGGTAATGCAATAGAAGGAGAAGACGGTAAAATACTCTTCGAAAATGACCAAATAGGAGAAAGGTGGAAAAGATATCTCGAAATGCTGTACAATGGAAAGCGAAATTGTGACAACGAAACATTGATAGAAAGAGAAAATGAGGTAGACGCAGATGATTTGGGAGATCCAATCACTAGAGAAGAGTTTGACCTCGCACTGAAAAATCTCAAAAACGGGAAAGCACCCGGAATCGATGACTTTCCGGCTGAACTAATTAAGCCAGCAGGAAAAGGAACCACAGATGCCCTGTTTAAAATGATACAAACCATGTATAAGACTGGAGAGATACCAGAGGATTTTGAGAAATGCCTAATTGTCGCATTACCAAAGAAAGTAGGCACGACGAAATGTGAACAACACAGAACTCTTAGCCTAATATCCCATGCCTCAAAAATATTGACTAATATCATTCTAAAAAGAATCGAACCAAATGTAGAGAACATCCTTTCCGGAGACCAGTATGGCTTTAGAAGAGGTGTAGGAACCAGAGAAGCAATATTGTCGCTACGAATACTACTAGAAAAAAGAATTAAAAGAAACCAAAACACATTCATCGCATTCATAGACCTGGAGAAGGCTTTCGACAAAGTAGAATGGAAAAGACTCTTCGAGATTCTGAAGAGAATTGATATAAAATATAGAGATAGACGAATAATCCAGGCGCTATACAAGAATGAGGCCGCTATAATTAGATGTGACAATGAAACAAAAGAAGCCAGTATAAGACAAGGGGTGAGACAGGGATGCTCTCTGTCACCTGTTCTTTTTAATGCTTATATACAGAGTGCGATTGATGACTTGAGAGAGAGAATGAGTCACAGAAAAGGTGTAAAGATACACGGGCAAAAGGTGGATATGATAAGGTTTGCTGACGATATTGCTTTGGTTGCTGAAAGCGAAGAAGAACGGCAAGAGGCCTTAACAACCATGCAAAGCATTCTTCAAAACAACTAAAACATGAAGATAAATAAAGACAAAACAAAGCTGCTGACTGTAGGCCGAACGCAACATCAGATGAGAGTAGAGATGGCAGAAGTTCCACTAAAGAACACCAAGGAGTTTGTCTACCTCGGGAGCAAAATAACATGGGACGGTCGGTCTAAGAGCGAGGTCGACAGCCGTATACATCAAGCTAGGCTTGCATTCAATAAAAGGTCGAAAATAATAGAATCGAATAATATAGACCTAAAACTGAGAATATTCCTCATCAAGACCTATGTATGGAGTATCTTGATGTACGGCTGCGAAACATGGTGCCTATCCGAAAGAGATAAACGGAGACTAGAGGCTTTTGAGATGTGGTCCTATAGAAGACTGTTAGGAATTTCCTGGAGAGACCATATTATTACAAATGAGGAGGTTCTCCAAAGAATCGAAGGAGGAAGGCACCTGCTCAGGACCTTGTCCGAAAGGCGTGCAAGATGGATCGGCCATGTTATACGACAAGAAGGCCTCTTGCTTGTCATAATGGAGGGTATGACCGAGGGGACCAACTCTAGGGGACGCCCTCGCCGAGAGTACCTGGAGGACCTGCTGGTGGACGTGCGCTGCTCATCATATGCAGAAGTCAAAAGAGCCGCACAAGACAGGGAAGAATGGAAGAGGAGATTAGATGAAATTGCTGCAAACCAATCCCAGGATTGAAACCAGAGAGAGTATAGCAAATGTACGGAACATAAATAATGTACGTTAAGTTATAATTTTATTTCCCCTTTACACGAGAGAGGTTACACTCCCGTAAAGGTAAATATCTTGTATTTATAATTTGTAACACTGTATTATTATGTTATTGGTAAATATTTGACATATTGAAACATATTTACATTAAATATTTTGTAACAATGTAACATTAGCTTTTGTTTTTTATATACCTGTATAGATATCACTTGTAACAGGTAAAAACATGTTTTTTTCAAAACAGCGCTATCTGTTGGACCTAAAACCAAAATGCACGATTGTTTCTCTATCTGCACAGACATACTGAGCCACGGCAATGCGTGGCGGGGTACAGGTAGTAAATAAAATAAATTTATTGTCTAATAGTGATTAGAATATCACTATGAAAATAAATAACATATTTTGAAGACTACATTTTTTCTCGATAATTGTTGTTGTGTTGACTACCTGAAGTTGAATACCTGAAGCGTTTGTATCTGGATTTCGATGTCTTTTTTATATATTGAAAAAAAAGTTGTTTAAATCTTAACCCTCTGGAATGAAAAAAGTCACAAGGTGCCACCACTGTGTTTAGTAGATAATATGCAACGAATTAATCTACGCATTAAAAAAATCATAAAGCGAGGCCACAACCAGCGAGGGCCTACTGTAATTTCCTCCTTACCAAAAGTACCCGTTCGAATCACGATCTGTGCATTAAATAAAATTGGATATTCTTTTTCAATTAATACTTATCTCGGTGCAAAAAACCTTATTTGTTTTTATTGCGCGGACTTAAATAATCGATTAATATTATGTTTAGGAATAAACAAATTATAGGTATCCCACACCTCGTTGAACCATGAAATGATTCTGTAGATTTTTTCCACATACGGTGGCGATCACGATTTTTTTGCCAAAAGTATTTTTTGTAACCAACTATGTGGAAACTGAATCATTATGTACTGCATATCAATAAAAAATGTTCTTCTAATATCTTTTTCAAGGTACTTTCGTGACATTGAATGGGGTTAATGGCGTTTTGTATAAAATACATTACCCATGGTCAATCACCGCAGTGGAAGGGATGGATTGTGTCCGTTAGACGGGACACATGAACCCCCAGATTCCTGCGCACCTCTTATACCATTTTCCTTCCCAAAACTTTCTCCCATTCCGTTTCTAAAGACTTTCCACACAGAATTCACGGCAACTTTTTCATTCAACGGTGTTTTTAATTTTAGTCTTTTGTTTTGCATAATAAAATACTATAAAATCAGATTTCATTACGAGATTAAAAGCAAAATAATTAATATAGTTGTGAAGCAATACACAAACACACATTAAATGTAACGTAGAATTAATGCGTCGTGCACTCCAAATAATACAATAAAAACTTATTTTATCTCCAAATGAACTAAATATCATTTCAAGGATATTAAAAAATAATCTGTATAAATAATAAAACAATTAATTTGAAGGATATCCGGTTATTATCTTTTGTGAGCTTACAAATCTAAATGATAATTATTACAATAGATTTTTAAATAATTTATGTGTGTCTTTCATTTTTTTTCATATCCGGCATAGCCCGCGTTTGTCATACTTTTCCACATCCTTTTACATCGGATCTGACAAAAGATACAAAGAAAATGTTTTCTTCTAACTAACGCAGAGTATTTTTGGGTGCCCTACTACTGAAGGTAACACAAAAAAAAACGTTGACAATAAAATAATATTTATTTATTTATTAACGCCCTAATGGGCTTTTACAAAAATAGGTAACAAGTAACACAGTTGTTTATTTATTGTTATTAAGTTTAATTTGTAGAACTCCATTTTATTTTTTTATTTTTTATATATACAATAATATTATTATTGGGTTTATAAAAACAGTTTATTTTTAAACAAGTTCTGCTGTGTAATTATTATTACGCGTGACAGCTGTTTCGCCCTCTGAAGGCATTATCAAACAGTTTGATAATGCCTTCAGAGGGCGAAACAGCTGTCACGCGTAATAATAATTACACAGCAGAACTTGTTTAAAAATAAACTGTTTTTATAAACCCAATAATAATATTATTGTATATATAACACAGTTGTGTTAGGTACATAGTTTACAATAAATAATGATTTTTGATTATATTACAGTAAATTAAAATTAATAGTGTGGATTACGAAAAGCAAAATAGGTATTAAGAATCATAGAACTATAAAAATAAAATTGTATTTACTACGGAATCGTGAATTCATACATCTCAGTAAAGTGATTAAAAAGATTTCGTTTTATAACTTATACGGAATCTTTAAACAAACTTACAAATTCCCTGAATTAAGTGATGATATTGAGAGGTACATTACGAACGCGGTAATTGAAATAACATTTAATTGTACAACAGAGCACATTGATTTTCTGTACTATGCCATCAAACTTTTTCTCAGTCTTCTGGTGCCTTCTCCAATCAATCGTTCTAGTACTGGAGGTCTTTTTTTAACATATTGAAACTAAATAACCCTTTTCTATCAAGCCTTATCTAAAAGTTCCCCTCTTCTATTCAACATCTCGTCTCTTCTATGTATGAATTCGATTTCATTCTTCCATTTTATTTTGAAATTTGTCAATTTCAACTAAATGAATATATAAATTCACCTTTCTTCTCTCCATTATTTGAAACGATGTCCTAGAACATCTAAGAAAGGTTAAAGCTAGAAACTATTGAAACAAAACTACATAATACGATAGGTAAACCATTCCATCGTCATTAAATACTTACATCAATTGGAAATCCATGATGACTAACTTACATCGAAATCAGTGGAATCCACATTTTTTCAGAGCCCTCCCGCGTTCCTCATGGTTATTATTTAGGGCAATTTAGGGCAATTATTATTGAATGCATCAATGTTTTTTACACGCTTATTACTTTTAATTAGCATACCTACATGATAAACAATATTCAGTAATGAAATCAATCGGAGACCGCATCAAACATAAAGAGGACCTGAAATATGTGTTTGTGTACTGCGAATTGATCATATTTTCATATAAATATTTTGAAATGCATTAAATTATCATATAAAAGTAAAAAAAAAAAAAATTTCCTTATGCATAACTTAAGCAATGCAGTAAAGTAGAAATCATCAGATTATAATACATGTTGAACTAAGCTTTTCAAAACAAACTAATGAATTAATCAACGAAGCCAATAAAATAGCGGGATTTATTAATATTATTCCGCAATATAAAGCTTTTGTTATCTTTTAAAGCCCTTAATGAAAAAAATCGAAAAATTTATATTTAAATTAACAGCAAATAAATTATAAATAAAAAAATTACAATGTTACACCGAATACATAAAATTACAAACATTAACTCACTTCAAACACGACGGTTAATTTATTGATCAAATCCAATAATTAAATTCTAAATAATGGATTGGACTTGCTAGCTTACAAATATTAACACCGTGAATATCAACCCGAAATAACGTTTTTTTTTCCTTTGCCCACATGCGTAATTAACCTTATGAAAAATCCACAATTCCGTGTATTTGTGCGCAGTACAACACACAATTGATCAATATCGATATTATATTAACCTACAGAAATATCGAACATTATCAATACGTACGATCGCAAATTAATGCATGCGTTTAGAATCTATTTCCTTTCCCCATCCTATATTCCTCTAGATATTCGCTTTACCCTCTTTGTTAGTTTAATACCAAATTAAAACTCCTTTCTCTATCCAGGAAATCACAACAAATTTTTGCTCATGTTCTGTGGTTTGTTGTTACGCCCAAATTCGCTATGGCAAGAAATTAAAATATATCAGAGGAGGCCTTCAACCAATTGTGGTTCAACAATGGTTAACAAAAATTAAGATCAACGAATTACAAGTGCAATGTTCAACTGGTGCTATTTATTTCTTAGCTTACTCCAGTTTCTAATGGTTGCTCTCTCTATCGAAAAAACGGTCAAGCGTGCAATTTATGTATAAATTTACTGCTCTGTCCTCTCGATGTTTCCACGTCGTTCAGTATGACAGAATAATCGCCATGCATAATAAATTGCTATCAAATTTAATATAATAATTGATCATTTTAAGAGGCAGTACACCACCCAAGTCGTAAATGGTTATTAAATAGAACCGCTGGCACTATTATGTCACAAGAATAGGAATAGTGATCTTCAATACACCTATGTCTATGTCTATGCTTACGAAGCTTAAGCATAGGTGTTAATCTTGATAACTTTTCGCTCTGTAGTTTGGAAATCACACACCTATGTTTTCACGCCCATTGAATTTCTACTTGAACTGTTGGAAGTTGTTTAATTTGGTCCACATGGTGTTACTTTCCATTCAATATTGTTTAACTTTTTAAATTATGTACTACTTGTTTATCGTCAAATACACATGGCGTTAAATTATCTTAAGCTTACTTGTCAGCTCCTACCTGGCTTGGACCGACTTTCAACATAACGTTTCACTTAAATTATTTGAAAATTATCGAACAGACAATTTGAAGTCAAACCTGATTTTTGACAGTTTAAGTAAGCAAATCACAGCTCACAGAAAAAAATGAAAAAGTATGAAATTAATAAAAATGACGGGATTTGATAAGATTTCAATAATATCTCAATTGGTTGATACGCAAGTCCCGGTAAGCTAGATGATTTGGGTTCAAGTAAAGTACTAAACTTTGATAGAAGCGAATTTTCACCCTATTTTTAAACTGCTTAACCGCAAAGTTTTCTGTAAAAATCATCCTGTATTTCAATAAATAAAGTGAGAGGAATCCGCGGATCTTCCTCTCCTCTCGCCCCAGGGCCGGCTGTAGTAATAACGTTCCGAAAATAATGATTGTATTTTTATAAGATCGTTTGGCTTGATATAAAAATGATTTAGAACCGTACCCCAGTTTGGGAAAGCGAACGCAACTAGCCGACGGGTTCGTCCTCAATATATTGTTATAATACCTATGTCCGAAACAAGTTTTCTTGCAAGAGTACTTATACCATCGTAGTTTTAGATATTTTAAACGTTTTTT
Source organism: Hesperophylax consimilis (assembly GCF_061612785.1). NCBI lineage: Eukaryota > Metazoa > Arthropoda > Insecta > Trichoptera > Limnephilidae > Hesperophylax > Hesperophylax consimilis. Next base: position 7,325,036 of record NC_142836.1, read on the forward strand.
TAAGTTTCGGTGGTTAACTGAGGCTTTGTTTTTATATAATTTAACCAAACAAGAGGAACAAACATACATATTCTGGAAAAGTCTATACTATAAACGCAACAGTCTTTGCACATCATTTGAAATTACATTTATGAAAAATAATCTGAAATGAACCCGGTGTTGCTCGAGGTTATGAATGGAATGGACTACAATTTTGAAAGCTTGAATTATATATATACTTATCCTGATTAGTCACCATTTTTCAAACATTGTACAAAAATATGTATATCTATATGGGACGTGTGGAATTGCACTAACCTCCCCACATCCTGGAATAAAAAATATTATTATTATAGTAAGCTGGGTGTAGTTTTAAGGTGTGCAAATGAAAAATGTATTTTTTTCGGTATTTATTTATATATTTTATTTTATTGATACATGATTTAGAGAGTACATGTAGTTTTTTATGATATTTCACCCTCTGTTATGACCCTGTGTTATGGCGGGTGAATTTTACAATTTGTTGACTTTTTGATTTACTTCATCGTGGCATATCCTCTTCGGACGTCTCCAACTTCTTATATTATTCATTTCCACTTCATATTATCTCATAATGTTCAATTCATCTGCACCCAAATAATCTAAGTATTCCTTGCTAATTCTCTTATTCATTTCGCTCACGTCGACCTTGTACATAAGCCTCACTTTACCAAAGATAAGTATTTGTTTCATTTCTTCATTGGTTTCTTGTCTCGGGAGACCTCAACTTCATCTACCATTCACTTGCACATCTTATATTCTGCTTACACCCTTTTCATCGTTCATCACATACCTTTCATCTTACCACACATCTCTATCTACTGGGTCCCCGACTTTTGGTATCATCCATTTCCACTTCAATATCCTTATCAGCTATATGGATGGTGCTATCCTAGTCTGCCATTTTGTACGGAAAAATCATGTACAATGCATTTAAATAAAAATAAAAATGAAAAATATTAGCTAATGATGGTACAAAATATGGAAATAAATTGAATTTAAATTAACGAGTCGTCCCTCGGCGTGATCGCCGCATCATCTGCATTCAACTCTCATTGAGTGGAGAGCTAAACTCAATGAAACTGAATTCATAATAATGAATTATCAAAAAGAGGTGGAAAAATGGAGGATCGACATCTCCTGTATACAATAATTTTCCTTCTGTATTTCAAGGCAAGGTGGAAAAATTTCATCAATCTCGCAATAAAACTGTACCGACGCCGGAACACTCAGATTTTAAATTGTGAATAGCTAACGTGTACCCGACATTACTCAGGGTTGTCAATGATGTGGAGTTAACTTTTCAGGTTATGAATTCTAAGATAAACGATGAATTTTCTCCACTTTCTATTAATATAATATGCATGTTTTAAATATATAAACCTTCAATAAAAAAAATCTTTAAATGATTGTGAAAATTTTATCAAAATTCGTTGCGTAGTTTAGAAGAACTAAGCGCACGAACAGACAGACGCGATTACTACTTAGAGATCCAAAAAGCTAAGTACTAGTAAAATAATATTTGTTAAGGCTGCGCTGAATAAAATAAGTAAATAGCCTTCACGGACAGACAATAACTGATGACTGTGTTTGTTGATTAAATTGGGGAAGGGCAACTTAAAAGAATTCCAAACTCTAAATGCAATTTAGACGAAAGTATTTATGTTGCTATGTCAGAACATTATCTTGTTCAGAATAATTTTTAAAACAATACATTTAAATATCTTAATGGTTAAGATGGTAATGCGTATAATAATTAGTATTTAAGCATCGAAAAACATTAGCGGGAGAAGTTTGACGGCTTAATTAATCTCTGAAGGTTTGTTTCCTTAATAAAACTAAGATTGAGCTAACTAAAGCTGGTGGCTATTTGTTATTTTTTAATGAGGTACAATAAATTACGTTAAAATTTCTGATAAGTCGTTAAAAATTGGCAGCCCAACAAATTATTGTTGATTTTGTGTTGCTTATTGAGTCATAAATCTCCTTCTGGGCAGGGTGATGGATATCCTCCGTAAAATACAAGGATATACAGAGCGACTGGTACTCGATGAAATATATCGAATGAGCAGTACCTGTATAATATTATGACAGGTATAATTACCTTCCTACAAGAAAAAAAGTGAATAGTGTGAAAGTTCGCTATAGTTTTCATAAAACAAACAAAAGAATTTTGGTTATATGTGCGTTAGTCTTATGTAAAATTTCGTTAAATGAACTCAAAATTGCTTTGAATTTAAGAGTTATTCTTAAAATTGGAACTGATTTTGTAAATAATATTAGACAAGGGATAAATTAAGTACCTACCGATTAGGTTGAAAATTTTTCAAAATTCATATGAGTGTGCTATTTAAAACGTAATTATGTTAGCCATTAAAGTGACAGTTAACGAAAAATTATTTTGAAATAAACAATAAATTATTTCAATAATTGAAGTATTATAAATCAATATAAACTGCCAGGGCAGTGCTGTTGACACCTACTTATTGTGTAAACAAAAAAAATACTTGCAAATTTTAGTAGTAGATTCTCTCAGTACCGCCCAGATGAAGGCCACCATTTTGAATTCGTTGCTTTAAATGGTCTAAGCCGTGTTTCAACCTTCCTCTTTCCCATCTTTTTCATTTACCACTCTCTTCAGCCTCACAACATATTACAATTAGGGATTCCGTAGTCCTACTGGCTACAGAGGTTGGGAGCTGTTAATAAGCACGGTTTTCACATTAAAAAATCAATGGATATGTTTTATTTATTTATAAATCTCACCCCGACAACAACTTCTACTTCTAACGCTGCAACAAGTGTGGATTTTTTCCGTTATCTAGCTGATTTACCTTCCTAACTTTCAACTGCCAACCGGTATGCTTCGAGTATGTTTGTAATTATGTTTTGTGTAATATTGTGACAATTATAATTCTTGAATGTACTGTAGCCTGAGCCCAAATAAGTATTCGCTGGTTGAACTCCTTTATATAATATACAATTTACTTATCGTATACTAATACCTACCTGTGTTGTGCCTATTTATGTCTTTCATGCTCAGCTTATTATTTTATTTACTATGTTATACTTCTTATGATGCTATATACTTGTTTTAATGCTCCTGTATGATTTACCTTGCATTTAAAAGCCGTTAAGGTGTGAACAAACAAATAAATAAATAAATAAATTATGTCATGTATCACATTTAGCCATTCACATGTAGTTTTGTAATTGTTAACATACCTACTAGTTTATTTCTCTTTTATTGCAATGAATTAACTCTACCTTAACTTATCTATTCACCTACCTACCTTTCATATTATGTTTACTTTTATTTTTATTTTTATAGTCTATCTTTCTCCATTTAAACATGTTTCTGTATGTTATGTTATGTAAAAGCTTGTTATGTAAAAAACTTGTTATGTAAAATCCCACCAGGGCGTTGAAATTAAATTAAAAATTAAATTAAATTAAAAATTTATATTTTTAGTTAGAAATTTCTCCTCAATCATGTTTATATTTATTATTATTATTATGTATTTCTCACCAAGTACGAGTCACCTTTTACAGAACGGCCTTGAAGTACTGCGAACAAAAAGTATATATTTTTTATAATTTGCTGCCCGTGTTCAATATCCTCGATACATGCCCCAATTTTTCAACTTTAATTGTGTATTTTAAGTAATTCATTAGCCACCAACAACACACTACTTGTCAAAAAACAATTTATTCGATGCAATATCCAATCTAATAATGAAGCATTGTGTTGTACCGGAGGTTGGAGTTTATGAAGTCCGCAATAAGCGATTTTCTAAAGAAATAAAAAAAAAAAACGCACAGGTGTACGGATAAGAAGCAGGGAAGTGATCAATAGACGTTTAAAAATTATTATTGCCAGTAGAATTAATATCCTTCAATTGTGTTGATATTTATTGACCACGCATTTAGTTAACACCCGATTTTAGGCAAATAAATCATCATGGCAAATTGTATGTTTGTTGGTACAGAAGTTTATAAATAATTGCATCTTATTCAATTGTCTGCAAATTCGTTGTACGTAAGTGATAATATTTAAGTTGGCATTATTTCATTTGTCGGTAGGCATGCGGAGTCCATTGTAAGTCGAATATCGATTTGTTTCAATAAATTAATGCAATAGAAAAAATATACACAGCTGATATTAATAACAATTTTATTAAAAAAAAACCTTAATGATGACGAAAAACCTTGAAGAATGATTTGCGTGTACGTAATTCAGGTAATTATTTTCTTCGGTCTGTCACTTGTACTTTCAAACTTTATAGTTAAGGAATTTCAGTAAAAATTACTAAATACAACAAAAAAAGATGAATTCGCCTATACGCACTCAGTTGAAGAGTTATTAGTCAAAAACGTAAAGACGACGGACACTGCGGTCTAGGGTTTAAATCACGGCAGGCGTAAATAAATTTATGTTTTTTCACAATTTATTAATTAAATATAATACATAGTCTATTTGCAGCGCGTTCCAAAGTGGAAGATACTCTCAGTATCGCCCTGGTTTAAGACCACCATTCAGAAGTGAAACGTTGCTTGAAATGGCTTTAGGTGTGTTCAGTGACTAAATCTGAATATCCAGGTACTCCCCCCACCTTCTTCTTCTCCATCTTCTTCCCCTCCCCACCACCTTAAGCTTCACAACTTTCCCCAAATAGAGATGCCACAGTCTCACTGGCTTTTGACGGTTGTGAGCAGTTGGGACTCTTGTCCGGTATTCACATTGAAAAAGATAGAAGTTCATACCAGATTCTGTTTCTTTAGTTTGTAGGTTTAACAGTTTCAGCATTTGCTCTACAGATGAAGATGTAAAATACTGCTAAAGTAATGATTATTTTTTAAATTAAAAGTCGGTTAGCTGTGGAAGAATAGGTTTAGCAAAAGAGAATCTTGCATTTTTCGCAAAAGCGCACTCAGTTGACGAGCTATACACCAAAAACCTTGTGAAAAAGAGATTGAAATATTTGATTATGTTACAAAAGCGGTGTGCTTTTATTGGGCCCATTGTGTGGACTACATAAGAAGCAATTGCGTGGCCAAAAGCGTGGCCAATTCTGTCATAGAAGAAATGGAAAGTAAAACGGTTGCTTTTTTTCGCAACAATACCTACTAGGTCTGTCGATGCTCGATGCTCAGTCGATTTGTGTGGCAATTTGCCGACATGCCTCCATTGCTCTATCTGTCATAATGTCCAGAGGGGATCCGTGACGCCGGGCCATGTTCATAATGTTCATGTTCTGCCAGACGACTGCTACAAGCGGAGGACTTTATAGGATGATGTTTACTGAAACAAGAATTAGAGAGGAGAAACTTAAAGACTTCCTCTATTACATTAACGAATACGCGGAGGTATTTGGTAACCGCGCGAAGGGTGAATGAAAGAATAACAACCAAGATATCAATAATTCTGCCTATTTCGGACAAAGTTCAAACGTAATTCCTACATTAAACTAGCGGCTTTCCACAGAACATCATCCACGGTGACTATTTAGATTCACTAAATTTGAGATAAGATAACTAATGATGCAAAGTGTTTTGACGCATTACACCCGAAACGGTAATACCATTCTAATTCGAATGTGATAGATATGGTGGAATGCCAAGCATTGAGTCTTAGCATACGCGCATTGTTTAATCATATACTTTTATTTCAACTCTTTTGACATGTTGCGATTCCACACATGATTTCTGGGATATTCCTATTTCAGTCCTCATTTCTCGTGAAACATAATTTATGAAGTTCTACTACACAAAAAAATAGCAAAAAAGACTTAAAATAATCCCTATTTAGCTATCTATATCGGTAGGTGTTTTCTAAGCGTAATTATTACTGCAGCCTTCGTATCGAACACGTACTCCCCTAGAGTCTGGAGGTTGATATTAGCACGAGTACAACGAATAAAACACTTTCAATTTTTCTTGAATAGAGATAAGTGATGTTACGTTTATGCTGTGTCCACTCGTCGCCTCGTATTCTGGGCTGGGTCCAATTTTTTTAAACATCAATAGAAGTATCAAACTGGTCATTACTTTACACCCGCCGGAAATTTCGACACTCACAGCCTACAATTTACTCTCAAACATTAATTAAATTAGACCAGACGACACTGGAATAAAAAACTAGTCTAAATCAGTAATGACATTCAGACGATGTTTTTTATACACTCTCATTTTTAAGGTTTAGTCTGTCACTATCTAATTTACGTGTCAATTACCTCATCAAAATAGTTTGACCCAAATTGTCCAAGCTTCTGCATACTTGTTATATCCATCAGAAATGCGTAATTATAGAATAAAGTATTCTGATTTTTTCAACTTGTTTCACAACGAAACCGCACTCACATCGGCAATCAAAAAATCTATTTGGATAACTCAGTAATTTCTTTGGTATCCTGTATTTCTGGTTTCTCGTTCACCTTCAAAGCGCCAGGTTGCCTGCGAACCACCCTTTTTTCGACATATAGGTATGCATTTATGTTCGGTAAAAATATTACATATGTATTTTGATAAGAGGAGGTTTAGATGTAGGTACGTGAATAAGCATCGAAATGCAAGGTCGAATCGAATACCAAATTATGTTAATTACCAATTAAATAGGTAATTTGCTAACAAGAAGTTGAATGCAGTTATTATTTATTTTAAACCACTGATCATGTAGATTCTTCTTTTTTTATTTATATCCATATCAGCATATTTTTTTAAGTAATATAAAAAAGGCACGTGCTAAATCGATACAGATAACTAACTCTAATTATTCATGACTGACCAAACTTTGGATTCTTGATGATTAATTATTTCTCAAAGAAATAAAAACATATTAATAATTTTTATTTTTTGGAATAACTTTATTGAGTAAAACCTCAAAATTGTAATATTTAAATATTGAAGACAATATTAGTGATTTCTAAACGAAAATCTGAAACAGAAAAATCAGAAAAGGAAACGGTCACATCTGGGACTCGAACCCAGGACCCTTGTCTTTCCGGGACAGTGCTCTACCAACTGAGCTAATGGGACCCTATTCCCCTCGGTCACTTTTAACTATCTATGATCATAAAGATAGTTGCCAATAAAAATGTGCGGTGAAAAAATGAAGACAATGTTAGTAGTTCTTATTCGAAGTATGATACAGTTAAAAGTGACCGAGGGGAATAGGGTCCCATTATCTCAGTTGGTAGAGCACTGTCCCGGAAAGACAAGGGTCCTGGGTTCGAGTCCCAGATGTGACCGTTTCCTTTTCTGATTTTTCTGTTTCAGATTTTCGTTTAGAAATCACTAATATTGTCTTCAATATTTTACATATTAATAAGTTTATTTTTTCTCTTTGTCGGTTTTAATCTAAAAAAAATCGGTAATAATAATTTTTTTAAACAATTTATTATGTTGAAAATTATTTATTTACGTAAATTCTCAGCTTAAGCGTGTACAAAAATGTTATATTATGAAGCGTGTTTCTAATTCTAACCCAAATCTATCTTAACGAGCTAGATCAGTTATATAATTATATGGGTTATATTGCATAATGTGTGTACAGTATTGTTGATTAAAGTATGTTTGCCAATATAAATAAAATGTTTGTAACTTTTTGCAATGATTTATAAAAAAAATCAATGATTAAACATTCCATTGATCAAAGATAGTCCCCAATAAAATTTTATAAACTGGATCATTTTTTTCTTAGCTTCGGGCCTCTGAGAAAGTTTAAAATATCTATAAACACAGTATTTATTGTACTAAATAAATAATTCGTTCAAGATGAAGACATAACTGTTAATCATTATCAAAAAATATACTAGATTCCCGCCCATACGTACCAGTAGTAGGGGCTACCACTTTCGCTTTTTTTTAACTGACCGACAAAGTTTTGCTCAAAATTGCCTCCGTAATCGGACAAAAGGACAACACTTTGACTAAGTGTTCTAACCAAATACTCGTAAGGCATATTCATGGGTGAGGCTTTTTGATGAGTTGGCAAGCTTCTTGATGAATTATTTGATTGTCGGAGTCAGTATTTATCCCCCGTCACGAGAAGTCGCTCACTTTCTAACTGCGTGGTACAATTTTTGATCCCAATCGAGTTGACACATTACTCCGGACAATGGCAATGGCTAAAAAAGAACTGACCATTGTGTCGGTCAGATTGTGAGATTAGTGCCGGTGTTGCGGATTTGTCCGATCGCCAATGAGACGAGATTACTCGGCTAAAAAATAAATAGATCGGTAGTGCTGTAATAATTTATTGACAATGTGCTTCGTGAAGATGGAGAGACTTGCCGATGTGACTGACAAACTTTCGGATGTCGGTATCAATCTCTTCTGCCAACAACGTAAAGCTTTGTCTCTTTTTGATATAATATGAAAGTATTTCTTAACTTGAAAAGAAACACTTTATAAGTACCTAGCAATTGCAAACGGGCATCCCTAAATGGACAAGTGTCAGTTATTCTAAAAAATATTTAAGTACCTACGTACCTAAAAACTTTTTTTTATTTTAATTATCAAGATTGATCAATAAATTATATATGTAGGTTCTCCTGCAATTTGGCTTTTGAAATATTTTTTTTTAATTACAATTTTGGTGAATTTCCAAACAACCATACTAGATATTATAATAGCTAATTAACTACCGTATTATAGGTTAATCGTGGTAGGTATCTAAAAGTGTATTTATTTACGGTCACATTTAACACAGATTAATGATGATAGGTATCTAAAATTATATTTATTTACGGTCACATTTAACACAGGTTAATCATGGTAGGTATCTAAAAGTGAATTTATTTACGGTCAAATTTACACAGGTTAATCATGGAAGGTATCTAGAAGTGTATTTATTTACGGTTACATTTAACACAGGTTAACATGGTAGGTATCTAAAAGTGTATTTATTTACGGTCACATTTAGCACAGGTTAATCATGGTAGGTATCTAAAAGTGTATTTATTTACGGTCACATTTAAAATAGGTTAACATGGTAGGTATCTAAAAGTGTATTTATTTACGGTCACATTTAGCACAGGTTAATCATGGTAGGTATCTAAAAGTGTATTTATTTATGGTCACATTTAGCACAGGTTAATCATGGTAGGTATCTTAAAGTGTATTTATTTACGGTCACATTAAACACAGGTTTATCGTGGTAGGTATCTAGAAGTGTATTTATTTACGGTCAAATTTGAATTTAATGACACAAAAAAATTAAATGGTTATAATTAAATGATGTGAAATTTTTATAGAGTAAAACAGTGTTAGGAACTCATTCTCAATCTTTAGAAAATGCTCGTCCCTTTCATGTAGTAAAAGGGGGTGCGCAATTATTTGACTATATATTGGTGCATAATGTATTTCATATTTTAGGAGCGATGAACCATACTTGTTGCTGAGCGAATCTGATTATAGTTTTAAAGACAACACATTCCTGGTTTGATCGGTGTGAAAAAGGTTTTTTATACACCATAAAACTAATACAAGAAGGCAATTTAAATAAGCAAACCCTCAATATAACTAAAACTAAATGTAAAGAAACAAAAACATGTATTATTCGTGTTCGCCATTGATTAGAACTCGGCCATCGACTAACACGAAACAATAACTAATTGATTATTTTTAGATGCAAGCATGAATTTGCATTCTGTTCAACTGGGCGTTGAAAATGTAAAATCGTTACTGAGTTAATATTTATACGGATGGTTGAACAGCTTTGGTAAACAATGATAAAGAAGTAAATAAACAGAGTTACACTTTTTAAAGTCTTTTTTCCATAAATGGTTTCTTTGGTGGGTTATGCCTGCTTGCTCTAACGAGTGCGGTAGGGTCATAATTAGAAAACTGTATCAAATATTGAAAAACTTTTTATAAATAACGTTTTGCAATGCCTGCCCACAATTTATTTTCGTCAATTAGATATTTATTTATTTATTCACCCCAAGAAGGCTTTTACATGTAAATAATGTTTAAGGTAAGCTGATCAGGAGTACAATAATGTGAGTATATTACATAACACAATAGGCCGAGTACGGATATAAATATAAACCAAAATAAACAATATATATACATGTGGCATCAAAATGTATACATGTGGCATCAAAATATATACATGTGGCATTAAAATATATACATTTTGCATCAAAATATATACACGTGGCATCTAAATATCGTATGTAGTTGTGTACCTTTGACGAGACTCAAGAATAAGAATTTCGACAAATTTATGTACTTTAGACGGTGACTGCGAGCGGTCAGGATTGAAGAATCGATACCCTGCTCTTAGTACGCTTAGAAACGATAATTAATAATCACACATGATTATTGCAATGAATAAAATAACGGTTGTTAAATTTCAAAATTTGGATTTCAGAAGTATTCACGGCTGCAATAATGAAGTAGACAGTTTTAGTGTTCGGATTAAACATAAAAAATATATTTAGAAGATTTATTTTACATTACATTATTTGTCATTTACATTATTGTTCAATTTAATATAATTTGTTACTAAACATTCATGAATGTAAGTTTTCAATAGAATCATGCCTATTTTATGTAATCTACCTACTTACTTAAATAAAATAAAATAAAATACATTTACTTAACGCGAACCTCTTTCAAAAACAGCATGCACGCGTAATTTGTATAGTGCAAGTATAATCCCCCAACTTTGCGAGTAATGTTAATAATATTTTATTGGTTAACTGAGTACAAACAGTGAATTAACTCATAGAGCTATAATTACGGGCACAACTGCGTACTAATATCTAGTCGAAACTTGTTCCACTATTAGAACGCGATAGGCGGTGCGCGTAGACCGGAATCGGTAGTTTTAGTTAGAGGATAGTTGGAGGTCAGTTGGAGATCAAAACGCGAAACCTATTTTTCCCTTCTTGTCTCATCTAAATATAATACATCAATGTATAAACTATACAAATAAAATGTCTGTCCGGTAAGGAATTAAGAGATCTTAAAAATCAGATTCCAATCAAAAATCCATTCACTTCTTAAATTAGGTTATACACATCAATGTCATATAAAATAGATGGGAAAATGTGTTGCAAGATGATATTTTAATTCTGAATTTGAAATATGAGATCAACAAAAATGACGAATAATAAAAAGTAATTCCCAATTATTGAGTGTTTAAATACCTTGTTCCGGTAAGAAAGAGATTCTGGGTTCGATTCCCAGTTATGACTCTTATCTTTTTATTTGTCCGTGTCTCTTTCTGTTTCATGTTATCTTCTTCTTCAATAACACTTTTAACCGATCACCGACAAAAAAAATCACCCATCAATCATTTCACGATATGACGAAGACTAATCAAAACCTCATTTAATCATAATAAATACATTTAATTACCATGTCGCATCACAAAATACTTGCTTCATAAGAAAATTTAAAAAAGAGGAATTATATTGTACTAGCTGTCAGGGATTCTTTTATTTATCTCAACTAACCAGCCTCAGTTATCATATAAAATATTTATTTTAATTTTTGTTCAACATTTATAGAAGGAAGTTGGACAAAATTTGCCAGCAATCACTCATGCCAACAATCTAAAACTCTGTTTTTGTAAGTTTTATTTCCAGAAACACAGATTATATCTCACGCACGCTTCTTGACAGATGCGGACTTCATTTTTACAATGGCAATGCGGATGCTAATCTAGGTAGCTACCTAATATCTGACCAACTGATTGAACAATCTTGGACACATGGCAGCATTCAAATATAACTTGGTCATTTGGTCAGAGCAATACAGGCGTTGCTGAAGGAATTTAGAAATGATGGTAAATGAATTAGAACCAGTACTAAAATCTGAAAAAAATATTTAAATAAAAGCTTCTAGTGCAATCGTTCATCGTTTTTTTTTTAGTAATTAAGTAGACAGATACTTAGGTGTTGTAAAGTTTTCAAATTTGCGTTTATTATTTATTGTAAAAATTGTAAATTTATAAGTATTTTCGATGTCTCACAACAGATGTCGTTAGGATATATACTTTAAAGGTGTCTGTATAGGTTTCAGATAAAGTACTATGTGATAGAGACAAGTGTAAGATATTTGGGTGTAATACCCGAATAGTTACGAAGATAGCCGATATTAGCCGATCTACAGGCGAGCATCTTCAGTGAGCGATTCTCCCGCGTCAGAATAACTTTGAGCATCCTATGGAACTTACGTGAGTCGAGTTTAATATTCATTAATAATAATATTTGGATGATTTGTATAGCACCGTTTTTGTGCAAAATCAGCTCACGGGCATTGTAAGCATAAGTATTCTAAACAAGTAAAAATGGTGTTAGTTTTAATTAATTAGGTATATAAAACATATAAGCCAAAAGAAAAAAATGAACAATAAATATCGCAACCTAACACACAAAAAACTGTGAATAATTGAGTACTGTTCCTACTGACCTACGACTGGTGACTTGGTAATACTCATTTTTCTTTGTTTACCGAAAAAAAAAATATCTCGTATCCATTTTATTGATTAAGGCACATATTTTATACGTGTTAGATAACTAATATTAAATCAGTCACATTTTGTAAACTCGTTATATGATTTATTTATGAGGTTTTATCATGAAAACAAAAATTTTGTGTTACTAATTGGTGGCTTAGAGGGAAAACCAAAACAGTTTTAAGATGCTCCCGTTTTGTGTGGTTGGGTCTCGATTTGAAATAAGACTACGATGACTCATTTTCTGTTATAATTATGAAAGTGGGTATTTTGGGTGAAAAAAGGATATCTACTTCTAAATAAACAATTTTTGGAATTAATTAAGAATATATAATTATACCATAAGCTGTATTATCTGTTTGAAAAAAAATTGCTTGAGTCTCAAGTAACCATGTGCATGAACCCCTTACTGAGAAAAATAAACGCAGTGTAACTATAATGGGGCGCGTAAGTTCGGAATTGTGAAAAACTTGACTTATTACCACCCCGTTTATACAGTTAAAGCGGCCTTAAACCAGGCTCAAGGCCGGTTTTACCTAGTTGGTAAATAAAAATCTAGTTGGTAAGACGGGTAATGTTTTTAGAACTTAATTTTACTTACCTTAGCCAGTGGAAGAGTGAAACTCTTAAAAAATCTTTCCTTGCCTTAAGTACCCTCTCTAGATGGGGATGTAGTAAGATGTATGCTACCCTACAATCAGTCTATTCAAGGGACTGCCTTTATGTCATTGTTATTGTCAAATACTAATTTCGGTTACGTATACGTTAGTCGGTTAGTCCTGAACTCAAATTTGATTTTAATTTAAGTGTCATCTTCAAAATTGGAACTGTTTTTGTGAAGAATAATTCAGACAAGCAATAAAGTGGGTACTTACCTGAAATAAAATGTTTTAAGAAAATTATTTTTATTCTTAAAAATTAAAATCATAATGTCCCATTCTTCAGTTTCCTGTCTTCACGTGTCCGCACTGATATAAAAATAAAACCTAAAAAAATTAAAAATAAATAATATACTAGTGTAAACAGGGTGTATTTTGAGGTGGAAAAAATAACGGCTGGAAGAACGGTAAATTGTAAAATTGAGAGAACCTGGCTGGTAAAATCTTGTCACTCTATTGAGTGACTAAGTATCTAAAATCATTCAAAATAGCGTTACGATCATGAATGGCAGTCTCTCACAAGGTCAATACTGACACGTTTAATTCTTTTAGTATATGATCCTTCTACTCAGTTGTTATTTGCTCCATCTCAGAGAATAATGTGTCCATTTGTTAAGTGATCGGGGGCTCAATTCTTCGGGCGGATTGGCAGCTTCTTATCCAACCTTCACCTCCTCACCCCAGTTCGTGTGCTCTGATTTAACATGCCGAAGCGACGTATGAACCATAGAGAACGATAATGTGACTGGTGTCAAGATTATTTCACGGTAAGGTACCAGATTGCCGCGATAGCCAACTACTAAATACCAAGTTAAAATCTATACGGGTTTTTAAGAGATTTGCCAGAGTAGCTGTATACGAAAGCGTACAAGTCAAGGAAAATCGGATCAATCTGTTTTGTATTAGAAGAGCATTATTTAAATCTGTATGAGCTGGACTCTATAAGGTATATAGATATCAATAATAGCTGGTTGAGTTCAAAGTATACTATTTTTTAATGCTCTGTTCAAAAGAAGAAGAAGATTACTGAAGATGGTTTGACAGGGATCCATGTAAATACGAATAATAGAGGTAAGCGACTGTTGTGATGGTGACAGGATAAATCATCAAAATGATAATTCATCACATTTTTAAAAAGTTATAGTTATATAAAGTCATGGAAAGTGATTAAACAAAAACTTTAATAACTGGGTTAAGTAGGTTAGGTTAGGTTATGTTAGGTTTAAATTTTTTTTTCATCTTGTCTTATGACTTTATATCACTTTTTAAAGGTGTGTTGAATTGTCACTGTGTTGAGTTATCATGGAACCGTTGTGATATATTGAAAAGAGATCAAAAAATATATAGTTTTAATTTTTATTTTTTCCATAGCGTGTAATGATTTTACTTTGCAAACTTTTTATTATATCGAAGGAATTTTGAATAAATTAGGTTAATTTCAACTCGGTATCTGAACGGGGATTATTAACGTTTAGATTTTGAGTTGTGGTTTTTCACCAGCGCGATACTGAAAGTATCTACCACTCTGGAACATACCGCAATTACAGTATACAAAATATTCTTTTTAATTAATGAATAGTGAAATAACGCAATTTCATCAAATAAAATTTACTTGCGCACGCCGGGTTTTCAATCACCACCCTTTAGATTCACAGTCGAGGGTTGTAACCATTCAACCATGGAGGCCGTTTGGTGGCAATTAATTCCAATAATTTAAAATCTTAATACGAAAACAATTTTCTACGTACACAACAAACATTATACCTAATTTGTTTTCAAATCAGGGGAGTTTCAAGTGATTTTTTTTTAAATTTTATCCACACGTGAAGCACTGAAAAGAAAAATATCTCAGGGCCTGTGTCATCTTTGGAAATGCTGTGTGGAGGCTTTTTTATGGAAAGGAAGGAGTGAAAGTTCTGGGAAGGATTAAGGTAGGAATCTGGGGGTCAAAGTGTCCAGGAGACGTATCCCTCCCACTGCGGAGCGAAGAGTCCGGCTGGAGAGGTCAAAAGGTCTCCATTAACCAGTTTCTTTCTATTTTGCCCGTTACGCAGTAGGTAAAACCTAGACAAACCTCACCTCATTAATGCGAGCACTCTCTGCTAATTCACCAAACGTAGCGAACCACTTGGGGTGACCTATGACAGGGGTGTTGATTATTCAATAAATGGTTTCCGTGGCACCCATACCCGCCTTCCGAATTGAATTTGATGGATTAGAAAAAAATAAGTAAGTTGAGAGCATAATTTATTTATTTATTTATTTTAGGAACATTAACAGTCTTAGTAATATAATATACATAAGAGAATAACAAAAAACAGACCAATTATTAATGTTCACAGATATATATAGAAACATAAAACTAACCTGCAAACGATAAACCTATAATATGCCTACCATAAACAGCAATAAATAAAAGTGATTTTAACTATACTTAAATAGACTTGGGTTGGAACGGGAAAGGGGAGGAGAGGGATGAGGAAAAGTTGCCACGCAGGTAATATTAAAATATTAGGTACAATCATTTTAACAGTGGTTAATATGAAGAAATAATAATATACAGAAGTTAGAGGTTACAAATAGTGTCTCTATTATTTTGGCAGGAAGGCGTTACTTATTAAGAACATTATTTACCTTCGTTCAAATTTGCCTGTGGGTTGGTAATTTTTATTGGAAAAGGTCAATTGTTTGCAATCTGTAACATTGCAGTTTGACTATTATTTTTTTAATAAAAACGTGCTTAACAGCAATCAATTCTGTATAAAACGTTCTATAAAAATTGAATGGCTTTATTCGGACTGTGAAGCATTGTTAATAATAATTGTGTCGAAATTAGATTTAAAACGTAGCATATATCTCGTTTATTATGTCATAGAGAATTAATAAACGAGATATATGCTACGCTTATTATGTCATAGAGAATTAATGGATTCTTCCATGTATTTCTTTAGCCAATGTTTATTTTTTTAAATTATTTATTTTGAGGTACTTTAAATTACATTTTACGTACATACACTTATATTTACAAGGTTATTAAACACTTCTATTTGAATTTCATTTTTGTTTCTGGGAATGAAAGAATGCAAATCATGGAAGCGGAAATTAACCCAATTCCTGACATCCGATCAAACTGAAACTCGACAGATAGACTCGTTGTCGATGACAATGCATTCTATAAACTTGTTTTTCGGCAATCACGTACACAGATTTACATGCATTTCAATGAAATTGGATGATATTCGAGCAGTCAATAAACGAAATAAATGTCGGTCCTATCCGACCGGCATATGGCGAGGTTGGTAGAGTTGCTGACTCTAGTTCCTGGGTAGGAAGGTTTATTCCTTAGTCAATCAAAAAAAAAAAAAAAGAGTTTTTTAATTAATTTAAAATATATGTAGTTAAAATTGTTTTTAAAATATTTTTTATGGATTGATTCTTCAGACTTTCAGGCATCTCTGCATACATTTTTATTTCTCTGTACTGATTTGTGACTTCGTTTTTCTTTTAAACGGCTATAAAATTAATTGATTGTTTTTGTGTCTAATTCGTAGAACTCAATTTAATTTTTATGAAAATTTAATGTAAATCAAATTTATTAATGTTATTATTAAGTTCTGTAAGCATTTTAATATTATTGTGACAGCTGTTTCGGCGTTCAAAGACAGTTTCGAACTATAATTATATTAAAAATAGTAATAACTTTAATAATTTTTTTATTAAAAAAAGGGCATGTAATTATATTTTCTTTTCTTATTTCATAATTATGTACAGTATAGTAACGTATTTTGGCATTTTGTTGTTTATAATTTTATGTTTAAAAATTAACTCATTGTATAGCAGCCTGTTTTTTTTTATTGGAATACAATTTGGCTCTCCTTTTATAATATTTTCTAGTTTAGCCCAAATATAATACCGTTCAGCTGTAATGTACAATATGCCTTGTAGCAACTATAGTTTTAACGATGAGCTCTGTTTATTTCTTTGTCATCCCAGAAATAATCACTTTTTAATTTTTCAACTGTTCCATCAATAATCGACAAATTTAACTCTAGGTTATGTATGTAACTTTATGTAATATAGCCTTTTTTATGCAATCTAATTCCAATCGTGAGCTATGGAGTTTTTACTTACTACGTGACACTGTAAACGTGTGATGAGATGCGAATATAGTTTGTCTCTTATTTTCAATGAGAAATAAGTTATTTTTAAAAGATAAACCTAACGTTTATAAGACAAGGTTTTATGCATAGCATAAAGGATAACAAATAATTATAAGTAATAATTAGTCATCCGAAATACTAATACAAATTGAAAATATATCCCGAGTAAAAATAAATGCCGCCAACGGGAATTGAACCCGTGCCTTCTGATGTCCGGTCAGGTGCTCTGTATCCACAGGGCTATGTCGGCTTATTTCCAACCCGCCAAATGATTCAATATGTACTAGTACCTCAATCAACAATTACTGCTTATTATATTTTAAAATTTTTGGCGGCATTTATTTTTACTCGGGAGATATTTTCAATTTGTATTAGTATTTCGGATGACTAATTATTGCTTATAATTATTTGAGAAATAAGTTGTCATATAGGACAATATAAGTTGTGCTCTACCTATATACCACAAATAATACTGCGAATAAAAGAGAGTTAAAAAAAATTAAAGACATTGAATTATTTTAACCGTTACTATAAAATGCAAAATAAAAATTTAAATTTGTAGATCTTTTCTCGATAATAATAACTCCAGACCCCTCAATAGCCGTTATCCATACGGAAATAATTCAGAATTATTCTAAAAACGGTTCTCGATTTTCTCGATAATCGAAAATTTGCGTACACCGACGAAAGTTACGTCTCAATACAATGTTAAATATGGTCGTAAAAAAACTATCTCAATACCTTTCACTTCCGATAATGTGCACAGTAAGTGAGGTCGGCATCTATTGTACACAAAAATATAATCGATTTTCTTCATTTTATATGAGCGGCAAAACTTTCTTGCTTTTCGCGTAGATAATAACAAGTAAAAACGAAGAGAATGCTTCTCATTATATCTTGTCATTCTTCTGACGTTTTGGTTCTCTTATATTATTGTGATCTCGACTAAACGATCCAATCCGATGGCAGAAATAATCGTTATTTCAAGCGTAAAAAACACGCGCGACAATATGCAATGCTACTTTATCCGGATGGAATTGTCAAATAATGCTAACAATGAAATGAAAACATTTTTACAATAATGTGGAACTCCGGAATGTCATGGTTTAGGCATTCTTCTTTGAAATTATATATTATTGGTTCGATATCAATATAGAATAGCTCGAAATGACTATATAAATTAGACAATTTGGGAGGCGGGTATGGGTACCACCGGCCCGGAAATCGTTTATTATAGAACGTTTGGTGACTTAGCAAGATTAGGTGACGTAAGTCAGTTGAGTTGAGGTGTCTAGGTCTTTGCGACAGATGCATTTGCTCACCTACTGCGTAGCGGGCCGGATGGGGAGAGACTGGTTGAGGGTGACCTTTTGAATTCTTCATCCGTACTCTCTCGACCTATCATTTTGCACCGCAGCGGGAAGGATGGATCGTACCTCCTAGACACACTCGTCAATGACATAGACCATTAGGGATTTTTTTCTCAAGGCCTCACTTTGTGGAGCTAATGTAATAAAAAAGAGAGAGAGTGTGCTGAAGTAGACATTTTCTCTCTATTTGTGTCACTTGTGTCTTTTGCCTTTATTGTATTATTTTTCATTTAAGTCAAATTTTATATAATTTATAATTAATAATTTGTAATTAATCGTTGCTTAGAAAGGCTTAAGCCGTGTATTTTGCTAGATTTGAATAGCCGGGTAGTTTTACGAGTTCCTGTTCCCCATGATAATATTTTGATTATTTACACAGCTCCCATTTTTGCGATTATTTTTATTTTTAATTTTTTTATTTTTTTATTTTGTTACTATTTTAAATAATTAGGTACATTTTTTTTGTATTGCACATGAAAAAAATATATATATATATATAAAATTAAAACAGATTATTAAAATCACCTCAAGGGTTCTATCAACTTCCTCTCCCCACTACTTTTAGTCTCACAACATACCCATGCGATAATCTCACTAGCTCTAGACGGTTGTGAGCAGTTGGGACTCTTGACTGAAAGAGCTTTTACTGAAACCGAAGGAATCTCACTAGCCAAACATTGACAGTACCTACATAGAATACCTAGTATATCTATACAGAGGATTTATGATCATGACGAATCACAAAATACTATTATCATGATAATACTTAACGATTGATTGATTAAGTTTTACATGACTGCCGACTGAAAATAGATGTAATCATTCACAATCATTTCACTACCACCGTCAGTTTATTGGCAGATGATTTTCTGAAATCACTGACAATCATCCTAAGCATGCAGTTATCTCTCAGGTTATTAGCTATGCACTCTATGCAGGTATCCACTTATCTAATGATCGCAAAACGATGACTAAACGCAGGCAGGCCTGCTGAATCTTCTTGCTTCCTGCTTCTGTTCCCTACATGAACAATCTGAAATGATTTTATTATCTTTAACCGATGCACGATGATGCCCGAAGTTACATTACGTAAAACCTTCGTCCCGTCGTGTTGGAGGGATGTACCTTAATGGCGATATGAAGCGATCGCTCTTCCTATCGGTTCAAATGGACCGGCATTGGACATCACTATGTTGAACTGAAGAGCATGTAAATTTGTATTAAAAAAGGATAAAGTTAGTAATGCGCTTTCTTTTTGTTCATCGGAATGATCCAATAAATTTTTTTCATACGTCGCGTCGTTACAATAATCAAGTAACTACATCTAATAATTTATAATGTCAGTACTTTCAGTTACTTACCCTTAAAAAGAAACGTCTTTGTTCATTACTAGGCTTCACACTCAAACAATGTGCTGAGTTTGAACATTATATGTCTACATAATTTTAAATTGCACGAATCTATCAATATTGTCCAAGTGAGAGACGAGAGAACCCCGTTAGCGCCTTTGAGGTGATTTTGCAAAAAAACGGCGCTATACAAATAATCCAAATATTATTATTATTAAAAATAGTACAGATCATAAGAAAGGGAGATATTTTCATTACCTAGGTTAGATATTATCACACTGAATCAATTTTTTTTAATCTCATGAAAATCATTTATAAGAAAGGCCGAAGTTTAATTTTCTCTGGACCCAAGGCGTCATAAAATAAAGAATTCACTTCTATGTTTAAACCCAGTGCCAAAGATCTTTAAGAGAAAGAAGAGAGCTTACACACGAGCTTCATTAATTATTTTTTAGTATCGTTTAACCATAATACGTGTAATTATTATTGTATGTTACCGGTTACGGGAGAAGTAGTTAACAGTTCTATTCTTTTCTTAAGTAGTAGTAGTATTGTTATTGGACTAAGTTCTAACTTCAATGATAGTCTGATGGAAAGAGGTGGTTTGATATAGCATCACTCTAGATAAAGGCTCATATATTGTCGTATCACTCTAACAATACGTAAAACAGTGCGTTTTTCTAATCACACACTTGTACACCAAGATACCTTTGAATTCCGTCTTGTAATTCTGTCCAGCCCCTTATGCTAGCAGTAGGTGAGCGCCGGCGGATCTGTCGCAAGGGAGCGATTAAGTGCCTTGGGAGGACCTTTGACCCCGGCTGCACCGCGCCAGCTAATACCCAACCAAGAAACCACCCACTCGGAAGATGCTCAAAGTCAGCGTGTAGCGTGTCGTGTCATAGATCATTGAACATCAGCTCAAGATTTATGTTTTTCAGACTTAATATGGCGTGCAAGTGAATGGGTGTTAATGTTGGGGATGCCTAAAAAAGACATGGTACCAAGAATTGAATCAAATACTTGACTTAGGGCATATTTAGTGTTAGTAAAAGAAATGAATATTTTTCATTAAAATTTCACAGTTATTGGACCAAATTTTGTAAGCTTGAGATTTTAGTAATACGTTCATCAAAAATAATTCAAATAAACCCCACGGAATCGATTTTCTAGGCCTGCCAGGGCAAAGTCGACCGTAGGTCCGTCCATTACATCGGGTGGTGCGCCGATTAATGTTTTACGCGACTTTATTACTTATGTCGTTAAGATTCCCACTTTATTTTAAAGATTTGATTGGGCAAATTTAACCGCAGGTCTTTACAAACAACAAGGCCGCGCGTTGCATATTTTTGTGCAGGGCTACGTCACTTACATCGTTAAGGTTCTGGCTTTATTTTAGGTCATTGTCTCGTCTTAAGATTAAATGTCTTTTTTAAATCGAACCACAAACAATCAGTCTCAAATCTCTGACACTACGATACAACAGTAGTAAATCGATTTTTTATTTGTTTGAAATATTTCTTGAATTTTCCAGTTTTAACGCAATTTGCGCGGTTTAAAAACAATTTCAATTAATATCACTTTCTCACATATTGATCAAACATCTAAATTGCTCAAAGAAATCAGTGAAGTAGAAAGAAATCATTAATTAAACTGTCTCCCCCCAGTTTGGATCTTTCAAGTATAAAATAATTTTAAAATTGTTTAAAATTTCACGGAAGCCGTCCCATCAAATATACCCAAAAGTCTAGAAATGTTCGACAGTTACAAAATTTGAACTTCACGGATGGATAAACAAAACTGAAGGGCGTTAAAGAATTCAATGTTTCGCTGCAGAAAAAAATGCCTTTTACTTGCAAAAATATACAAATAATATAGTATCCCTGAAAGACCTGCCTCTTTATCCAAGAGGCCCTAATCTTCCAGCAAACTGCGCCATAAATAACGTGGCCAGAATGGATGGGACCTTTTGACTCCCCTCTGCATCTGTAGCGAGAGCTAATCTCTTGGCCAATGGACCACTCAATCTTGATCCAAATCGTCGATCCCGACTGACGTGACATACGAGTAGCGCCGTGAAAAAAGAGAGAATAGTAAACTGCCCATGAGTGGAAAGGTCAATAATCATACAAATTATTTGTATAAATACAAACATGAAAATCAGCTGCTTCTTCCTATTGGTGAACTTCTAGCGTCCAGTTTTGTAATTTTTATTAACGACCACTGATATTTTTCGATTATTGGCAGCACTTCCCTTGTCGGTCGTCAGTCCATCTCATCGGTGAACGCCCACTATCTTTCTTCCCTAATAATAATTAAACGACCTGAGTAAAAATAAATCATCAAAAATCCTGCTGACAAGATGCGTTTTCCAAGTAAAAACTAATATTTACTACTAAAAAGTAGTAAATATTAGTTAGATAAATAATATATAAATATAAATATAATAAATAAATACTACTTAGACACACATAAAATTTTATCAGAAAACCAGTATGGTTTTCGAAAGAATATGGGACCACAAGATGCAATATTAAAAGTAACCGAGACCATTCTAAAAAATGTTGATCAAAAAAAAAGTTGCATTGCGGTATTTCTGGATCTGAGCAAAGCTTTTGATACAGTGTCCCACAAAATCCTCCTTAAAAAACTGGAAAATATAGGTATTAAAAATTCAGCTTATAACTGGTTCAAATCATATATAACTGACCGCAGCCACTCACTGAAAGTAGACAATATAACAAGCCCAAATAGATACATAACTTACGGAGTTCCCCAAGGAAGTACATTAGGACCCATCCTGTTCTTACTATATATTAATTCCTTATGTCAGCTTGACATAAGTGGAGATGTTATTTGCTTTGCGGATGACACTGTTCTTGTTTTTACTTCGGATTCTTGGACAAGTGTATATAAAAATGCAGCTGAAGGAATAAACAAGATTAAATATTGGTTAGAAAATAATCTGCTGACACTAAATATAGATAAAACAAAGTACATGACATTTAGCATAGATCCCAGATGACAACCAAGACTCGATGAAAACTTAACCATTCATGACTGCACATCTAAAAATAACTGCCTATGCAACCCATTAACACGAACCCAGGTAATCAAATACTTAGGCATTTACATTGAAAACTATTTTAGATGGACAGAACAAATAAATAAAATAGCGGGTAAAGTTAGAAAACTGATATATTTCTTTAAGAACATACGAAACATAATGCAAACGAAGACTCTAAAAACAATATATTACGCACTAGCCCAATCAATTATCACTCACGGTATGATTGGTTGGGGTGGTGCTGCTAAAACAAATATGGACCCTCTTGTCAAAGCGCAAAAAGCCTTAATTAAAGTTATCACAAAAAAACCTTACAGATTCTCGACAATACAGTTATTTAAGGACTTCACCGTACTGAACATACAGCAACTATACATAAAAATTATAACTCTATATTACCAAAAATACAAACTTAACCATCATACTATACAACACAATTACGAAACAAGAAACAGACATCAACACATGACCCCGAAGATAAATACCACCTATGGACAAAGACATTTTCATAATCTGGCCCCAAAAATTTTCAACTTAATGGAAAAAGATATTAAAGACCTGGCAACAAGTGTAAATATAAGACACAAAATCCACACATGGATAGTAAACAAAGGCATTGTATACTGCGAACAGATAACATCTACAATACCATAAATTATAGCACACTCCACGCCTGAATTTTTCTCTTTTGTTCTCATTCATTTATTTGTATTTGCATTATTTCTTATGTTTTATTCTTAATTTTTTATCTATCTAATCATTTATCTTTTTTTATTTATCTTTTCTATATATCTTTTAATTTTTATCTATCTAATCATTTATCTTTCTTATTTATCTTTTCTATATATCTTTTTATTTATATCTGTGATTCTATATAAATCTGCATTATCTAAAATTAGATCAAACTCCCGCCACCTCGGAACAGGCTCAGCCTAGTGAGGTAGATTATACCAAAAAAAATGTATGTTAATTTATTGGTTAATAAATAATTAAAAAAAAAGTATAAAACCTAACTTTCAAATTATACAATGATGTATTGTAAAATAGTACTTATTTGAAAGACCGTGTTGGAAACATTGCTTGAAATGGCTTTAGCCATTCCCGCCTTCCACTTTCCCATATCACTTTCCTCCCAACTACCTTCAGCCTCACAAAGCACCCCATAGTGGTTTAACTCACTGGCTCCAGATGGTTGGGAGCAGTTGGAACTCTTGGGTGGTATTCATTTCCAAAAAGAAAATTTTGGGAGATTATTTACTGCACCGGGAAAAAATTACTAAAAAATACAAAACTATTGAATACATAAATCATTAAATCAAAATAAAAAATACTGAAAGAGACAACGCTAAAAACATAAATTTGTTCTTTTACCTTACATTAATTCAATATTTTTTTTACTACAAGCACAGCTATGGCAGACACTCAATTAGTGGAGATGATTTTAACAATGTACCTCCAGCAGATGTGTTTTTCGAAGGCAGTTTTGTTGTTCATTGTGGGCGGGTTGTCAAAGTTTGACATTTGTTAAGGCTTCACGTTAAGAAGGCTCTACCTGTCCGCTTGGATGGGTAAGCTTCGGTTATCAGTGCCGGTAAAAACACTTGCAATGAACTGGATATATGATATATATACACGAGTATATAATGCGATGAACTGGATATACGAATAAAATAAAATCTGATTGTGTCATTTATATACTCGTGTTCATCATACAGAGAAACCAATAAAATATACAATGCAACAAATCTACAGGGTCATCGCGAAACTATGAAGTACTATTAATATTTATAAAAGTCATTTTATGTAAGAATATATGCCGTTAGACTAAGAATGTACATAGTAAGAAAATAAAAACTAACATTGCTATATAAAAAACTTATAAATAATGTATGTATGACGTTGCTAGAATGCATTTCCATTCATGAAACATGGACAAAATGTATAAAAATTCTACTGTAAGAAGTTACTCATATTTTTTATTTGTAAGTTTTAAGTTTTTTATGTGATACCTCACAAGAGCGCCCCTGTCAGTAAATTCAGGGAAGCTATGTCGTCACCCGGTTGGGAAGCATTGTTAGGCGGGTTAATGTAGGGGCAGTAGGAAACGATTTATTCATACGGGTCATGAAGAGGCCCAGATTATATGAAGGAGGAAAAACAGATGCCGGTAACTCGTTCCATTTACGAGCCGTGTTAAGAAAAAATGAGTCGAAAAAACGGCCTGTTCTCATGAAGACAAAACCAACTGTGATCGGGTGTTCCACTCGTGTACACCGGAGATCAATGCTGATATCTCCTTAGAGCGGGTTCCATTAAAATACCTATAGAACAGTACGCCCACATTTCGTCTGTGCATTAGCGATGGTAATCGGTCTGTTAATAACAGATTGTCAATTAGACGAACCGTTCTCCTTTGCAGAGAATCAAGTAGGTTTATCAAGTAGTGTGGAGCTTCAGCCCAGAGGTGGTTCCCGAATTCAATTGTTGGGCTTACTTGTGATAGGGTTAGCAGCTGGTTACTATTGAAGAATCTCCTAGCCGTATACAAGACGCCCAGTTTCTTGGAAGCCAGATTTACTCGGGCTTCTATAGAGACCCGATACTTGAGCCGGTCTTGTATACGAGTACTTCGAGGATTTAGAGCAGGGGTCTCCAAACTACGGCCCGCGGGCCGTATCCGGCCCGCCAGTGTCTTCCATCCGGCCCGCGACATCTAATGACCAGTGTCATCAAGGACCCGTGACAGCTAATGGCTAAGACCTTGCTCAGAAGGGGCGAAAACTCCGCGAATTTTTTCGTGCGAAAAAATAAATATGCTCGTTGGCGAGGTACTTGGCACCAATACATTGCCGCCACAAGTATCGCGCGAATATATCAAGAGGATTTTTTTGAAAAATCTTTATTTGATTCGCAATGATATCAAGGTCTGAGAAACGAGTATCAAAAAATATCTTCAAAGCTACGTTATCTAAAGCTATATTTTCATCCCTGAAAATTCTATTGTCTACCCCCCCCCCCTCCCTAGGACAGAAAATATGGGTGTCTAGAAATTAAAACGGTTTTGGCCCTCCGAACTCACTGGAGTAGTCAATGTGGCCCTCCGGCTGAAAAGTTTGGAGACCCCTGATTTAGAGAATAGAGTATAGAGTCTACTTTATTACGCGTGACCATTGAATAATCAATGCGCATCGTAGTTGATTCGCCTTCTGACGGCAGTTTGATGACAAATGATTAAAACGTTTATTTCCAAATACAAAGCTCAGAAAGAAACTAACGTTCTTTTCATTCACTATAATGTTGGTTTTCTTTCGTTCATACCTTGGTAAAAGCCTGGTAAACGCATCTATTTTGAATAAATACCACGTTATAAGGGCAAACTTCCTTGCACTACAGATCGTGCCTCCAGTTCATGTGTCACGTGTACCCAAACTGTGTAAGCCAAAAATAAACGTCACAAATATAAGGATTTATCAACGATTATCACATTTTTAACGGTTAACACTAAATTATCGAAGAAGATTAGTATAAATTAAAAATATTTTTCAATCATTAGTTGAAGTCTTCTTTTGTGGAAAAGAATAATTAAATTTTAGAGCATCAGTGTTTGATACAAACTCCTTTTCTTATTAGTAACACATAGTAATATATGAGCAAAAAATAACACGTATAACACATAAAGGCCAGAAGCATCCTAAATAGACGATTATTCACAAGCAATAGAAAAAAACATTGAAGTTCTTCGATGCATGAAATTCCGTTCTCACAACATGGAACTATAATTTATTATTTCATCAAAGTTGTCGTCAAGAGGCAATCGTGAATTTGCAATAAAACTGAGCATTGTGCATGTGCATGTCAGTTTCAATGACTTCGTGGTGACATTCTGAGAAGTTTTTACGACAACAACGAACTGCATTATTGCAAATAGAAGAATCGTTTAACATTCCTTAATATTAAGTTCCAGAGATTTTGATCCATAGATCGTTGTTACTTAAATAACATGTCTCTTAAATTTATTTGAACCCAGCCGGGTCCGGGAGTAGCAATTAAAAAAAAATGGGAAACCCTGAACTTATTTAATTAAAAATAATAATTTTAAATTTCTGTAATATTCAATAATGTGTTTCTGAAAAAACAAGAAAAAACACAGATTTAGGAAATGAGATTAAAAGAATTTGGCATTCTCAGACTATAAAAATATTACCATTTGTTATTTCGGCTACAGGCATTATATCTAGCTCTCTCATTCAAAATTTAGGCGTATTAGATATGTAAAAGAATTTATAAATAAATAAAGAATTGCAAAAATTAGTCATTCTAAATACATGTAGGATTACGACAGATTTTTTAAATATTTATATTGATAGATCAGCAGGATTTATAGGTCCAATAAGACCGAACCGAACCCTCCGATATGAAAATATGTGGAGTCGGTGAATTATTTTCCCAGTTGATCTCTGGTGATTTGACGAGTTGTTCTTGAATTATTTTGTATTTATATGTTTATATAATGCACTTGCAAAATGTGGATTGACTAGATGAGAATTTGTGGGAAAGTGTGTGAAGGGGTTTAGTTTTTCATGTGGGGAAGATTTAACCCGGACATAAAGTCGGAAAATATACGGTAATACCATAACTTGTGTCAACAAAACTGTCTTAACTTTACTCTAAGAATAATTATGGAAAGTATAATTCACTTTACAATTGACTCAATTTATTAATCGCACTGAAATAACTTTAGTGTAATTGGTAGATGTTTTCATTTATGATTTGCAATCTTTATTTATTCCACGAGTGTCTATTTTCTTCAAACTGATTTTTATTGATCGATATCATTTCAGTTTTGACACGGTCTTGGACTGGACTGATGCCTGGTTCACGCTTATTTTATCTTATAATTCAAATATTTCATTACGTATTAATATTAATTATTTTAAAAAATACAAAATTTGAATAATAACAAAATTTTAACATAACTGTGTTATTGTGGATATAAAGGAGTGCACCGCTCAATAAAACACAGATTCAAGCATTACGGAAATGGAGATCAACAAAAAATCGTGTCCGGGTGAGAAGCTGATGGAATCTGCGGGCATTCGGAAGCCAAAACGCGACAAGTCAAGTGCTGTTGGCTGCTGCCATTGCCAGGGTATCGGGAGATCAGTGGAGACAGGAGAATGCCCGCTCCGGTGTCATGTCGTGGTTAATTGCGCGCTTTGGTCCTGTCGTGTCCTGGTAATCAGGCTGCGATCCCGTCCACTTGTGTTTATGGTTTAACTCCATGCGCCAACTTAATGGCGTTCGTGTTGACGTTAGCCTGATACTTCTTAACGTGTCTGTTACGGTCAACTCAATTAAAACGCCTAATTTGATTAAATTAATTTAAATGTGTTGCTTACGGTGAATCTGTCGCGGTGCGTTTCCGGGGATTGGTTCTTACGAGTATTTGTGACAAGGTTCCACTAACGTTGTTAGAATATGCAGCTAATAATATTCTGATGTTGTTAGAATATACAGCTTAATCTTGAACGTAGTTTGAAACATGCTTTCTGCTAGTGCGCGATGTTCAGATCAAATAACTAGTTACTAAGACGCCACATTTTTCTGAACTTAGTAAATTTATATGGGAAGATAATAATTGGTTTTTAACAAGTTTAAAAAAATATTAAAAGATAAAAGTCATTAAAAGATAAAAGTCATTAAAATGACACATTTGCAACGTTCCGGTTCAGAATCTTTATGGTATAACTCAATTTTAAGAAACAGAATATTTTGAGAATTAAAATTTTTGGCGGACAATATTGAAATTAAAAAAAAAACAGTAGTGTTACCGATTTTTTTTTATGTGCACTGTACAATCAGTACAATGTTAGTACTAGTACATGTACCAAAGATGTCATAAATCACAAGAAATGAAAATTCACATTCCAGTTTTGCAAATCGAACATCTGCTCTAACGACATTCCAACTAGACCTACATATCGAATAATTTATATATTTTTAATTTTACTCGATTGGAAGATACAGAGATGACTACGAAAAGAGAAAACCTACATATTCTGTGTGAATAGCGAAGGCAAAAAAGTACATAAAGCACCTACATTATGACAAATAAAAGTCTAAGATTGCAAAAAATATTGATTAAGATATAATTATTATTTGACTGACAAACATCATTTAGATTTACCTCCAAAACATTCAATGCTTTAACTGGGGATAATGGTATTCATAATTTATTAGTACAGTGATGATTGAGTAAGAACAATAATAAATTACAAGCAGTTAAAAACCCACTCCGCGGTTTTTTTCTGCTAGGCCCTGCGGGCGGCACTTAATTGGGCTTCGCCCATTATAAGTTGTATTAACAACAGTTAAATTTAATAGATAGATATTAGGTCATTCACAGAGAAAGGGTGAGTATATATTGTTAAAACACGGAACAGGAAGGAGTTAATTAATAATAACACGCTAAATTACGCATAATAAGAATGACAGTTGTTTGAATAAATTAAATTTTACGTATTTGTGATGGATTATTTCAAAAGAAACACTATTATTGACTACATGTCTACAACTGATATTAACTGTTATCGTACCTAATATAATTTGCTCATAGGAGACTTGCAGTGCTTAAATATGTGTTACATCCGTCAGTGTCTATAAGTTGAATCAATATCGTATAGTTTGTCACAAAAATTAAAGATAATTATAACAAAGTTGACTGAAATAATAGATTATCACATAGTGATTAATTGTACCCGTGTTTAAATGAATAAAAGGAGGGTAATTGTGCGATGAGATTAGCAGTCGGTTTAATTAAAAGGCGTTAATTTTACTCCAACTGGTGGTAATTCTTTACCTACAACTGTTACTGTATCTAATAAAGTTTAAAGCTAGATTATATATACACCTTCATCAGGAGATTAAAAATCTATATATAAAGGTAGATTATTACAACATAGCGCCCCTGAGGTGATATCTCACAAAAGCGGCGCTATGCAAATTGTCCAATAAATAAATAAATATAATGTTTACATTTTACAGTGTATAAACCGAAGTCAAAAATTAAATATAGATTGCAATTGGAAAAGAAGAAATGGAAGGAGGGGGGAGGGGTAAGAGAAGGCTGGGTTTATAAGAATTAGTAATTACAATATCGTTAGACGGGAAAGACCAGTTAAGTGGGAAAATATTTAAAAGAGAGTTTATAAAAAAAATTCTTGTTAATTATATCTGCTTTTATATTAACATGTTTCCTAATTTCTAAAAGTACCTATTTTAAGACCTGAAAAAAACAAATAGCATATAACCATAAAACAATATATTCATAAGACAAATAGCATTTAATAACGGTTATTCTAATAAATTGATAGTTGAAATACTAAATAAAAAAATTTAAAATATTTTCTTCAAACGGTATTTCTAAAGATAGAAATAAACAATGGCGTAGAATTCTGTTTGTGGATAACGATACTTCTAAAATTATATATAAAAACAATCCTGGTACTATTCAACTGGCGTTTTACACTAATAACAATGAAGAAACATATTCTCAATAATAAAGATACCAAAAATCAGGAGTTTAAAAACTCAATTGGGATGATTGTAATTTCTTTTACAAAGATAGAACCAATAGAAACTTTGAAGTCAGAACTAAACAGCATCTCAGCGCTCTAAATGGAAATAGTGAATCTGAGTTTGCAAATCATCTTTTGAATAATGATCACACTTTTGATAAAAATTCAGGTTTTTAAATACTTCACTCAGGATATAAAGCATCGCAAATAAATAATTTTGAAATTTTAGAAATTAGAAAACTTGTCAATATAAAATCAGATATAATAAATAAGCAAAAAAATATATAAATAATAATGAAAAATGCCATTACAAAGTGATAAGCTTCCAGAAGAAATCTTATAATTAAACGCTTGTTAATGGTCAAGTAGTCAAGTATTGTGAGCCGCATATTTAAATATTCGCGCCAGGCATTTGGTTCGTTTTTATACCGCCAGAGGTGCGCTCTGTTGGCCATCTATAGTCGTGCGTATCGGCCATATTGAAAGAACGCGTGATTTTTTTATAAACGTCAAACATAATCACGTAACTGTGGATAATTTTCACTGTAATGTAATTAATCCAATGGATTATGAACTTTGTAAAACATATTTCCTTCGATATTATCCAAAAATTATATGATCAGTAGAGACCGGATTATATGCAACAAAAATAGCCCAAAATATGCATGCAAATATGCAATAAAAATAGCTAAAATATGCACGAAATTCCATAAAAAGGGTCAAAATATGCAACATGAAATAATACAGGAAGTCGTATTTTTACATATTTTATTTTTATTTTAGTAAGCTATTAGTTCTCAAGGATAACAATTATATTTTCGAAAATATCAATTATAAAATGTATTTAACAATAAAATTTAGAATTTACCTTTAAAAACGTATATGACTAAGTACTGTTCTAAATTTTCTGTAGACAAATTGTGTCTACGATCGCTTAATATATTTTTGTAAGCGGAAAAGGAACGTTCTACGTCTACTGATGTGGCTGGACAGAATTTAAATTTGGGTGCGATTTTTGAACTTATTGTTCCGGACAAAATTTCACCTGCCCCGTTGATGAAGTTATCAATTTGGCACAAAGGTTCAAACCCTGGGTTATTATTCAGTATGTTTTCATATTTTTCTTTGAGTTTACTCGGGAATAGCTTTGGCAACGAAGAATTCATAAGGCAAATTTCCTTCATAACCTGAATAGATGCATTCAACGCCAATCCATGAGTTTCAAGCGTTTTTATACTTGCAGGTATGTAGGCGAAATGAGTGGTAATCATAGCTAGGTTTTTTTTAATACTGGCGTCGTTAAACGATTCTTTGCACTGGAAAACTGCCGAAGCCTCTGCACTATCAAAGTCATTGATAACACCCTTGATGGCTTCAAAATGTTCTTGGTAAAACATCGCAGCTTTGATCCATGTACCCCAACGTGTTATTACTGGCTCAGGAGGTAAAGGGATATTTGGCAGTTTTTCTTTGTAGGCCTTTATACGAGCAGGCGCCTTAAGAAACACTTTCTTTGCTGATGAAATCAGGTTATTTACATTCGCAAACGTGGATCTCACTTCTTCGGCGAGTCTGTGAATTCCGTGAGCAAAACACGTCACATGAATCAAATTGGGATAAAATACTTGGAGGGCTTTGCCTGCTTTGATCATATAGGGGGCAGCATCTGAGAGCAACACATACACATTTTCATCCGCAGAAGATTCAGGAAATATTTTTTTTATACCCTCATTCACAAATCTGGCGATCGTAGAATGATTTGCCTTTTCAAGTTCTCTGCAGGCCACGAAATAGGAAGGTGAAGGTTCAAGTTTTAATGCACCAACAATCAAATTTGCAATGTAAAGGCCGCAAGTGTCGGTGGTTTCGTCAGCTGAAATCCATATGATGTTATTCTTGAGTGCATTGCGTATTTCTTCCAGCACATGTAGATAAATTGATGGTATGTAATTTTTACGTTAAGTAAATTCATCCGGTATATTTTGATATATGCAATATTTTCTGAGAAAATCCTTCAAGGCAGGATTTGTCAGTTTGTATAGAGGGATATTGCTTGCAAGAAATGCTTCGAATAGATCCATGCTAAAGTGATTTTGTTGTTTACCTTTGGAGGTTACTTCACTGTTACTGCTACTTGCCACTGTAAAAACTAGTTGTCGTGGGCCCTTCTTCTACACTCCTGCGATATGAACACTGGTTTTGACATGCTGGTCTATTTGGAACTTTTTTGTGCTAGAAATGTTTTTCTCGCAAACTCGGCAGTATAAAACTTTTTCGTCATATGTAAATATTCCAGAATATTCAGCTATCCACGTATGGGCACTTTTTTATCAGGGAGCATGGTTCACTTTCACAATGTACAACTTTGTGCAAACAAACAAAACACTAGACGAAACTCTAAAGAACAGCGCGTGCGACCAGTCAAAAAAAAATCGCAATTCACTGAATTACCATAAAAATATACCAAATCACCCCTCATACGAATGAATGAATTGTTTTCGGCAATTAGCCGAATTAAGCCGAGTAGGCGCGAGCGCAGGCAAAGATGAGAGAGGTTCCCCCCCGCTCCGGCTGCCGGCCGTAGCGATCAGTAAGATCAGTTATCAGTTTTTTGCTCAGCTTCGCTGGCCGCGCGCCTTGCTATCTGACGTCTATAGTGTCGCTATGTGAGGCATCTGAACGATATCAAGCGTAAATATGCAAGATCTCAAATTATTTGCTAAAAATGCAACTACCGCTGAAAAGGGTCTAAATATGCATTTGCATATGCAAATATGCAAATGCATATAATCCGGTCTCTAATGATCAGAAACGATGCTTTTGAAGAAATCTCGTATTATTATGAGGCGATCCTATTTTAGTATGAAATCGTGTCTTAATTTTCAAGTTAGCTGAATTTACCCGAAACAGACAATTTTAATTTAACCAATCAGAGGGCCTACATCGTCCAGACGCTAGGACAATAATACTATCAGATATCAGATTTCAGAGTCTACAGGAAGAGATGTTGAACTAAATAAGGCGAGTCAATAATACTGTTGATAATTTTGAAAATGCAAATAGCTTCTCTACGTTTTTCTGAAGAAGAAAGGTCAATTCGTTTCACAATTTGGTTACATACGTCTTCACCTATTTCACCTAACATAACCTAAACTCCTTAAACCTAATCTAAACTAACCTCCAAGTAATTCCTCTCAGTTATGGATGCAATTTTATTTCTACAAGACCAGGATGAATATTTTTACTGTGGAAAACTTAATAAGTATAACCTGAAATTGCAATATATATTTATTTAAGACAATTAATTAAATATTGCAATTTTTTGAACTCATGAAGTCATTTCACCATAAAAATACAATATAATTACTTGAAAATAGTAGGTATAGTTACAAAATGAATTGTGTCCGAGTGTGTAAAATAATAGAAATATTGGAAAATAGATGAATAAGTGAAAAAATCAACAGAATGTATCTGAAAATTGTCGGTAAAATATCAGTTTTGGATACAAATAAAACTTTTTTTTCAGTTTGGAATAACTTTTCAATTTTTTTTCTACATCAGGTAAATTTTTAAATAAATAATTATTCGTAATGGTGCTGTGCAGCAGTCGTGTTGCATCTAGATATAGATACATTCACAGATGTTCTCGATCTTACTTACACTTCGCGAAAACAACTGTTCGGATTCTTTGGAAACTTTTAAGATATAAGTTTTTACAAAAAGGTAGAACCATAAATTTATAAAAAAGGTTGGAATATCTCTACCTCTCTAATAATTTTAATAGTATTTTTTTTTGTTATTTCTATTGGATACAAGTTTGTTTTATAAATGCTTGCCCATGCAATTAGGGGAGACCGAGGGGAGTTGAAACAATTTTCACATTTTGTTTCATACACCAAATACTATAGACAGAAATCGTATGATATTAGTACCAATCGATAGGTCATTCTTTACACTTGCGAATGACTAACATAAAGAAATTGTAAGTGTTAAATATTGTGGTTAAAAATCAACTTAACCGTAACAAGTCAACTTGTTTCAACTCTCCTCATACCGAGGTAAGATGAAACAGGGGTCGAGGAGAGTTGAAACATATGATTTTTGAGAAGTATTAAGGGCTGTAAAATAAAAATGATGATTTAATTTAAAGGTATTTATTAAAATTAAACTTTTCAAGTAGGTACAAAACAAACTGACAAAAATAAAAATATTATGAAAATAAAAAACGTCAATCTGAAAAACAGTTGTGGCAAACATAAGAAAGTTCCTCATTCCTACTAATAAAAATTAAACTTTTCAAGTACAAAACAAACTAACAGAAATAAAAATATTATGAAAATAAAAAAACGTCAGTTTGAAAAGCAGTTGTGGCATAACATAAGAAAGTTCCCCACTAGTGCAAGCTTCATGAGCCCAGTTGCTGCATTCCAGACATTGCACCCACTTTTCTTTGGCTCTGCTATTTGAATATGCCTCTAAACAACAAAGGCAAAGGGATTCTTCTTCTTCTGCACTGTCTTCGTTTCCTCTTCGTTTCTTGACAACCTTGACCATTTTAATTTTAGTGCCTGGTTTTCATCTTTTTGTTGTTTTTGTTTCTTTAAAGTAAGGTTTTTTCACCTTTTTCTTAGCCGTTCTAGCTGCTTCGATTGCAGCTAGTTCATCCTTTACGGGATTGTCCTTTAAGACAGCGGATTTCACTTTGCATCTGTTTGTTTGATTTCCTTTCCTTGGTGGAGCTTTTGGCAAGGGTCTAGAGTTTCAGGTGAGAATGGAATTGCTGTCACAGTAACTGAAGTATCTCGTGATGTAGATACTACAGGTATTATATCTTCAGTGGTTGAAGGCATTGTGATAGTATTAAGCATTACTTCATATATCGCCAGATCAGGTGAATTCTTATCAGAGTTTTCTGCAGACTTGGGTACGTCTTCTGTTTCGTAGCTGATTTGAGGAGTAGTAGCCGGTAAATTGAAGATTAAAAAAACGGTCTTTTCGGGATATCCAACCGTTGGAGCAGTCGCCATTTCCTTAGCTTCATAAGTCGTTTTTTTTAATATGCCTGTAGAGGGAGGTATTGTTCAGGGTGTAACTCGAAGCCGCGTCACGGAGACTTTTCTGTCGCAAAGTTACTTCTTCTGTTGCGAGATCATATATTTCGAGACTCGTCATACCTCTGTCAGTCTTTTTTTTATAAAAAGTAGGATTAATATTCTGAAACAAAATAAACAAATTAAATCAACAAAAAAACATATCATTTTGTGCCCGTAAAATAATAAACAAAAAAATTGAAAACGAGGAGAGTTTAAACAGTCTGTTTCAAATCTCCTCAGTACGAAAAAACCTCTCATTTTTTATTTAATCCTAAATCAAGAAGCAAATACACAAAAATCAATTGTACCAAACATATGTAATAAATTGTTAGTTAATGACCTTTCGAAACACATATAACTTAAACCAAAATACAAAACCATTATCAAAATACGATGCCTATCGTAAAAAAACGTTAAAAACTTACTTTTGACGATTTTTGAGATACGGCACGCACAACTCCACAATCGCTCGACTAGCGGCACTGAAGCGAACTGACGAGCCAGCAGGCGGAGGTAAACGGTTGAAAAGCGACGTTGCCAATTCGCCAACGGTTTTAAGTTCGGAGAAATTGGTACTGTTTCAACTCACCTTTGTTTCAAAACCCCTCGGTCTCCCCTACACCATATTACAATACCGACTAAACCAGAGAAAAGTAAACCATTTTAATATTTGAAGGTTTTTGGATATTTCTTCTAAAATATGTCTACTAATACATGTTTCCTAAATAAAGTATCACTTTCTATAGCGATCCCTAGATATTAGGTTGAGAAACTTATATCAGTCCTAACTTATTGATATGCAGATTTTATACTTTCTTGATTATTCGTAATATTTGTCAATTCTCGCCTACAAAACAGTAGTACTCCACAATTAGCTAGTTTTGTAATGGGTATATGTTTGATAGCTTCAAGTTTTGATCTCTTAGTAGCTTAATGTATAAACGCGTCGGGTTCTCAGTGTCCCACCAACGCATCGCGAGTTAAATCCTCTGCTGTCGTCCTTCATTGCAAAGCCACATTTTTGCTTTTAGTGATGGTAATAGGAGGTTTTAGGTCAGGTTATTTGTAACGTTTTTAAAAATAAATAATAAGAGGATTTTTTTGCTGCACTTGGACTATATCTCATAATCCTCGATAATGTAAGTTAATATACAGCATAGTCTAGATAAATATTCTGAAAATTGTAATTTATCTACTATTTTACATAAATAATTCTACGGCTTTGTACAACGCCCTGGGGTGATATTAAGTAAAAAGCATGATACAAAAACAGTCAATTGTTTTTGACATTTATTTATTTCTTGCCGTGCTTTAAATTATTTATGCAACACCTTTAATTGTCTTTTGCACTTTTCATACAATTCTCGTATCGTTTTTTTATCTCGATCAAAAACATATTGATTGCATAAAAACATTCAGATGTCTTACAAATGAATCCTGATATTATCAAGTTTTTTGCAAATATTTGTTGCCTTTAATAACTATGATTATAATCGAATTGAACGCAGCGCGAATACAGGATATGTCTTGAAAAACGTTGATAAGATCTGGTAAATTTTATCCAATACGTTTTATATTTAATCATACATAAAGCAGGTACCTATTTGGATTAAATGGACTTTTAATAAAGTTATAAATAATGTTAAGACGCTAACTGTATTGTATTATTTATTTTACTGTACTATTTATTTGGACCTTGATTTGATTAATTGTAATTACTTTTTGCAATATATATTGTTTTAATATTAAACAAACGTTTCATTATAATTGTGGTACTTTTAAACAATTTATTAATATTGCATTTTAATCTACGTTGGGGCGTTTCTTATTCGTGACTCATTTTCATCAGGTGGCCTTAATAATGTTGTAGTTGCAGGTTTGATTCCCGTAGAAGTACGATAATTTGAGGTGTCTAGTAGCAAAACGCGTTAACTTCGGGATTTACTACAGATGTTTTATGCAGCTAGGATACACACTTTTGGCGAGCTTTTAAGACTTTAAAGACGGAATATTACTAATATAAACAATAGTGCTACTAATTACTTTTACTGTTTTCTGTTTATCTGATTTAAACGGTTAATTTTTGACCTGCCAAAATTTTTGAACTTTTTGTAGACTAATCGTACAAAATGCATAAATTGATTTTTTAATGTAATTTATGGTAGGCTTGTGGATAGAATGCATCAGTTGGATGGGACAATATTGATAGTCACCTTTAAATCTTCAGGTTAGTACAGTCATTAAATTAAATAAATCATTTTCATCCTATCGATCAAAGTACAATTAAAGATATAAGTACCTACCTAGAAAAAGGGTATTTCATGTATCTACTTCATCAATGAAGTACATGTGGTTTATTTTTATCCATTAATTCTCCTGGGGTTATCTGAATAGATTGTATGTATTGTGCAATATTCTGAAGACTACAATTCAGAATCGAAATTTTGTTCGATTTAGCATTGGTCTTATTTTATAACCATATCTGACAAGACAGGTATGTATCAACCTTCCTATGCCCTACCTTTTCCCCTTCTCCGCTCTTTCAGCCTCACAACATGTCCCAATGGGGATGCCATTGTCTCCACTTTCTCGGGGCAGTTGGGACTATTGTGATAACAAAATAATCTATCAAACAAATTATTTTTCAATTGGATCTTCACAAGCGGTTTTCCTTTTAAATTTTGCTCAATCCTCTTCAATGGTGATGTAGGAAAAAAAATATTAGACGCTGGCAAGATTTTATTAGTCGCTACACTCCGACGCATGCGCGTTACGGCGAGCCTAGTGTGCATTTTGATAGCTCTTGCCAGAACGTTCGAATAATTACTGCATAATAATCCCGCGTTTTCTGAACCTTCTGAAAGCTTTGTAAATCTGATGAATTAAGTTAATCTTTAGAAAAATACAATCGCTTCATTTAAAACGCATCATTAGCAATAAGCATATTAACCTCCTAAACACGTTTGTAATAGTGAGTTAAAACACATCGCAAGTACCTACGTATCTCTAACAGAAAATAAAATTAGAACACTCTGTATAAATGAGCCAACACGTGCCTTTATTTATTTATTTGTTCATTGGTCATTTGACAAAAGTGTGCCTCGTGTATCGGTTCGAATCGGGAGTCGCGGCCATCTGAAACCCGAAGTGCTGCACATTTCGCAAGAACCTAAATTAGTGGCCACCGTAAACGATTAGATTTTATCTCAGCTTTGCTTTGTACGAACATCGTGAACATTCTCTACGCCCAAGGCACGAGATACCGCGATAAGGACATCGGATATCTCCAATCAAAATCACGGCTTATCTATCCGTTCCGTGTGTATATTTTTCATTTTTTGTAGTCGTGGCGTTATAAGTAGATTTATAAAATATGAGACGTAAAATGCCTCTCTCGACCGACCGAACCTATTATTATGAATTAGAACGTTTGTAACCAGTAGTGCAGTAGTGATATGCTAATTTCAAGTTGGCTGATTGATGTTACATGTTACGCAGCGGCCTCACCTTAGTTCATATTTTGCTTGTAGACCTTTTTGTCTTTGAGTTCTTTATCTGCATCTCGCAAAACAATTAAATCATACACAAATAAACCGTAATAACACAGCACGTCCGATAGGTTTGGTGTTAAATAAAAATCAAAGTTTAATGTACTGTTTAGGGCTTGAAAAAGTGTGGATTTCCTACATAAAATCCCTATGCCATAGGTCGCCTCAAACGGTTTACTCGTTTGGAGACTTAGCAGGGGTGCCCGGGTTTAAGGGACTAGGTTTTCTAGGTCTTTACTGGTTGATGGAGACGTTTCGACCTCTCCAGCCGGACTCTCACGGTACATCACCTTGCACCGTAGTGGAAGGGATGGATGATACGTTCTTCACTCCTGGACCTACCGACCCCTATTCACCCCTAATACCTTTATCTTTCCCTGAATTTCCGCTTCTTCATTTCCTTGAAAAGACAGACCACACAGCAACCCCAAATATGACATTGGCAATAAGGGAAAATATTTCCTTAGGGACTCCTGTATATATATATATATATATATATATATGTGGGAAGCATAGAATGAGGACAGTTTTTCGAGCGCGCCCATACTTCGGGGACATTTGTATAGTTTGGGGACAGGCCCAAAGTATCTGTCCCCAAACTAACACTTTGCATTATATACGCAACGCATAGATTGAAGCCAATTTTAAAATTATGCAGAAGGCATGCTTTGAGCCATACATTACTAAAATATCCATAGATGCCACTATCGTATCGTTCTCAGATTTTTGAAATTTTCTATTGTGAATTTTCGAATTAGCAAAGGCTCGGTACCTATTTACCTAATTTATGTTTGTATTCTTTTTCGCTTGGTTTTGTCAGAGAATGTCGTATTTTTAAACCCGGTGTCCGCAAATATATTTTTTATTAAATTGTTTGTATTATTTTTTCTCATTAGATAGTAATAAAATTAACAGGCTTATAATATATGCTCGTACATAATATGATGGTGTATTAAAAACTGATTTAAAAATAATCTAATAAAATAATTACACATATAACGTTTGTGTAAACATTAAAAAAAATACTTTCATAATTTTTAATCATATTACAGATACATGTATTTTCAAAATAAATTTATTTTCATACTTTGACAATGTCGGCTTCACTACCCACACTGAGTTTTATACTTTTTATTTTTATGGTTTTTTTTCTTGTTACCTATTCAAAAGTATAAATGTATGTAAAATAATAATGAGAAGTACATACTTCCTACTCTCATGTAACGTGAATAATGCAATAATAATATAACTATAAAAAAGAATTCAGAAATCGCGGGTTCAAATTACGGCGTGCAATTTGCATAATTTCACAATATTTATTTGTTTAAATAATACGTTAGTGCCTATATGGTATATTTGCGGCAAGTTCAAGATTGGTAGATAGGTACTTTCAGTATCGCCATGTTACGTGAATAATGCAATATTTTAAATAACTACAAAATAGTTGTTCATTGTTTCGCCGTTGAGATTGAGATTACGATCCTTGGCTACGAATTCGGAGGTCGCGGGTTCAAATTAGGGCGTGCGCAAGTAAATTTTATTTGATAAATTTCTATAATTTCACAATATTTATTAGTTTTAAATAATTCGTTAGTACCTACCTATATGGTATATTTGCGGCAAGTTCAAGAATGGTAGATAGGTACTTTCAGTATCGCCATGTTACGTGAAAAATGCAATATTTTAAATAACTTTTTTCGCCGTTGAGATTGAGATTACGATCCTTGACTACGAATTAGGAGGTCGCGGGTTCAAATTAGGGCGTGCGCAAGTAAATTTTATTTGATAAATTTCTATAATTTCACAATATTTATTAGTTTTAAATAATTCGTTAGTACCTATATGGTATATTTG
The DNA here is from genome assembly GCF_061612785.1 of Hesperophylax consimilis. Taxonomy (NCBI): domain Eukaryota; kingdom Metazoa; phylum Arthropoda; class Insecta; order Trichoptera; family Limnephilidae; genus Hesperophylax; species Hesperophylax consimilis. The sequence goes on from NC_142836.1 coordinate 7,366,200, forward strand.
CGGCAAGTTCAAGAATGGTAGATAGGTACTTTCAGTATCGCCATGTTACGTGAAAAATGTAATATTTTAAGTAACTACAAAATAGTTGTTAATTTTTTCGCCGTTGAGATTGAGATTACGATCCTTGGCTACGAATTCGGAGGTCGCGGGTTCAAATTACTGCGTGCGCAAGTAAATTTTATTTGATAAATTTGTATAATTTCACAATACTTATTAATTTTAAATAATTCCTTCGTACCTATATGGTATATTTGCGTCAAGTTCAAGAATGGTAGATAGGTACTTTCAGTATCGCCATGTTACGTGAATAATGCAATATTTTAAAAAACTAAAAAATAATTGTTCATTGTTTCGCCGTTGAGATTGAGATTACGATCGTTGGCTACGAATTCGAAGGTCGCGGGTTCAAATTACGGCGTGCGCAAGAAAAAAATATTTGGTAAATATGTGTAATTAACAGTTTATTAAGTTGACTTAATACGTTGGTACATATACTATAGTATATTTCCGGCACTTTCACTTTGCACAGGCACTTTCGGAACATATTTATTGTTTTTGTGTTTAATTCGTAGAACTCCATTTAATTTTTTTATAAATTTAATTTAGATTAAATTTGATAATATTATTATTAAGTTCTGCAAGTGTTTTAGTTTTTTATTATTGTGACAGCTGTTTCGGCTTACAAGGCCATTTTCAAACTGTGGTTAGTCCACATTGAGACGACGTTTTTATACTATTTCAAATGTAAATTTTGAAGGTGCATACATTGATTTATTACTGGTTACACCGATGACATGATCTATTGTTGGTTAAACCAATCTATGTTTTCCCCTCAGTAAATGGTAATGGGTTCTTAATTATTTACTAATGACTTTATTGCTATGAATTATTTGGGTGCATTATACTGCTTGGGTTTTGTGAAAATACTAAGAAGTGGTGAGTAAATTATTTTCCGTACTTTATTAATTAGTGTTAAATTTGGGTCATTCGTTCGTTTATTGATTTCTAATTGTTCAAGTAAATTTAATCTAATGCCCTTTTTTTCTATATGCAATGGTTTAGGACCCTTGTTGTTAAGTGGGGTATGATTATTCACCAAGAGATGTTCTGCGAATTTTGAGGATGTGTTTTTATTATTATAACATCGTATATGTTCCTTGAATCTAGTTGAGAATGCCCTCCCCGTTTGTCCGATGTAAGTGGCGTTACAATCGGCGTGGTCACATTTTAATTCATATATGCCACTGTTATTGAGTATAGGGATTTTACTTTTAGAGTTTTTAAGGCTTGTTCCTAAATTATTGTTTGTTCGAAAAGCTATATTTAAACCACATTTTTTAATTTCTTTTGCAAGAAATTAAAAAATGTGGTTAAAAATAAAAATATCTGAAAAAATTGCAAAAGAAATTAAAAAATGTGGTTTAAATATAGCTTTTCGAACAAACAATAATTTAGGAACAAGCCTTAAAAACTCTAAAAGTAAAATCCCTATACTCAATAACAGTGGCATATATGAATTAAAATGTGACCACGCCGATTGTAACGCCACTTACATCGGACAAACGGGGAGGGCATTCTCAACTAGATTCAAGGAACATATACGATGTTATAATAATAAAAACACATCCTCAAAATTCGCAGAACATCTCTTGGTGAATAATCATACCCCACTTAACAACAAGGGTCCTAAACCATTGCATATAGAAAAAAAGGGCATTAGATTAAATTTACTTGAACAATTAGAAATCAATAAACGAACGAATGACCCAAATTTAACACTAATTAATAAAGTACGGAAAATAATTTACTCACCACTTCTTAGTATTTTCACAAAACCCAAGCAGTATAATGCACCCAAATAATTCATAGCAATAAAGTCATTAGTAAATAATTAAGAACCCATTACCATTTACTGAGGGGAAAACATAGATTGGTTTAACCAACAATAGATCATGTCATCGGTGTAACCAGTAATAAATCAATGTATGCACCTTCAAAATTTACATTTGAAATAGTATAAAAACGTCGTCTCAATGTGGACTAACCACAGTTTGAAAATGGCCTTGTAAGCCGAAACAGCTGTCACAATAATAAAAAACTAAAACACTTGCAGAACTTAATAATAATATTATCAAATTTAATCTAAATTAAATTTATAAAAAAAAAAAAAAAACTTTCGGAACATTTGTAAATGTGTACTTTCAGTGTCACCAGGCGGTTAGGAGCAGACTCTTGAGTGATTTTTTTGAATACCGCCTATCTTTCACAAAAACAGCGCAATATAAATAAAATGATCCATATTTTATTACTATGATGCGCTCCGCTCAGACTTGTTTTTAACATTAATATCACATAGGAGGCCCCGAGGAAAATATTTTCTCTCATGGTATATGACATCTTTGGGGATACTGTATGAAGGGTCTTTTGGATGAGAGGAAGGATTGAACAGGGCACTGGAAGAGACCCATGTTGTAGGAGGGAGGAAACACAGAGGCCGGCAAATCGTCCCACAGCCGAGCTGTTGAACTCAAGAACCAGTCGTAGGTACCGAAGAGATCAATGATGCTGGTTCTTCAGAGCATCTTTCATTTTAATACCGGTAGATCAATAAGAGCATACATACTTCACGGCTGTTCTCTAAAGATAGTTTTCTGCACAGGGAAAAGGGTCTTTTCAATTATTTTAAGGCTCTTGGCTATTTGGCTAGCGATTTGTACAACAGTGGGGCCCACGTAATATTCTTTTAAACAGAGACAAACATACCCAGGTGACCAATAACCTGACAATCTTTAAATATATCCCACTACTATCACAGTAAGCGGAAAATGTTGCTTGTGTCATGATGGAGGACTTAGCCAGCCGAGGAATTGAATTCACTAAGCCTGGGTGGGACCCAGACCTAAAGGGTAATTATTACATATATAGATAGATCTATTTTAATAAGAAGCAGATACTTTGTGTTTTGACATTATAATTAAAAATATAATAGTGCTAGATCTGAATAGTCAGGTACTTCTTTACCTTCCTCTTTCTCATCTCCTTCCCCTCCCCGTACCAGGTACTAGTAAACTTTCGTAACATAACTACATTCCTACAAATTGTCGTAAAATATATAATCTAAATCATGAAACAATCGGACCATGAGATATGCACCTATCAATAGGTACCTACTTATGGTAATATAATATTATCATTTCTATAATTAATTTGGTAAAAATTTCCGTTCCCGAATTTGTTTAGCATGAACTTGTAACTACATGTCCCAATGAAATATGTAGGTACATGTAGATAGGTACTTACAGCCAGCCGTAGCGATCACGCGCCGAAGACGTGTTATAGGATGGTTCACATATAAACCTAGCTCACAAATAATAAAAATGTATGCATTTATTTTAGACCGAACCAGAACATGTAGGAGTAGGTACCTACAACAATCATACTACGAGCTGATTTCTTTTGGGAACTTTCAAACATACTTTCAAAAATTCTAATTTTAGCCACATAAAGATCGCGAGGGAATTGAACCCTTTTAATTTCAGGACTTACATTAAAATAAATTTAAAATGTTATCTTTTTTCCTTTCTCACATAACTTGAATGCCATGGTAAAGTTTCGATAAATAAAAAAAAGATCACTATTTCACCAACAATTATTTCTGGATATATTAAACTTTATTGATATGAAACATCATCTGATTCTATTAAAGTATTTAAAAATAATTCATTGCTTCTTATATCCTATCTACTAACTTTAATTCACCTCCCCGCAGTGTTAGAGCGAGGGTTAAGTATTTTTTGCATTCAGATACGATATAGATTGTGTATTTGTTTGTACTTTTTAGTATTTCTCGAAATTCCCCTATCTTTCTGTACTTTGTTTGTATTTATGGAGTTTGTGTAAGTTGGGGGGTAAATGGAAACATTGTAAGTATAGTTATTGTTATTGTTATGGTCTAAAACATCAACATAACTGTAGATTAGATCAAATTAGATATTAAATCATGACATAACACCCTTACAACATACTACAATCCGCTTCGGAACAAGAATACCCAGTGAGGAGGTCTTTGAATAAAATTCTTTGCCTTGTGTTCTTAATATAGCTATTACTAAAAATATAAAAAATAAAATAATAATGAAATGGATGCGACCACTTTTGGTAATAGGCCTAACCCCGAGGTTCGTAAGAAAGAAAAATATTTTAAATCTTGTTTTATTTAAATTTGGAACAAAAAATAAAATTACTGCTAAACCAGTGTTTTTCTGAACATTTTAGATGGATACAGAAAGTGTTCTATTTGGCCCATTTGTTATAATGTTTGAATTTTTATTATTTAGCCATGTAAACCTTTTTTACTGTTAACTTTTCGGCTTCGGCCAAATCTGAACTTGACTCGATGCTAGTTTCTTATTAGATTAAAAATATTTATTTTTTATTTTAAAGAAAAGTAAATATTGTGTACTAAAAAATATAAAATGAGGCTTTTATAATAATAATATCATAATAAAGATATCATAATAATTTATTTCATAAAAAATATTATTTGTTTCGGTTATCTCAATATTTCGTGAAAATTTGTAAATGATTAAAACATTTCCTTAGTAAAAAAAGTTTAGTAAACATTTTTAAATACTAATTAAATAATTAATTTTAATATTAAAATAAATACAGAAAAAATCTAATAAAATTACATATTGAAGATCTTTTTGTATGTTTGGAAACACCCAGTGCAACAGTGCCGATGTAGAGAGGATTGCAAACAAATCCTGGGTTGCAAACTCTTGGGTTTCTCAACTCAACTCAAGTTTTTTTCTGAATTGGTTATTTTGCGGGAAGAACTTATATTCTGTGTATAGAATGCAGGGGTCTAGACATTTCTCGATTATCCAACAACATTAAAAATAATATTTACAATAATTGTGAGAATGTACTATAATTTGGTTTTCTTTAGCAGTAAATATTCAACGAAATTTCTACTTTTAAAGCCTGAACGAAAGAAAAAAGCCGAAAATGACTAGATAGTAAAAAAAACTAATTTCGTAGAATTTTGTTTAATTTTGTTTGTAAAATTATTTTATTTAAACATTTGAACTAATATTGTGGGTTTTTAATGCATTTGCATCGGCAACCCTGCACAAAGTATTATGTGCTATTATGCCAACATGGCCTTTTTAGGTTCATGTTGTGCGTGCACAAAGGTCATTGCCCATAAAACCGGCCCTATAGAAATTTTCCAAATATTATTATTAACTTCTTCAAATTTTGCAAATAAAAATAATAATTAATATTTTTCATTATTATTATTAAAATTACATACCAAATGTAACCCGCGCAGTATGCATATGGTATACGCTCGTCGACGGTCGGCACGCTTCCATGCCATACCTCCATTGCTTTTATTGTATAAATACCTATAAAACAGCTAAATTACACATAAATGGAAACAAGAAAGATAGGCCATGAACCGTTGAAAAGTCGATGAATAGTTTGTGGGTCGTGTCTAGTACTGGGCGTTGACGATAATTCCATCCAACGCCAACTTCGTTATCGTTGACGATTTTCAACTGTTGAAAATAACGCCGACGTTAACGCAACTATAATTGATTATTTGTAATGATTTATTAGCTCAGGTCTGTTTTCAGTGCTTAATTCTCCATACTCGATGAAACCTCATTCATCACATATGTTATTATATTTTTTAAGATAATTTAGTAATTACGGTTTTTAAATTATTTTAATTTAGAAACGGTTCCGTGTTGACCACATTCGCTGGATATATGAGCTCCAAGCAAAGAAAATTCAATCGGGTGCTTGTGCTTTAAATGGCATTTTAGATTGGAAATTGTTGATTTGTGTGAGAGTGCACGCTTACAAACATTACATTTTGCAGTTTTTTCTTTTCATCAGATTATAAATACTTCCACAAATCACTCTGATTATTGTTCGCCATTGATATTTGATATCTATTTAGGAAAGCACTTTGACTGTTTAATATTTATCATCAGTTCAAAGTTCAATCACACTACGACACTAGTTTATTATTTATTGTTTATTGTTGTATTTTAAGTAGGTACCTAGTTATCTATGTTCTAAAACAATCCTTATATACATATACATATAATTATAGTAACACATTTAAAATGAATTACATATTTTCTTAATTTAATTTTAAATGTTTTTAAGTTTTCTTCTGATTTTATTTCTTCTGGTAGCTCTCCAAATATCTTCAACGCTCCGTACATCAATGACTTTTGACTCTGTGTTTTTTTCCTGAAGAGGAGTCTCAATTCATTTCTTTTCCCCGTCTCATGTGTGTGTTTGTTCTGTAGTTTATCAATTTTTCTTAGGAATTCACTAGACGTATGGCCATTGATTATCTTGTAGATTAAAAATATGGTATTAAAGTAAATAATTTGTTTAAATGACAAGATATTTAACTCCTTCAACATGTTCTTAATTTTTGTGTATATATTTTTCTTCAATATTGTTCTCATTGCTCTATTTTGTAGAATTGTCATTTGTTTCATTAAACCGTCGTTGGATAAGAATAGGATGCTACTACAGTAATTTATGTGTGGTACAATAATTGCGTTGTACACATTTTTACTGGAAACTGTGTTAAGGAATCTTCTTATTCTTCCCAACAGTGAGATTTTTTAGTTTAGTCATAAAATTTATATCAAACACTTGTATTTTTACTTCCTGAGTAAAAAAATTAACAAAAACAGATTGAATAGACGCGCGACAAGCCAGTACAATCAAACTAAACGTATAAGAGATCGAAACGATACTAACAAAAAAACAAACAAAAAATAGATCAAAATCGTATTAGAATCCCTATTAACAGGTTGTTCCCCAGATAATTGATGCATTATGATTATCTCTATGCCTAGACAATGATTGATTATTATCACACAAGTAATAATAATCCTATAATAAAGTTTAAAGTTGAAACTGTTGGAAGACATTCATTTCGGTGTTGAAAACATTACCCTGTTGAAATATTAAAGACATGGAAGATATATTTTGCTTGTCGTTGATAAATTTGATTGTCCCTTGGCGCTGCGTATCGGCCGTATTGGATGGGAAAATAAAAAAAAGTGCAGTAGGTACGTACATTACCAAAATACCATTTCAAATTACGCATAATATCGTTCACGAAGTGTAATCTCTTGACCCTTTTGATTTAACAAGTCAACACTGTTGAAAACAATAGGTACAAAACGTATTTTAATATTTACGAAAATTATCAATAGGTTATTTTTTGCTTGTCGTTGATAAATTTGACTGTCCCTTGGCGATGCGTTTCGGCCATATTGGATGGAAAAATAAAAGTAAAACGTCTAGCAGGAGTTACGTAACCAAAAGACCATTTGAAATATCGAGTAATGTTGTTCACGAAGTGCAAACTCTAAATCTTTTTATTTATTAGGCAGTTGAATCGTTGACTGCGTTAAGTAATATTCGCAAGTAGGTATTATATTTCAACTATTGGCGCTAATTATTATCAACAGAGTTGGATGTTGAAACAATAAAACTATTGTTTCCAACGGCTAGTTATATTTTGATACAGTACTAGTCGTGTCGCCAACACAGTTCACCTATACATTTATTTGATGCCAATTGTATCTACGCCCATACATGCCAAACTTAATAACCTGTGCAGTAAGGACCAAGCTCGACGACGGTCGACACACTTCTACGCCATATCTCCATTGCTTCTATGATTAAACCATAAAGGTACATAAAGATATATTTATATATATGTGTGTATATATATGAACGTAAACAAGGAAGATACATGTCATGACCCGTTTTTAGTATGTATGTAGCGACGCCAACATAGTTCACTTATATATTAATTCTATGCAAATCGCATCTTCGCCCCTATATACCAAACTTATAACCTGTGCAGTATAGCCCATACTCGATGACAGTTATTCTAATGTTTCTAATATATATGAATAAAACCATGTAGGTACATATAATAAAGCTAAATTAAACATGGACGGAAATAATGAAGATAGGCCACAAACTGTTTTTTTGTTTGTGTGTAGTGTCGCCAAAATCTAATATGCATTTATAAAAATATTATGTTTATGTTATATTTCTCAGTCAGATATAAAGCATCCTTAGAGTGGTGTACGCAAAATCGGCGCTATAAAAATACTGTTCACAAGAAATGACACAGTAAGTTTTCGAAGCGAAATTACAAACGCTATTAGATACTTTCTAATTCAGCCATCGGAAATATGAGAACGTAAAAGATGTTCCAAGCTCATCTATGATAAATTTTTTGTGAAACCAACTGACACGCAAAATACGCGTGATTATTTTTTGCTACAGAATGCGCTCACGGGCGCACAGTGATTTTATTTTGAAAATTACTGGCCTATACTTTCATGACTTCATTTTTATGGTTAGTATTATTATTGTTTACAACGCAAATAAAATACTTAAAATAAAAATGATTTGACAGACAAGAAAATAATTTTTATCGCATTTTAAATAAATAAAAAATATCAAATTTTGTATAAGTAGGTTTACAAAGAGTAATTAATGAAAATATTTGAATAGGAAGCAGATACTTTGTGATGTGACATCATAATTCAAAATATAAAACTACAAACTCATTATTTAGTGGTAATTATTACAATTCGCCAGTGAATACATAGCCGCTCTGTGATTCAATCACCTCAATGGCACTTACAGTATTATTTATTGGTAGCCTCTTCTAGTACTTTTATTATCTTTTTCAAACCAGATGGCTTCTGAACTTTCCAGAGTGGAAAATACTCTCAGTATCACCCTTGTGTAAGACCACCAGTCTTGAAACGTGGCTTGAAATGGCTTTAACTGTGTTTGGTTACCCTCCCCACTATTATCAGCTTCGCAACATACCCCAATTGGGGATTTCATAGTCTCACTGGCTACAGATGGTTTGGAGCAGTTGGGGCTCTTATGCGGGTTAATATTAACATAAATAAAAAATAGATTAAATGGCAGGTCATTTCAAGAATTTGAAAAACGTTAAAAATTAATGAAAAAATTATTTAAATTACACCAAGAAAAAATGTTTCGATCTGCAGTTTACAGAAGTAAGTGGTACTGCAAAAGATAAATTTAAAAAAATGCTTGGAAGCTAATGCTGCTGCAACAGAAATCAGTTTGTGTGGTAAAACCATGAATGCTCGTGTGAGAAATGTGGAGATCCGCAAATAGTGCAAAGCTGATGTAAGTGTAATGAGTAAAATCAAGAAATGGACGCTTAGATGGTTTGGGCATTAGAGCGAATGAGCGAAGATAGGAGTGTAAGGAGAATATATGATACAAATGTGAATGGTAGCAGAAGTCGGGGACGCCCAAGGAAGATGTGGCACGATCGAGTGAATCAGATACTAGAGTCGGGCCATGTAAAGATTCAGAATAATAGAAGAGTATGTATGAATGTGAATGAGGCAAGAAATGTGTGCCAAGACCGAGTTGTTTTGCGGTCCGTCCTCTCTGCCTACCCCTGCGGTGAAACGGCGAGATGGTTGGTAAGTTAGTTTAGCAATAGAAAAGCAAAACATCAAAATATAAATACTAAACATTTTATACATTGCTTATATGTTTCCAAGTAAGGTGCTTTTCGGTTCTGGAAAGTATAGTTGATTCTTCAAAAAATTGCCTGGAATGGACGCTTAAAATATTTTCGTTCTTACCTCTTCCGTATTTTTTTGATATAGTGACATACGAGCTTCTGTTTCCGTGCGTATGGTTTGTCTAGTCTGCGCGGGGCAAGTCATTTTAAAATAATAAAGTACTCATCTGCAATAAGTAAAAAGCGCCAGGCGGGATCTCCCGTCGAACACTAACTGAAACTAACTCTTTTTAACAGGTGGACATTTTAACTACCGGTGGTTTTTGACAACTCGCGGTCGAGAACGCGTCTACTTTTAACTGCCGATAATTCTCCAACTTTAAGGATTACTGATTAATATATTTTTTTTATAAAATTAAATTTTCGTAATTTATTTTAATACGGAAAACCAACATTTATTATATTTTACAATGTATAGTAAAAGGGTGCGTATAAACAGGCAAAGTTTTATCGAGTCGAACCACGAATTAGGGAAAGGAACGAAAATACCGCAATTGGCATCAATCTTATAATAGCTCTTTTTTATCTTATCTTCGGATATATATTATGTTTTCTAAATTTTTGAAATAATCTCTTATCTTTTTGAACTATACAACGGTTACAATTTTATTTATTTATGTTTAATTTAAAAGAAAGACGAACACCAAATACTAATAACCTGACAATGTTTGAAATTCTCCCACTACCCCCGTAGTAAGCGGAAAAGGTTGCTTGTGTCACGTTGGAGTCTTGGCCAGCCGAGGAATTGAATTTGCGACGCCTGGATGAAACCCAGCCGCGACGCCAACTATATAATATTATTTCATTATTTAATATTTGTATTTTTTAGAAGAGATATTTTTACATGTTTTATAGTGCCCTTAAGGTGATTTTGCACAAAAAAGGCGCTACAAAATCATCCAAATATTTTATTATTATTATTTACAAAGGAATATAAAATACAGCCTCATATCATTACTTATATTTTTTATATTCTATTTTCATTGTAACTTTTCATAAAAAGATATACTGCGTTGCATGTAAAAGACCTATGGGCGTGTAAAAATTATATAATAATTTATAAATTAAATTGCGCGTTATTTACAAAGGAATATAAAATACAGCCTCATATCATTACTTATAAATGACCTATGGGCGTGTAAAAAAATATATATACATACTATATTAAAATATAACTTATTAATTTAGATACATGTTTAAATTACCCGTGAACACGGTGTCCGTAAAATTTGCAGTACAATCGGGAAATCAGTGTATCTGGAGAACCAAAAAAAATATTTTTCCGATTTGAGCAAAATCTGTTTTGCTGAAATCGATTTCTTTATATGTTGTATAAACTAGTTCCCTATCGTAAAATGCAAGTTATCGACCTTGGCACGTTTGTGCCCACATTGCTATTTAAAAAAAAAACTTACATATATCGCCGTACAATCTAGTTTTTCTAAAATACCTTGATTCCAATGCAAATTTCGGCAAACGTAGCATGACAAATTAAGTAGAACATAAAATTTACTAAAAGTTTTTTATGTACAGTTTTTTTTCTATCTCTAATAGATAAAAAAATAAAGTCGTAAAATGCGAACATGTTTAGAAAAACACTATCCGTTATTAGGTTTGGTTTTCGTGAAATCCAGTGCAATTTTAGGGAAAATTTACAGAAACTAATTCAGTAGAACTTAATTTTTTTATGTTATTTTTACCGAGGTTGGACTTATGAACCAAAATCAGGTAAAAAATGAAAACGGAGGTAGGTAGGTATCAAAGATATTAGAAACTCTACTATTAGAACTTATACTTACAAAGATATTAGAAATTCTACTATTTGAAATTATATTTACCAAAGATATTAGAAATTATACTTACCAAATATATTAGAAATTCTTATATCTTTGGTAAGTATAGTGTGGCTTCTGGAAATTAAAAAAAATGCAATTTAATAATTTATTTGCGTAGTGCGGGCGCAACAACAATATTTAAATAAATATAGTCAGCAAACTTTCATCAAATTAAATGAACTAGTTATTAAAAACAAAACAAAACCGAAAATTGGATTACACGCATATAACGCGGGTCTACTATTCCTTCGAATATTTTATCGTTTTCTTTCTTGCTTACATGGATATTTGTTTTTATTTTACTATCTATCTCATTATACTATAAAAACTCATTATTAGACCATAAATGCAAACGTAAGGTATATTTTCTCTAAGAAATAAATCATTAAATAGCTAATAAGCAATAAACCTAACGGTTCCGGTATTTTGAAATAGAAAAATCAACCCGTAAAAAGTTCGTCTACTAAATATATGAAACATCTGTTTTTATCAAAAGATGTATTTGAAAATATTATTTTTGGTTTGATTAAGGATTGAATCTTCCTCTCCAAGGACTGGGATCAACCGCGTTAACTAACTGAGCTAAATCCCGATTTGGTATGACCGGCATTTATTTTTTATATTAACTGCTGTAATGTCATTCAATTTCAGAGAAATGCAAATATGTCCGCGTGTATTCACGTGATTGCCGCCCGTTCGTTGTAATCAACAACGAGTCTATCTGCCGAATTTCAGCTTTATTGGATGTTGGAAAATGGGTGAATTTCCACTTCATTCATACATTAATTTAAGAAAACGCATGTGAAATTCAAGAAGGTGTATTTAAAAGTATAAAAAAATAATATTTAAAAAAAAACACACGAACATATCTTCACAGTTTGAGAACTAATAATAATTGTACACAAAAAAATGTCAACAACGAAAAAAACAGTTAAAAAAACATCTGCACATCCGGTCATCGCGCATCGGCAGTGTATATACCGACCAGCCTCATATATATGTACTACCGTATTATTATTCAAAAAGTAATATTATCTCATTTGGGTTTCTTTTGCGGCAATTTTTTAAACAAATAATGTCTATTATTAAACACAAACGAAAGAATATCTTTGTTTCTTTTATTAAAGCCCGAACGAAACAGAAAATACAAAAATGACTATTACCAGTTTCTACTTTGAGATTGAGATAACAATCCTTGGCTATGAATTCGGAGGTCGCGGGTTCAAAGTACGGCGTGCAATTGTGAATTTTAATTGATAAATTTGTATAATTTCACAATATTTATTATATTAAAATAATACGTTAATAACTATATCGTATATTTGCGGCATGTTGAAGAATGAAAATGGGTACTTTCAGTATCGCCATGTTAAATTAATAATGCAATATTTTAAAAACTACAAAATAGTTGTTAATAGTATGAGGTTGAGATTACGATCCTTGGGTACGCATTTTGAGGTCGCGGATTCGAATTCCGGCGTGCGCAAGTAAATTTGATTTGATAAAATCGTTCCACAGCCGAGCTGTTGAACTCAAGAACCAGTGGTAAAACGAAACGACAAGGTGCCGAAGGGATCAATGATGCTGGTTCCTCGGCGCTTTATAAGAAAGAAAAAAAGTTAATTTTTGTCACAGATAATCTTAGCCATAATTCTGTGTGTTTTTAAGTACCTAGTTACTCATGTGCGTTCTTATGATAAAATACAGTTTTTAGTATTTTACAATTATATTTTAAAATTATACAATGATACAAAGTAATTGAACAAATATATGTTAATTCCACTCAAGCAAAAGGATAGGAAAAACTTTATCAAAAGCATATTTATTGGTGTTCACCTTGTAAACCGAGTCGAATAATAGAGATACTTACATCAATGATTCGTAGTAAAGATACATTTACAGATGGTCGCTATGGTAGAACGATGGTATAATAGTAATTTATGTGAATACATCACAAGAGTCCCGAGTGCTCCCAACCGCCTGGAGCCAGTGAGATTGCAGTGAGGGCATCCACAATAATTGGGGTATGTTTTTATATACATATATGTGACACCTCACAAGAGCGTCCCTGCCTGTGCAGTGTACAGACAGGGGAACTATGTCACCACCCGGTTGGGCGGCGTTGTGAGGCGGATTAAGGTAGGGGCTGTAGGAAGGGATTTGTTAATGCGGGCCTTGAAGAGGCTCGGATTATAGGAAAAACAGATGCCGGTAGCTCGAAATTGCTTGTTGAAAAGCTAAAAGTATTGGAGAGAGGAAGGAGATGTGGAAGAGAAAGGTGGGGAAGTACCTGGTCAACAAACACGGCTAAAGCCATTTCAATCAAATTTTCAATTCTGAATGATGGTATTACACCAGGGCAATACTGAGAGTACCCTCCAATCTGGAACGTATCGCAAATATACCTTATATTATTTTTAAAGATAAGTTGTGAAAAAATACAATGCCTTATCTGCTTTGTTACTTTTATCTATGGGTAAAACCATCTAGGTGCCTACCTAACACAATAGTTAAAATGTGTAACGGAACAAGGAATATAGGCCATTAATCGTTGTTAGTTTGTGTGTAGTGTCGCCAACATCATATAACCTAACAATGCTCTGCATCTACACTCCTACATAGTCACCAAACGTACAACCCGTGCAGTATGGTCTAAGCTCGATGACAGTTGGCAAATTTCCATGCCATATCCGCTTTGTTTCTATTATCTATGGATAAAACCATCTAGGTGCCTACCTAACACAAAAGTCAAAATGTGTTACGGAACAAAGAATATAGGCCATTAATCGTTGTTAGTTTGTGTGTAGTGTCGCCAACATCATATTACATTACATTATATAAAAATCTATAATATTTCATTAATATAGTTTCTTCTTAGTCCTCCTCACTAGGTAGTACTGTGCTGAGGCGGACTGGTAGATTTTTTTGATTTTCTGTTATTTAGTATAACCTAACAATGCCCTGCATCTACACTCCTACATAGTCACCAAACGTACAACCCGTGCAGTATGGTCTAAGCTCGATGACAGTTGGCAAACTTTCATGCCATATCCGCTTTGTTTCTATTATCTATGGATAAAACCATGTAGGTGCCTAAATAACACAAAAGTTAACATGTGTAACGGAACAAGTAATATAGGCCATTAATCGTTGTTAGTTTGTGTGTAGTGTCGCCAACATCATATAACTTAACAATGACCTGCATCTACACTCCTACATAGTCACCAAACGTACAACCCGTGCAGTATGGTCTAAGCTCGATGACAGTTGGCAAAATTCCATGCCATATCCGCTTTGTTTCTATTGTTTATGGATAAAACCATCTAGGTGCCTACCTAACACAAAAGTTAAAATGTGTAACGGAACAAGGAAGATAGGCCATTAATCGTTGTTAGTTTGTGTGTAGTGTCGCCAACATCATATAACTTAACAATGCCCTGCATCTACACTCCTACATAGTCACCAAACGTACAACCCGTGCAGTATGGTCTAAGCTCGATGACAGTTGGCACGCTTCCATGCCATATCCGCTTTGTTTCTATTATCTATGGGTAAAACCATCTAGGTACCTACCTAACACATAAGTTAAAATGTGTAACGGAACAAGGAAGATAGGCCATTAATCGTTGTTAGTTTGTGTGTAGTGTCGCCAACATCATATAACTTAACAATGCCCTGCATCTACACTCCTACATAGTCACCAAACGTACAACCCGTGCAGTATGGTCTAAGCTCGATGACAGTTGGCAAACTTCCATGCCATATCCGCTTTGTTTCTATTATCTATGGGTAAAAGTTTGTTGGTACCTATAAAAAAGCTAAAATTAACAATAAGTATTGAAAATTATTTTTTCGAGATGGATGAAATTTTTCACTCTTTTATCTTTCGAAAAACTCTTCGAAAAAGTTTCATAAAGGATTGACTTGAAGACGCAACATTACTTTATCGTAAAGTACCAAATTCACAGCGCGTAAATATCTACATATTTGATATTATTATTTGTGCCATCTGGCGTCAAAAATATTAATAATTACACATTATTCCAATGGAAGTTTCCTACTTACCATAGGTCGAAAGTATGCTCTATGTACACGAAACACCTCTCTGTGAAAAGCATTGTTTGAGACCACGACGGGAAATTATATATAACGCATACATTGAGGACTGTCTTCAAACTATCGTCTGTACAGAATAAAAATATGTCTTCAAAGTATGCTCTAGATGTATGTATCGATATATATATTAAACGGTACATCATAGACGTATATAGCTGTGAGGGGGTAGTTTTTAAGGGTTGATTAAACAAAATGGCATTAAAAAAAAAGTGTATATAATGTGGCTCAAAGTATGCTTTATACAAATATATATATATATATATATATATATATATATATATATATATATATATATATATATATATATATATTTCAGATATGAGGAGTATTGACGAACAAAGGCAACGACGGACACGCATGAATATACTTGTGCTCAAAATGAGAGTAAAAAGTGATTAGTAACTAGATCTGAAAAGCAAATTTACTTCCAC
Source organism: Hesperophylax consimilis (assembly GCF_061612785.1). Classification (NCBI taxonomy): domain Eukaryota; kingdom Metazoa; phylum Arthropoda; class Insecta; order Trichoptera; family Limnephilidae; genus Hesperophylax; species Hesperophylax consimilis. The sequence continues at coordinate 7,382,225 of NC_142836.1, forward strand.
CATATTCCCCGTTTCGTTCTCCTCCCAATTTCCTGAATTGTTTTACCAAATTTGTGTATCGATTGTTTACTGTAATCCAACTGGTTGCGAGCATTATCAAAACAGTTTTTTTGCATTATTTTTTTTTTAAATAGTTCACTGCAAAAGCGATTAAAAAAAATACCAAAAATATGGTTGGTAACTTGTTTCAACGTTGCCTAAGGTAGATCATTTTTCAGTTTTCCTCAAAGTTAATAAATTAAATATTATTAATAGATGGATTATTTTTTTTTAAAAGCCATCTCTTGATTTGTTTTTACATTAAAATTTGCCTGTAATTATAATAATTGTTTTTATTTAGTCATCTTGGTTGCTGCTTGGTTATATTGTTGAAATTAATAATAATTTTTTTACATGAATGCAATAATTATTTTCAATGATCTTATTTGTTTCTATCGTTATTTTTAAAACTTTTTTGAGAACCTCTCCCCCGCATATTATTTTTTAGACTATACATATACAACTATATAATATATATAGTTGTCTATTTGTATATTTTAATTTTCAGTACCTACCTAAACTTTGTATCCCAATCAAAGAATCTTTGATTGTGAAAGATGTAGATCAAATAAATTCAATTTAATATTCATATATTCATTATCGTATTTTGTATGTGCAATGTTTAAATAGTCGATGTATTTCAAATGTTCTAGATACATCTTAATTCCTAATTTTCCGCTCACGGAGATAAATGATCCTGTTAAAAAAGTGATAGATTGGAGGTTTCGGATAAAATATTAGTCATTATATATCGAGAACACGTGTTCTTTTAAAAATGCAAATACTGCAAAATAAAGCAATGTGAATAATACTTAAGCGCAACATATACACACGGATAAGAGACATGTTAAAGGAGCTGAATATTTTGACGGTGAAGCAAACTGTGTATTTGAATGTACTTATTTTTATACATAAAATTAACATAGGGATGATGTCTAAGGAACTGAAAAGAAAAATAAATTACAATAACGAGATACACGGACACGGAACGAGAAATTCTAAGCAAATTAGATTGCCAACAAGAAAAAAAACAAGCACTCAAAAATCTCTGATGTACCAGGCCGTTCAACTCTATAACAAAATCCCGAAGGAAATTGCTGTGATAGAAAATATTAATAAGTTCAAAAATGAATTAAGAAAATATGTCTATCTCAATTATTAATGTTTCTATTTTGTGACTTTATTGAAATATTTAAAGAAAGATTATGTTTGCCAAACAATGTACATGTTTATATGTTTATAAAACTATTAACACACACGAAGATGTGAGCTAACTTAAGATTAATAAATAAATAAATACCATGATTCAATGCGACAATATCAGTACGTCAATTTCTATTTCAGTATTTGTGTGAACACGTGTTCCACCATTCTCATATAACATTGGCTTTTGTTCAATTCAGTTCCGGTTTTTATCAGGAAAACGAAAATTTTGACAAGTTTTTGAATAAAGTAACAGAATTTTATATCCGTGTATAAACACAATAATACTGTTCTAGAAACAAGATAAATTACCTTTCCGATGTTAAACGTGAAAAATGTTATTTTGACACATTTTCACTTCATTTTTTACTCCGAACGTCGACAGAAATCTATACTTCGAAAACACATTCCTTTTGTTTGGGGAATTTCTACTTCATTTTTACTTCATTTTTACTACAACGTCTACAGAACTCTATATTTCTAAAAGACATTACTTTTGTTTGGGGAATTTCTAAGAAAACTGTTAGTTTGCGTTTTATCTCCTTTGTACAAAAAAATCTTTTAAACCGAGTGTTATGTTAGTGGCGCGAAGTATGAATATTTTCCATGACATTGAGTATTGCACATATTCTTCATTCACTAATTATATAGATTTTATTTATGGCATTCAGTATTAAATATATTTTATTCACGACATTCAGTATTGCATAGATTTTATTCACGGTATTCAGTATTACATAGATACTATTCACGACATTCGGAATTACATAGATTTTATTTATGGCATTCAGTATTAAATAGATTTTATTCACGACATTCAGTATTACATAGATTTTATTCACGGTATTCAGTATTACATAGATTTTATTCACGACATTCAGAATAACATAGACTTTATTTATGGCATTCAGTATTAAATAGATTTTATTGACGGCATTCAGTATTACATAGATTTTATTCACTGTATTCAGTATTACATAGATTTTATTCACGGCATTCAGAATTACATAGACTTTATTCATGGCATTAAAGTATTTCATAAATCTTATTCATGAAATTCATTATTAGGTACATAATTTTTTTTCATGACATTCAGCATTACATAGATTTTATTCATGACATTCCGTCAAAGTGAGAAGAATTATTATTTCTCTTACAAACTTTGAAAACATGACTTATTTCTGCACGATAGAAAAAATATATGTATGCATAGTCATATACTCGACTATGAATATGACCCTGAAGCACTCGAGGGGTTAATGTGCGTAATATTGAAAAAAAAACCATTTTCATTACATATATACCATATGTATGTACCGTGGTGACCGGATAAATCATCAAAATGATAATCCATCACATCTTTAAAAATTTACATAAAGTCATGGAAAGTGATGAAACAAAAACTTTATTAACTGGGTTAAGTAGGTTAGGTTAGGTTAGGTTAGGTTAAATTTTTGTTTCATCATTTTTAATGACTTTATATCAATTTTTAAAGGTGTGTTGAATAATCACTGTGATGAGTTAGAATAGAACCATGTACCGTATGTCCTATCATATTTCTCTACAAAATAAACAAACATTTGCCTAGGTATCTTTATTTTTTACATTCAATGTTGTGATAGGTATATATGGGACGTATCATTACTTTCTGAGACAATTACTTTGTAACGGTTATTTTCATATGTTTAAAAATATAATGGCACACAACATTATAATATTAAGTACACCTTACATTTTCCATCCCGAATTGCCTACCAATTTTATAATATAACATCAAAATAATCTACCATCTCCATTATGGTTCAAAGTGGTACAAAACGCCTATTAAGATTATTAGCTTCCAATTTGTTTCTCCGGTATTTCAAAATCGTCCCAAATAACGTAAATGCTCGTGTACGAGTATCTATTGATTTCGATGGAAATTACGATGGCCGAAATGAGGGCCGGATTTAGGCGGAAAAGACTCATAATTTGTGTATTTCTATAATAAGTTGTAGGAAAAAAATTTATGTTCAAAATATTGAAAACCCTTGACTCTACGAAGAAACGGGCAGTTTGATAGATTCCCCTCTCTTAACAAACGGATGGAAAACCTTAGAGCAGACGCGTCAGATAGGTATGGGCCCATATATGGGCCTGTGTACGTACGCACGGTTGACATTTGAGTTCAATAGCTCGAATGTGGAACTATTTGCCGGCCTCTGTGTTTCCTCCATCTTACAATATGGGTCGTTTCAAGACACATGTTCACTCCTCCCTCTTCTCAAAAAGACCTTTCACACCGCATCCCAAAAGATGACATAGGCCACGAGAGAAATTATTTTCCTCAGGGCCTCCTGTGTGGAGTAAATGTTACAAAAAGGATGAAATAATGTACTTTGATCCGCATCTACCAAAAAAATACCTAATTAAACCTACAAGCTACATATTACGTGATGACCGTTTAGACAGGTTTATTTGAAATAGTTTTCATTATATGTTTTGCACTCTGACACAACCACGCTGCATTAAAAAAATTATCACTTATTGATTAATCATTTAACATGACCTTTGCAAAGATAAAAGTATAACTTTAAAAAAAAAATTGATCAGCAAATTCGAAAATAACAAAACGACCTAGTTACCAGGATGGATTTGTTAATAAATTCTACTAAAATAAGAAATACAAAATTCCTCATGCGAGCAATTAACAATTTTGCTAATTTAATACCACAGTGGGAGAGATAAATTCTTAGGTCTCTCGCTTTTGGACACACTGACCCCCAGATTCCTACACACCCATCGTACCTTTTCAGTCCCTGAACTTCTTCTTTCCTAAAAAAGACCTTCCACATAGCATCCCCAAAGATGACATAGGCCCTGAGAAGAATTATTTTCCTCAGGGCCTCCTGACTGGAGCTAATGTAAAAGAAAAAAAGTTTGGTGTAACAATATAAAATAATTGATATTCCAATGTGTCCCGGTCCTGTCCGCGCGGCGCCGATTGCATCTCTCCGTGTGACCGGATGGAAATGGTCATCCGGAGCAGACTACTCGCCAATTACACTTGTACCGTGTTATTATTTGTATGCGAGCGACCATTACTGTTAGATGCGCGCTGCCCGAGGAGATTACCACCGTATATATGAGATATGTGATCTTTCTACACAGAGATTATGTATTCCTTTAGGTCTGGGCATTACATTTGCCTACACGATATTTTGAAAACGTGCATTTTGCTTTTTGCCGTGTTCGTTATATTGTAAGATTTTAGCCCTGACTATGGAAACATTGGAGTAAAATATATACCGCAGAACTATATGGGGCAACTGATAATTGTTTATATTTTGCGAATCGTAAATTGCTTGGAGAGGGCTTACGGTTAGTTTTTGTAAGCACTCAGGCCATGGGCCCATTGCACTATCTCCCATTTTATCTCACTACTTAAACAGTAAACTTGTCCCCTAGATAAAGTTTACCAGGATTTTCATTGAATATTTGGATATTTCTTCTGGTTCCACAGTGTGTCTTCGCATTAATAGAATTTGTAAAAAACAAAATTTAATTTGTAGGCAATAAATGTTAATATTATATTTTGAAAGCATAATACACGTCATTGCTATTATTTATTGCCCACTATTAGAAACATTGACATGAAACATGACAATTTAAAAAAAAAACTCAACGATGATAATTCAATAAACTTGCCTTCACGAGAAAAAAAAAATATCAATCTTACCGATGGAGTTAAAGAAACTCTTTGCGGCATTTCATCAACACCTTACAAAACAAAACACGTAGAAGAAAAATATAATAGCTACATTACGAGCGAGAAGAAATCATCCAACAGCCGAAATGACGAAAAAAGTGGAAAAACATGTTTATCGACGTGAAAATAGAAAATGGCACATGTCCCATCTGACATGGAACGGTAGCGGTCGTTAGCGCTAAATACGCCACAGTGGAGGTGCGGTGCGGTCGGAACGGGCAATGCGGGTAGACGCTTTGGCCGGCGCGGCACCAGCCTAACGACTAACGAGGGCGGACCCTCGCGCCGCGTGACGGACAGCGAGGAACGGTGCAGTGAGCGCGCTGCCGAATATCTAATTCTTTACGTAGGGCTAATTTTGTGAAGAATTACCTCAAAAGCCTCTTGCATTGGACCTAGAAAAAACATTTTTTTGATAATAATACCGAAATGTTACTGTTTATAATCAGAATTCACATCAGATCGGATAGATGGTTCTAAGCGTCCGGTTTTGACTCTGGTGTACAGGCTTCAACTAAAACCCCTAGATCACAAGGCCGGAACACTCATTCAAAGCAGCCTCCTAACTTGTATTGGATTTAAAAAAAAAAATAGTTTTAATTTTTTTTTCAATTCATCTTTATTTATTCCAACATTTTAAAATGTTTTAGTGAAATTTAAAAAAGAAATTAAAATACATTTTTTGGAGGTTCCCATACAAGTAAGGAGGCTGATTTGATTCAGTGTCCCGGCCTTCTGATCTAGGAGGTTTTGCTTCAACCCTATGCTTACCTTCAGTTTTTCCTTATTGCTCAAAAAACATTTATCCTTTTAATGAAGTTAGTAGGTGTTTAGTTTTAATTGCAGGATCATTTTATATATATTTTTTGTTTTGATTTCAATAAATAAATAAATAAATTCTTTATTCCATGATGTGGGGAAGTTATTGCAATCCCACACATTTTTTAATTTGCAAAATATATCACTTTACAGAAACAATTGATAACATTTGCTTCCGTTGAGATGGCATTATTCAAATTACAATAATAATAATAATAAATTCTTTATTCCATGATGTGGGGAGGTTAGTGCAATCCCACACATCCTATAGAGGATATAAGTACAGATAGTATTTACATAAAGTAAAATAAATAAAAAGAGATAAAAAAAATTAAAAATTAAATTGAAAATGAAATTAAATTAAAGCAGAAGCACGGGAATCCATCGAATCTAAAATTGTGGGAGCAAGTATCTTTCTCCAATGGTCTTCAATGCTCGATCCTGAAGTCAGACGGGATTCTATGATAAGAATTTTATTCTTTTATTTCGTTAAGTTTCATTCAGAATATGACTGCACTTATACTGCTACAATTATAAAAAAAAGAATGTTCAGTATTCATAACGTAGCTGAGTTATGTTTTAACTCGACGATGTTGGATTTCGTCTGTCAGTAAATTTGTTACCGATTCCGTTTTCATAAATCTGATGAAGCTTCTTTATTATTCCAGCCAACCTACTTTTAATAGATGGCTAACTTTGACTATATTTCAGAAAAGATTATTTTTTAACGTGAAATCTTCGTGTTTATTTGGAAATTCTTATTCGCATTTGTTCAATGTTATGTTAACTACCTTTTTGCCTGGAGACATAATATAATAAATATATAAAATGGTTTATAATTAAGTACGTCGGTATTTAGGTAACTACTTACAAATCTTATGGTTGCAGAGAAAAATTAGGTTTGATTTATTAATAAAAGGAAATTAGAAACATATTTATTATATTTTTATTTTAAGTCTTAATTTTTCATTTAAATTCCTTTAATTTAACATAATCTCAATATAGACCATTATATTTACATGTTATTTGTCACATCCATTACAAAATAATATTTTATTAAAAAAATTGTTCTAATGTATCAATAGAAAAACTCTTTTAGACGCGTGGTCTACTTTTCACAGAACTACTGGTAATAAATTGCCTGACGCAACGTAGATAGAGTTCAGCCTAGCTTGATAATTGTTGTATATATTGATATTATTGTGTAGACTGCCCTTTTATCTTCGAGTTATCAACCCATCCACGTCAATAATCTTCGATTACAAACAATTATCACCACAGGGCAAATTATTTATGACCACAAACAGGCGCAAACAGTCTGACAAATTCAAAAATTGTCAGGTTAGTCATAACATGAGAATGTTTAACTTTCTTTAAAAATACAAACTTACTGATGTCTCGAGCTTTGAATAAAAAATAAAATTATAAAAATACACCTAAAAGTTCAAAATTATCGATTTGGTGTAAATAGTAAATATGATTGGTTTGGCAGACGTTTCAAGCTTTTAAATTGAAGAGCCTTTTAAATTGGAATGCCACATTGAATAGTTCAATTAGAGTTATTTCTGTTCTTTCCAGAGCCAATTGAACTATGCAATCTCAACCCACCCTCAACCTCAACTAAACATTCTTCAAGCATTTGATGGATGAACAAATACATAGCACTCCACAATGGAGTGCTAGAACCTACCCTGAGATACAGTAATGATTCATGGAACTGGCAGAGGATGAAAGTAGACTGAATGCTGAAGAAATGAGATTTCTGAGGCGTGTTCAGAAATGTAGAGATTTGCAATGAGTAATATCAAGAACAAAGGGATGCTTAAATTGTTTGGGCATGTAGAGCGAATGAACGTAGAAAATAGTGTAATGAGAATATATGAAGCGAAAGTGAATAATCGTAGAATTCGATGGGCCGAGGAAAACATGGCACGATTAAGTGAACCAATTGCTTGATTTAGGCCATGTCAAGAGTCAGAATAACAGAAGGATGTGTATGAGACATACTCACACAGTGAGTGAGTGCCAATACCGAGTTATTTGACGGTTCATCCTGTCTGCCTATCCCTGCGGAAAACGGCGCGATGGTTAGTTAGTAATAATTCTAGAAATTAGAGCTGCCATTAGCTCGCTGTCTTCGAACAGAAATAATAAGTGTGGTCTTCTCATTACAAAAATAAAAAAAATATATTACAATTTAAATGAATAAAATAATACCTTCAGGGATGATTTTTATTGGAACTTGCATCTGCACGACTCAAAGACATCCAATGTTTGCCGTGACTGCAACCAATACTGTTTGTGGTTCTTCCATCAACTTACCTTCAATCACAGCTTCATTGCTTCTTTTACATCATTCCATCTTAAAGCGCGCTTCATCGCTATTGATTACCCACGATCAGAAAATAAAGTCCATTTGGTCAATTCCATTATTCGTTTTGTTCTCCGCATTCCTCCTCGTGAAATTTGAAACTAAGAATAAATATCGTGTTGGTTAAATTGCGTTCATTTGGTTTGATGTTTAAACTCTTTTCTTACTAAAAAATTGAAAAGTTCTATATGCTAATGTTGAAAATGTCGGTGGATTGTAGACCTTAAAATTTTAGACCACAAAAGCTGACCAAGAGTCATAACACCTGAGTTCGGCGTTTGAGAAGAAAAAAATATGTGAGTACCTACCGCACAAGAGTCCCAACTGAACCAACCGTCTGGAGCCAGTGAGACTAATGCATCCTCAATCGGGTAAATTGTGAGGATGAAAATAGTGGCGATGGAGAAGAGGAAGGTGAGGTATTACATAGCTATTCAGATCTAGTCACCAAACACGATTAAAACCAAAATGACTATTATTAATTTATTAAGAAACTAAAATAATTAAATCAATTCTGGCTAAAAGCATCATTGCAGGCCTTACGAATGAATTAGCAAGTACATTTGTCTTCATAATATAATATAATTACGTTGACGAAAAATATTCCGATTTTGATGAACGTTTTTTACTAAAAGTTTATCAGGAAACCTGTTAATTCATTCGTAAGGTTTGTAATCCCATTTTTAACCGGAATTAAGTGAAGATTTGAAGAGATTCTTAATAACTTTACAATGGCTGATTTTCTCCGGGTACCAATCTGAAATAAATTGTGAATAATACAAAATGATCAAACGAAATTTACCGAACTCCGGATTCGAATCCAAGCATTGAAACCACTTAACCACGGAGGGCGTTGCTGCTTCATATTGTCAATGGGAATTGACTATATGTAGATAGATGCTTTCCAATAGATTTCGGTTTGTTTATCTCTATTGTAGAAAAACGTTATGTTATATACCTACTACCTACTTCTACTTAAATCCAATTATTATTTTACGATGTACCAGAATTGAACCAAATAAGTCAGAAGAAATTAATTTTGTGGTGTAAGTGGATCAAAATATGTTCCGATCTTAAATACCTACATATTTATTTTATTTATAAGTACATGTTACATGATTAATACATTTATTTAGAGAAGATATATTAGAGCACCATACTAGTCAGCTGCCTGTTTCATGGTGCTCAATGGAGGAATGGTTAGTTTGAATTTAAGTCTAGTGTAAACATATTTTAGAATATTGGTAGAATTATAAAAAAAAAATTAAATTGGTAAAAAGATGTTTTCAATAACTCACAAAAATTGCCAAAGTTTTCGATAAAATAAACACAAATATATAAAGAAGTAAGCAAATGTACATACATACATACACATGCACACGCAAATATATATACATATACATACATACATACAACATATATATACCAATATACATGTATCTTCTTCCTCACACATGTAAACAATATTACACCTCTATCTGAGTACTAGAAGTAGGTTACCGACACTATCCCACTCACTCATCAAGAAATCCCCAAGCGCCTTCCTGAAACTGTCGTATTTGGCAATTGACTTTATTTCTATTGGAAAATTGTTGAAGATTTTAGTAGCAAGAAAATTAAATTGAGACTGAGCCATTGAGGTTCTTGTTGCTGGAATAGTGTAGTGGGATTGGTTGGAATATCTTGTGTTATAGGTTGATTAAAAAATGTTTTTTCGAATTTTCGTATGTTTGAATTTGTAGTACAAGGATAAGTGTTTGATCTATAGGGATTTTATATTGACTACTTTGAAGTCCTTAAATAAATCCTTCGTGAGGTGAATGTAGTGTACTTTGTAAATTGTTCGCATAATAAATTTTTGAGCTATAATTAATGTATCTAATATAGTTTTAGAGCATCTTCCCCAGACTACTATACCGTAAGATATAATTGATTGACATAGAGAAATGTATACCGTGCATATAAATTTGCATAAATCCATTCGCTTAATTGATTAAAAAAATATATAATTTTAACTATTTCAATAAAGTCATTAATATAATTTACAAATTCCCAAGAACTCATTCCAGTCGCAATTAGAATACAATGTATAAACACAGTTTAATAAAATCTATAAACATGTATGATAATCTATTTAGATTAGATTCAACTATCTCTTTTTATTAAAACAACCGTATTCTTATTTGTAAATGCTATATATTATTACAATACCTCCATGAGTATTATTTTTGAAGTGAAACTTCTTTAGGCGCGTAATTCGGGGACGGAGTAAAACCGAGTCAGGATCGACACGAAAATGCGGGTACCCCCACCACCGCTCACCGTTCACTGTCCCTCTCTCACCATATGCGCTTGTTGAGGTGGGGGAGCCGCTCACGAACGTTCTCTCCCGACACGGGACAACAATCGATGCAGTTTTTGCACGATTCATTAAGGATTTAAGTGCTCATGTATATATCTCGCACTTTAGTTACCATAACCCAATTATCACGACATTAGGAAATGATATTCATGAAATTGACAATGAAAATGGCACATGATTGGTAAATTGTCATTGTAATTTCTTTGTAATTTTTAATTGTAATATTGTTATTTATGTAATATTGTATACTTGTGAATAAATTGAAAATTTTTGGAACTATACATTAATCGAACGTCATTCATCTATAAGAAAATATTAGAAAAAGCAAATCCATGCTTCGTCGTTGAATTATTTAACCTCTAATTTTCAAACTAACCTAAGAGAGAAAATAGAGATGATGAAATGAAAATAGAGAGAGAGGAATACTAGAAGTTTCACTTCTGTCTTGCGTAGGCTTGACACACCCACTTTTTTTTTTTACATAAATTCATGTAATAATGCTATTGCGATTTGAATAGTGCCATCTCAATGGAAGCAAATAATGTTATAAATCGTTTCTGTAAAGTGATATATTTTGCAAATTGAAAAATGTTAAATATTCATTACAGATCAAAGATCACATGAAACAGAGACTAGCATGATGGACTCGCCGAACGTCACAGTGGTGCTGCCAAGGTCTGGTATCTATGTGAGAATATTGTGTCAGCGCTTTATTAGCAGCAGACACATACCTGGACGGGTGACGAACCTCGTGCTGGCACTGTTGGTGGACGCGGTGGACTCTCTCGCTGCTGCAGTTTCTTCACCACCTAGGATTCTTGCTGCAGAGTCTCCATCTTCTATCTTCGTGTCACCTGTTCCTGTTTTTCAATTCACCTAACTTAACTGCACTTTATTTTTGTAATATTTATATTTTTTATAATACCTGCATTAACTGTAAAGCGCCCCTGAGGTGATCTCACAAAAGCGGCGCTATACAAATTGTCCAGTAAATTGATTAATTAATTATGTGTAAAATAAAACAAGTACTACCACAATGAACGTAAAGTGATTTTATTGATGAGCAGTTAACATACAAAGAAAGCATAATATTTTGGGAAAATTTTCTTCTCTTCAAAGATAATCACCGCCGATTCCTATATACGAGTACTATTCCTAATATAACAATTATATTCATCCTTGCTAAGGTTCAGTTTAATATACCTGCGCGCTCCACACGCTCTTCGGTCATATTCATAGTGGATCAATACACAACTAACTTCTTCTTACAATAAAACGGAAAATTATTTCCCTTGTTTAACATCTTTAAAAAGTTTAACCAACGATTTTATTTCAAAATTATCAATGTTTTGAAAATATTTATCAGAATATGCCAAATATTTTCATTAGAGGCACAATCATTTATATCATTAATGTAGTTTCCTTGGCAACGAATACGGAGGTCACGCATTTCACCGTAATGTGAATTTTATTTTATTAATTAGTTTTATTTTATCATTTATTAATATGAAATAATATAGTTAGGTTTATTGCGGCAATTTCTTGATGGCAGACCACCATTCAGAATCGAAACGTTGCATTCTAGTGACAAGATCTGAAGAACCAGGTATTTCTCCACCTTCTTCTTTCCCATTTCCTTCCCCTCCTGAAGGTAGTGCTTCAGCCTTACAACGTACCCCAATTGGGGATGGATGCCATAGTCTCACTAGTTCCAGACGGTTGGGAGCAGCAAAATTGGAAATGTTTACCTCTATTTAAAATAATGTAAATATGCGGAGAAAAATGATTATTGAAAATTTTTTAATAATCTCTCGAAATTATTGGTAATTCCCGGTTCAATACTGGATTGCTGGCCTTACGAATGAATTAACGGTTTCCTGATTTTTTGTTAATTACGAATATATTGTTATCATAATGTCGGAACGTAACATAACGTGTTCATGAAAATATATTCTAATTCACTAACAGTTTTTCAGGAAACCTATTGATTCATTCGTAAAGCCGGCAATCCCGTTTTTAACCAGAATTACCAATAATTTGAAGAGATTCTTAATAAATTAACAACAGTCATCATAAGACGAAAATAATTTATTTAGATTTACATCATAAAAATTTAGAAAAACTGTATTGATCTCTTCTGTTTTTCCACAGTCTATAAGAAAATTTTTAAATTCTATCTTTGTTTATTACAATACTATACTAAAATATACCTTGTTTGCCAATATTTTGCTTTATAACTTACCTACTTCAAGTTTTACCCGACTTTCTTAGGTCAAATTAGCTTCGTTTGTGTTTGTAAAATAAATTTCCCACCATGCTCCTCCCGTGGTGAGATTTATATTCCACGCATCGTCAAGATGTCAACTTAATAGCAAAACAAGTCCGCATCGTGTCAGCGTAGATTATTATAACCGACAAAAAGTTAACGCTTATAGAGCATTTAAATGGCCTCCAGCGTACTAAGAATGCGCAGTTACGTGAAGCGAAGATGATCGGCCCGATCCAGTTTATTGAGGATATTACTCCGTTCTGAGATACTATCTCACACATAACCATTCCTACTTCCTCTTCATCCAGGTATCCACACAACCAACACAACACTTGCTGAACTAGCTGAGCAAACCACTTCATACAAATTAACAATTCCACCCGCTTGAATAATATTCATTTCCTTGTGGAATGAATGTTCCAAAAATGGAACTGATGTGAAGAAAAATGTCTTACTATCAAAAAAATCTTTTTTTAAATACCTACAAGCCATAAAGTATATTTTACCCGACGATTATTTTTATTCTATATGAGTCGTCGACTTGTAAAACCCGCTGTGGAAATTTCTGCTAGTTCTGATACGTCCACATTAAATGCTTGAAGTAAATTAAAAATAAATAAATTATTAATAATATTGTATAATTATATAGATATTTATCATTAAAGGTATATTCCTTCTAAATTCAAAGTGTTCCAAACAACTTTTCGTGACATCTAAAGTTTTCGGAAAAATTGCGGAGAGCTTTTTGCAATGTGTGTTCAAATGGCTTACTTTTGTTGTTTCCAAGTGGAACTAATGAAGGAATGAAATATACGTGGATTTAATATTTAAACGAAATGACAAAAACTCAAATTCATGTATTTTGATGGATCAGGAATAAAAAGATTCTGTAGAAATCAAATTTCTTTGTTTACATCTTGGCAAGTCAAGTTACCCATATCCCGAGATTTTCCAGAATCACAAAATCAGCTCTATAAACGGCAAACTTTTTACTACATGGTATAATTTTGCACGCAATTTACTTGTTTTTACGAAATAACAATATTCTAAGACTTTTGATGCAAAACAACATTTGCTGATTTACCACTAGGTGGAAAAGTGATTTTATTTCAATTGCGCGATATCAAAAATTAAGTTATTTTTGCTAAGTTGTCTGGATTCGCTTTGAATTTGTGGGCGTTTCTAGATCATGCTTTGAGAGGCATGGGTCGGTGGATCCGCCCATAAAAGAACATCTCATGATGAAGATGGTTAGATATTAGGAGCCGAAGCCACTTCTTGGTAATAGGTAATACATAACTGTAACTGGGTATCATCATACTTGATATCATTATGACTCATGTTTGCTCGGACTTGAAGGTGCGGTGTTATGAAAATTAGTTCTGATTACTTAAATGTATTTCTAGATACTTTAGCAAGGGCGTCATTCGCTATCTGTGTTCATAAAAACATTGCGTGAATTAAATTAGAGCTACAAACAGAGAAATGAGTAATTGATTGACTTGTACTCAGGCTCGAGGTCTAAATAAAACATAACAAAGGGGAATAAAGCGTGTTTGGTGACCCCTTAATTAATGATTAATGAATGATCTTAAACCAAACACCCGAGATGAAAAAATACCGATAACGCAAAGTAAACGGCTTTTAGCTGAATAGACAAATGTTTATTGGGTACAATTCTTCTGCTACCTATGCACTGTAGTATTGCACAAGCAACATCTTTCGCGGATAATGACGGCAATAGGATTTTTACAAATATTTTCAGGTTATTCGTAAGCCGTGAAATGCCTGTATCTCGACAATATATACCTAAATCGCTAGGTTTACTGTCAGTAGCTCAAGAGCGCTATACTCTAATAATATATGAGTGGGCTTGTCCTGTTTAACCAAATTATCTGGAATGCATGGCGAGCGAAATGTAATAACAATTTATGGCGAGCGATAAAGTGAAAGAGGCCAAGCCCACATTGAGAGTATAACGCTCGTGTGTGACTAGCATAAAGACAAACCCCACCATAATCGTTCACTTCATTTATTCGGTCATCATCGATACTTTTTTATTTAATTGTGTTTGTTACAATCGTCTATCCTGTTAAAAGAATTATTTATATTTAAAAAATATTTCCATCCCTATTTTCTTTTCAAAATCACTGCTAAATCTGTTTCCTGTTCCAAATAACGAATATATATCTAAGAAAAAATATATTTTTAAAATTTCTAAAAAAAAATGTCGAAGAAAATCAGGAATACTACAAACTTATGAGAAACGGAAACCAATTTGTAACAACAAATTTTAAAATAACCCAAATTAATTAAAGAAATTACGATAATTTTTCTACTGACTCGATGACGCTGTATTAATGATAAATCGGAATAAATAAATTAAAAAATTCAATGTAGGTACTTGAATATTTTATAAATAACATTGTATGGGCCAGAGGACATCACTTGTATACTAATGGTCTCCTGTGTGGGGTTTAGGTACCTATATAGTTACATTTAAAATGATCTAAGATGACCCACGACCTCTTATTATTATATTCACTGCCTTTGAATTTCCTCAGTATCCTCTTCGTTCGGTACACCATAACTATTACACATACCTAATATGATGTGAAAATCAGAACAGTGGAAGGCGGTTGTGGTTGTGGTTATTGGAAAGCAATATGCAATCACAACCATTATCGTGCCCGTTCACTTGGAAGTGATAAAGTGTTCAATATTGGAAATCATCTCAAATCATATCGAATCATCGCGGATTATCGTCAGAGCCGTTCCCTCGAAAGACTGAGCTTATTGATTAACCCTTAGGATACGACCAACTACAATAGCTGTTCACTGAAATTGTGACTAATTTAAGGTGCACTGCAATGTGCAGTGTATAGAGCTAGGTTTAAAGTTTCGAACGCATTTCAATACTCTCCATGAAAATTGTAGATGCTTGTCAATTATTTCAAAAATAATTTGTAATATTATATTTGGTTTTGAGATATTTACAAAATATTAGCCGTCTTTTAGGGGTTGAGGAACTGTAATATATTCGCTATCAGTGTCAAATTTTATGGAATACTGCATTTATCACATGAAAGAATTCAACATTTAAATAAAACATTTAAAATGCTTTGGGAAATTTCTGAAAATCCATGAGAAATTATTATTATTTCAAGTATAACATATAAACAACCCCCTTCGACTGGATAAGTAATGTATATATCTGTATGTGTCAGTTTCTATTTTACGTTTAATTTAGTTAGGTTTTCACATGCACGGTCGTTTAGCAATTGAATAAAATTTTCACCACGTTTTTTAGTAAGACCGCTAGTTTGTATCTTAAAGATAGAAGATAACGATTTGTAGTTAATAAATTAAAGTGCTTCCTTACGTGGTTGGAATATATGGATGCACCGTTGGTAACGTTACACCAATCAGATGACCAGGGGAAAAGTCTTTGAGCACGTAGGTACTAAATATGTAAACGTAAATGTCATCAAATGCTGAATTAGATATTCCAGATTGCCTGCGCTAGGCACCATAAAAACTAACGAGCTCGGAGATAAACGTTAAGAGAGAAAATATGTGTACGCTTACTTCCATACGTACTCTATGAGTTACAAACTAGATACCTACTCTCTACAGTCTACTCTCCCGTGATCATGTATGCTACACATTTCTATTTGACGAGCTCAGTGGCAGGGCGGTAAAAGGTAGGAATCGACTACGAGATCGCGAGCTCAAACTCCCCGCAATGGAATTAAAAAATATAATTAACTGTCCAAATTTGTAGATTTGTGTAGTATTTCGAGTACCCTACTACTCTCTGATTATGAACCCAACATTCGCCAGTTCTAAATACGGAGAGGGTAAATCATATATGTTTCCACTATAGCCAATTAAATTAATAAACTCGCCCTAACATGAAATCTGGGTATCATTTCGACGAGCAAACCACCATGACCATATTTTTGGTACCAGTACGGTTCAAGAATGCTTTAAATAAACAATGACATCAGTCGTACGTTGACCACCGAAAAATGCACATTGAAATAAGCAAGCGATGCGCAGAAAGTAAAGTTCGCTAGAGCAAGGCAAAGATATGAAGCGCTGTCCATTGAAGGACTTTTCTGCGCAGAATCCGAATGTTCGTTTTTAACTAATCGCCTGGCGTAGCGACGCTAAACATGAGTGAGGCGGCTAAATTATAATACATTTTGTAACAAAATAAGAAATTTTGAAAACAAGCTCCATCTTAGTTATATAAAGCTATATTTAGTGTTGAATGTGTTTCTGCCAAGTGAGATTACTACAATTTAATATACCTACAACTTCTGAGATTTTCCTGTAAAAAACTATATTTAAAAATTGTTGCACTTGCTCTAATATAGCCCTAATAGGGCTTGCGGTTAAAATCAATTTTCTCTTATATGCAAATTAACGACATGCGCAACAAGAAAATTGTCGAAATTCATGTTTATCGGAGTAACTCGTTACGATGGCACGGTTGTTTGGGATGTTAAAACACAATTCCAACTAATAATAGTACTTTGTTGCATATGGTTAGGTTTTGAGATAATTATTTTGGCTACGGCAGCCAAGTAGAAGGAAATAATAGCAGGTTCCTGTACGTTGTTGAAAGAGTATGAACCACATCGCTTTTACCGAAAAACTGGAGCAAATTGTTTCAACGACAGTAATCATTGCCGGCTTTTGCTTTCTCCTTATAAATTTTGGCAAATTTGTTGAATATTTACAGTCAATAAACGGAGGTAAATGTAGATTTAAGTGAAATCGTGTTTGGAAAGGAACAAAGAAAGTCTCTGCCGTATTAACTCTGGTAGTCGTTATTAAATGGATAAGCAATATTGTTATTCAACAAAACAAATCATTTTTCTTTTAGACCCCATCAAAGCAAAGTATTTTTGTCGGTTTGTACATGTATATAAATACTATTTTTTTATAAATAAACGTTTTTTGGTTGGTCAGAAAATGCCGAGAAAGCCGAAAAGAACGACAAGACAGTGTTTTCCGAAAATGAAAAAACACCTAAATTATTATTATTTTTTTTTAAACTTATCTGATGATTTTTTTTTGTTTTTTCGTTATAATTATTATTTGAAATAAAAAGTTAAAAATATATTTAAAAAAAAATACTACTTGTAAGAAAATACTTAGATTGTGATTATATGTATGTTACGTTAGTAATCTAGAGAATGCAAAAGGTACGAAAGGAAGTGATGTGTTGACCACATCATTCTCCGAGAGAAGTTACATGGGAATCATTGATTATAGTCATTTCCTTCGGAGAGCAGTTGATGATGAAAAGTCTACGTATAGTACTAGTAACATTACGCAAGTCAAAATAGTTTAAAATGCTCGTCGTACCTAGGCTGTTATTGAGCTTGTTAATACAGCAACAACTTACTGTAATTTTGTCGGCTGTCATGTTAACGACGATATGTTGACATTTTATTTAAAAAGCGGAAAAAATATTGATGTAGTGTGGAAAAAAATGTAAAAGATTTACGTCAATTGACTTATTACCATCTTGTTTTTTAACATATTTCCTTATAAGATGATCCAATTATAAAACAATATTAACAATTGATGGATAATTTATAAAGCACCGTGCTTATGATACATCACCTACAGGGCGTTTTATCGGAAAAATCTTATAGTTTTAAATTTTGTAATTTTTTGTCTGATAGGTACGGTTGTACGAAAACCCTCATTCCATATATTCGTGTATCTTATTACTTAAAACTTACCTGATTCTTAGATGTTGTGACATATTTAAAATTACTTTTTTCTTTCATCGAATTCAAAACAAAGAACCTGTAATTTTTTTATTATTAAAAAGAAACCGTAATCCTAGCTAATAATATAAAATGCGTTTGTTTGTCCTTCCTTCACGTCGCAAAGGAGCGATCGATCGACCAGATTTTATGCATAGGGATAGTTGCATTTTTTGCATAGGGATAGTTATAGGACTGGAAAGTGACATAGGCAACATTTCATCCCGGAAAAATATTTCATTCCTCTGGGAAAGATCTTTTTTGTTCGGTAATTATTATTGGCTTCTTTCATGAATCACTTTAGGAGCTCCATATTCGATGTGATCCATTTGTGTATGTGTTATGCGATTCAATTATTTGCTTTAATTTGCATATAATTGTATTTTCGACACAGAAATTTCCTAGTAAGATGAAATGATTAAAAATAATAATAATATAATTTACACAATCACTACATTTCAATGGAATATAATCAATAATTATTAATAATTCCCAAAAAATACGTACGTCAAATACACGTAATTCATTTTTTTATGTTGTATAATTGTATGTCTGACTGAACTTCTTTTGGAATCATATCACATTATTCGTTAAAATAATCTCCTGCAATATTTTTCAGCCAATATTCTTTTCATGCGAGACTTCACAATATTGATGATTATTGCCTCAATAATAAGGCTTCTCAAACAGCGATAAAACCGATAACCATCTCGAGTATAATCCCGTCCCGTTAACATGCTCGTCATTGACAAGATAAAAAGTGATCATGCGTAGGTACATCTCGAGGAAAGCGCAAGTTTTTGACAAGTCTTCACGTGAAATACAAAACTGATGAGAACATTTTTCGAATTGCTCAAAGGCAAACGAAGCCGTTCGCGGTGTGATATTTACATATTATGCTAGTAATTAATCGAAACTTCTCGGTGAAACCTTATATTATGAAGTCATTGCGTCGCATCACGTTGGTTAGGAGGCTACAGGGATGGATCGGAATTTACGTAGTTAAAAACATATTAAATTCGAAGTAATAAAGATACGAGAAAAAGGCATTTGAGTTTGGACGCCTTTTATACTCTGCTAACTGCGCTACTATTAGAGGTCTAACCAAAATCGATGACATCATATTAACTTAATATTATCGCCGATTCAACTCTTGGAGAGTCCAGACCGCCTGTAAGACACATCCACTCCAGTGGGTCTTCTTTTGACTTTATTTTTGGATTTGTTGATGTAGTGTTGGTCTCTGTAGGCAGTAGGTAACTCTTTAAAAAGTGTATTTATTGGTCTCTGATTATGTAACAATGTCAAAACTTTTTATTTTTGAATAGTTTTATTTTACAAGTGGCTACATTTTTGGTACTTAATTTTTACAATTCGCTACAGGTTTAAATACTGTTTCGCCTAATGATATATACGTTGTCCCGAAACTCTTAGTTCACGCGGAAAACTACAACGTTTTATTTATTTGAGCTTTCGTTTTTGAGAAAATCAAGCCTGAAGTTTACAAATTATAATTGAAAATAATCGGTCGCTAGAGGGTTAGTATCAGCAAAACGTAGAAGTGGAGATCAGGCTCAGTGGGATTTTTTTAACCCTTTAGTTGCCATAAAAGGGGATAAAATCTTAGAAAAATAGTTAATTTGTTTTATCTACGTGATTCTCCAGTATCTCACTTGTACTACGAGTGTCCGGACACCATGTACATACATCTTGATTGACAGCTATTCAAATACTTTGTGAGCTTATTGATAATTATACCTACTCCTTGCTTTTTTCATGTAAGCTTTAAAATTGTTCTTACGATATATTTGCAAAGATACAATTCCTTTTGGATATTCGTCGTGATGAATTGAGCCGTTGATTCGCCCTGTCAAATGTGGGGTTTTTCTTTGGGCATAAGGGTGCCCTCTGCATCTTTCCATCCTAATGAATTAATCCAGCTCCGCCCCTGTAGTTTGCTCTTCCATCCGCAGCGATCAGCACCTTGGTGCCTCGTATTAAATTCCATAAATCACCAGTGATCTCTCAACGGCAACCCGACACCTCCTGCATCCCATACCAGTGCAGACAATCCTCCTCGAGTTACACGCAGAAGAGTATATGGAGTATTAACCAACAGGTAAGTCCTTGTACTGAGCCGAGAGAAGTATGCAACACTTCTTGTGATGCTCATCAATATTATAATAACATATACCTACGAGTATTTTGTAAAAAATCACTCCCCCGATGCATTTCTATGAGGTCATTAATTATGTTTGTTGTTTGTTTGATACCCGATTGGTATTTAAAATGGACTGTATGTAAAGGAAAACAGAAGATCAATCGATCGTGTTATAATCACAAAGAATACGAGAAGAGAGAAAAGGAATTATTTAACTGACAATGGTGTTGGTTTCTTTTAGAGTCCTGCTGGTTTCTTGAAGATTTAGAGGGTCTCTTAGAGCTAGGTGTACACCTTATAGAATCACCATTAATTGAAGATTTTCACGATACGATCTCTATTTACATTCACCACAAGACAATACTGAAATTTGAGGATGATGTTTGTAACATTTAATGGACATTTCATGAGATTATTGATACTAGCAGCAAAAATATAACACGCACTCTCAAAAAAATGAAATATGTGTGTTACAAATGAAAAATACTTTGGTTGGTTTTCTTTTTTTTCACTTGTTGTTTCTTCTAGGGTCTTACCCTAGAAAAGGAAAATTATATCAGTTCTTTTCTAATGCTCGTAACTGGAGCCCGTGTCGCGGTACTGTCTTTGCACACACGCGACACCGTAACCCTCTCATAACGATAGACGAATTACTAACCACGCTGAAAAATGAAGTTCAAAAAATACAAACATTTAAAGACTCGAAAACAAAAACCAACATCAAAAAAATATTATTGATCTTGATGATGAAGTAAAATCTAAAATGTTAACATTACAACAAAAAAATTCAACTTCAAAACAAAATAATTGAAAAAAACGACCAACTGGTAGGAAATATTGAAAAAATTATGAAAAACGCAACAACACCATCCTATGCCCAGGTATTATCGACAATGACGGCCGGCATAGTCCAGTGGTAACGCATTGGACTGCCATTCCGAAGGTCGCGGGTTCGAACCCGGCGTGCGCAAATAAATTTTATTTGATTAATTTGTGTTATTTTACAATTAATTAATTAAAATAATATATAGTATATTTGCGGCACGTTCCAGAGTGGAAGATACTACCAGTATCGCCCTGGTGTAAGACCACCATTCAGAATTGAAACGTTGCTCCAAATGGCTTTAGCTGTGTTTAGTGACTAGATCTGAATAGCCAGGTACTTCCCCACCTTCCTCTTTCCCTTCCCCACTTACCTTCAGCCTCACAACATCCCCCAATCGGGGATGCCATAGTCTCACTGGCTCCAGACGGGAGCAGTTGGGACTCTTGTGAGGTATTCACTATAAAAATTAAAAAAAACCAAAGTTATTCCTCAAGAGGAAGAGGGATTCTCGATCATCTTATCATCAACCAAAAACAATGCAAAAGCAGAAGAAATCGAAAAAATAGTAAAAAAAGAAATAAAATTAAACCACATAAAGATAGGAATAAATGGTTTGAGGAAAACAAAAGAAGAAAAAATAATAATATCGTGCCCAAAAAAGGAAGGAAAAGGAATATGCAAATACCCTAACTGATGAAATAAAAAAATTAAATAACCAATTGGTGGTAAATGATAACCAAAAATAATAATAAAAGGATTAAAATCCAATCTTACTGAAGACGAAATAGTTTGCGGACTAATTACACAGAACAAAGGAATTGAAGATATTTACAAGGAAAGTGAAGACAACAAAATCACACTAATAGCAGAGAAAAAGAACACAAACATAAATGAAAAGCAATGCCATTTCACTAACTACATCATGGAAACTAGTGGAAAAATGCGAAAAAATTTCTTAGCCCTCTGTAAACTAAACATACAGTTTCAACGAGTAAAAATTGAGGACTGCAACCCATAAACTCGAAGTTTCCATTAACATGCATACTGCTAAAAGATGCCTACATCGAACCAGCCCTCCAATTTGCCCACACTGCATGGGCGACCACATCCTCTCAAAATGTCCGGAAAAAGAAAAAACAATCCCAGAATGTGTAAACTGCACCAAACAAAACATTAAATATGGGGAAAAAAACACCAGCCAACAGTACTTTGTGCAACTATCGAAAAAAGATGTTGAAAATAGCGAAGGATCGCATCGACTACAATTAATGATGTATTCTATTAATTACAATCCAAACGAAAACCAAAATAATACCCATAATATTTTAAAAAATACTTCGAAAAGCCAGCCCGCAAAGTTTTTATTTCATTACGCAGTGATAATATACACCAAATTTATTCATGTGCTACTAATATTTGCAAATGTGAAGTGTATTCCGAGCGCAAGATTTATTGTTGTATTTCTCAATACCTCAAAATGATTGACTTTATAATCAGTGCATTCAATGACTCATATACAATAGACGAAAGAATTTTTGACACCGTAAATAAAACAAACGATTTTATAGATATAAAACCCACAGCCAGCCTAATAATAATCCACATGAATATCAGAAGTTTGGAGATGAATTTTGAAGAATTTCTCATAAACATTAAACAATTAAATAGACTTGACTGTATAATTTTATCAGAAACGAATTCATCGATTGAAATTAAGTATAATATACCGGGATTTCGTACTAAGCAACGAAGTATAAAATAAACAAAAATAGCGGAGTTGCAACCTTTATATCAAACATTTACGCTGTCACAAGTGTAAATTAAATAATGGTGAATAATGTTAATTTATTGAACTTGGAGATAAATTTTATGAATAAATCATTTAATATCATTTCTATTTATCGCACACACTCTTCTGTTTTAACCGCATTCTTAGAAGAATTTAAAAAATATTACAGTATCACAAAACAAAAAAAAACAATAATCATCTGAGATTTTAACATAAATATAGCCAATCACTACTCCTCCAACGATAAAGATAATTATTTAAATATGTTGGCGGAATTAAATTATATTTCATGTATTAATTCATATACCAGAAACATTCTCGGACAACGACCATCTTGTATCGAACATATATTTACAAATACTAGAGACATTCAAAATATATCATCTGCTGTAATAAAAACACCTATAACGGACCATTTTACATGTATATTTAAATACGATTATAATAATCAAAACCTCCCATCACCAACTACAAAAGCCGTTAATAAGACTGAAAAATACAAATATAATATTAATATAAATTCTCTCATAAAAACATTAAATAACGAAAAAGTATGGCAAGAAATATATCAATGTAACGATGTAGAAGAATGCTTCAAAATATTTGATAAAAAACTGAGATCACACATAAATGCCTGTAAAAATATTAAATCTAAAAAAACATCATCAAAACCTAAGCCAATCAAACCGTGGATAACCCACGGATTAATCATTTTAATTAGATACAAAGGAACACTGTATAGACAATATACAAAACAACCGGAAAATATAACATTACAAAAACATTTCAAAGCTTATAAAAAAAACTTGCATATTTATTAAAAAAACACTACTATAAACAAAAACTAGAATTATCTGAAAATGATAGTAAAAGGACCTGGTCCATCATAAATGAAATTATCGATAAAAAAACCTTTCAAAAATAAAACAATCAACAACATAAGCCACAATGATTCTAAAATTTGCTGTAAATATAATCCATTAGAAGCCGCAAATAAATTTAACCATGTTTTTGCTAATGTATGGAAAAACATCGCTAGCAAAATAAAAAAAGGTCTTAGCAACAATGTCCCAAACACTACAGTAAATAATGAGCAAAAATTTGAACTTTTTCAACCAACAACCCCAGAAGAAATCGAACAAATCATTACAGGTATGAAAGGAGGTTCTGCTGGTTTTGACGGGATCACAGTACAAACATTGAAATGTGTAAAATCCCAAGTATCAAAACCATTAACTCATATAATCAATACAAGTTTTCATAGTGGAGTATTTCCATACATGTACATACAATCTGTAATTATACCAATATTTAGAACCGGCAATCCGGAAGAACCAACCAATTACCGTATTTCTTTACTATCAAATATTGCAAAAATAGTTGAAAAAATTGTTAAAACGAGAATGACTCAGTTCATTAAGATCAATAAAGTGATTCGCGAAAACCAGTTTGGATTTATGGAAAATAAAAGCACAAAAGACGTCATTGCTAAATTATCTCATACTATACAAAAAGGTCTCTAGATAAGTCATTAAAATGTGTTGGTATATTTGTTGATCTTCAAAAAGCTTTCGACAGCATATCACATGTCAAATTAATACAAAAATTAAAAGTTGTGGGATTTAATGATAGAGCACTGAATTGGCTAAAAAGTTACCTTACAAAAACATTTAAAAGAATACAAGTTGTAAAAATAAATCACACATCAAGTCTTCTACTCACAAGTGATTTTGGGATACCGTAAGGTACTGTATTGGGTCCATTACTTTTTATCATGTATGTAAATGATATTTTTAAACAAAACCTCAGTGGAAACGTTATTTCTTATGCGGACGACACGATAATCATAGTTAAAGGTAATGACTGGAAAATTGTAAAGAAAAATTCAAACAATGACATCCAAATCCTAAAAAACTGGTTCAATACAAACCTACTTACATTCAATGCAAAAAAACTGTTTATATTCCTTCGTCAATAAATAAATTCAGAACTCATCCTAACATTCACATAATTATACATAACAACAAATGTAACAAAGTTGTCTGTAATAACTCATGTACCATATTAAACCATACAACCTCGGTGTAATTGTAGATCAACATATGAAATGGAATAGATATATATGTGAACTTGTTAAGCGCATAGGGCTGTATATATTTATTAGATTTTTTTTATTTATAAATTTTATTTTAGTAATTTGTACATTAAAGTTTACAAATGACTAATTAATTTTTACATTTTAATATTCTATGTTTTTTCTTGTTTTATGTGGCTCCTACACAACATCTTGAATTTTTCAATTGGAGCAGTCTTTAGGTTTTCCGGCAGCGCGTTATAGTATTTCATCCCTTTATAGAATATACTGTTCTGTGTATTCGCCTTGTCCTTTTTTGGTAGCCTGATTTCATTGCACGTCCTAGTTTTATGTTTGTGTATGTCAATTAATTAAGAAAATATTAAATTATGAAGATTAAGAAACATTCTCAAGTTAAATGATGTAAAAAAAGTCTATTATGCAAAAGTCCAAATCATTAATTCAGTATGGAATCATTGGATGGGGAGGTGCATATGAAAAAATTTTAAGTCCTGTAAAGGTGGTACAAAAACTAATTATTAAAGTAATTTTCAAAAAAACAACCAACATTTCCTTCAGCAACATTGTTCAATATTTTTAAAGTACCAAAAATTGAGGACCTTTATAAAAAAGATTCAATATTACAATTTTTTAAAGAAAATGTAATACAAAAATTTAAACTTAACTCACCATTAAGGCATAAGCATAACATCCAAATTCCTCTATTTTCAACACTACAAATACACAATAATTATTTTTACAAAGGCATAAAATATTTCAATAGTCTTCCCGAAGAAATAAAAAAAAAACAGATTTGGTATCATCTAAAAAAAAGACGAAATTATTAAAAAAAAAAAATTAACAACCATAACAGCACCAATCACTTCATTTCATGCCATATTATAATTTTTATCGTTACAATATCCTAGTATTTAAGATTATACTTACGGCACACTATTTTATAGTATCATTGTGACTAAAATGTAGTAAAATTATGAAAAAACTCCTACACCGAGCTCTTAATTAGCGTAGAATCCTTGTAAATGAATCTCACTATATTGTTTTTGCCATATATTATGTTTATTACTGTAACAATGTTATAATTTAAGCAATAAAAAAAAATATATATTTTGGGAAAAGAAGAAAAGGAAAATACAATTTTTAGTTATAAATCTTAGTTGTCACGTATACGTCTTAGATTTTATTATGCGTTTATTTGAACAGCGCCCTTGAAGTGATTTTTCACAAAACCTCAGCTAAAAAAGCCAAATATTATTACTCTTATTATTTACTGCACCTACTGCCCAAAACAATTCGGAATGCTACCATCCAAAAATTCGCTAAATTATTTATAAATCTGTTTTATTTTCTAAAAAGCATCACATCATGGAAGTTTAAAATGACTTGTTTTATTTTTACGTTAACAAGAGAAAATTCTATAACGATTTAAAATGTGATATTTTTTATGGCGTTTCTGACGTCACCCCAACCATAGTTAGTGATTGTTGTCTTACCAGACAATAGAGTTATATACTTCATAATGTGAGATCGAACCGTTTGGGAATGTGTGGTTTTAGATCATTTTTTAAATTAAGTAAAAAAACATTTCGTATTGTACTTTTTTAATAAAGTTTAAAACATTCACACATTTTTAACGACATCCACAATTTATCAAAATACCATGTTACTAGATAAATACAGGCAGTACGGTAAACGGAAAAAACTACGGCAGATTTCTGTAAAATGTAATTACGTCGTACATGTCGTGATGCATCGCCTGAATTCCTCCATTACAAAACAAGCAACATTTTACGCTTACTGTGGTGGTAGTAGGAGATTTTCAAATATTGTCAGGTTATTCGTCATCCGGGAATGTTTGTCTTTCTTTAAAAGAAAAAAAAAATTGAATGTTACAACATTTCGAATAGAACCACTAAAAATAACACTCCTTATGTAAAAATGCGATAAGGTTTAAAATACCGCCTTACACCAGCTGCCGGTGGTATTTACGCAAGAAAAAACATTGCCAAAAAGTGTATTATATTTTATTTTGTGAAGTTCAGGCACAAATATTGAAATATTTAACTATGATTTTGTAAAGAAATCAATTTTTTACATTACGCAATAAAACCAAAACCGAAAAGGGTTAATAAGTAATTTTGAACTTTAAAGATGTTTTTATAGGCTTGATGCTTTATTTTTTCTTGGGCTCATAAAAGACTGCTGAATCGTTTCAAAGGCCAATTGTTCTACACACAGTACTTAAATAAAGCATCAAAAATATTGATCAGATTTTCAAACCAAAAACATATGATTTTTCATTTCTTCACAGTGCTTCGCCCTAAGGCAAAACATTCTCTAATCACAAATATCATATTCGCACATTTTTTTATGTAGGTAGGTATTTTATATTATCGACAAAACCAAAATAATGATAGTGGCGCGCAGATTGGTCTACTGGCAATCTCGAAGATGTATACTATAATCAGGCCTGTTAATTAACTTACAAGTATACATTTTTTAACGTGCTACCTTATTTCTACTGTGAGAAGCGACAATAATGTGAGTATTTCTTGTGACACATCACTAAAGATTCATTCACATGTCGCGAATAACCATTATACCAAAACGGGTTAGCCAATAAAAGATCCAATGCGTACAGTAGCGATAAAAGTTTTTCCAAATGCAATACTAAGTCGTCTATTGTGCAACTGGAGGAGGAATGTGACTTATAATTGAATCTCCTAGGAATTTAGATGAATTCTAAGCAATCTCCTTTAAAGTTTTTACTTGTGAGAATTCCAATAATTTTGTAAATAAACAATGAGAAGAAGATTGAAAAGTAGTAAACTTTAGTTGAAGTATTCACCTGGTAACTGGATGTACATACATAATTGGACACGAATACGAGTAGCTTCTCAACAGAATTTGAGTTATTTATCAATCAAAGTTCAATTGTATTCTTTTAACATACTCTTAGGACGGGTTGTTTAAACAATTCATCAAATTTAAAAGTTAATTTTTAATTTGTGTGAAATGACTGGTCAATAATGATAAAATAACAGAACTTGAATAGAACCTTTATTTGATGAATTGTTCAAATTTTGTGAAACAACCCGTCCTTAGTTTCCCAATAACCAATTAAGAACAACCACAAAGTATTATCTGCATACAACAATACAGATTAAGAAGTTCTCCGAAAAAGGGAGAACTTCAAGATGAAAAAATCGTATTACTTGATGCACCTATAAACTTAGTCCAAACGAAGTCTTGAAAAACCTTCTGGATGGAAGGGAAGAGGCTCCTCCAGTTATATCTCATTCCAGAAGATAGATAGAAACTTGAGTGGCAATTGGCTTGTGTTATCTCACCATCTCGCACACGACTCCTCTAAGACACAGCCTGGGTTGTCACTGCCTCATCAATTCTATTCCTCCATCAATAGGATATAAGGTATAACGTAGAAGGGGTAGGGTTGCCAGACGTCCTTTATTTTAAAGGACGTCCTCTATTTCAGACCCAAAAATTGATCTTATCCTCTAATTTAAAATCGTCAATAGAGGACAATACTTTGATACCTAATATTAACCTTGATGCATTGTATGAAGAGTTCTGTATATTAAAGCCTCTCCTGACGAAAATTATAGACGATAAGAAGTGTAAAAATGTTCTTGAAATTTGGATTCAGATTCTCAAATCTACGGATGAAAACAAGAATCTGCTAAAAATAATACAATACGTATTTTCCATCCCCGTTTCTTATGCCCAAGCCGAAAGGATTTTTCCTTGTGTACGAATACGTGGACCAAAAACCGAAATAAGTTAAATATTGATAATGTAACAGCAGAACTACAAATAAAGTCGAACTTCAACATGAAATGCAAACAATTTTATAATTTCATTATAGAAAACGAAGAAGCTCTTAGAGCAGCCTAAAGTAATACCAAGTATTAACTTTATTTATTACTTCAAATGCAAAATGACTAATTAAGGTCGTACTACTTTCTTGGCTTCGATTTACCTTGTGTATTAACATTGTTTTTTTATTAATAAATGTAACTACTGATACCATAACAGCAGTTTAATAAAAAAAATATTAATGTCCTTTATTTTCATCATATGTCCTTTATTTAATCCTTTATAAAAACGGGAACGGGCAACCCTAAGAAGGGGTAACTTTGTTCATGGGGTGGGGATTGTCTAGGTCTTGCCAGAGCCAGATTTGGAGATACTGGTTGAGGGAGTTCTTTTTACCTCTCCATCAGAACTCTCTCGATCCATCGCCTTACATCGCAGTGGGATGGATGAATTCAAACATCTGTCACTCCTGGACGAACTGTCTCTCAGATTCCTACCCATCCCTCATAAATTTTTCATTCGCAGATCTTCCTCTCCTTCCTTTCCTTAAAAAACCCTCCACACAGCGTCCTCAAAGATGACATAGGCCCTGCGAGAAATTAATTTCCACATGGCCTCCTGTGTGGAGCTGATGTAAAAAAGGTGCTCACACAGCCGTAGGGTCAACTCGATGCATATATGGGGCTTTAAAAAGTCACCACGTGATCAAAGAATGCCCGCTGCATTAATTCCCCGGCGGGATCGATAGGGACTCCTGAGGCCATAGACTGATTAGCAGACATATATATCCCCCTCTGACCTCCCTCTTACACAAAAAAAAGATTATTTACTAGTCAACAATACATACACATACTAAAATATACAAAATTTCGTTTTATTCCCGAGTTTTTCTTTTATTCCCGAGTTTAACCAAATTCTATTTACCTACCTCCATTGTAAAGCCAAGTAAAGCGTCAAAATGGTTATTTTAAAAATCTAAAAAAATGAAATATTTTTAAAATCTATTGCACCTGTAATAATAATCTTATCTAGATCATATATGATAAAATGAGAAGCTTACATAAACCAGTCTCTGACTTATCGATGCCATTTTCTTAAAGATGACTTCAGCTAGAAAAATTCTCCTTTCCTGTAGCAATATTTTCAATAGCTGACACATTAACAGTATCTAATTATATGTATTGTATTGTAGTCTATTATAACAGTCTACAATCGAACAGTACATTTATGATCTACTTGATGTTAGTTACAGGGTTGTTAATGTTAAGTCATTTATTATGTTTGTTGACTGTAATAATACAAGTACTCTACTATAATAAAATAACGAGATAATTTTCAGAGGTGCATGTTTTATAGATAAAGCAGTAAACCTACATTAATGTTTTATTGCATCAATTGCCTTGATAAGGTCATTAAATTAATTAAACAAAGATATAGCAAATAAACACCTTATTATAAAAATGATGTTTTGGTAATTAAGATTGGGTCACTAACACCGTTTGTTATTAATTAAAATAATGCGTAAAATATATTTTAATTTCAAAATAAGACGATAACGACCATCTATACTAGCGACAAAATTTAAATTAGATGTTAAATGCAAATCTGAGATTCGATCAAAGACCCCAGCTATACAAAGCAAAAAATTAATCACAGTTGTGCCACCGTAACATACCCTAATTCGGATAAGCTACCTATGTTTCTTTTTGAAAAATTGTTAGAACTCAACTATTGCGAACTTCTGAGACTTGCCAATAGGAGTACCTAGTTGACACACTTGGCATTGGGACCTATTTCAATGTCACCATATTAAACATAATACCATATCAAATTATGTTGCAAACTCGCCAATTCTTCGCATACGTAGTTTAGCAAATGAATATACCAATGGTATCGACATTTTTTAATATAACAAATAAGATCTTTAAACTTTTAAAACTTAAAACTTATTAAAATTAAAACTTAATTGAAACTTTAACTTAAACAATTTTTTATGCTAAGATATTATTTGTGATAATTTCAATTCTAATAATTCAATTTTTAATTTTATCCAATGCTAAACCACTGTAATATGAGATTTTTTTTAAAACCATTTTAATTAACCCTTATGTACGAATATTTCAATATACCCAAAAGGCGTATAAATTAAATAATATTCATCATTTCCGAAAATATTTATTTTTATTTTTAATGCAATTATACCAATAATAAACATGTATTTTACATGGTTAAATAAAAAACAACTGCAAAATTTAATTTTGAATATAAAAATATCTATTCCGATGGAGAAATTAATAAATTGCAGCATCATTAATTTTTCCCAGCGGCATTGCCAATAAACCAATGGTAGGTTAGTTCTACATATTGGAACAAAAATGTCCAAAACTCTGAAAAACATGATTGCAGACCCTTAACGAATGAATAAATAGGTTTCCTGATAAACTTTGAAAAGAATACAAACATGTTATCACGATGTCTAATAAATGATAAAAATTCTAATATTTTTACATTTCGTCATTATTTATATTAGAAACATTTTTTCAAAAAAAAAGATTACCAGGAAACGGCGTACCATTCCGTTTTTATCCAGATTACCAATAATTTGAAGAAGTTATAAATAAATTAGTAAAAATCATTTTTCTCCGCGTACTGCAAATATTTTGTCAGCTTGAAACAGATATCGCAAGATGGAGGTTAAATGATAATAAGACAAGACGTAAGGCGGCTGACAATAGAAGTAAATGAAGTGAAATATTGATAAAGCTGTTACAATGAACCGAAAAAGTGTAAAACTAAACATGTTTTATTGTAGGTTTTATAGGCATAGTGATTGATGTGTTTTAATTACATAATTAATTGATCATGCTTGATTCCATACACATGTAGACAGCGGTCATTAATTATCAATGAACAAGTGTTTGTATTCATCGCGTTCTTTTATTCGACCTTGAGTCTATGTACATTAATGAAAAAATGTTTCAATTTATCGATAGTCGATTCCCCCGTAATTATGAATATGGAAATAAAATATAAGCTGCCTAAATTCTAAGAAATTAGAATTATATGTAGGTAGAGCATTAAAGTGATGGGCCTTGTATATTTTACGCCCAGAAGTAGTGAGTCAGTATATATCTGCCAACGGTGTTATACAATCCGACAGTTATTGTGGGTAATTGTATATCCCAAAAATTTTGTTGTACGAACTGACTGATGATCAGAAAAGAAAAATATTCTTAAGTAATGTTAAGATATTTAAAGGTGTATATGGACGAGATAGATGGAAAGGGATATTTTGAATTTGAATCTTATAACATCCAAAATCCTATTTAAATGCTAATCATATTAATACATATCAAATTATATATTAGCAGTGGTGCCCGAGTTCATCGGTAAAGAGTGGTTGAGGGAAGCCTTTTGACCTATCCAGCCGGACTCTCGACAATCGCCTTGCACCACAGTTGGAGGAATGGATTATTATATCTGTCAATCCTGGATACACTGACCCCTAGATTCCTACTCACCCCTCACACCCTTTTCTTTTCCAGAACTTCCTGTCCTTCATTTCTTTAAAAAGAACCTCCACACAGATCCCTTTAGATGATAAAGGACTATGCTTATTACTTATATCAAAATACTTTTGTTCTAGAACATTTAGTAGTACTTCTTTCAGTAGCATAAACATGGTTAGAATCAAGCTGTATAAAATCGGTAAAATAGTTTTCAAATAATATTTATGAGACACGAAATTAAAATAGAAATTGCATTTTAACTATCGCAAAATAAAACAAGACTATTTCTTACGTAACATGGATCTCAATAAAATTATATTAAAGATGCCTTATAAGACGCATCGATTATATTGGAAATAGGGAGAAGGAGAGCGAACGTGATTATCTACCCAGTTACTATAAAAGGAAATACACTATAAAAATATGAAAACACGTTCCGGGAAACGATCTCTGCCGTGATTATTACAAAAACAACACATTACTGCGGGTAGACTGGCTAATAATAATGGAAAAGAAGGTTCAATCATTAGTGACCAACCGAAACTAGATTTTCAGCCGAAACCTAAGCCGGTTTTCGGCTTCTATCCTAGTTTAGGCCGAAACCAGACCCAGAATAAATTTTTTAAAAACACTCCTTGTACCGAAATTTTCCGTTTTTATTGCTAAACTTGTAAGAGCTCATTAAAATTAGTGTTAAATAGAATGCACGTTGAAATTTTTTATGAACGTTTTTGATTGGTTAAATAACAGCTCTGTATATACGCTATAGGTAGAGTAATCCTAGAATTAATTTAAACTTTACGCTCTATATCTTTTATATAAAAGCTTCTTTTAAAATAATATTTGAAGTAATTCTATTTAGAGGCGTCCACACGCGCCCTAATAAAGCTTAATGTGATCCGACACAGCATGAAGGCAGGTTTCGACAGAACCGAAGTTTCGGCTAATTTTCGTCCGAAATCGCGGCCGAGACGTGTTAATTGGCCGATAATGCACTATCAATCATATATGGCAAATCTTTTATCACTAAAGCAGCATTAGCTTATCGAACTACTTATTACGTTTCAACGGATACTAGTGGTGATATAACACCTGGCCGCTTTTGGAGATGTTATCTTACACCTTTCACATTTTATTCAATAGCTACTTTGTTTTAGTATGATAAATCTGATAGATTCGACAATGTTGTAAATCACTTAACAGGCAGTGATTAGATGCTCGAAAGAGCTTAAAATTATGGAATTTGGTCAGTTATTAGCTAAATTATGTTTGAAAATTTATGTCGAGAAACGATAAAACTATCGATTACCATTAAATTCTATATATTTTAATAACTTCTAACTAACTCTCCCATTTATGGCATGAACCATAATTTATTATTTGAATAGTAGCAGCGCATAACCCATATTTATATGTCCAGTTAAATTCATTTAGGTATGTACTTAAAAATAATATTGGATTTTTTTTTGCCTTTCCATGACGCTGTGTTGTCAGGATAATAAAATCCCTGACATTCTTCCGTAATTGTTAGGTTTTGTTCTGCAGTCAATATAAAATTAACGTATATTATGTCGTAAATCGTGTAGGTATAAGTGTGTAGGTACCCGCCGTCTACCAAAGTATTAATTTGCACAGAGCGTGCGTCGTTGTTTTATTTTGACATGTCATTGGGACTAGTGCATTTTTGATCCAGCTCAAAGGACCATCAACTGAAGTGGCTCAAAAATAATATACTATATGGGAAAAAATCGGAGAGGAAACAAAGGAGGTAACAAATAATGTGAACTGACTAAACAAGTTACCCGGGGATTATATTGCAGGCGGTTGAAGCGATGCTCCTTCCTTCGTCTTCTTGCGATAGTCAGGAGACAGGAGACCCCCCACACACGCACAATTCTATATTACCGGATTTCTTCCAGGACTACGAGACATTTCCTTAAAGTAGTAAAGATATTTTTTCGTCACTTGGGCGAGAATACAATAATGATTACAAAATTATTAATCACCTCGAGGAAATTTTTCAATTTGCCTGGTTACCTAAATACACGGACGGGTTGTTTCGGAGAATTTGAACAATTCATCAAATTTCAACGTTCATTTACGGGTTCTGTGAAAGTCCTATTCAAATTCTGTTATTATATCATTATAGGCTAGTTGCTTGACAGAACTGAAATAAAAACAGAACTTAAAAATATCTTTCACAGAACTTGAAAATTAACTTTGAAATTTGAAGAATTGTTCAAGTTCTCCGAAACAACCCGTCCTAAGATATATGGATAGCACTTGTAAGTGAGAAAGCATCAACAATAGCTATCAATTTACAACAAGACATGTAACTTACTTACTAACTCGCTGACTTGCTAATTAATGTATCCTACATAATATAAGGAATAAAGAACATGCTGATTCCGATTAACCGATATTTATAAATTTGGATTGATATGTATATATTGTATATGCAACTTGTAAGCAAGTTTCATCCAACGTATCAACATATTATTGAAATGGTTGCAAGGAATCAGGAAATGATTCAAGACAACGTATTAGTACTTAAGGAGAGGTGAAAGGACGTAACCAGATCTGAACATAAACAATATGAAAATGTTTTAATTTATCAGTAGGTACAAAGTAAATAATAATGTTCAGCAACTCCCTTCAACAGCGGAGCGCCCAGTTTCATAGAAATGTTCGATCTTTTCAATGAAATAGAACCGGAGAGATCATCGACTTGAGATTGGAATTGTACGAAATATGTTACAATAAAACAGCATCGGCATTCCGCAATACTATTTGTACTCTGCTCTGTGGTCTGGTATGTCTAGGGGGAGTCAGGGGACACCCATCCTATATTTAATAAGACCAAATTTTTTATTATTTATTGAGTTAGTTTATATAACATTTCACGTATAGAAACCAATATGTACGCGTTTACATCTCGTTATTATTAAAATTTAATTTTTGCAGTAAACGTGACAACTTTTTTTAAATAAATTGATTCTTTCTTCATTCTTCAGACTTTCAGGAATCATACATTTTTACCCCTATATATATTTTTGTCATCTGAAATACTAAATCAAATTCTATTTCCTTTTTTATTTCATAATAATGATTTTTTTTTAAACTATTTCATCCTTTGTAAGTACTTTGGAATATGATTATTCATAATTTTGTGTATAGAAATGAACGCATTATACGGCAGTCTCTTTTTTATTGGAATCCAATGTAGCTCTTCTTTCGTTTGATTATTTTTTGTATATTTGCCTTTCCTTAAAATATATATAATAGTCTGTTTTGAATATATGATCGAATTCATTTACTGTAGTAAAAGACAGCAAAAAAAAAAATGTTTATATTCTGTTTTCTCTATTCTTGAATAGGTA
This sequence comes from Hesperophylax consimilis, assembly GCF_061612785.1. NCBI lineage: Eukaryota > Metazoa > Arthropoda > Insecta > Trichoptera > Limnephilidae > Hesperophylax > Hesperophylax consimilis. Next base: position 7,418,422 of record NC_142836.1, read on the forward strand.
TATACATATATGTAGAATCAAATGATCTGTTCCATAAATCATGGAGCAGACTAGATGACCTATCATTTTATAGAAGTTCTTTGCAGATTGGTAAAAATGCGAATTGATTTAGATCTTATAAGTAGATATAATGTTACTCAACTAATAACTTGGAAATAAAATATATGAATGTTACTTTAGAGAAAGTAGTCATACCCTTATAGTTTCGAAACATGCGTGACTATAATTCTGTGAGTCTAGTTCTACAAATGTTCCCTTTGTGAAAGTTTTAATGATAAAATGACATCTTAAGAAGGAATACTGAATACAAGTGAAGCAACTTATAGACATTAAAAAAACTTAAAACATTTTGAATATAAACACTTAATTAATTAATTATTCTTATGCGAAAATGTTAAATAAAACTAGCGCGGGACATTGAAAAATCACGAATCATTTTGTTAGTTTATCTAGTTAGTTAGCAAAAAAACACCTTTTTTAAATGCGACCCTTAAAAATCATTAAATCTGACCTTACTGTCAAGATTGACGGTAGGAAATATAAACGAAAGAAATATACATGTCAAAAATAGGATTAAAATAATTTTCCGGTTAAAAAATATTTTATTTTAGATAGGTACTTCACTGCTTGTCTGAATAATTCACAATATTAATTAACATAAATTTTAAAAAATCGTATCATAACTACAATGAACTAGAGACACAATCTCACACTGAAAGACCCAAAACTGAAATTAGTATGTCTGTAATGTAACTAACCTTCACAGCAAAAATTAACTAATTATTTGGATTGGTGGTACCCTTTATTTTTATAATCTTCAATACCTACTAACATTTTTTTTTCTGAAAGCAATGTGAAAAAATAATACATTTTTATAGATGGTATTCTTGATCTCTCTTGCCCCGAGATCCCCTATCGGGCGCAGCTGGCTAGGCGGCCATTCGAGACCGGTTTGAGTAAAAAAAATACGATATCACAATACGAGGATTCTAATTTCAATCTAGTTCGATATCCCGCTGTAATCTTGCCCTATACACGTACATTGCATTAGTTCAAACAAAATTACGGCATGCGCTTTGCACGTGTTTCCACAAATAAATATACTCATTCTTGCTCGCATATGGACCGTCCTAACTTAGGTAGGTACATAGTTTGTGCAATAATGCAATAACTGTATTTGAAGGATAGTTAATAATATATGATATCGATGGAAAAAGTAGTTTATCGACTGTTGATTTTCTAAATGGATAAGTTTCCACAATATCCAATGTTTGCCAAATGGAATTTACCTAGAGATTGACTGAACAGAATTATCAGCAACCTCTGATATGATATTACCTTCTTGAGTCAACACAATACAGTCATTCAGAGATACAATATTCAATATTCACCATATTCAAGGTTCAACATATTCTAGCAATTTTTTTCAACATATCTAGATTTTCACGGCCAAAAGTATTAAAGTGATTTATACCAGAACCATCATCAGGGCAGATATGAAATTGCACCTACATTGTAATATTTCATTGGACACTGCAATGTTGTCCGACACATTGGCTAAAAAAAGAGGTAGCGTAACATGGTGTAATACCCCAAAAATAAATCACTGCAAATCTTATAGCAAGTTTGGCTGAATTGGTGAAGGAATAATCACAACCCTAAAATCAACGTGATATGTTATCAAACATACTTATTCCGGCTGTAAGTCTGTCTGTGATTAATTTTAACTCTAGTTCAATGAACTCGGATTTGTTTTGAATTCAAGTGACATTTAAAAATTGGAAAGTAGGTACTTAGCTATAATATCATATTTTAATTCTCGTTGTCAAAATTGAAATTAATTCCGACAAGCGGTAAAGTACCTACAGGTAATATAATATAATTTTTTAACTGACAACTATTATAATCAATATCATTTTTGAAATTGGATCAAGTGATGGCCAACTGTAAGTTTATATACCTAAAGAACACATCAGAACAAGGACATGCAGAAATTGGATCAAGTGATGACCAACTGTAGGTTTATATACCTAAAGAACACATCAGAACAAGGACATGCAGAAATTGGATCAAGTGATGACCAACTGTAAGTTTATATATCTAAAGAACACATCAGAACAAGGACATGCAGAAATTGGATCAAGTGATGACCAACTGTAGGTTTATATACCTAAACAACACATCAGAACAAGGGCATGCAGAAATTGGATCAAGTGATGACTAACTGTAATTTTATATACCTAAAGAACACATCAGAACAAGGACATGCAGAAATTGGATCAAGTGATGACCAACTGTAGGTTTATATACCTAAACAATACATCAGAACAAGGACATGCAGAAATTGGATCAAGTGATGACTAACTGTAAGTTTATATACCTAAAGAACACATCAGAACAAGGACATGCAGAAATTGGATCAAGTGATGACCTATTTTAAGTTTATATACCTAAAGAACACATCAGAACAAGGACTTGCAGAAAATCAAGACATGCACAATGCAAATATCAAAAAAATTGTCAACGAAAAATGTACTTATTTTAAAGAATTGCTGCCGTAAATATTTTTTTTCAGAAAATTTTTCCTTGATCTTTCTGCAGCAATTATCTTTTTTAATTATCAAATTTCCAGATACATAAATCCTTCGATAAACATAATATCCCGTGATTTTCCACGGGTCAGCGCTAGTTCTATTAATATTTTCTATGGATACCTAGGTAAAACCGAATTGCAGTTTATTTAATGGGTAGGTCTTATGATATGTTGCTACATTTTAGTTATTAAATCCATCGGCGATCGTAATAAAAAATATTGAGCTATTGCGTTAGGCTAAACATTAACTAAGATCATTTAATTAAACAACATAAAGCTCTTGTAACATTTTTAATTTCATATTTGCGTGGGCAGTCACGACATGATATTTGCAGTGTGTTTGAAAAAAATTATACAAGGAAGAAATGTTAAAAATTATTTGGCGTGGGTGGGATCAACGATACTTTTATTATGAGAAGGATTATTCAAAGTTGTGCAATTTTTTTTTAAAGAAAAGAATTTATGTTTTAGGTTTTAGCTGATTGGAAAGTTTATAAAAAAACATTTAGGGATAGTTGATATAGTTATGACGCCGTGGTTGTCATTGCTCAAAATAATGTGTTAAACTCTTTGGGCAAAGTTGATATTGCTATGACGCCGTGGTTGTCATTGCTCAAAATAATATAAATTATTTGTAAAACTTATTGGGGAATGTTGATATTGTTATGACGTCGTGGTTGTCATTGCTCAAAATAATATAAATAATGCGTAAAACTCTCTGGGAAAAGTAGATATTGATAAGACGCCGTGGTTATCATTGATCAAAATAATATAAATAACGCCTAAAACTCTATGGGGAAAGTAGATATTGATAAGACGCCGTGGTTATCATTGATCAAAATAATATAAATAACGCGTAAAACTTTATGGGGAAAGTAGATATTGATAAGACGCCGTAGTTATCATTGATCAAAATAATATAAATAACGCGTAAAACTTTATGGGGAAAGTAGATATTGATAAGACGCCGTGGTTATCATTGATCAAAATAATATAAATAATGCGTAAAACTCTTTGGGGAAAGTTGATATTGTTATGACGCCGTGGTTGTCATTACTCAAAATAATATAAATAATAATATGTCAAACTCTTAAGAATCGATTACAAGATAGGTATTCACTTTAAATATATTATTGTTCGATTACATCCCAACTACGTGTTGCCATCGTAAGGTATAATATTATAATGATGAAAATATTGAATCACAGAATTTCAATCACAAATATTGTCAATTCTCTTTAAAATTTTTATTTTATTTTATTTCATGACCTTTATCGAGAGAAATTCATCTTTGAATGAGCACGGGTAGTAAACTTGAAAAATCACGAAATCTCTCAAATATTTAAACAAAAGTAATACATTTCTCAAATACAGAAAAATAGAATTATAAAATAATATATATACCATAGGTAGGTAGGTACTCACTTTATCAATTGTCTGAACAATCAGTTCCAATTTTGAAAATGAATCTTAAATTCAAAGCAAATTTGAGTTAATTGAACGTGAAAATTGTCAGACCGGAATAATAAAAATTTCACTCACAGACAAACGAAATTAATATTTTTTTTAATTCCGTAGACCCTTGAAATCTCTGAATTCTCGGCTTTTCCAATTTTTAAAATGGCAACATACGAGTATATAATTTAAAAAATATATATTTATATTTATAATAGATATTATACGATATAATATTAGACCGGTTAGTGGTCGTGTTATCATCGCGTTTGGGTCCCACCCAGGCGTAGTGTGTTCAATTCATCTAGCTGGTTAAGTCCCCCATCACAACATTTACTGTGGTGGTAGTAGGAGATTTTCAAATATTTTCAGATTATTATATAACCCGGGAATGTATGTTACTCTTTTAAACAAAATTATATAAGATAAATAGTAGGTACTTTATCGCTTGTCTGAATTATCCAATCAGTTACAATTTTAAAGATTAAAATTTAATCAAATTAAATAAATTATTATATTTGCTTAGCTTGCCTAAAGCTTTTTTAAGTTTGTTTTTTTTTCGTTTTTCTCTGTTTTTCCATTTTTCTTTTTTGTTAGGGTTATCTTGATATTTTTCAATACTTTGTTTCACCTTTACTTCAATGAATTTCTTCTCAACATGTCTTACGACAGCCATAAAACCATTATCTGTTAAGAACACATTGCAACGCATGACTGGAGTCTTCCATATACGCACATTCCGGAAAAAAACATTATGTGTTTTTGCGCTGCCGTGGGAACTGAAACCGTAACTCCACGACTCATGTCAACTGCGTTAACCATATCGCTACGCAGGCCGTCCACATTTCAAGCATATGAACCGGCCATTGGATACAACGTGGCAGTTCCTGTCAAAAAACCAATACGGCTTCCGCAAAGGTCTTAGTGCATCAGATGCAATTGCAGCTTTTACTAAATTAATTTCTGATAACCTCGATAAAAGTCGCAAGCCCCTCGCTGTATTCTTGGATCTGGCTAAAGCCTTTGACACTGTATCTCACCACATACTTTTGAAAAAACTCTCACAGATAGGAATAAAAGGTGTTCCTCTTAAATGGTTTGAGAGCTATCTAACAAATAGGTCCCAGTCAACTATTATTAACTCCGCTAAAGAGTATAGAAGTACAAGTTTGCCAATCACATATGGCGTGCCCCAAGGCAGTGTGTTGGGCCCACTTCTGTTTCTAATATACATTAACTCGTTATGCAATTTGGATACTGGTGGCACTATAATATCTTTTGCCGATGATACGGTTATAATATTTGCAGATGATAATTTGAATTCAACATTTGAAAAAGCAAATCATGGTATAAATGAAATAAAACACTGGTTAGATTCCAACCTCCTCACTCTAAATATTGAGAAAACTAAATACTTACTTTTTTCCATACGCAAACCTAATCTCCCTCAAAACTATCATAAACTTACCATACATTCATGTTCACAGAAATTCAACATGGCTACATCACCTCACAAAAATTGTTCATGCGATAACCTTATAATATCAAACGAAATTAAGTACTTGGGGGTCATTATAGACAATCAACTGCGATGGGAGGCCCATATAAATTCTACAACAAAAAGGCTTCGCAAATTATGCTACATTTTCTACTCTCTCAGATCTATCCTTAACCTACAAACACTAAGATGTGTATACTTTGCACTTTTTCAATCAATTACTACATATGGTATAGTGGGATGGGGAGGTTGTGCAAAAACGATTCTTCATCCCATGGTTTTAATTCAAAAACTGTTACTAAGGATAATATTCAAATGTAAGCCAACAAACCCATCAGAACCACTTTTTAGAAAACTCAAAATATTAGATATTCGACAATTATATGTTAAGACCATTCTCATATACATACGGAAAAATGACTTGGTGAATAAAACACAACAAAAAATTAACACCCGTTACTCGTCACACCTAAATTGTAAAATTCCCCAAACGAAAACAGCTTTCGCCCAGCGGCAGTTTTCTTATATTGCTCCCAAAATATTCAACTCGCTGAGTATTGATATCAGAAAATCAAAAACTCACAATTTGTATGTCATAAGTGTTCAAAATTGGTTATTTATAAAGGGAAGGAACTTTTTCAAGGAATGCCTGCCATCATTAAATTAAGCTCATTTTCTTTATTAGTCATTTTTGTTTTTTCATTCAATTCTGTAAAGAAAAAAGTTTAATAATTAATTAATTAATCTTTATTTTCATTATTTCAACAAGTTCATTTTCATAATTTCTACTTTATTTTCATTATTTTAACAAGTAAAGTAACCTATTTATTTGCTGATTGTGTTCATTTTATCTCATTAATATCAACAGTTTAAAATACGGTTGATGTACACTTGAGCAATCTACTGAACTGGGAACCAGTAAAAGTGTCACCTATTATACACATACATTGCATGTAAAAAAAAATACTTAGATTAACAAGTTATCAAATATTACATTTATATAATTATATAAACCTATGTATATAAATTTCGACTACCATAATACGGGCGTGTGTCTAGTGTGGTAGTCGAAAAGCATGTAAAAACTGTACACATTAATATTTCATGAATAAAGAAAAAAAAAAAAAAAAAAAAAAAAAAAAAGTTTTCAAGTTTTTTTTGTGACGATAGCAAGAGATCTTCTCTCTGCTTTGTTTGAGGCCGGGATATATTTCAGTAACAATATGAGGCGCGTTAGAGAAAGAGCTACGGGGGAGTGGGGTTCTGAATGAAGGTCTAATAGAATCTCGAATTAAATGGGGGAGGAAAGACGAATGCAAGTATTCCCGATCATCGCTCAGTATTTCAATAACCTGAGAGAATCGTACTCCGGAAATCACGTAGGTAGTGAAGTTCATATAGGCACACAAGCACTGCCTTCCCTACCTTAATCGCATAAAAATATAAAAATTCAACAACTATAAAAAATTTGCAATAAATCAATCTACCCTTTGAAAAGGTTTCAATTTACTTTATTATAAGATATCAAACGCAGGACCTAAACACGCAAACGACCATATGTAATATTTTTAAAATGTTGTCTTCATTCGACACGAAAATGTACATGTATGTGCAATGCTTATTCAATGGTGTCGGGAAAAGGCCGTGCCTTTTGGTGCATATCACGAATGAAGTAATCTGTGCCATCTCTTTGTATCTCTATTAAGGAGCACAACTTTAGTAACGAAATAATTATCTATTCTGTTGGTTTTTATCATGCAATTTTGTAGTGGAAAAAATGAAATTTTACATTATAATACAGGAATTGGCTCTTACTATGCCTCAATGGAGTGCTTAAAATTTTAAACCCACATTGGCTAAACCCAGCAGCTAAGCCAAACTTAACCACCTTACCACAGACGAGGTTAGTTTTTTTATATCGATTAGTTCACTATTTTACATACTGCTTACCCTGATTAAAAACTTTGTGCACGCCACATGTAGGTACGCTATAAAAAAGACATTTTGCAGGGCCGTGTCACCTAAAGATGCTGTGTGAAGGATTTTTAGGGATTTTGATGAACGTGAAGAAGAGTTGTTGAAATCGGTAATAATAGTTTGAAACGACATAGCACTAAAAAAATAACTAATACCTTCGTTATCTTATGTACCCATAGGGCGTAAAATGCCTGTTTTTAAAAAGCTTCCGACGATTAATTAACTTAAAATTACACTCATTTAATTGATTTTTTTTATGCTTCCGATTTTGTTGTCCGGGTTAAATCTTCCCCATAGGAAAAACTAAACCCTTCCACTCAGTTTTCCACAAATGATCTGCTAGTCAATCAACACTATGTGAGTGTATTATATAAGTAAAATAAATACAAAACAATACAAGAACAACAACACGTCAACTCACCAGAGATCAAATGGGGAAAAAAATTCACCGACTCCAGATATTTTCATATCAGAGGGTTCGGCTCGGTAGAACTTCTAACAGGGCCTATAAATCCTACTGATCCCCCAACATAAATATTTAAAAAATCTTTCATTATCCTACATGTATTCAAAATGACCGACTTTTGCATCTTTATATATAATTTTTTTGATAGATCTAATACGCCTAAATTTTTAATGAGAGAGTTAGGTATAATGCCAGTAGCCGAAATAACGAATGGTAATATTTTTATAGTCTGAGAATGCCAAATTCTTTTTATTTCGTTTCCTAAATCTGTGTATTTTCTTATTTTTTCATTAACAGATTTTTGAATGTTACAGGAATTTGGAATAGCGACATCAATGATATAAGTTATTTTTTAAATTTTATCATGTAAAACTATATCGGGTCTATTATGACTAATCTTTCGGTCTGTTAGTATAGTTTTATCATAATATATTTTATAAAATTCGTTTTCTAAAAATGAATTTGGTTCGTATTCATAATATGGTACTATATTACGGCAGTCAATCAAGTTATGTTTAATTACCAAATTTTGGTGAATTGTTTTTAAAACTTGATTGTGCCTAAATGTATACTCGGACGGTGCTAATATATAACATCCCGATATAATATGTTCTATAGTTTCCGGAAAAGCCAAACATTTTCTACACAAATCATCTATTTGATTTGTATCTTTGATTATATGCTTTCTTTATTATATCAATCATTGTTTTTTATTACGTTGAGTTTCATATATGAAGAAAAGACTTGTTGCGAAGGTGAAAGATACTTGAATTAAATATACAATTTATTATTATTATTTATTTATTAGTTAATTATTTGATTGTTTTCCTGATTTACGGTGTGAAATTAAATAAAAACACTTAAACTTGTTGAAAATAGCTCGACTGTAATTATTGCCACTAGCATATTATTGGTAGTAATTACTGCTACGCACAAACTGTAACAACTTTCATGAGGTAACGACCAGGACCAACCAATCAATTGTTAGAGGTGATTCTGTACAGGTTGTCTCATATGTCTCTAAGAAATAAATAAAATTATGTTACCGTTCTTAAATTTTCTTATCTAAGACTCTTTCATCTAACTTTCGTCAAATTCTTTTTCTAACCACATTGGTTTCATGTTCCAAAACTTTGTTCCCAAACGTTATTTCTGAGAAAACCAAAGTAAAACGTATAAACATAACGTCCCTTATAATCTACGCCTTCAAAGATGCCGTTAATTTAATTTTAACGAAAATACGTTTTATGCTTTGAAATTTTAAGATGAATTATTTATTTATGACGGTAGATACGCAATATAATGTTTTTAGTCACTTTATTTTAATGTATACATTGTGTTAACTAGTATTTATCCTCGGGAAAGTGTAATTTTAAACCCATCTGAAAACAGACTTAAACATTATAAATAAGGTAAAAATAAAGAGTGAAAGAGAATAATTAGATGAGGATAGAGCATCAGAGGGGGGTGGGGGGGAGAGACATCTTTAAAATGTTTACTTTTGGATAATTATTTTTGTGTATTTAATATTTAACATTTTATATTTTCGCTTCCAAATTATTAAGGCGCAAACCTCTTGCATATATATATATATATCTAGTACATACACAGCTGTATTATTGTATGGCCACTATTCAGTATTAATGTATTATTAAGTGTTCGGTAATTTCTGAAAACCTATACATACTTGTAAAAAATCTGAATTGTTCCTGTACTCTGATATATTTTGAGCTCCTCGCAATTTTACCTATATAGAAAGCCGGGCAATTGTTGCAATTAAGTTTTTAGATTCCAAAATGGCTTAGTATAATATCTTGTTATAAAATTGTTAATTAAAAGTTTGCCTAACTTATTATTTATATGGAAAGTCTGCCTTATTTCTGATGGAAGTTTTTTGTGTGCATTAAGAAGTACATTTACATTTTTGGTCACAAAAAATATTGTCTCTTTAGTACTATGACATAACGAGGGGTTCTATCAAAGAATTTTAACAATTCATCAAATTTCAAAGTAAAATTTTCTATTTCTGTTAAGTTAATATCCAAGTACTGTGAAACAACCCTCTTTTGATGAAATCATTACAGAACTTGAACATGAATTTTAACTTTGAAATTTGATGTTTCGTTCATATTTTGTAAAACATAACATTCAGAATTATTGAAATTATGGAGTTAGCTGATTAAAATGGCTCCATCTTCTTTCATCTTCATTTCTCTTCATCCTCACAATATAACTCAATTGGTTAACACCAACGGTAACCCATAGTTCTACTGGCCCAGTTGTTGAAAATCTCTTGCGGTATGCACATAAAAAATAATGATCATGCTCCGATTAGACCACTTTATACAACCTGTACAATATGCCAACTCAGCCTAAAGTGATTGTGTAACACCATTCACTAATTATATGCTCGCGATGCAAATATGTAAATAAGTATAATACAGCTTCGGCCAGATAAAGGCTGGTAATATTGGAGAATGACCCTCTGCGCAGCATCCGCAAGGCGTGGTCGATCTCCTTGACTCGGCCGTAGGTTTATAGGCTGCCCGGTCCAGTGTCCACTGTGCTCTATCAATAATAAGATTTAATAATGAAATTACTTTGCACTTGGAGCCATTTAATTGCCAACATTCATAGTGCGAATGATATTAGTTTTGTAATGAATTTCAGAGATCTATTATTTAAAATTATCATTTTTTTGGTCTTAATACGCATTATAACAGTTAATTTTATTATAATAAATATATACAGTAGTTATGTTTTAGATAAAATTAGTTAGACAATATTTGTTGAATTAAAATATTTTATAATTTTGAAAAGATGGCCCAAACCCGGTATAGAGTAAAATCAGTTATTATAACAGCGTTAGCAATGTGTAGCAAGTGTCCGAAAATATATTTTAACGACTTGATCACAAAACGTCGACTTTTCTCTTCTTTCTATAAATAAAATATGCATTTATCATATATGTGAACCTTTCGGAAGAAATTTTCTAAATGCTAGTGAAAACTCTATTAAAATCCATTGCGTAGTTTAGAAGAACTAAGGGCACAAACAAAAAGACACCGATAGCGACTTTATTTTATACTATTTAGAGATAGTAAATGTACAAAATAACATTTTTTTAATTATCTTCCTTTTTTGTTATTATTAAAGAAATTGATTTCATCACTGGCATCCTCCGTGCTGAGGATTTAATTAACATATTAAAATTTAATTATTTAAATAATGAGTTTGAAGTTACTGAGAGAATTACAAATGTATTACGTAATGTGGTTTCTGTTTCAGTCTGGATTAATTTGGTGTCAGTGTGTTATATCAGAATTTATACGGCAATCATTTCATATTTCAAACAAAACCAAAGATAGCTATAATTTCATACGCAACGATGAAATCGGTAGGTACATCGATAATCAAAACGTATTACTCCGCTGAAGTGCGGAACTCAGCATAATGGCCACTTGCGATGCATAAAATGCATCTCCGAGACATTAAGAATGGCGCAGAATAAAACAATCGCACGTTGGCCAGTCCATTCATCAGCAATGCCCGCAGCCACAGCATCAACCTGCCGGACGTCAGCAGCGGGCAGCTTCCCGGCCTTATCTCATCTCTCTGCAACACGGTCTGCAGACAGTAGACAGCCTCCGCGAGGTCTGATTATGCCAACCGTTGGACGACCGAATTTTCATCATATTGATGAAAACTGAAAAAATATTTTGGAAATAATTATGAATAATCAATGGAACTGAAAAAATTTAAACCTAATGGTAGAACAATTTGTTTAACACCTTGTAAATACGCAGTGTTGGACACTGCCGCAGTTATATTCGTAAAAACCGGGTATGGTCTAAATGGATGTTTGTCAATTGGGTATGGTCTAAATGGATGTATGTCAATCGGGTACGGTCTAAATGGATGTATGTCAATCGGGTACGTTCTAAATGGATGTAGGTCAATCGGGTGTGGTCTATGGATGTAGTTCATTTGGGTACGGTCTAAATGGGTGTATGTCAATCGGGTACGGTCTAAATGGATGTATGTCAATCGGGTATGGTCTAAATGGATATATGTCAATCGGGCATGGTCTAAATGGAGGTATGTCATAAATAGAAATAATTTTGTGTTAAATTTAATTCACTTGTAATTGAATACAGGGTAGTGGCGCGATAAGTAGGACACATAGTGGCTTTTAAATTATTTGCACACCTTTGCAAATAATTTTAAATTTATCCAAGTTTCCCCCTTGCGCAGTTGGTTAGTTCAAATCATTCGTCCAATTTTTGAGTTGTACTGGCATAAACTTCCGTCTTACCTCTTTAAAACGAGACTCAACGATGGCAGCGCTATATTTATTTTAAGCAGACTTATTGAAACTTGAAATTACCTCAACAGAAACTGTTTCTCGTTTTGTGCGTGATTGTCTCCACACATTCAGCATCGATCTCAAAGACGGTTTCACGATAAAAAAGTGAAGTTACTAGTGCGTAAACTAGGAACCTCATTCTATCTGGAAACGGCACTATAAATAAGAATCCGTCATTACGAGGATCGAATTAGTACTAAATCTACTTAATTTTGGCAAACTTTGACATTTCAAAGTCTATGTAATCTTGAAACATGTACATACACATCGACAAAAAAAAATCTTTTTAAATTCAATGCTCTGTTATCAATAGAAAGTTTCCTGAAACCTTTACTTTTAGCGTCTTTCAGTAGGTATTTAGTATTTATGTACAGCGAACGTATCATGATTGCATGTGATTTAATTATTTTCTGAAGTTTCCCCTTTTTTATTTCCAACATCATAAGAATAATAGAGACATAATGCCTGTAAATGAAACTAAGGTTCGTAAGGCTTTGGGCAGAACACTTCATGAACAAAGTGATGGAAAATCTGGAGAGAGAATTTGCCAGGAGCAAAAATAGATTAAGGATCGTCTTAAGTTGAAGAGCACCACTAAGAGTAAAATCTCTACAAGAGCTGAATGGTCATCCAAAGTAGGTATAAAAACGAGTCGTAACGAAATACATTCATGTCACACATTGACAACCTTTACAGATCACAATGAAGATTTTCGGGATCAACTTATGCTTGGAAAGGTTTCAGTTGTAAAACTGTCATAATTGTCGATTTGTTGGTCATGTGACGAGATTTCAAAACACTTTAACCCAAGAGATAAAAAAATCATAGTTCCTTTTATTATTTTCTAATAAACATAAAGCTTCACATTATCTGGCTGCTGTCTCTCCAGCAAACATATAATAATTATCAGTTAGGCTTTACACATTACAGCATGAGAAACGGAGGCTCCCCGGCAATAAAGTGCGCAACGAGCGGATCGGACAGGAAGCGTTCTGGCAGCCTCCCCCGCACCAGGGAACAATGGTTGGGGGCGAGCCCCGGGGACGATTGCGCAGATTGCGGCCGCCGCGGAGGCTGTGCTGCGGCTGCTTGTAGCAACACAACAAGGGCCCGGTCTCTGCACATGTGGGTATGTGGGGGCCAACCTTTAACTCAATGTGGAAGTGGAAACCATAAAATCCATTAAAAAATTAAATCACATGAAATCCAAAAACCCCTCATTCCCCTGTCTTGTCATACCGATTGCAATCTTTAGAGCACAGGAGTCAGGTCGGAAATCTGTCTTTGTTCTATCGATGTTTAAATGGAAGATGCTTCGACGAGCTAGCGTCGTTGATCCTTTTGGCATCGGTGCGTAGTTGGCAAATATTCCATACGCGTGCACGACAATTCTTCATGGTTAACATGTTGTCACTTAGAACGGATCGTTTCTACGACTCAGGAGTTCGAAATCTCTGCTGTAAAAAGATTTTCTGGCTTCTGTGTTTTCTCTCTCCAACAACATGGGTATCTTCAAAACTCCTGTTCACTCCTTCCTCTCATCAAAAAGACCTTCACTTAGGTTGCCCAAAAATGACATAGCACGTAAGGGAAATTATTTTCTTCAATGCTACTCGTGTAGAGTTAATGTAAAAAAACCATTTATTTATTTTAACACTTTTTTTACGTTCTAAATCCGACGTTTTGTTCGAGGCTTTTGTTATCTCAGCCAATATAGGGCGAAGGGCGTTTGTGAGAAGCGGAGTAAATCAATACGATAAACCAAAACTACGTCTGCTGTCTTATTTATTTTTTATTTTTTTATTTATTTTTTTTTATTATATAAGTACATTTTTGTTTATTTGTTACAATATATGATCAAATATTTCAAGACCCCTCTTCCATAGAAGCATTAGCTTGTGGCTGGAAATGGAGTGTACATTGTTTTATTACAGTATGTAGGTAATTAAAATAAAATGATTTTAAACTTATTTGAAGGATGGAATGTTACTTAAGGAAACTAATTGAGATGAGTTATTCTTAAGATTAATTCAATTGGAGACATTTTTATTTCACAGTGTTTATTATTTCAAGTAAGCTGCCAGAACATTTCATTTCAGTAACCTGATTATTACGCCAACGTCTGGACGGTTTCGGCCCTCTGATTGGTCGAATTCAAATCTTTTGTTTCGGGTAAATTCCGCATAGCGTTCGCGCAAAATATCATACATTCGTCCCTTGAAAATTTCAATCTCTCCTTTACCGGCCGCTGGAGTAGTTTCCCTATTGGCCGACAGAGCGCATCTCTGGCGGCATAGTAGCGAATCATTTGAATAATCCATAGCAAATAGTACAATTTCATCCATTCAAACTACCAAACTATCGTTTTAATACGCATTTAAAAAGAAAACAAACATTTGATTCAACTTAATAACAATAAACAACAACTCTTTGTATTTGCTAGAATATATTTTTTATTTTTCATTGCTAGAATTTATTTGCTATAAAAATATTGATATTTAATATTATTTACGTAAATAATAATTTCGCACTATTTTGACAGACCTACGATATGAAGTTCGCGCATAATACGCGTTTGCTTGTAGGATGTGTAGTATGGAGCGCGGAGCGGGTTTTTAACTGCTAGTAATAATTAATGCCTTTGTCGTCTCTCTTCAAAAATATAGTCAAGAATTTCTTAAAATTTGTTGCGGTCAGGACTGAAACTTTTTTCTATAATACCTAGACGTGAACTCTATAATTTTATAGAAATTCAAAATACCTACGTATAAAACTGTGATAATTGTTTAAATCATTTTTGTTAAAGACTTCAACATGTTTGTTCTTTACGAACAAGCGATGGGTGTGTTAACTATTGATGGTCAGTAAACGTAATGAACGTTAAAAACAGCACTTATAATAAACATAATCCTTGACTGTGAAGTTACAGAATTACACTACTTAACACAGAATACGTCATTGTGCATTTAGCTCAAGTACCTACAGCTCACTGAAAATCGAACAATATATTTCATCTTGTCATGGAAAACATTTATTTTTGTTACTTTCATCTCATTGGTATACAAAAACACTTAATTTAAAAACATTCTGACTTTCACAGTTTAAGATTGTTATTTACCACAACAGTTCAGAGTTCAGAATCAATGACGATTGCGTTTATATTTACAGTTTGACTTTGAGAATTCAATATGATTGTAAAATACTACGAAAGCTTTTAATGGGCTTTTAAATAGATTTTTATTATAAGTGCATTATTTTCCATCCAGGATTCACAGATTTAAGATTTGGTGAGCTTTTAGTTGAAGATTTATAAGCTGAAGGTAATAAACCATTTAGAAATATGCAAAAGCATTGATAAGGCTGCATTTCCAGCACTGCCTGTTGGTGTTTGGACGCGTGGGCCCCTCGCCTCGGACTCTACAAGAGATGAATCAAAGGATATTCCTACGGTAGGCCGCATGAAATGTTAACATGGTGCATTTGTGCTTTTTTTCAAATGGACGGAGTGCCAGTGCCTTGTGTTTATTTATCGAGGAAGTGGGCACTTAAATATGTCTGCTTTATTAGATTCTAAAATCAATGTAGTTAGTAGGAAGGCCCTTAAGAAAATGGGGAAATAGCAAGGTAGCGCAATAAATTTATTGATCGTGAATTATTGAAAATTTATGACATTTTTTATGAAAATGAATATAAATATGTTAATAAATGGATAACTGAAGATATTTGTCAAATTACTTGAGGAAATTAAATTAGAAGAAAAACTAAATAAATATAAATTTATTTATAATTACTAAAACGTGTGATAAGCGACGCGCTACTGACCATGTAGACCGCATGCCTGCCTGGATTTGCGAGAACTGTTTTCTGTTTGTTTTATAAATTTAAAAAATATATTTACTATTAGGCCATAGGTACATAATGAATCTATTTAAAAACCAAAAAATATTTACAGATATTTCCAGGATTCAATACTATTTTACCAAAATCGTTTCCATAAATGAGATTTATTGATCAAACAGTGTTGGTTAAGGCTTATATTTTATTTAAGGTAGTTTGCAAAGCCCCATTAACCCTAATACAAATAACATTGCCATCCGACAGTAATTCCTCCCATCCGTAAGTATTTTCAGATAGAAAAAGATACCCGTATATAGTTATGTCAGCTCTGCTGCAAGTTGCTGCTTCAGTAAAGAATATTTTTCCTTTATTATTATTCCGATAACCTAACTATGACACTTGTTCTTGATGGCTATTAAGTCTATAAAAAGCTTAAGGCGACATACGACTCTATTAACAGGTGTTTGATCGAGGCTCACATTTAGATTATTTCTGATGAACGTATTACTAACATCTCAAATGTTTTTACAGGGATTTTCCTACGGATGTAAGTTATTTATAATAAAGAATAATAAATACAGAACCTTTCGATAAAAATATTTAATGTAAAATGGTTTGAAAATTTTATAAAACATTTTTCAACTATAAAATTAGCGGTAAGCACCAGATTTTCTTTTTCTGGACGATGAACTCGTAACTTCTCGTGGGATCTCTCTAGAAACATTTGAAATTTTTCAAAATAAATTATTAAAATAAACCCCACGGAAATATCGATTTTCTAGGCCCATAAATCGACCATAGGTCCATTATGCCGGGACTCTTTTTTTTACACTTATGTTTTTAAGATTCCCACTTTATTTAAGAGATTAGGTAAATTGAAACACAGGTTTGTGCAATACATCAGAGCCGCGAATTGCATATTTTTTTGCACGTCTGCTTCACTTACGTCGTTAATATTCTGGCTTTATTTTAGGGTATTGTCTCTTAAACCTCCTACATGATTCCA
This sequence comes from Hesperophylax consimilis, assembly GCF_061612785.1. Classification (NCBI taxonomy): domain Eukaryota; kingdom Metazoa; phylum Arthropoda; class Insecta; order Trichoptera; family Limnephilidae; genus Hesperophylax; species Hesperophylax consimilis. Next base: position 7,435,620 of record NC_142836.1, read on the forward strand.
TTTCACTTATAGCGATCGGTAAGTTTTTGACCCTAGGACTTCTATCCCAACAGTTCCATAACCGTAAGCACGCTGTCCATTAGTGCAAGATGTGATGCCTGCTACGAGATAGCCATAAGGATGGAAGAGTCAATTTCTTATTTTGAAAAGTGAAAGAGAAAAACCTAGCTGTTCATGTGTTTAAATATATGTATTTAAAAAATAAATTATGGCCTCACACCAGGTAAATACTGAACGTAGGTATCTTCCACTGTAACCCGCGGGCTTGTGGTTTTTTTTTAAACAAATCTAGAATCTTATTCCGAGAACGAGAAAATGTTGCACACTTGACCTTCAAAACAGGAGGATGGCCACTGTCTTCACGAGATTTTAAAAAACCACCCAACCAGTTTTCCCACCCCTTAAAGCAAAATTTCGATACTTGAGGAAATTTCGCACACTTGAAATTCAAAATTTGAAAATTACTATTACATTTGATTTTGAAAAACTCTGTGTAAGGTCCGGGCAAACGCCGGGGACTTCATACTATATAATTTGTATTTATTTCAAGGTCCGATAATCAAGGATCTTACTGTTTTGGTGGTTATCAACAAATTGGTAAAGTTCTGCTAGCATTTTCCTTTGTCGAGGTGTATATATATCAATTTGTTTTAAATATGATGGGTACCAGAGTTACAAACACTCACAGACAGACCCACAACCACAAATGGTATGTTTGATATTATTATCATTTAACTTTTTAGTTACTTCTATTTTCTTCCCCGGCTAAGATGCCATATATTTTTTTTTTTTAATTTATTTGTGTGAGTAAAAAATCAACCTTTTGTTTCGTCTTCATCTTTATTTTAACCTATGTCCATCGTGTTCCTCGCTGATGAAGATCTGGCGCAAGTGTTGGTTGAAGAGGGTTTAGAGATGGTATTAGCGCAGGGGTCTCCTCGGGGCGCTTCTTGTCCTTTAGTCCAGCGCGCCTCATTTGCAATCAGATTTTTATTTGGGCGCGTGGGCGCTATCGGCCACTCTTTTATGGGGTGACCATAGTTTAATGTGCTATTGAAAGTGAAAGTTTACTAATCGAAGAAAGCTTACACTTAAATGAAAAGTTTTTTTATGTGAATACCGCTTTTAACCGTCTGGAGCCTATGGAACGACGGCATCCCAAATTTGGTAAATGTATGTTGTGTGGATGAAAGCAGTAGTAGGAAGATGAAAGGGATGGGGAAGAGGCAGATGGGAAATTACCTAGCTAGTCAGATCTGGTCACAAAACATGTCTAAAGCTATTTCAAGCCATGTTTCAATTTTGAATGGTCGACTGAATGGTGCACCAGGGCGGTACTGTGAGCATCTTCTCCTCTGTTATTTTGTTAGTAACCATCATTTTGTTAGTTTATAAATTGTATCAATAAAATTTCGTTATATTCTAACCTTCATCAGGAAAGTATTATTACGAATTATAAGGGTAAAAAAATAATGATAGAGAGAGAAAGCATCTCAGAGGAGGTCAGATATTTAGAGAAGGAAGGAAGTAGAGTGTTATGGGGAGGATAACATGGAAGAATCACACATTTACGACTAAAAACATATTATAGTTTTAACGTATTATATTTTAAGAATAAAATGCTGTGCACGGAGAAAACTGATATAAAATGTGTTCAGATAAATTCTAATGTTTTGGCATTTTGTCATTGCATATTATTAGGAGAAATTAGGAATAAACTAAAAGTTTAATAGGAAATGGCCTGCCAATAAGATAATCCCGTTTTTAACCGGATATTTTATTTGACGTATTGATTAATAAATAAATATTCATTTTCTCCTTGTATCAACGAGATACATTTGTACATACTTTAATCAGCCCCTTTAAATTTTAATCTGGTTTCATTAAACCCTCATTTCCAAGGTTAAACACGTCATTTTCAGATCGATAAATTATATTTTTTTAGTAAAAATCTTTATTGTAGGCATGAAAAAAATGCACACCTCTTAATTTTTTAATTCGTGAAAGGTGTTTCGAAGATGCGATCTTCGGAATAAACAACAGATTTATGTGTATACAGTTATACCGAGTGTTGGTCACGCGTAAGATGAATCTCCCCAGCGCTCTCCAGGTTGGTGCATTACTATCAGCATCCATCAGAGAACCGGCCATGGACACCCCAGCTAAGTACAGTGCCGGGCAATAGATTATGTTCGCGGGGAGCCGCGGGCGGGAGCGAGTGGATCGCCTCGGTTATTACATCATTAGCGGTGTCTTTAGACGGATTTTTATCTAGGCGTGATGAATGCCCTGCCCAGCGACAGTCGGCGAAATTAAAGAGCCGACAACTACCGATTCCACCCGAACGGAGATCGGCATTCCAGGACTTTCGCCGTGATGGATTGCCTCATTGTTCTAAACTGAATCCAAGATCGATCAATCTCTCAAACAGAACGCCACAAATTCAAACCACTCACAAAAAGCCACATTACTACCGAAAATCAATTTAACTATAAATATACCTATTGTTACACGTTTACAAAGTGCCGTTGTGCTTTCTATTTTGTTTGAATTCTTGTGAATACGAATTTTCGGGGTGTGGCTAAGTCCGATCTCTATTGCGATTTCGCATGTTTTGGTCATAATATATTATTCTAGTTTGACCGTCGAAGATTGCGTATTGACAAACGCCCATCGTGTTGATTTATATAAACGAAGACGCGGAATCGTGAAAACAATTGTATTGTAAGTAATAAACGTGGAAATGATGGCCATTAATTTGTATATAAACACGTGAGTCGATGCCCATAAAAAATGTGTTTTATTCTCGTTTTAATGTTCGTCGGTACGAAACTGTCCGATTTATTTATTATATGGCGAGATTAAAAATTTGATCGTACAAAGTGTTCATTTCCTCGGGCCAATTTAGAGATGATTTCTAACTGAAATACCAGTACCTTCGCCATTTGTGAAATCTATCTAGGAAGAGATGTTTATCGAAGCCATTAATGTTCGTTAGATTGCTTCTTCTTGTTTAGGAAAATTAATCAATTTCAACGCATTGAAAAGATCTACCTTGCCAGAAGCAATTCGTGTTTTCAATCAGGATATATCTTTTCAAAAATGCCAATAAATTTTTACTTAAGGCCATCGTCAAAAAATACAATCCAGCTTGCTCGAATAATGATTATGTTTTTCCATGTTATGTATGCGAGCAAGTTTTAAACATAAAATAATGTTTGAATGAAGATGTAGGTAGGTACCTTTAGTCTTCATTTTATATGCATTCTGAGGCAGGTTGATTTTTGACTGTTGTAACGTATGAATGTTTATTATTTAGAATAACTTTTCATAACAAATTTTCGTTTTAGAATCGCTAATATTGTCTTCAATAATTAAAAATTACAATTTGATGTTTTACTCGTTAAGTTATTCCAAAAAATAATTATCATCCTAGACTTAGAAAAAGTCAATAGACGTCGCACATTAAAGTAAAAATTGGATAAAGACACTGTCTAGATTGCATTTAGTTTGAGTTGAAAGATAAAGATAGCAGCCAATAAAAATGTGCGATAAGAAAATGAAAATGATAGTGGTAGTTCTTATTCGAAGCATAATACAGTTAAATATGACGAAGGAGATAGGGTCCCATTAGCTCAGTTGGTTGAGCCGCGTCCCGGAAAGACGAGGGTCCTGGGTTCAAGTCCTAGATGTGACCGTATCTTTTTCTGATTTTTCTGTGTCAAATTTTCGTTTTAGAATCGCTTTTTTATGGAGATGATAGTAACTAACAATAACATACCTGTTGCCCAATTTTTTATTACTGCGTTTAATATTGTATTACTTTATTTTGTTTTATGTATTAATATTTCATTTAAGTTCGTTTAAATTAACACAATTTCAATACCGTCCATTTTATTTTCGTACATATTTTGTATTATAATTTTTTTTAATTTAGGCCTCAACACGTGTAAGCACCTAATTAGGTTCATATTACCAAATATTTTTGAAGTGAAACTTCTTTAGGCGCGTAATGGATTTTCGGGGACGGAGTAAAACCGAGTCAGGATCGACACGAAAATGCGGGTACCCCCACCACCGCTCACCGTTCACTGTCCCTCTCTCACCATATGCGCTTGTTGAGGTGGGGGAGCCGCTCACGAACGTTTTGCTTTGAGTTACGAGCGAGATACGAGTTCGGTTTAGCAGGTCGGCCGGTAGCGCACTTGCGCGGCCACGCCCACCACGGCCAGTGAATCAGTTAGCAGCGTGCTCCCGCTGTGATAAGTTGTGTTCGCGTTTTGTGTTGCGTTTACATTTACATTTATAGTTGTAGTTCATTTAATTAATTCATTTATTTTTTGATGAAATGAAAATAGAGAGAGAGGAATACTAGAAGTTTCACTTCTGTCTTGCGTAGGCTTGACACACCCACTTTTTTTTAGTAGACAGGACGTAAAAACAAACACCTTATTATGGATCCATATTAAACTGCCAGGGTTCCTCTCTCTCTTGGACGAAGTTAACATCGTTAATCCGCGTCCAGTGCAGTGTGAACTGTGTAAATACTCAAACAACAGAACGCATTATAGAGAAATGTCCCCATTCATCAAATAAGTGAATCCTGATGCCGTCGACTGGCTGAAGTAAACTATCTTAGCTTTCCACTTTGCCCTCCAACAACTATCCTTCACCATTCGAAAAATAAAAAATATATATGTATGCAAGTGGACGAAATTGTTTTGAAGATTTATAGGACGCCTTATGAAGGAACGATCAACTGAATCAATCGAGTCGGGGCACGTCAAAAGTTAGCAAAGGAAAGGGTGGCGTCAAACCACTAATCAACACGTATTACGAGTGCTGCACGATTCAAAAAATTGATTTGAGTTCAAAGACGAATATGGGAGAGATGCGGTGATAATCATAGTTTTTGCCAAGACAATATTTTGACAAACCATAAAACATGTGTGTTAGAACAAAATGTGTGTACAACAACTTCCACAACCAACTTAATTTTTATAGGAAAGGCTTTGTTGATGCTAAATTTCCCACTAGATGGCGTCGAGACATATTATATCTACATTTGTTGGGTGAAATATTATTATAATTTTTTTAATGATAAACTAATGTTTACAAAACAAGGTTTTTATGCATAGCGTAAAGGATAACAAATAATTATAAGCAATAATTAGTCGCCCGAAATATCGATACAAATTGAAAATATCTATAAATATCAGAATAAAAACAGGTTTACAGATGAAAAAATGTGTTTACAGGTGAAAAAGGTGTTTACAGGTAAAAAAATATAATAATCAGTAATTGTTGATTGAGGTACTAATTATTTGGCGGTTTGGAAATAAGCCGACATAGCTCAGTGATTCAGAGCACCTGACCGCACATCAGAAGGTACGGGTTCATTTCCCGTTGGCGGCATTTATTTTTACTCGGGAGATATTTTTAATTTGAATTGATATTTCAGGCGACTAATTATTTGCTATCCTTTATGCCATGCATCCTTGTCTTATAAACATTAGTTTATCATAAAAAAATAAAAGGAACAAGGGAGATGAAAATATTTTGAGCAGGACCTCGAAATATGTAATAGTCCCAAAACTGTCAATTGAACAAGGAGAAAAGATACGAATATGAATGAATGAAACATGTTCTGTATCAGGACAAAGTAGCGTGGTGTTACTTTATCTCAACCAATCCCTTTAGAAAAATTACAAGATAGTTAGTTAGCATTAAAGTTCAACTAAATAAAGGTGTATAATTGACCACACAAAATATTGGACTGCTTTTCCTTTAGACACCGTTGATAAATATCCCCTGATAATGTTAGCTCGGCCGGTATCCAAATGTCACCCGGCATTAATAGGGGCAATCCCGTGTCGCGTGCTTGTGACATTTAAAAAAACGGGCACTATTTGCACCGCGCGTGTCTCCGCGCGGCGGACGTGTTGCAACGCGCGGTCGTGCTATGTCAAAGATGTTGTCCGCTCATTTGGTTTTATGCTGCCCATTTGTCATCTGGTTACTTCTTACCTCCTTGACTAAGGCAGACGTATTATTAATACGTTGAATTAGGCATGGCAACATATTTACAAGACTTGAGATCTTGTACGTTCGAGTTCTGAGAAACTAGTTCGGTAGACTACAAGTCAAAGGTCGGTTGACCACTTTTTTTAGAATACTAACTAGGAAGATTGACGTTTTATATATAAAAGAAGTGGTTTTGCCAGCACATTTACTAGTAGTTTTGTAAAGAGATCTCGCCTCCAAAAAAGTATGTTTCACTTGTTTCTTATTAATTAATCAAAATCAAAATTTTCTTTGAAATCAGGTAAAAAGTTTCTCAATTATTTTTTTTAACTTTCTTCAGGTAGATAGGTTCGACGGCCTCCGTTGTCGTGGGGTAAGACTCTCGACTAGCAAGCCAAAGGTCAAGGTTTCAAATCCATTAATTTTTGTTATTTAAATGAAAAAAAATAAAGTATACTTGCGACACGTTCCAAGATACACCCAGTGTTGCCGTGGTATAAGACCACCATTCAAAATTGAAGCGATGGCTTTATACGTGTTTTTGACCAGATCTGAATAGCCAGGTACTCCCAGTATTCCTCTTTTTTTAAAAAAGAAAGACATACATTCCCGGATTACGAATAATCTGACAATATTTGAAAATCTCCTACTACCACCAGAGTAAGCGGAAAATGTTGCTTGTGTTGTGATGGAGGACTTAGCCAGCAGAGGAATTGAACACACTACGCCCGGGTGGGATCCAAACGCGATGTCAACTCGGCCACCGATCGGTCTCTTCCTCATCTCCTTCCCCTCACAACATTCCCCAATTAGAGATACCATAGTCTCACTGGCTCCAGACAGCTGTAAACAGTAGGGAACAGTTGGAACTTTTGTGCAGTATTCACACAAAAATAGGTACCGCAATATTGAAAAAAAAGAGAATAAGAAAGTCTAATTTCACATTTGAAAAAAGAAAATTCACTTCTCGAAATGGAAAGGGAAGGTACAGACAGACGAAATGCAAAATAAACCAGTTAAAATATGTAAAAGAGAATTTTTTAAGGTTTTTGTTTTATCCCCTTTTTCAGAAAATTTTCGCGTTGCTTTTATATTTTGTTTTTATTTCGTAATATTTAATATTTTAAAATTTTCTCGTTACTTTCATATTTTATTTTTATTTTGTAATAATATGTAGGGCCTTAGCCAAGGCCTTATATGTTTGAATTTTCTTGACAACAAAATACTTCAGTACTCCGGTCAGCTTTCTACTTTTTTCGAAAATATTGAGGTCTTTTTAGATGTTACGTATCGAGCCATGGGTATAAAGACCTTAACCGTTATCCTGCGACAGCGATTAACGAAGAAAGACCATGTCAAAAGGTCGAATGTCCACCAGTATTTAAAAGTTCTACATGCCTGATATCCAAATACGACAATTCAATTTGCATAATTGAATCTGCATTGATTAAGTCGACATTGCGTTTTATCTTGTTTCTTTTAAATGATTCATTCTGGCACATCAAGAAATCACTTTAATTTAGTAAGTAATTTCCACAGGAATTACTAAAAATTCCTACAATAACTCGTGTCACCTATTTTCTGTATTTTACTAATCTACTTTAACTACTTACACTTATATCACATCTACCAAACATATAATATAACTATTTTTACTTTCTCACTGTAATTTACATACTACAGCAAGTAGTATCTATCATACTATTAATTACGTATAAATAACTACAATAATGTACTGTGCACTCCTCTTCCAAACACAAGCTAACGCATCTATGAAAGAGTTGTATTCAAATCTCATAATATGTAAAAAGTCAATTTAAATTCGATTTAATATGTAATTACTTTATTTCTTTAATTAAAATAACTTACTTTTTAAAACTATTATAACTGTCAACACATATGTTAACTCATCAGAAGGTAATAAAGTTAGCCAAATTGATTTGTTCCCCCCATTCCTCATATTGAACAAATTAAATTCAATGCGTTAAATCAGCAACTCTCGACGTGACCCCAGGGGTCCCCAATATCCTCATATGGGGTCCGCTAAGACCTAAATAAATAAGAGCATTTGTAGTTAAAATAATAATAAAAATTGTGAAACTGTATTTGAAATCCATTAAAAAATTATGACGACGATCATGTTATTGACTAGCGGCGGAGGAAGAAGATTTCTTAGATAAATTAAATGCTACAATTTTTTTAAATAACTGTGAGGACGATTTTAGGAGCCAAGTATTTTACTAACACTGTTTTTGAGATACACAAATTCGAATCTCTAAAAACATTTCCGTCAAAAAATGTACACTTATAAATATTTTAAACATTCGAAATATTTTTTTTATAAAAATAAAACACTTATTTTGTCCGATCGGACATTGGAAATGTCCAAAGATATTAGAAGAACGAGATATGCTATGTTGGCCGCCGGACCGTAGCCGGAGTACTACCTAATTAGGGTACTTTGAACGGTATCGGGACGTGTACGCACAGAAATCTGTTCTATGTATTAGTGCGGATACCTTAGCGCAAGCGAAGGTGTGCAGTAGTATTGGTGAACAAAACCGGCTACACTCGGCAAAACAATTCCACTCAGTACGAACTGCGCATAGCACATCTCGTTCTTCTAATATCTTTGGAAATGTCCTACCAGACTTTGTAAAATCTTCTTGATAACGTATTTTATATAGGAAATGTACGATCGAACATTGGAAATGTCCTACCAAACGTTGGAAAATCTTCTTGATAACGTATTTTATATAGGAAATGTACGATCGAACATTGGAAATGTCCTACCAAACGTTGGAAAATCTTCTTGATAACGTATTTTATATAGGAAATGTACGATCGAACATTGGAAATGTCCTACCAAACGTTGGAAAATCTTCTTGATAACGTATTTTACATAGGAAATGTACGATCGAACATTGGAAATGTCCTACCAAACGTTGGAAAATCTTCTTGATAACGTATTTTACATAGGAAATGTACGATCGGACATTGGAAATGTCCTACCAAACGTTGGAAAATCTTCTTGATAACGTATTTTACATAGGAAATGTACGATCGAACATTGGAAATGTCCTACCAAACGTTGGAAAATCTTCTTGATAACGTATTTTACATAGGAAATGTACGATCGAACATTGGAAATGTCCTACCAAACGTTGGAAAATCTTCTTGATAACGTATTTTACATAGGAAATGTACGATCGAACATTGGAAATGTCCTACCAAACGTTGGAAAATCTTCTTGATAACGTATTTTACATAGGAAATGTACGATCGAACATTGGAAATGTCCTACCAAACGTTGGAAAATCTTCTTGATAACGTATTTTACATAGGAAATGTACGATCGGACATTGGAAATGTCCGATCCGAAAGTAAAATGTCTCATTTGTAAGTGAAATTCGTTTTCCAATGTTCATAAATTTTGTATTATTTATGTTCAATTTCCATTTATCTTTGTAAGAGTCTACTTTATAATGATTCAGAAACAAAGTTATTACGAGAACGCTTCAGTCAAAATCAGGCAACCAAACCAAATTTTAATCATAAATTATACATATTAGAGACAGTAGTCGGTAATCATTACGTATTCAATATACGTTAATTTGGTTAATCATGACACACAAATTGCCGTGATATTTCAACACTATAAAGATTTAAAGTATAAAGCAATCACGACGACGATATTTTTATCTAATGCGTATAATCAGATAATATTGCGTATTTTAAGCCTTAGACACAGTATGCTATATTATGCGCGCAAAATTTGGCGTATACATATGTTGGGGTGACACACTACGCTATAATCTTACTCAGGAGAGGGGGTCAGATCAATTGGGAAACTGCTGCGGAATATCATTTCTTTGTATGGGATCTGTCACTTTGACAGATGACAGCCGCGTAATTACAGCACTCCGTAAATTTTTCTGACCATTTCGCCTGCCGTAGGTAGGAAGAGGGGTGGCATAATTTTAAAATATAGCCTGCACACAAATCACAGCGCTTATCGTCACCACGCCCATACTTATAAAACGTATTTTTATTTTTAGTTATTTTAATGCTTAAATGCATCTTGTATGCTTTATCTTTGTCTAGTTAACAATATTTTAACACTGCAAGCCTACTCATATGTAAAGCATTTAAGCATTAAAATGAATCATCCACATTTATAAGTTTTTTTTTCAACTTGAGGATTTAAAAAAAAAACCGCACGTTGCGCCACAATTCGAAGTATGTCAAAAAATTACAAATAAATAGTAATATATCTGTGTGTAAGGATAGAATGGCCAAACTTATGATTCCAGAGATAGCCTCATTTTTAATGTCAGTGCCATACAATTTTTGAAGTGAAACTTCTTTAGGCGCGTAATGAATTTTCGGGGACGGAGTAAAACCGAGTCAGGATCGACACGAAAATGCGGGTACCCCCACCACCGCTCACCGTTCACTGTCCCTCTCTCACCATATGCGCTTGTTGAGGTGGGGGAGCCGCTCACGAACGTTCTCTCCCGACACGGGACAACAATCGATGCAGTTTTTGCACGATTCATTAAGGATTTAAGTGCTCATGTATATATCTCGCACTTTAGTTACCATAACCCAATTATCACGACATTAGGAAATGATATTCATGAAATTGACAATGAAAATGGCACATGATTGGTAAATTGTCATTGTAATTTCTTTGTAATTTTTAATTGTAATATTGTTATTTATGTAATATTGTATACTTGTGAATAAATTGAAAATTTTTGGAACTATACATTAATCGAACGTCATTCATCTATAAGAAAATATTAGAAAAAGCAAATCCATGCTTCGTCGTTGAATTATTTAACCTCTAATTTTCAAACTAACCTAAGAGAGAAAATAGAGATGATGAAATGAAAATAGAGAGAGAGGAATACTAGAAGTTTCACTTCTGTCTTGCGTAGGCTTGACACACCCACTTTTTCTTAAAACATTGATAACTCCTTCATTTGTACACGCAATTGCTTCGTGCGAAATTTTATAGCATAGTAATGATCAGCAGAATCCATTTCTAGCCAAAAAAATACCCTTGAAAATTCAAGTCTCTATGTCTATGAAAAGCGATTTTCAGCCCACTGTGTGTCGTTGAAGAATTGTATTCTTGCTCTCGTGCTCTTGTAAATGGCAGGTCGCAGGTTCAAATCCCGACGTGCGCAAGTAAATTTTATTTTATTTATATACATTGAATTAATTTAAAATCATATACAGTATACTTGCGGCATGTTCCACGAGTGGGAGATACTCTCAGTAAAGCCCTGGTGTAATACAACACATTCAGAATTGAAATGTTGCCTAAAATTGTTTTAGCCGTGATTGGTCACCAGATCTGAGTAGCCAGGTACTGCCCCACCGTCCTCTTCCCCATCTCTTTCCCCTGCACATGATGCAATAGTTTCACTGGCTTAAGACGGTTGGGAGCAGTAAAGACTCTTTTACGGTATTCACATAAAAGTAATCATACGTTAACTTTAACTTCGGAGTTTAAGAAATTCAGATGGTAGAGAGATAATAAATAATATCACTTTTAAACCATCTATTGAGGCTTGGGAATCAACGGTTACCAAATGTAATGTAAGGTAATGGTAGGTAACAATGAAAAATGTTATATTTGTATCATTTTATTATGTAGACAGTATTGGTGTATATATCATGTAGGGATGAGTGTCGGCTAGGTTACATCACGTCGGTATTTGGATCCGTGCTCAGCGACATTGTGGTCAGCTGGTGGCGAAAATCATGGATCTTCTTTGTCCTTCAGTAAGTTGCTGGACATCGTGGGTGGTGGAGATGAATGTTGGCGAGTTACTCCAGACCACTGCTCGATACCGTGGATGGTTGAGGTGAATGGTGAATTACTGCATGTGTTTGATTACTAGACTAGACTGAGTAGTCGGTGGCAGACGACGCGTTTATATAGGAACGGATCTTAGAGGAGCGGTCCCGGTTGTTCTAGAAATTGTGGGAAAGAGGGCGGGTTCTCGTCGTAAATTCAAAAGTTTCCAGGCTGTAGGAGCGCAGCCCGCAGTTTTGCTACAGTATTACAACAAAATTAGAGTAAGAAAACTTGCGATAGCGTGAAAAATGATAGTCAGAAAGAGAAAGATCACAAATGGATATTTAAGTATCGTGATGATATCCTTGAATACACAAAAGAAACCAATTTATTTATATTCGATCTAAAGAACGGTTGTAAATTGATACGAGTTAAAAGCATTCTTACACTCAGCCCAAATATCATATTATACATGGCGTAAGTCAACGAGTAACGAGTAATGTTACTTTGAAAATATCCACGTGAGTGCACTCATTTCGACCAACGCTCTGAATTGAAACATTTCGATGCCATTTGCATTCGATAAACGTATTAAGGCAGTATCTTGCCATCATAAAATAAACCCATATCTTATACTCACGCCGACCAGGCGAATAAACACAACGTTTTATGTGCGACTTAAGTTTCCTGCGAAAGCCTTCAAGGGCGGACCCTCGTAGTAATATAGATATTTATGTAGGTGAGTACATATCGTCGATTAGCTAATTGCCTGATTAAATCATGTGCATAAATAAAATTTAATCCAGTTAATTTGAAAGGTAAGGGAATCAGTTTGATCTTTACCTGACCTTATGGCTGGAAATTGCATCACCTGTGTTGTTGCATCTTGCGTGTGTGACATTAGAGTACAGTACTACAGGGTCAATAAAACCTGATTTTATTACGCTTTATTTAATCATAATTAACAAAAATTCAGATGATAAGTTATAGGTATAGCGTCGTTCTTCGATCTGAAAAATATGTACAGGCGAATGAAGTGGAAAAAAAATTAGTATTTATTAATTGCAATAGTGATTTCAGTTCTGAATATGAAAAATAATTGAAATATTTTTCTGTTAAAAACATTAAATTATATTGGTAGGTACTTTATCGCTTGGTTGAATTCTCATCTTGAACAAACACTTTAGATTTTGAAAATGACACTTAATTTCAAAGCTAAAGCTCTAGAGTTCATTGAGCCGGAGTGCTTTCAGAATACCTGGGCCTGAGGCTTGGAATAAACTTCTCCGGAACTAAGGTGCATAACAAACCCAACAAAATTCAAGTACAAACTAAAAACTTATATTTTTTAGTATCTCATACTGTTAAATTACCTACACGGGAGTAGCATTCTTGTATTGGATTAACATTTTTCAAAGCCTTATGCTACATACAAAGACGAAAAAATTTCCGCTAGCCAAGCCGCAAATTAGAAGATAACGCCAATGGCTTATGACAGGCAAATGCGATAACACAATTTGTAAGGTTAATTCACAGTCAGCTTACCGGGTGGCGAACGAAATCTGCATCCCGAGAATTATCTATCAGCACTGGAACGGTGATCGTTGTACGCAAAGATATTAGAAGAACGAGATGTGCTATGAGCAGTTCATACTGTGTGGAATTGTTTTGCCCAGTGTCGCCGGTTTTGTTCACCAATACTACTGCACACCTTCGTTTACGCTAAGGACGTATCTTTTCAGTTGGCACTATTACATAGAACAGATTTCTGTGCGTACACGTCCCGATAGTATTCAAAGTACCCTAATTAGGTAGTACTCCGCCTACGGTCCGGCGGCCAACATAGCATATCTCGTTCTTCTAATATCTTTGGTTGTACGGTAGCACTCGTTATGTTGAATTGGATTGCGATAATTGCGATAAAATACGTTTAAGGGATTATTCCGATAAATAACCGGCGATAGTACATACATTGGTTTTGACAAGATGAAAGTTTTGATGCGATTGTACGGCTCACGGCACACAGTGATTATAGTTGACGTGTGTGATTTCAAACTGTACAGTTCAAAATCTGACCATACTATTGGTCAGCACACGGCCTGTCAAACGCAATTCGGCGTGACGGAACATATATATTATTAAAATAAATACCAGAATTAAATCATAGCATTTCCAATTAACTGTGTTTCCAACTATCTTATTTAATAATAAACAATAAACAGTGTTAATCTCCCAGGAACCGCACTATTCATACATTTACCATATTGATTACCATTCCTCAAAATATTAATAATGAACATATGAAACTACGGTTTAAAGCCGGATTTCATCGTTCATCCCATATTTCTTGTATATATTTCATAAACTAGAATTGGCCAAATGAACAAATTTGACGATAATTTGCGTAAAATTAGTATTTTTTGAGTATATTTCAATGCTGTTGTAACGTACAAAGCGTGAAAAACTTTACTGGACCTTTACTCATTTCGGCGAAGCCGTGAAAAACGGGTTTTTACTAGTTAATAGGTTCCGAATTATTCGGTTTCAGGGTTTGAAGTTATTGCTTGGCACCGTTTTTCTCGGGGACGATTCATATAATACATGGAAAGTACAGTAAACTTTAAAAATATTGTAAAATATAATGAAAAGAAAATAAACATATCAATAGTAAATAACATCAGGAATTGGCTCCATCGCTTGTAATGGGTCCCTGCCAGAAGTCTAGTGCTGCCATCACAAGACTGTCTTTGCTCGTGGCTAGTTGCGTTCCGTAGCTGGTGATCAGTTTTCTGATTAGTGCTCGGAATCCGGGAACGCGCCTTTCTTCGAACATCTCAGTGGTACTGCAGTCTGCAGCACCGGACCAACCCAAAAAGCATTCGGTACGCGTTATTGTATTGTTCTTTGATTATTTTTAGATACGCTTTATTACAATAGGTGTATATATATTTACTATTTTGGAGAGTTCTATTGAACTTTTGAACTTGGTACTCAGCCTCATGTGTCTCATTGTAAGTAGACACAACTTGTCTTGTGTCTATGTTTATTTCCGAGAACCACTATCAAAATACATTGAAATAATAATCATCGTTTACAGGGCATACGAATAGAACAGTGTTTCGAAAAAAGGTTATATTTAATTGGTAAATTGTTTCACGAGCACCCTGTTAAAGCTGTCAACCTTGTAACATATGTACAAATTACGAGAATCACGTGCAAAGGGAGGATCCCGGACTGAGACTGTTAACATATACCTCGAGGACAAGTCAGTTTTTACATTGCCCACCTTTACACGGTATTATTATCACATGTAAATGTTACTTACCTCTCCGGAGATAAGGCAGATAATAAATGCTGATCATGTTGACCCCATGTAGAGTGGGGCTGGTATTTAAATTAAATACGATATCTATTACAATAATATGTTAATCCATTTAAAACAATTTGCGTTTATGCAGACGCACGCTCTTTATTTCTTATATTTTGTCATTATTCAGGTGAGTGTTTCCCAAGCTGCGTTAACAAACGGATTTCAGTCTTTGAAGCACGGACGTCAGATGGGAATGGGTTTTTGTTCTAATAGTTTTTTCAATATAAGATGCTTCGACTAAATGCGTTGCTGATCTCTTCATCACTGGTACAAAGCCTAGAAACACGCAATACGCACGTTCACCTATTGTACACGACTGACATTCGACACACGATAAAGGGTCGCTTTTACGATTCATTTTTGTGTTCAGAACGTCGACTGTAGAAGGATTTCTGTGGTAACATGTGTACAAATATGTTGGGAGCGCGTATGGTGTGTTTACCGACTATGTACCGGTGCCGAAAGTATCAATGACGGTAGTTCCTCTGTGCATTTTCCATTGAAATACTGGTAAAACAAGGGC
Organism: Hesperophylax consimilis; assembly: GCF_061612785.1. Lineage (NCBI taxonomy): Eukaryota > Metazoa > Arthropoda > Insecta > Trichoptera > Limnephilidae > Hesperophylax > Hesperophylax consimilis. The sequence goes on from NC_142836.1 coordinate 7,451,349, forward strand.
ATCATTACCAACTGACGCGACACCTAGTTTTTGTTTAGACAGATATGTTTTCAAACTATTATTATCCAACCAATTATCAACCTGTGTTTTTGTGCAGTTTGTCATAGCTATATTCAAGTAGTTTGTCGGAACCAATTTCCTCTCTCATTTCTATTGTTTCCTAAGTTCGTATTATAGAAAGGTTGTGTTATTATTGGAAAACATCCTGAAAACAAATAAACTAGTAGTTCGGCAAACAAGTAGACATCGCGTCCAAAAACGTACGTTTCTAATTTTCTCTTATTTAATTAATAAAAAATCAAATTTCCTCTGAAATCATAAGACTTTAAAGTAGGTACTTAATTCTAAACCATATATTTTATGATTTTTTTCTCAAATAAAAAACTATACAATTTTTCCAAAAAAGCGTCACTATCTCAAAAACAATTATTTTTTAAGCCTTCTGCTTGGTACCATGATATTGAAATAATGCGAAAAAAAAACTAGTATAACACGATGCGAAGTTTTCATATTCGGAAATAAATCTTAAATAAACCATTAAAATAACTTCCATCTTGAAACGGAAACGGAACGAAGAAACAAATAGTCAATAAATAAATACAATAAGTAAATCAACGTTTTATATTGGGCTCTTTTGTAGTCATCGCGAAAATATTGTTAGTTAAATTAAGTGTGCGCAATATTTTACCTATTGCACACGTTACACATAATAAAGAAATATGTTGTCACAGCATTATAAAAACGTATATTTTAATTAGAAGATTGACAGTTAAGAGAAGTGGTATAGATTTCTGTGTTATGTTATATAGAGCACGCGAAGACCTTCTAACAACCCGATCACCTCATCAAACGTATGACAGTTCATGTCGCCGACTTACGACACAGCATGTACCTATTACAGTTTGGAAACGATCAAGTGACTGGGTATAAATGATCATTTTATAGTCGACGCAAAATGATTATGCGATATCCGAAAAAAAATCTGTTGTAATGGTTGTATTTCAAGCTTCATATGCAAAATTCGATCCACAAATTTTGATTTTTTTAGTAAACTTATTGATGTGATACTTTGAGGGGTAATATTTCATAAATAATCCACAGACTATGTATTTATATATTTATGTATTTCACACGAATCTGTCAAAATTTCTAGCGTACAAAAAAAATAAAATTCGATCAAATACTTTCATTTTTTAAATTCATATTTTTAAGTTAAACCGCACAAGACTCCCAACTGCTGTATGCAATTGGGGTAGATATGTTGTGAGGCTGAAGTTAGTAGGGAGCGGTGGCGGCTCGTAACTTTTGAGTGTGACAGAGTGCTAAGTTTAAAAAAACACTTATGTGTTTAATCCATAAAATAAAAAAAAATTGGTTTTTTTAGAAAATTCAGTTTTTAGATTGAATTTTTTCAGGAAATTTCACTTTTGCACCGATTTGCTGAAAATCTTCAGTCAAAGCGCCGAATTTTCAAAAAAAATAATTTTCAGCTACAAAAACATCGGTAATCCCTATTTTTTAATATTAGCAGTAAAAAAGTAACTAGCAGCCACTGGTGGTGAGGGAAGGAGATGTGGGAGAGGAAGGTGAGGAAGTTCTTGGGTATTCAGATCTGATCACCAAACACGGCAAAAACCATTTCTAGCAATGTTTCTATTCTTGACGGTGTAAAATGAGTATTGCTGATTTATTTAAAAAAATTTGTTATCCAGTCCGGGATTGCAAGCTGTTTCCTGATAAACTGTAGGGTAAATTCCTTATACGTCGGTACACGTGTTCATGCATCTGCATTTGCCCCGATAATATATAATGACGAAATCCAAACATATTACGATATTATTGCTTCCAGTATTTGAATTGAATAAAATTACTTTTTTGTTATTATTATCGATACCCTGTACCCAACATAGGTGGTATTTTATAATTTGGCACTGTTTGTAGATACTTAATTAGAATTAGAACTGTTTTATACTGTATATTACTGTTATTCTCATTTTTTTTTAAATTATTTTTATCTTCAATTAAAAATTACTTTATTTTATTTCTCAATGATTAACCCTAACCCAACTCTGCCAAATAAGAACAAAAACTGTTTTTAACACAAATAAATTTGTTAAATTATTTGTGATTTTAACAGTTACATAGTTACCCATGTACTAATACAATTCTTATTCAAATATATATTTTTAAGTGTAAATTAATCACTTAATGTGCAATTTAAGTTTAAAGTTTTGTTATATATTTTTTTCCATTTTTATTTCCTTTGGTAATTTTGATTAATTGCTCGGTAGATATATCAAGGATTTTTTACTCTGGGTTTTTTTCTGAATGGAAGTCTTATATCATTACTTTCCCTCGTCTCATGTGTATTTCTGTGCTGCATTTTCAAATTTTCTTAGAAATTCAATTGGTGAATGCCATTTATTACTTTGCAGATTAAAAATATAGCATAAATAAATTGTCTAGATGAAAAAATATTTATCTCTTTCAAATTTTTCTTCAGTGTGATTTATTATCATAGCTCAATTTTATAAATAAAATATTATAGAAAATAAAATTATCAAAAGACGTGCATAAAATCGAATCGAAAAAAATGATTTTGCTTGACAGCTTTTCTTACGAGTCCCATCAAATTTTTCGTAATCCGGTTAAAAACTGTATTGCAGGCCCTTAACGATTGAATTGATTAGTTTCCTGATAAACTTTTCGTAAAACACGAATGTATTATCACCATGTAGGAACACGGAACCTAATATTTAGCGTTTTGTCATTATATATTATCAAGGCAAACGAAGATACATAAACACATGTTACGGTATATTACAAATTTGCGGTCTGCTATCCCGTTTCTAACCAGATAACCAAAAATTTGAATTTTTTTTTAGTAAATTAGCAATATTCGTTTATTTCCGTGCGCAGCTGTCAAAAATATTAGGATCTTTTAGGAGCAATTTAAAACAATTTGAAAGGCAAAATATAAACGGGAACATTCATTAGAATATTACTTCAAATGGAAATAATTTTTATTAGATTTTGAACCACTATTGCATCAATTTTCTTATATTTCTCGTGTACATCTAATACTAATACATACTGGAAATGTGATTTGAACGATGAATATCATGACTTTTGATTAATTTTACAAAAAACAACTAAACTTACCCCATTCGAAAGCTGTGCATATTAATAGGCAACGTTGCTATTATTTTCCCGCAGCCCCAAAGCGACATTTGACGTTCAGTGTTCGGTCACTTAGTAAAAGCGAGCAACGCAACATCCGCGTTAACCCGTTAAGCGGGCCGCGATGCGAATCGGCCCAAGCGATACATTAACGCTCGGTGAAGAATATGGCCGCGGGACATCATGCTTCTCGGCCGGGACGAATCGGTAATGGCGGCCCGGTAGGGACTTGGGCGTGCCAGGACAGGGCCGGAACGAGGTCCCGAAGGCCGAAGTTAGATTAGGCCCAAATTTGTAAAGTTCATATTTCACTCGTACGTACGCTAAGCATAAGTATATCAAATTTAAAGAAAACTTCCAAAATCTCATTGCAAACAAAACATTATATTGACAGTAAAGTTCGTTTGTCATGAAATATCAAACACATTTACTTAAGTCGTCTGATTGTATTAAGCTGGCCATTTTCTGTAGAAATTCTAGCATCCTAAATCTAAAAACCTCAATCGGCAAAATGTTCTCCAAAAAGAAACCCTATACGTGATAGTACAAATATGCATCACTGTTAATATATTTTTTAAAATTTATTAATTTTATATTTGTTTATCATGATGCGTACTAATAATTATTTTGCAAACTCAATGTCGTTAAATATTTTAAAATTTAAGTGCAATTACAAACTAAACGTCAATACTTGAGGAAGACGTGCTTTCTTAATTCATTTTTTTTTAACTAAACATATTTTTAATCTGTTATTTCTTTTTGAATTTGGTTAAATAGTTTGACGGCTTGGTAAAGATTTCTTGGTACATAACAGAGTTAATATTCAAAATAATAAAATAAATTTATTCTTATTCGTATATTTAAAATTATCATTCGTGTAAAAAATTTAAAAAATTTCATGGTCACTATTCTTGTAATTGGGGCATATTGCATATTCGTCAACCTTATCAACGTTAACTGATTTTGACAGAATGTTGTCGTTTTTGCTAAACACGGTTTGTTCAACATATCTGTTCTCTTTCTTTGATATTGGAAGATCATGTGAAATACGAACTTACAGCAGAGCATACTCCATTTGAACTCAATTTCTTTCATGTATTCTCCTCGGTTTATCATTTGAAAGATTGGTGAGAGTGCGAATGAAAAATTGAATATTGGCTTGGGCCGTTGATAATGTAATAAATTTCAAAAAACAAATATCCTTAGAGATCTATATTTCTTGGAACGGATCGGTTGCAAGTTCATCCCTGTCGGTGGGCCTAGAATCACAGAGTCCTATCGCCACCAACTGCGACTTGCGACACTACCGGTATTGCATTGTGAGGAAACATTGGATTATTGACAGTAAGTAAACGCGAATCGCTTCGGGATACAAAGGCGATAAAGTAATGAAATTATATAATAATGGCTACTGTTTTTTTACATCAATATTCAAAATATGGACCGAGATTGCGATTTAACTGCGAGTAAATATAGGTTATTTGAAGTAATATGTAAAGCTAGACAGTTTTCTGTTTAATCACGTGTTTATTAAATTAACATAATATTTCAATAAATTCCGCACTATTTATTGTCATGTGTTGATCTTTTAACAGTTTGATATTCAGGAAAAAAGCTCTTAAATTTTTATTAAAAAAAAAATAAATATTAACTTGTTGGGCTTAAAGTTTCGATTTTTTTCAAGGGGAAGGAGATGCAGTTGAGAAAGTAACTGGCTTTTCAAGTCTGTTCACCAACACGGCTAAAGCCATTTTAAGCAAGGTCTCAATTATGAAGGTCGGTCGTTCTCCAGGGCGATACTCAGATTATCTTCCACTCTGGAACATGTTTTATATTTACCAAAATTTGAACCCGTGACCTCCGGATTGCTAGTCAAGAGTCTTACTCCTCAACCACGGGAGTCATCTAATGTCGCTGTATAATGAATTTACAAATTAACTTGGAATTAAGTAAATTTATTAACGTTCGAAATTATTACGGTGATGCCACGATTGCGATTTATCAATAATCGTGCTATTACGATTAGTGAAAAAATATCACGGAAAAAACGAACAAATTTTGGTTCAGTTCAATATTCGATTGTGCTGAATACTGATGGCGGTAAAATTAAAGCCAAACTACTCTGTGGTGTTATTGGTTTGTGAGTCGCTTTTTTAAATTAGACAAAATTCGTTATTGTAGGAGAAAAGAAGTGATTCAAAAAACCAAAACCACCCGTTCTCATGCAGGGATATCTATCAAAAACTGATTAAGCCGACACAATTTTATCTCTATCTGGGATTATTTAAAAGAGTAGAATCCGTCAGACAAATGAACCCTTTTTTACCTGTCTAAGGGCTCCATTTCTCAGGTTATAAGCAAATCGTATGTGTATAATAAAATAAGGTTTTGGTTACCTTAAATTAGCTCAGATGTCAAATCAAATATTCAATATAAAGAATGAAAAAGTACAAAAAAGGAATTGTTATTGAGATGGTGACATTTCTGTTAACATGTTTTATGATTCATTATTTGAAATTTAAAAACATTTCGGGTAGTTTTAATTTACGGTTTATAATTATGTATTTGAGTACCAACTTTGTACTTAATACTAAGAGTATGAATCTTATGATTCCAGAGGTATTTGAGTACTTTGAGTATAAATCTTATGATTTCAGAGGAAATTTTGGTTTTGATTTATTAAGCGAGGGAACATTAGAAGCATACTTTTTTGGACGCGATATCTACTGTTCACAGAATAACCAATTAAGGTATGCAAAAAAATCGTGCCTCTAGTAATAAAAATAAATATTATATACGGAGATACAAAAAGTAAAACGAAGTACCAACGAAGTGCCAACATATATGGCTTCCTTTACGGCATTGGAATTGATATAACTTTTTAAAAATTAATTTACCGTTACGATTAATCGTATGCATAATCGTTGCCTCACTAATTAATTCAGTATAAAAGCTTCCAAGTGCAGTGGCTACCTTAGTATCAACACGGTGGTCGCCGAGAACCATACAATAAACTAAACTTCAGATAATATCGGACAATGGGTGACCATACAATCAGCACTCGCCGGGTCTACCTCGGTACTCCAAGAGAATTTCCCAATTAGAACCTTACTCAACTAAGGTAATCCAAACTCTATTTGAACAGAGGTGAATCCCTTTTGAGAAAATCCAATAACCCAACCTAATCCAATTATTCATTCATGCAAAATTAACTATTATTCTAAGAAATAATACGGTGAGCTTTCGCGTGGTTTTATGTTGTGTCTTGTGCTGTTTTAGTTTCGTTGGGGGTGTTTTATGCAAAGCTTCTTACATGCAATCTTTGCATGGAAGATACTTCGTGAGATACATATTTAATTCGTTTAATCAAAGAAACAATGAAGAACAAAAGTCTGGTATTGTTAAGATAACGGAGAAGTTCTTAGGAGGGTGACCATACTTATTCTAGGCGACTATGGTTATGGACGATTAGTTGCAAGGTCATTAACAGGGTTAGAGATATCATTGAGGTTGTGCTTGGCACGTATGAAATGATTATTTTTTTTAGCTTATTATTTTTTTTTATTTGCTGGGAGCCTTCGATAAATGGTTTCTTTCAAATCTTCTTCTTTACTATTTCCTTTCCTTCCCCATTTCCTCGCAATTTTCCTCTATGTCCCGCCCTTTGACCGCTGGGACTCATATGGTAATCATATAAGAAAATGCTTAAGCCAATCAAATTTTCTTTCGACTCTGATTGGTTGTCTCTCACCGGGGCGATAGTGAGTCTACTTTCCACTGTGCAGAGAAATGAATATGAGTATTTTTAAAAACATTGAAAAAATTAAAATAATAAAAAAAATTGCAAAAAAACTGATGACTGACATTTATTTCGTATATTAACTGCTGTATTATCCGATTTCAGAGAAATGGGTATATGTTCTCGTGTGTGTGCGTGATTGGCACCAAATGAGTGAATGCATGAACGAAAAGTTTAACGAGTCTATCGGTCTAGTTTCAGCTTGACTAGGTGTCGGGAAATGGGTTAATTTCCGCTTTCAGGATTTTTATTCATTCATTACCGAAAATTAAAATGTAATTCAAATTCGTATTTTAAAATACACAAATTTGTAATTTTTTAGGATGTTTAAGTGCATGAACTAATATTTATATAGAATTAAACCAAAATTAACATGTTTCAAAAGGTTTTGATCAACGGTTTCTTCATTAGGAGGCCTACAAAGTAGAAAATTGAATTAATTAAAAAACATGAGGTTTTCAAAAATGTTGATAAATTTGTAATGTTTTAGGATGTTTAAGTGCATGAACTAATATTTATATAGAATTTGCGGGTAAATTTAAATAATAAGCTTAACTAAACCAAAATTAACATGTTTCAAAAGGTTTTGATCAACGGTTTCTTCATTAGGAGGCCTACAAAGTAGAAAATTGAATTAATTAAAAAACTTGAGGTTTTCAAAAATGTTGATAAATTTGATCAAAGAAAATTGAAGTGGTTAAAGTCAATAATATTCATTTGATTGCAATGATAGAGGATGTTTTTTATTTCAGCTGAACAGTACGGTAAGTGCAATACTCTATCATATAAAATATAAAGAAAACAAAAAATAAAATAAATGAATATATTTAAACAAAAGTAAAAACATGGCTGAAAGAACAAAGTGATCTGCTTACAAACATTCTGAAGACGATGTAAATAAAACTTGAAACTAAAGTTTAAAAAACCGCAGGACTCCTCAGAACAGGAATCCATAGTGAGGGGGACTGCTAAAAAAGGGGAATTTATACTTGTATTAGTCTACATACGTAATACCTATATTCTACATTATTTACAAACTTTTCGATTGATATATCTATTTTTCACTTCATCGGATTTGACTCTACAGTGGAGGTAGCCGGTCGAGTAATAAATTTGCAATTGTGCATCCACCAGTTGATGTTGAAAAAAATTAAAAGAATATGTTTGTAATGACGCTGTATTACAAAAAGTAGAATTAATTGTTCGATTTATTTAAATTAATTTAATAACCCGTTCTCCCCTTAAAAATATATTTGGTACGTACCTACATTTTGTGCAGAAAATACAATATAATTTCATTACCACTGAGATACTATGGAATTGTTCATAAGGAGAATTAAGCCTAAAAAAATACCACTACACGAATTTAATCATCTGTACAGATTTTTAAAATGATGATTATAATATTATAAAGTAGTAACAATTTTTTAAATTAGTTTTACACTATACTTTCGAAAACATTTTTATTTGTCTAAGATTAATTTAAACCACTTTCCATCCTTTTATCACAACGGCACTTAACCACCTCGTTAAAAATATCTAATCAAAATCAAGTACACAAACGTTAAGTATTATAATTACAGAACGAGGCTTCCTCTCCATATAATGAATGGCTTAATATTTAATCTTATCAAATAGCTGTTCAATTTCCGAATTCGATCGTGCTTTAACAAATTGCCGAAGATTCTCTAGGTCTATCACCGGGCACTTTAATTTAAATTAAATGTAGATAAACAAAATTTAAACAGGTATTTTTAATGATGTTTTAACTGCAACGAATCGAAGCTAGGTTCTTACAGTGGAAAGTTTCCTTACTTAACTTTAACACCATCCATTTTTTTTCATAATAAGCACCCGCTAAACTGCCAAAGCAGTTTGTAAGCAGTTCATGTTAACAATATTAATCATAACACTACTTCACACATATAACGAAAAGCCATAAAATAGATACAGATGATAGCTTTTTTTGAATTATTACAAAATAATAAAACATTTCAAATTATAACAGTATTCAATATAAAAATTTAAAAAATCCTAATTATTCTACTATCTAATAAGGTGAGCTCTAGGAGCTCGTGTTTATAGAATGAGTATTTACATACGAACAGAAAATAATGTTTAAAAGGATATGTGAAAACTATTTTCACACTGAAGGCAGAAAATTTGCTTATGCAGATGACATCGCCGTCACAGCTGAAGCCAAAACCCTTAAAGCAGCAGAAAATATCCTCAATCTGACCTAAAAGTTATGGAAGAATATTGCCTAAATTGGCGACTAAAGCCAAATGGGTCGAAAACAGTTGCGACAGCTTTCCATCTTAGCAATTCACAAACGAATACCAAACTCTGTGTTCAATTTGATATTTATTATATCAAATATTTACCATGACCCCCACCCCCGCTATCTTGGAGTTACTTTGGACAGGAGCTTGAACTACCGGCAACACTTGGAAACAGTAGGTAAAAAAACTAGGACAAGGCTTAACTTAGTTAATAAGCTAGCTGGAACTAACTGGGGATGTAGACGTTCAGCTTAATGCAATAATGCGAACCATCAGCGGGACTTTAAAATCTACTCCTCTCTTTAGGCTCCCCGTACTTGCAAACATAACCCCACCAAACATCAGGCGAGAAATCGCAACACTGAGGGAATACAATAAAGCGCTGCAAAAAAGCGCAATACCTTTGAACGAAGATGTTATCTCCCACTCGGCATGCCGCTTGAAGTCCCGAAAGCCGTTGTGGACGGAAGGAGAGAGGCTCCTCCGATTACCTCTCACCTCAGAAGATAGGTGGAAACTTGAGTGGCATACGGCCAACGTGGGAAATGCCCATCTAATATAGGACCCCACCATGGGTTTTCATTGCCTCGCAAAACCTGGTCCGCCATCAATAAGTTAAGGTGCTCCCTTAGCCGCTGTGCCCACATGATGCACAGATGGGGCCTTAAAGAGTCGGTGATGTGTGAATGTGGTGCGGTGCAGTCCACCGAACATGTCCACGAATGCACGCTCCATTCATTCCCCAGCGGGATCGATGAGGTTCACATGGCGACGCCTGAGGCCCTATACAGGCTCACAGACCTAGATGTCCCCCTCTGACCCCCCGCCATACGAAAGAAGAAGAATTCAAAGACTCATTAAATAACTACAAACTTAATTCAACGTACAAATTAACATAATACAATTTTCAAAAAAACTAAATATATACAACATTAGCCAAAGATTTTTAAATGCTTGATTGTATAGATTTTGGATGGTTTGTTTCACAGTATTTGAATAATTCTGAACTTTTCATTTTCAAGTTCCGTGAAGTTTGTATTCAAGTTCTGTTACATCATTATTGTCCAGATGTTTCACAAAACTTAAATAATGACAGAATTCGAATAAAACCTTACAGAACTTTAAAATTTGTAGAATTGTTCAAATTCTGTAAAACAAAGTAAGTACGGGTATAATATATCATTATCCAATTTTAGGGATTTAATTAACTTTTTGAATTGTTCACATTTAAATGTTTCAGTTCCATTAATTTAATTTTGGTACAATAATATAATGTACCATCTCACACATAATGCAAGTAGTGGTCTGACATCTGAATTCAAGACATAGTCTGATTAATTTATAATTATTGTTTTTGATTTAAGATTTTGATTGTCAAGTGACCAGTGAGCTAAATGATTCTTGACTTAAGGCGGAAGATTGAGCTGGGTGATAAAACGATCAAGGTTGAAAAAATTATAATTATTCTTAAATAATAGTGAGTCATCGATTACGCAGAAAAATATGTGGTAGATCCAGGAATTAGCCTCAGAACCCGGAACCTTTACCATCCGGGTAACGTTCAGCTAATTTTACTATTTACAGAATGTATTTGTAAAAAAAACAAATTATGCGACAAGACACAATGTTAAAAAAATAACAATCAATCACTGAAGTCGGGCTAATTAATATCCTTCAGTTTCGCAGTTTAATTAGTACTTTTATACGGTCAACATAATGTATCATAATCTGCTGTAATTACTAAATAATCATTTTGTGCTTTAGAAAAATAAATATATAAATCTGGTAAACTCAGTTTGTAAATATTTAGCTTATTCGGTACCTGTATTTTTTAGGCAAGTTTATTTTGCCGTATAAAATAAGTTTCTGTCGCAAAACTATGTATGTTTTGTATATAGTTAAATTTTTGATCTGTGGGTCTGATTGAAACATTGTAAACTAAGATTAATTAACCCCTCAGTATTGGTCTCAGTATTACAGATCTCGTATTGGCGTATTGACCATAATATTTCTTCGAATTTGGGTGTATATCTGCTATGCAATAAAATCCAAATTAACGGAATATTTCTTAACGTTTCCAAATACTTAAATTTGATTTTGAAATGTGATGAAAAAAGCTTTTAAATTGTATTGTTAAGAATAAACATATAATTTTTAAATTATTAAATTTTAATACAAACATAAAAATAAAAAAAATGGTTCACCCTACGTTTTTTCGTCTAAGCACCAAACAAAAAAATTGATGAATGAAAAAAGAACACGGATTTTATTCGAAAAATGTATTATAAACTTTACAACCACCTCACCTTTTTTTTCGTTTTTTTTCTTTCTAGATATAATTATATTTCTCACAACGACAGGAAGAGACGCAACGATTTTTAAGAGACCATGTGAGCTGCTCCCAAAAGCGAACAGATTGGCTCTACAGGTAATATCCATTTGTTCGCAAAACCGAACAAATTACCCTGAGGGGTTACTAAAATACACACAACCTTCTCTAGATGTTTTAAAGCCTGTTTAGAAAGTGACAGTAATACCTACCCATTGATTACAATTTAAATTACGTCTTGTAAATTGGTATCAATGTAAAGATTAATTTATAAGATTAACCTAACGCGTGTTAACTTTATTGTTTTTATTATTTATAGCCAGGTGCTTTAAGCAGAATTCAACTTGAAAAAGTGGCAAGTTTTTTGATTTATCAAAATAGCTCAATTCTTTTGTGGTTCATACAGAGAAGTGTTTTTTCATGATATTTAACTGGTTTCGCGATTGTACACCAGTTTAATCTTTAGTTGGACAATGGACATAATACAAATTGAAGATAGGAACTGCGAACAATCATAATAATATTTATACAAACATTAGATTGTATCATTTTTTATCAGTTGATTTTTTTAATGATAATGATTCTTATTATGATTGGACTTGATGAAATAGTTGTCTTCCGACACAAAATTGACTATATTAAATTATTTTTGATGCAATTTTTTTTTAAATTTTTTCCGTATTGCGTGGAAAAATAAAAAGAGGTAAATTTCTTTAAGCAATTTTTTATTTGTATATCCTCGTTTAAAATATTGTTTTAAAATTTCTTATTTTATTTATTTTTATTTTTATTAATACATGATTTGGAGGGTACATGTGATTTTTGTGATATTTTACCCTCCATGCTAGGGATAACCCTGTGTTATGGCGGGTGAATTTTACAGTTTGCGGACATAGAATGTATACATTATTATAATATGAAAAAGAAAAATATTGTATAGCTAGTTTGGGTTGCAAGAAGAGAATGGAGAAGTTAGAGAATTATTAGAAGATGAAAAATTTGAGAAATTATTAGTTAATAGATCACACTAATTAATTATAGACCATTAAGTGTTCGGAAACTCGTAGTAAGATCGGGAAACTGATAAATCTGCATCAAATAGAGAACCAAAAAACTTTTTTTTTCAATTTGAGCATTTCGTTTTTTTTAGTTTTAACGTTTCTTTCTTGATAAAAAAATGCGAAACCGGGTATAAGCTTCGATATATTTTAAAAAAAACTGTGTTAAATCCGCTTAACGGACAAATTTTGCCTGAACTTTACAACGTAAGCTCTATATACTCAAAAACATGCTCAAAACAAAAAAAAAAATACACAACAAAATTGCTTTTAAATGTAATTCAGATTAAAATCCAGCTTATACAGGGTTTTCCAATAAGAGGTGTTATTTTGATATTCAATCGCAAGATCAATAGTTTCGTTGCTTGTGTGGCACGTAGCGCCGTCTTGTTGAAAGTAAACGTTGTTCAGATCAATATCATCCAGTTGCGGCCATAAAAAATCATTAATAATCTCTCGATAGCGCAATCCATTCACCGTAACTGTTGCTCCAGCCTCATTTTCGAAAAATTAAGGTCCAATGACTCCGCCGGACCATAAACCGCACCAAACAGTCACACGTTGAAAATAGAGAGGCTTTTCAACAATAACTATTGGGTTTTCCGAGCCCCAGATGCGACAATTTTACTTGTTAACGAAGCCACCGAGATGGAAATGGGCCTCATCACTCAAGATGATTTGCATTTGATTCACTCTGTGAATTTTAATAATTTCAATGCATTGTTGAAGCGTGTATCGTTCCATTTTTATTAATGGCGTAATTTCTACTTGTCAAATGTCAAAAAATGACAGCTTCAAAAGTAACATCTACCGAAATAGCGTGCTATTAAAAATAACACCTCTTATTGGAATGCCCTGTACTATGAGTTTCCCGCTATTTTTTTCTGTGAAAATACAGATTCCGGTAATTATATACATTTGCAGGTTAATTGATTATTTTTACAAGATAATAGTCATTAAAATTTATGGATATTAATAATACTCAATGCGTATGCAAAACTAATTTGTTTCCCATAGATCTATTTTCCATTTATATTTTATAGTGACCATAGATAATAAATATTCATAATATACTTTTACAATTACATAGATAATCGCAACCTATCTACATTTACCTAGGTTTCTAGGTAATCTTGTGGCTTAGAAAATGCTCGTAAAACCTTAACCGCAGAATAATGTAAATTATTTACCAACCTTTTATTAATATAAATTTTTAGGTCAGTTTTCTTCCGACGAGAAATTATTTCAATAATATTTTATTCCGCTTCTATGATTAACGTTGAAAATTTTTCGTACTTTAAAAAACTAATTTTACATGAGTTAAAACAACCTTCAATAAATTTTTTTATTAATGTTTCAACCACAGATTATAAGGTATAGCATTGGACATTTGAGGGCATACAAAAGATTATTATTTTTATCAATAAAGCTAGTTCCTATATGGATTTACATATCAACTTTCCAATGCATGATAGGTTTTAGATCGACTTAACTGAACCTTTGCTTGATAACTAACTAGGTAGGTATATGGAGCACGTACTGATAAGAAATCCAGTTCCTGCGATTTCCGATTGCGGTACACGCGAAGCCTTCATTTGTTATAGTTAAGGTACAACCATTGAACTTGATTTGACGAGATATCCCAACGGTAAAAATAAATACCTACACAAAATAAAAGCAATGTTCTTGTACCATGCCCATAAATAAAGATTTTGGTGGTGAACCTAGGGGTGCTTATAAACGAGACAATATTAGCAAATAAAAAACCATAATGAGAAAGGAACAAAGATAACCGCATTGCGTTCATTTTTTTAAATTAGCTAGAAGAAAAGGTATAAGGGGTGGGTAGGAATCCGACGAACGTATGAATTCATCCCCCCCACTGCGGTCGAGAGAGTCCTGCTGGAGAGGTAAAAAGATCTCCTCAACAAGTCTCTCCAAAACCAGCTCGGCACAACGCATGGGCACACGCAACCGCCGCCAAGACAAGCTTCACCCATGAACCCGGGCGCTCCTGCTAAGTCACCAAACGTAGCGAACCACTCGGGGTGACCTATTACAGAGTTGTCGGTTATTCAATAAATGCTTCCCGGGGTGGCAGTACATATTCCCGCCTCCCAAATTTCCTAGCTACCTAGTTAGACCCGTTGAATAGTTCTCTACAACTGGGTAATTAAATTAATTAACTTAAAATGTTATTTAACATATTTTATGAATTAATTATATTTTCAAAAAGATCAAAATGCTAGTAACGTCCATTCAATCAACTACGAACAATTATTAAAAAAACACTTTTTTATTCAATAACGTAATATTTACTTGTTAAAAAAGTTAATTAGGTAGAAAATAAGAAGTGTGCAGTGTTGTATGGAGAGCAAAAATAACATCTGAAAAATTAACCTTTTTCTCGGTGGGAATTCGAATTAAAAATATTTTCCGGTATGAAAACACTCTTGACCCATCTCGTATATTCGGCCACGTTTTATAATAAAAGCTCATTGTCATCGCCACACGATTAGCGGTGATCAATTCAAGACGTGGCCAATCTTGTATATTCTTTATCAATAATTCCACACGTTTCCACAGTAGGTACCTTGCTACAATTAAAGTACTCTTGTTTAGGTAGGGACCGGTCTTCACCGCAGCCAAAAACCACGATATCAAAAACAACCACCAGTAAAATAGTACATTTCCTCACTCGAGATTTGAGAATTTTTAGAAGGTTTTGATGCAACATTTTTATGCAAGGGTGTTATTTTACTAAAACATTATAAAATCCTTGTTTGATGTAGATGAAATGTCGATGCGGTCATTGTAAAGAAAAGATAGCATCTTGAAATCGACACCTCGCCCAAAATTTATATCAAATAATGAACTAAATTTTCTATCTTTGTATTGTGTTGAATCTTTTTATGAAGTGGTTTAGATTTGCTCTCCTTTTGTTGGAATAATGCAATGGCTATCTGTTTGCACTGGTCACTTTACTTACCTGTTTCAATAGCAAATAGCGTCTCTTAGAACCAGATCACTTTCTCCTGACGTTGTCCGCTATCTGCCTGTAGGTACCAGCTATATACAGACACGTACTTCATACTTACCCACAAATGCGTACACTGTTCAGCGCTATAGACAGTAGTTGTCCTTTTTTGCTAACACAGGCTCTTAAAATACGAAAGCGAGAGATTATTATAAAAAAAATATGGATCGTCTTTTGGAGTCGTAGAGATAGTATATAACCTAATTTTGGATTCATAGAGATAGTATATACATAACTAACCTAATATAAAATATTATATTATGATTCAATTGAGTTAAATTGCTCCTCCAGCCGTCAAGTCGAAATTGAGGCAAATAATTATACACAGCTTTTATAGAAATGTCTCAAAGAGAAATGTCACTACACATACCCAATCAACATCAGCTTAAAGACAATTCATCTACCTAGATCCTAAAATCTTCTAACTTCTCCTTGACAACTTAAAAACCGAAATCTTAAAAACACAAATAATGCCATGGATCTTAAGATCTGCAATATGTTTATACATTGTAACCACTTAATTATGCATCAATCATCATTCACTCTCACATTCATTATGCAAAATTCTTAATTTAATTATCATATAAAATATTTATCACTCAATCTAAATTATATAATTAAATAACTTAATTATAATAATTTCATTTCTGTAAACTTCACCCGCGATAATCAGGGATTACTAAGGAGTACTAAAAAATGTCGACTGTACAATTTTTTGTTGTTGCATGAAATAAAAAAAATATAGAGACTTGATTTCGTTTGAAACGAGTATTTTTAACGCGGTTTGGTTAGACTAGTTCCAGTTGTAATGTAGGTAGGAAACTACAGTATTATTCTTTGAACAGTATTTAGTTTAAAATCTTATCCATCGAGCCTCAACATTAATATTTATATTTAAAGCGATGCCATACGCAGTAATGCAAAATCATGTGTTTTTGGTTTGTAAATTTGGTCACCTAGAAATGTTCCAGATGCTTTAATTAAATACTGCGAGTAGAATACATCTTGGCCTTTGAAATAATCTAGTATTTTTTAGATAAGTATTTTTATAAGCCCAGAAAAAAATAATGTATAAGGCCTATGATAACTTCTTTAAAGTTCAAAATTTCCTACTTACGAACCCATTTTCGGTTATGATTTTATTGTATAATGTGGAAAATTAAGTTATTTATAAAATGATTAAAAAAAAAATAATATTTATGCCTGAACTTCCACAAAATAAAATAAAAGTCACTTTTTGGCCATGTTTTTTTCTTGTATAAATCAAAACAGGCGGATGGTGTTTAGTGGGAATTTAAAACTTATTGCCATATGCGTAAGAGTTGTTATTGATAGCGGCTCAATTTAAAATATTACACGACGTAGTGCGTCGCCTTAAACAATTGGTACAACGCCGTTTTTACGAAAAATTACCTCAAGAATGTTATAGAGGCATGTGTATTTTTATGCCCTCTAACAACATGTCGTAGATAAACAAGCGGATCAGCTTATTGATTAGAACAGAAATTAACTAGATTAAAAATGGTTCCGCATAGAATTCCTGGTTTTGTCACGTATTTTTCTCAGAATTTATTAATAATACAGATATTTAAGTATATTTTTCTAAGAATGCACATGAATATTTTTTAGACAGGTTTCTCGCTAACTTTAAGTTTTTAAGTTCCAAATAAAAATTAAATGATAATATCTATACATGTGTTATACCGAAGCGTTGATTATATGAAATTCCCATGGTAGAAAAAAAAGCAAAATTAACTCGAAAATTATTAAAAACAGTCGTGTTTTAGTATTTTCACCATGTTCTCTTAAGTATTATGTTTTTTAATATTAGCGCGCTCCCTCTAATATTCGTATTTACATATCTCCCTTTCAAAACATCTTTGAACGCGTACTACGGCGCCTTAAGAGATTGCTTATGATTAAAACACCAATGGCAATAATTATATAGTTTATCAACATAAGCAATCTAACTGAATATTGTATAATATGTAAGTGCGTGGATACAAAACGTACTTCGAAGCTATCTAACTAACTGTAATACCAAAAAAACAACGTTAAATAAAAACAATGTATTCATTTACCTATATTATTAATCGTAATCGTAAGTGCCCGATGAAAGAATGGCACGATCAAGTAAATCAAACGCTTGAGTCGATTCATGTCAAGAGTCAAAATAACAAAAGAGTATGTATGAGACGATGTGTAAAAGTGAACAACGCAAATAGTGTGTGACAGAGACAGAGTTGTGAGGTAGTCTATCCTATCTGCCTATCCTTTGAAAAATGGCGTAATTATTATTATTTTATTTTTGTTTATTGCAGAAACAAACAGTACATAATTACATAGATGACAATAGTTACAAAGTTATAAAAGTTAGTATAATAATTTGTATGTCATAAGTGTTAAAAATTGGTTATATATAAAGGGAAGGAACTTTTTCAAGGAATGCTTGCCATTATTAAATTAAGCTCATTTTCTTTATTAGTCATTTTTGTTTTTCATTCAATTCTGTAAAGAAAAAAGTTTAATAATTAATTAATTAATCTTTATTTTCATTATTTCAACAAGTTCATTTTCATAATTTCTACTTTATTTTCATTATTTTAACAAGTAAAGTAACCTATTTATTTGCTGATTGTGTTCATTTTATCTCATTAATATCAACAGTTTAAAATACGGTTGATGTACACTTGAGCAATCTACTGAACTGGGAACCAGTAAAAGTGTCACCTATTATACACATACATTGCATGTAAGAAAAAAAATACTTAGATTAACAAGTTATCAAATATTACATTTATATAATTCCTCATTTTTCCAAAAAAGAAATTTCTTCACTCATTCGAATGAGGATCGGTCATTGTTCCGTTCCTTCCCATCTTTTTAAAATTCACGTCCTTGACTCCCCAGATTGTACATTCTGTGGTCTAGAAGTGGGAAATCACATATTTTTTGGTTGTCCCTCTCTAAACAAATATCCTCTCTTCTATCAAGCCTTAACTAAAATTGCCTCCCCTCCATTCAACATTTCATCTCTTTTAAGTCTGAACTCGACTCCAATTTTCATTATAATTTTGAAATTTGCCTATTTAAATAAAATTAATATTTAAATTCACCTTTCAATACACATTTCTCAATAATTTTAAATGATGGCCAAGAACACCCTTGAAGGGTGAAAGCCAGAAATAATGGAAAAAAAAAAAAAAAAAAATTTATATAAACCTATGTATATAAATTTCGACTACCATAATACGGGCGTGTGTCTAGTGTGGTAGTCGAAAAGCATGTAAAAACTGTACACATTAATATTTCATGAATAAAGAAAAAAAAAAAAAAAAAAAAAAAATTGGTACCAATGATGGTTAAATTAATTAGTAATGGTTAGCTAGTCAGCTATTTAATTATTAACATTCTTTATTGGGGATTTTACGTAGGAATAGTAAAAATTACACAGGTTTTTATGTTTTTTATAGATAACTACCCCAACAACGAACGTTTGTATTTATTTTATTTTATTACATG
Source organism: Hesperophylax consimilis (assembly GCF_061612785.1). Classification (NCBI taxonomy): domain Eukaryota; kingdom Metazoa; phylum Arthropoda; class Insecta; order Trichoptera; family Limnephilidae; genus Hesperophylax; species Hesperophylax consimilis. The sequence goes on from NC_142836.1 coordinate 7,470,556, forward strand.
TTATTTATCTTCACAACGTAAACTCAAGATGTCCACAGAATCAACTACGTATTCTGGACAATGAGGAGTAGATTACGGTAATTTATCCGAAAATATCTTCACTGAAATAAATCCAGATTTATAATTATGAAATTTAATCCGAAATACTTTTAAATTCTTCTAAAGAAGATGGATTCTTAAAGATATGCTTGAGAACTAATACAATATATCCCTAGAAAGATAATATTTTGGGAAAAAATGTTTTAATTAAAAATCAACACAAAATGTGACATTAACAATTATATCAAAATAAACAATTCACCTAAACAACTTATAAGGGAGCTTATTCATTCATTTCCTGCAGTAGATTTAAAATGTTTATTTTTGTGGATTTTTATGCACTCAAACAAGCACTCACGCCTGTGACTAAAAGGTCTCGTATCCAAGCACAATGTTAATGTTTCAATTAATTGTCAACCGTTGGGGAAAGAAATAATTAAAAATGTATCAGATTACGGTACCGTGCTTTTATTGGTTTTTCATCGTTAAGTTACTCGTTGAGATGCGGACGACGTATGTTAAAATAGACATCGTTCGACTATAAGTTTGTTGTTTTTAGTATTATTTGTGTGAATGGTGGCGTTTTTCGAGTCAATGATAGGGTACTTTGGTGTCTTATTAAAGCATTAATAACTGACCTGAAGTGGAATTGATATCATTATTGCATGACACGAAGAATGGAAGAAAGCCAATCAGGACGGAGTGTTGAAGGTTTGGAGTAGTTGGCTTTGTCGATGCAAATACCATAACCTTAGGCATAAAGAATTGGAGCAAAACAATAAAAAACCGTTAGGAGTGAATGTGTTTCCCGAAGATGACCATTTTGACCAAGTTTAGCTGTAACGCGATGATGATGGATAGAAAACTTCTTGGTTTTTGGTATTCCCCTTGAAATACTTTCCCATAAATTTGACAATTGCACCTTCAATTTTCAACATATTTGGGACCGTAATAATATACGTGCTTTAAATTTTACACAATTGATAGACAACCATTAATGTAGAGTAAATGGTCAACGCGTAAAATTTAAAACACGTTTTTGGGAAGAGGGTTAGTGTTTTGTATTCGAGTACCTATTGAGCTTTTTCTATAAAAAGTTTTCATGTGTTCCTGCAATTAAGAGCTCCGTTGTAACTATTTTTTAAATTGCTGGCGCAGTAAGAAGTTACAATGTAACTACGGGCAGTATACTTTGACTGTATATAAAAAAAATGTTAATTCGAATTAAAACCTAATAATAAGGTACTTACTGAATTTAATAAAAATGCTTTAGACTGATAAAATGACAGTTTTCTTTATACAGTGTTGTAAAATGTTTTTTGGGAAGGTATACAATACAAACCACATGAGATTTTTGTTTAAGCAAAGGCTCAAATGTATGTTAAAATATTACTGCACACCACTGGCATAAATATAAGTACTCTCTACTGTAACCTCCATCGCTATCTTCTCAGTTCCACGGTGAGAGGTAAGATCGTTTTAAATGCGAATTTTCGTATCCATTAATGATAAACGTACACACATTAAAGTAGTAATTAAATCAATAAAATTTAACTATCGATTGTGTTCTCATCAGAAGCTGTGTACGTGTTCTCTGGAAATGGTTATTTCACTGTGTTTAACGGGAATAATTTCGAATCTTTCTCATGAAAATATTTTATATGTGGTGTAATTAAGAATCTCCGAAGGATCTGTCAAGAAATTTCTTTTTGCTGATGTATATGCTACGTGTTTTGGCACTCGTATATTAAATGTAAAAATACCAGTTATCTTCTTTGACTGCAAGCATCCCAACAAGTTTTATTTTCATAACCATACGAAGCAAAAAACCAGCAAAAAATACTACGGCGCCCAAAATTTTTGAAATATTGTAAGGAGTTAAGGGAAAGGAGAATGGAAAATATGGACTTTTCAATACAATCATTGTATAATTTCATGAGCACGTTTCAATTGGTGGTTGTCGCCTGTCAGAATATTTACTCTGAAAGTACCAAAATTCCACTCTGGATGCCTTACACCTAGACGAGCTTAGTCGACAACACGATACACGATAACACGGCAGAACAGATTTTCTAGCACAGCATAGAATGCCAAAAGGAATGAAATTTCTAAAAGAGTAAATATATAATCACCTACTAACTTAACTTAACTTTTCGTGTATCTATCTTCCCAATCACCGTCCAATAATTAAAATAAAAAATAAATTAAATCTCTTATTGAAAAATTATTGTTATACTTATATTATGTAAGAAAATAAACAGGTTGAAAATTTTTTTCTAGTAGATACCTATACTTAAAGATTAAAAAATGTATTTATACTTTTAACTAGAAGAGGAATGAAATAAAGGGATAAATCTATATGTTCGGAATTATAGATGGAAAAAAATACAAATTAATAGTATCTAATAATAAAACATTTTTGATCATTTGTGGAAAATGTGTGGAAGGGTTTAGTTTTTCCTTTGGGGAAAAACCCAGACATAAAGTCGAAAAAAATAAGTGAAGGAAATTATAAGTAGGTAATTTTTTTTTATGGTTTTAATTTTTTTTTTTTTTTTATGTATATTTTATTTAGTTATAAGAGTTTACATCTTATACCTAATATATTATTTTCTATGACTACTACAATATTATTTACTTCTTACATACTAAAATTTAGATTTCACAACATTGAGACATAATCCACGAAAAACTGCAAGACTTTTAGCTTCCTTAACAATTACCGGGAGTTGAGTTCATTGAACATTTTAAAACCTTTATAATAAATATTGTTTTGTGTTTCTGATAAGTGTGTTTTAGGAAGCCTAAAATCGTTGCAGTTTCTCGTAGGATATAAATGAACTGCACTATTAATTCTAACATTCTTTGACATATAGTCAGGTAACATTTTATTTTTTAGCTTATAAATAAACACTAAGGTATAATAAACTAATCGTTGCCACACACTTAAAATATTGAGTTGACGTTGCATGGTTTTTATTCTGGTGTACCTGCTACAACACAGTATTGACCTCATGCTTCTGTTCTGGATTACTTCCATTCTCTTAATTTGGGTTTTGTTACTTAGAAATATTACACTTGTACAATAATTTAGATGGGATACTACAGTGGTATTGTAGACCAATATCCTTGTTTTAATGTCCAATTTTCCTTTTATCCTACTTAAGAAATTAACCTTTTTCGCCATTTTTTTATTTAAAATTTCAAAGTTAGTGTTAAATTTTAACTTGTTATCTATTATGATTCCCAGGTATTTAATTTCTTTTACTTCTTCCATATTTTGATTGTCTATATTTAGGACAGTATGTACGTTTAGTTTTTTCCCTAATACCATGAATTTACTTTTAGTTACATTTAATTTCAATTTATTTATGTTTAACCACTTAGATAATTCATTAAGTTCATTTTGTATTTTTGACAACGCATCTTCAACATTATTTGCTATAATATATAAAAGTGTATAATTTAAGATTTTTTTAAGTGTGTAATAAATAAATTTAGGATATAATAAAGTTAGGATAGATTAAGCGAGGGTAGGTTTTTTGGCGTATTTCATACAAGTAGATATAATTCTCTCCACACGGAGAAAAATGAGTACTGCTATTTTATTAAGAATCTCTTCACATTATTGGTAATCCGGTTAAAAATTTGATTGCAGTCCTTAAATATATTAAATGTTTTTCTGTTAAATTTTAAGCAAATGACGAAGATATTATCACGGAATCGGAACACGTGATCATGAAAATCCTAATATATTCGCATTTCGTCATTTTATATTTTTTCAAGGCAAATGCAGGTGCATGGAAGACATGTTCTGATACATTGAGAATTTATTAAAATTTTATCAGGAAATGACCAACAATCCCGTTTTTACTGGAATACTAATAATTAAAAAAAATCACGTTTTTAATCTTTGATCGGAATCAAATATAGTATCATTTGTGTACAAGTGACTTCTGAATAGCACATGGAAAATAGTAATGCTTTTTATAAGAGTAATTTATGGTTCGATGTAATATGAATCTAATGTCGAAGTATGAGTTTGGCGTGCTGCTCGGCGCGCGCATGCGTCGTGCTCCTCGTGATGGTCGTGGCAAATCTACTTATCAACTTTAAACAAATTCAAATAAATGTTTAATCAGTCAGTCTACGTGCACAAACATCGGCCGGTATGTGGGTAACTTCGGTAGCGAAGTGAATGCATTAATAAATCAGTACCTAATCAGAACTAATTGAAGTAAAAAAAAAAACAGACTCGTCGGATAAATAATATTGCCAGACTATGGTAAGAGTACCTAACTAAGCATATTAGCTACACACAGCTCAAAAATAATTCCTCTCAAGGCCAAAGTCATATTTGGGGAAGCTGTGTGAAGGGTCTTTTTAGGAAAAGAAGGAGAAGAAGTTCTGGGAAGGAAAAATATATGGAGGAGTGCGTAAGAATCTGCGGGTGTGACGGACAAATTCACCCCTCCAATCATTCCTGCTGGAGAGTTCAAAAGGTCTCTTTCAACCAGTCTCTCCCGATTCGGCCTTCCACGCGGTTGGTGAACAGACGCATCCGCCGCTGAGACCCGGACAAAACTCACCCCATGAATCCGGCCCCCCTGCTAAGTTACCAAACGTAGCGAAAAACTTGAGATGACCCACGGCAGAAGTGTTACTTAACCAATAAATGGTTTCCGTGCGACCGTACCCAAAATTTAAATAAATAACTCTTTTAGGACGGCCAAAAAGCGTACATGTGTTGTAATGCAACACTGCCATTTGAATTGTGAATTGTACTGCATGTTGAATTGTGAATGGTACGTCACGAGAAACTAATGTCGAAAATCTAATTTTAATGTCGTTCTCTTTAACTTCTTAAATATAATACATTTAAAAAAAACTAGTTACATAATTTCCACATTTATAAATGTGGAAATTCTAACTATACAATTGTAAATGTTCTCCAAAATGCCCTGGAAAGAATCTCAGACTTGTGATGTCCCGAAAGAAAACAATCATCTATTCTGAATGCAATTAGAGTCGCGTGGGGTAACCGTACGCGGAGTGTAAGTGTTCGCAGTGATGTTTCCGACAAGATTGTGCCTGTTAAACGCCCGCGCGTTCCTTAATTCATTAGCCTTCTGGATCGCACCGAAGCAGGACATGTGTACAGTGGATGCTGATTTGTCAGTAAAAACTGGTAGGTAAATTACTTTTTTTCGTGCTTTTCTTAAATTTTTCATCTCTGTTACCGATGTGTGCTATTGTGTAACCAGCTGTGTTAGAACGACGTGGTCTATGATAATTTTTAGTGAAATATTGTTAGTTAGACGGGTGCAAAGTGATAATTCTAATAAAGATAACCACTAATCTGATTTTTAAAGTTTATTGAATTTTGGTGTGATGGGGTAAGTGTGCTGGGGTAAGCGTTCGCAGTTGGACGAGTGCGAACACTTACCCCGATAGATAAAATTGATTTTATAGCATAATATTTCAACTCTCGTTATTTTTTTACAGTGAAATATGCCGCGTGTGTACGTGAGAAAGCACCCGAAGAGGTCAGTTTGCACTCAAGAGCAAAAAGAAACTGCAAAAAGGCTTATGAAAGAGGGGAAGAGTCAGCGGGTATCATTAATATCATATATATATAAGGTCATAATTATTCATTTATTTTCAGGCCGAAATCGTTGATTATTGTAAAAAAACTGACGAAATGTTCTACGGCCTAACTATGCAGACAATGAGAAAAATTGTTTACGAGTATGCAGAAATCAACAAGATTGAGAACAGATTTGACAACATTAGAAAAACGGCTGGCAAGGATTGGGTGTATGGATTTCTAAAACGCAACCCTGTTTTAGCTTTAAGACAGACTACTCCCACAAGTATTGCGAGAGCTATTGGGTTTAACGTTGTTCAAGTTCGGCTGTTTTAAGCAAACTGAAAAATGCTTGCAAGTCTGAAATAATTATCTCAAGTCCCTATAAAAAGAAACTTCAGCAGAAGCAGACAGACGCAGATGCAAAAATCGTCCGAAAACCAATATTTAAAACCTATGGAAATCTGACGACCACCTCTTTTCAAGAAAGTCACACCACAAAGAATCACCACAAAGCATAAGGCGGGAAATTCCAGCGTGCATAACTGTTTAAAGAGCGCACAAAAACAGGCTTCTAAGAACTATTTTTGCCCACAGTGCAATGAGAAATATCGAGATCCACTAACAGAAGACTGGATAGAATGTATTGTGTGTAAAGCATGTTGGCATGAGAACTGCACAGACTACGATAAGGGGCAATTTAAGTGTGATAATTACAATGGGGCATACAACAACCCCGCACACGGGGTAAGTGTACGCAATCGACATGCATGTAAACTTTTTTATATAACTGTTTGATTTATGAACCATATGAGGTTTTTATGGTTGTTTGAGGTGCCTAAATAATCGATCATATTAATAAACAAAAAAATTGAGTAAAATACCTAAAGCTTTTTAATACAAAAATCCCAATGTAAAAATTGCGCACGGTTACCCCACGTGACTCTACTAATGTTATCCAAATTGACCCTGGTAATAAATTACATCTTTGCGATACTTTCAAGGATAAAGAAACCATCCTGTCACTTCGAATGCAATCAACAATGTTCCCAAAATTTGTTTTGAGAGCATCGTGATTCCATTGTAAAAATATTATGTACTAAATACACATTTGGCTGTCCTGAAACGGGAATCCTTCCCAGTTGGACAGACAAAGGTTCATTTTATTATGTATTGTTAGTAATTTATATATATAAAATAAATAAAAATAAAATAAATAAATTATTAAGGTACCTTAACTAAAATTTGAAAAGGGATTTAATTGAAGCAAGGATCATGGAACACCCACTCACAGTATATCGACAGCAAGGAAATGAGTAGGTAAGCTTGTGAAATGAGCTACCTGCCGATAAACGTATCATCTTCATTTTATTAATCCGTGTTCCTTTGAGATCGGTCAGAAAATTTCTTCCTCAGTTCTCAACTTAACCCACCTTACTTACAATATAGCCCAACCAATGACGATTTTTTTCCTGTGGTATCTAATTAAAAATAATAATGAAATAACTGCTTTTGCATAACCAAAACATCACAAAAATATGAAATTTTTTCTACCATAGATTTTTCCAAGAAGCAAATTCGATATAACAACTTACTATTTAATTGTTTTTTATTACTAGATTATAATTTTCATACGATATATTTATGATATATATATATATACAGACCTGTAGACATTTTTCTTAGTACTCATCACTAGCTGGAGTTCCTGTTTTGAGGAAGACTAGGCTTTGAATAGAGGGTTTTCAGCAACTTCTATGGTAGAAATTCAAGGTTTGGGTATGGTTTTTTTTTGTAACTTCTATGAAGATATTAAAAAAGTCCAAGTAGTCTTTTTCCGATATTTTCTTATGCCAAGATTTGATTTACTTAATACAGTTTTTTTGTTTTAATCGCCTAAAGCCTCCGAAATTTTGCAATGGACGTCTCGTATTAGAACTGTCAGAATACAGATTGCTCATAAAATATTTTCACATTATATTCGATTTATGAAAAATTCGCTGTTTTTGATAAAAGCAGAGTTTGATATTACAAATCGACATGTGCAAATACAAACATTACAAATTTGAACAAAGATAAAGTTTAAATACCGGTGGTTTTTATCGTGTAAACTGTAATTACTACTATAACGAAACTGAAAAGATATTTATTTACACTAAGGTATTATAAAAATGTTGTCACTTTAATTTTTTTCGCTCATTATTGAAAATTTGATAAATATTTTTCGAATGCTCAATGTTGTTTCATAGAATTATTCTCAATTATTGTGAAGCGTTTATGGATTTTATTTAATGTAAACTGAAAGCGCAGTATTCTCTCTATTTTCTATTTCTAACATGGTTTAAATTATTTCTCAGAGTAATAAAAAAAGAGATAATATAATTTTATGAGACTTGTTCAACTGGGATATACCTATATCTCCTAAAAAGATTCTATGTCTGTTAAAGAATATCTCCCAAAATTGCCAAAGGGGTTAATTTCTTTTTAATTGTGTTTATGTTTTAATTAAATTTTCCTATCATTTTGTTATTACTCCAGTTGACGTTAATTATATTTAACTGTACGGACATTTTATCCGTGAGAGCCTTAGCGCTGTCATAAAAATCCTTCGGCCATAAGATCCATTAAAACGACACTCGGATAAGGTAAACAAATGCGTGTTTATTGCCGCCTATGACACGACATTTACTATTTGCGTTGGCTTTACGCGGTCAAGTCCCATCTAACTAGCCTCCAACACTTTCTAGTAGTCCTCCACTGTCGAGTGTTGGATGGTCTGAAGCGACTTAACAGTGCAAAAAATCCTACATTTCATACCAACAAAACATCAAATCTTACATTCCTACAAGGAAGTTTGCAACTTTCATAAAAAAAACCATTTAACATTGGGGCGTGTAGATTTGACTAGTGTTAAGAAATGACTTTCTAACTAAATGCTGTTTTTCTGTACATTGTGCTTCCATATTCAAGACAGCTAAACATCATTATACCATCTCATAGTAACAGCTTCAAACTAGATATTCATGTTAAGTATAATAATAGAACTTAATAAAAAGGATTGAGCGTTCTTCGAAAGATGTGTTTGAAATGAGAATGTATGTTCGGATTTTTTTATCAGTGGCTACGTTTTACTAGTGTGGGGGAGTGTGAGGTGTTTTAGTTTGCTTATAGTTAGCGTCTAATAAGGCACAAATAATAAGGAAGGATTGTTCATCGTTTTGCTTCTGAGTGGATCCCCCCACTTGCGCATTGTATGGAGGCATTTGATTGGTCGCACCGCCGAGGAATGTGAGGTAGGCATGTCTCGCGCATGCGCAAAGTGGGATTATAATAACATTTATTATAATGGCGGCACGGTTTTGCTATCTGATTCGAATTTTGAAAATAAATTTTCAAAGAATTCAAGAAAATTATTTTTTCATCACTAAATAAATAAATAGGTCGAATATCGAAAGGTACATAGATAACATTTTTTAAATTATGTTTTTTTGATCGGTAAGGATTGGATTAATATTATTTAAATAATTAAGTGGCAATGATTTTAATATTGTGTATAAAATATTAGGTTAAGTTAGGATAAACTTGAGAATTAAAAATATGTTTTTAGTTTTATTTCCACCATTGCACAAAAAAACATACTTCTTAAATTGTATTAATTTGATTTGTTAAAATAGAATATGCCTTCCCAAAAATTAAATAAAATTATTATCACTAGAGGTAACTACCGTAATATTTTTATGTGTTCTTATTTAACCGGGAGATTTTTTTCTGTAGGTTTGTTATGAGATATTCCATAACTTTTTTTTTAATTATCAAAAACAGCGATTTTTTATCGCTACCGACTGACTTTCATAAGGAAGTAGAAAAGCGGCCGGTTTAGTCCAAATCGGTTTGAAAAACCGGCCATAACATTTCTAGAGCGTTTTCCAATAACTTGATAAATTTGAATCTCGTGCGAGGCTCCGTTTTTTGATTATGATTTATTATCTGACATTATTGATGTGCCACTAATAACCCGGGCACGATGAAGCAGCGAATCACAAGTAATAAATTACGATATGTCGGATTAGTATATCTTTATTAATTACACACAGCACCGAGGCTAAATAGAAGAGTGTTGCAATTGAAGCTTTATTCGCCACTGTAATTGAAAAGTAATCACCACATATATTTTTGTTACGAACTTGAAGATCATCGTTTGCTGCTTTAATTGAACTGAAATCATCACTGGTCAGTGTGAAATACAATATTATGCTTGTGTATGTTGATCGCTCTAATAAATTACATTAAATTAAGCGCCTCTGCGGGATCATTAACATTTAATTTGATTTATTTACAACAAGGTTAATGGAGATATATTGATGACAAACCGCACCAAATTAGTTTTACATTATTAAATTCATTTACAGTGACTGCAAAGGATTTTCATAAACTACAGAATCAAAAACTTTGAGGAGACTAGAGATCTGCAAAGAAGTTTTAATACAAACCCTGAAGTATCGCAGTGTTCCACGGTTTTGTAAGAGGAAGAACGTAAAATAAAATTATAGTTTAGAATAAATAAAATCTCTGAAGTGTATATGTGGTCAACCACGGGTTCTTAAACTTTTCGAGGTTGGGATCTACTACGTTGTATCTCAATTTTTATGGAGATAAAAGATTTTTTTTAATAAATTCAATTCCTGTGATACTTAAATGTGCATTAGAAATTTCTTTTTTTTTTCACTAATTACGTAATCTGTAACTCACTTTTTTTATGTAAATTTTAAACTTTTAATTTTATTTTCTGTTGGTTTTTACTATTTACTATAGGTACCTAGTTGACCGAGGTATACTTTTCAAATTTCTCTCTTCCCTCTTATTTTTTATATCCTATTGTATACGTTACTAGCAATAGAGATTAATTATTTTTTATTATAAACTAATGTTTATAAGACAAGGTTTTTATGTATAGCTCAAAGGATAACAAATTATTACGAGCAAATAATATAAGCCTGATACACCCATACAAATAAAATAAAATCTTCTGAGAAAAAAAAATGCCGCCGACGGGAATTGAACCCGTAGCCTTCTAATTGCCGGTCAGCTGCTCTACTATTGAGCTACGTCGGTTTATTTGGATCCCAAAAAATAATTCAATATATACTAGTATTTCCGATTGAACACATTTTTAAATTAGTGTGGGTTTTTTGGCCTATTAATTATTATTGTTGATAATAATTTGTTAAAATGGATTGAATAAAATTGCATATATCTGAATATGGAACTATTATTTTTATCAATTTATTTCATGATACATAGCAATTCCGATGATTTATCTCATTTATGGATGAGAGAAATTAACAAAACGTAAGTAGGAGGTACACACCTAATTTTATCAACAAATTTTTATTAAAAGAAAATTATAAATTTCACAAGCACACTCCAATGCATAAAAAGAAGACAGAAAATTAGTATCAAGAAAATATACAAACTAAAAAAGAAATAAACAACAACAATAACAATAAATAAAGATAAGTATGAGAAAACTAATACTATCTATTCTAACATTAATTCTATGGTAATTGTAAGTGATTTATTTCAAGTTATTTGGGTAAAGTCTTCATTGAACTCATTTGAGTTCAATAATATAAAAGAACCAAATGATCCTTAAACAAATATATTTATGTTACAAAAAACATCGGTCTCTAAGCTCCAAGCCTGTTAAGGTTCTGATCTCGACTCAAATGTCGTGATAACGAACCGCGACCTTACTCAATTGGTTCCCAAAAAAGCTCTGGTCTCAGCGACACAGCCACAGCCGTATTGCGGGTCCGTTAATATTATTTATTGAGGTCCGATGCGCCCGGTGATTCACGCAGCCGAGAACAAGCGGTCTTTAAAGTCAATTGCTTCTTCGCTCGTTACTAGGGATTCCTTTATGGAAATTTATGTCAAGATCAGGCCATCAGTAAGTAGGTACTTGAATAGCGAGTGTATCGATATGATAAAGGGTGAATGAACATGGTGTGTCAGTATTTTATAAAGAAGCCGTCGAAATTAGAATCTGTTAAGATACCTGTTAATTATTTTTGCAAAATTTTGACTAAATGCAATTTTTTTTTGTAATATGATATCGTATTTGGGAAGTGATTTGATTTGGTGAATATTAAGGTAAAGAAACGTATATCTAAATGTATGAAAGAGACAACCGAGTAGATATGAATGAGACATCATGTTAGTGAATATGCGCATGACTGTTTTGTTTCTCGTCTTTACCATCGTACTTTAATGTGAATTAATTTCATAAACGTACAGATAGTCCCTCACCAGAATTTTCCAATATGAAAGTCGATAAGAAATAAAAGAAAAATTACACGTTCAACGGTCGTTCAAAGGAATAAAAGCTATATTATATATATCATATATTATAATTTTTATGTGGTACTAAATGATATAAATAGACTGAAACAATTAAAATAATTGCATCGTAAAATATTCTCGCTGTTCAAGTTAACAACTGGTGAATTTACATCCCCAAGAACCAAAAAAATTTTTTTTCGATTTTTTTAAAATTTATCTAAGAGGTTAAAAACTTTCGGAGCAGAATCTATATATCGTTTCGATGAATTTAAAAATACATTAAACAGCTGATATTAAGCCCATAGTGACCGAATTGTTTTTCAATTTTTACGTAAAATTCCAACTTCGGACTTGATTTACTCGAAAACGAAAGCTCAAAACAAATTAACCTCAAAATCGACTCCAGATGTGATTTAGATACACCAGCTTCCAAGTTTTTCTACGATTTTCCAGACACCGTCTATTACAGATAGTTACCTACCTACTTTATCGCTTGTCTAAATTCACACAATTTTGAAAAAATCAATGCAAATTTGAGTTCATTGAATGTGAATATTTTCACACAGGAATATTTCACTTAACGCACCGATAATCGAAATTAATTTATTAATGACGTCATAATTTTACAAGTAAATTTTTAATGCTTTCTGATTTGTAACAGATTGACAAAGTTTTTCGTTTTTTATTAGAACCAAGACCATTTTTGCAAAATATCTTGATTTTCGTTTTACCACTCGTTGAAATATTTCTTCCGAACTGTTACTGTTAGTTTTATTTTTAGATGGTTTTGTTTATTATTTTTCAAAACCTCTCGTAATACCTACCTACACATATTGATGCGACTGTTCACTTTAATTTATTTGTTATATTTATATTTTTAATACCAGGTTTTCTGTTAATTCAAACTATTCTTCTAACTGTGAATTTATCATAATCATTTTTATACAGATAGATATATAGTTTAGCAGGTTTGAAACATAATAAAGACAAAAACTGTTGTTATTTTTGGTAGTAAAACAAGTAGGTAAATGTTGAATTTTAATAATAAAATGTTTTAATTCATCTAACGTTACGTATATATTATTATGAAATTCATATTGAAGATGAAACTTGTCCGTTTCACACATTTCGGATAAGTAAGTACCTACTCATGTAATAATTTTTCAAAATGTTATAATAATATTATTCATAAAATGAATGTCGTAACTTCACAAGATTTGCTTAAGTATCACATTGTATATGGATCAGATTTAATTTTATCTTAAATAACAAACATGGGGTATTAAGTTTCTCATCGCAAGGCGCGTATTTGAAAGTCTTCACGCTTAATTTTTTTGTACCAAATTCATCACAAAATGTCAAGATCAAAAAAAAAATATAATTACATGTATCTTACTTACTGCAATGTAAATTAATTTTCAAATTGCAAAATGAACACGTCTATTGCGAATATCACCTTACAATATAAAATTTCTGCCGATTTGTTTTTTTATTAATACATAATACGGAGACAATATGAATATCCTTTTAAAATATTCACGCTGCAATACTAAAATAAAAATACCCAACTTTCTGTTTTTTTTTTCTGAAAAAAAACGATGAAAAGTGCAAACATTTTATTTTATTTGCATGAAACGCCTAAATTTTAAAAAAACATTAATGTCAAAATTATATTTTCTTTCATATTTATGTTATCTACATTATAAATATACGAGTACGATAAAATTTTCGAAATATATTTGAATTATATAATGTAGATATTCTGTGCTTTTTAGTAAAGAATAGAGGTGTTTTTATTGAATTACCTAGTAATTTAATTTGTGATTTATAATTTAAGATCGCACAAGTTCCTGTGTGATATCAAAAAAATCCTAGAGATGAAGGCATCGCGAGAACTTAAGCGCAATGCGCAATGTCTGCGCTTGGTGCGCACGACCGTTCTCCCGCGCAGCCATGCGCCTAGTGTCGCGATATCGATTTTTATTGAATCATCCGTGGTCCGGCGCGCGGCGCGGGAGCGGGACGCAGCTCGCGTCCGCCGGCCGCCAGACAGGGATGCTGCGATGGACCACGCCGCTCCAGTTAAACTCTCCGTCTTCCGGGAGTCTGTACCTGGGCTCGTGCGGGAATTAGTCCAGTAGGTGTATCGCCGCGATAACGGCCACTCTCACTCGGGTTAGCGGAGCTTTTCGTTAGCGACGTTCTTGCCTGCCGTTACGTTACGTACGTAGGTACCACTGCGGCCACAGCGGGCTGATAACGCCTCAGAGCGGTGCGCGACGTCCAACGGGGGTGACGCGTTCTCCGCGTCCAAATTTTTAATTTCCTACTGGAAAACGCGCTCAAAACGTACCATTTTTGATAACGCAAAAACAAAATATTCGTAGACAATTGACGCAAATTTTAAAAAGTTTTTTTTGCAAATTCGGTTTGCATACGTATTGGTGTTTTAACTCACTGTGACAAAAATAAAATCTTAATTCAAGTGAAACAAAATAAAATACAACTATTGTGATTTAAATTTATTAAAATATCTAAATACCACTTGTGAAAATAAACAATAATTTTGTGCGCAATCAAACAGATTATAATAATTTCTACAATAAAAATTATAATATACCCATTGTGTTCATGACTTTATTTTTTCAAATATTTATAAAAGTGTTTTAATTAAAATTAAAATATTGTGAGTGATTGGAATTTTTATTCCATGAAAAGATAAAGACAATTGTTTTAAAAGAAAAACTTTGTAATAAAAACGGTGAATAATTTATCTGCGTAACTTGATCGACATTCCTGTATCTAAGTGCTTTAAAAACTTGATTGGAAAACGCTGAAAGTGTTAAATACTTTAACAACAATTTTTTGTTTCAAGTTTTGTTTCCGGCGGATGTTACAGTCAGCACTTCTCGGTGGCAGTGCCCAAAGGTAAAATTAATTTGAAAAAATCGAAATAATAATTATTTATTTATTTAAATATTATTGTAACATTTACTTTTAATATTGTATCGTTATGATGCAATCCGGCGACGGATAAGTAAGACTCAAACGCGTCGTTTTTCATACTTATGGCACAGATTTCAACCTTAGTTCCATTGTTCTCGGTTAAGACAATACAAAGACAATTTAGTGTGTGAAAACTTTTGATTTTTATGTGCTATCGTAGATACGGGGTTGCGTAATAGCTCCATAGTGAGGTGTTAAGTAAAAATAACATCCCCGGCCTACGGACCAGTTCCTTCACGTGTTACGTGTTACGCGTTACGGCACGCATCCTGTTTCCTGCGCGCTTGCAACGGTTGTTCCTGTTAGTTTAGGTCAGTTTTATTTACCTCACTATTTCATCTGCATAAATTAGTGGCTTAAGTGCGTAACTACTATTTTAATCTGTTAAATAAGGAACATTTTATCAATATTAAATTATTGACTCTTTTATGGTTTAAATTTCAAAATTAACTTTAAACTTCATTTAAAGGTGACGAGAATAGGTATTTAATAATAAAATTGATAAAACTAAACCAACTCTAAATGCAATTAAAATAAAGAATATGTTATCAATCATTAAGTTATTAATCCTTTTGGTGATAAAAAAATATTATTAATTTCTTTCAAAACTTCTTTAAAGGCCGCGGAACTGGATAGTTTTGTCGATAATAACAGTTTAGGTATTTTAATTTAAAGTTAAATATATTCCACAATCTGTGAATATTTTTAAAGAAGTGTTTCAAATAATTTTGGAAGGTTTTGCCGTGTAGTTTTGCGTGACATAACATATTTAAGCACTGGAATTTTGCCGAGAAAACATCAACGCACGGATGAACACCAAACCCTTAACCCATAAGAACTTAGTGGAGTAATAATATTTTTTTGGGGGTTAAAGATGTGAAATCCAAAACATGTTTCATTTATAAGCGTAGAAATCTAACGATTTATTTAAAAATAATACCTACATATTTAAACTATTTTAAATTAATTGGGAATAACCATTGAAAAAGTTCATTACATGAAATTCCAGTGTGCTTCACAAAAACACAACCTCTCAAAAATAAAGTATATCATAAATAAAACTTGTAGGTACTTAAAAGAACAATAATTTTTATGTTGGTTTAGTTAAGCAATGATTATTTTAATGGGTAACCTAACCAAAGCAAGCTGTTATAAGAAAGGCGACTTTTGAAATCACAGAAAATAAGAATATGATCAATTTAGCCACAAAAAGTTTAAAATAAATTGTATATAATATTACTAAAATACCGACAACAATTTACTGTAGGGCATTGTCCAATTCGATACATCATTATAAACGGTTCCTCTCAACATTGTCATCGATAGAAAAGAGATCCGTTTCTATAAGAAAGTGCTCCCAAGTCACAACATCCCGGAACTATGGAAAATGCATTGAATGGCAACACTTTAGTTGCTTTAACAATGTTTCTTTTGCAAATATAACTATAAAATGTTCAGTAAATTAGGTCGTGAATAATTAATCGGTTTCAGCTTGCTTCATTGTTTCATCCAAAACACGTTAAATTTCACACAAAAAGCTGAAGCTACTTAAAAATGTACGCGCTAAAAATACCTATCAAAAAATAGTAAATAAAAAAAAACAAGTTTTTGAAATTATATTGCATTGTAAATTCGATATGAATCCATTTGATTGTGGTGTTTTTACGCGTTACACATAAACTTTTAAAGGTATTTGAATTTTTTTTAAATATAAGTAGTTAAATAGGTAATATTACAATGTAATAGCAACATTTATACAATATTTTTAATATGTTTTTGATAGCCTCCTCTTGATAATTTGACGGCCTCCGTGCTTGATGGAGTTAGACTCTCTACTAGCGTGACTAGTCGCGGGTTCAAACCCCGGCGTGCGCAAGAAAAATTCAATTTGTGTTATTTCACAATTTATTCAATAAAAATAATATATAGCATACTTGCGGTACTTCCCGGAGTAGAAGATACTCTCAGTATAACCCTAGTGTAAGATTGCTATTCAGCGTTAATAGCTGCTTGAAATAGCTTTAGCTATATTTTATGACAAGATCTGAATAGCCAGATACTCCCTCATCTTTCTCTTATCCATTTATTTTCCCTCATCTTTAATTTAAGCCTTGTAATATATTCTACTTAAGGATGCCATAGTCTCACTGGCTCCAGACAATTAGGAGATGTTGGGACTCTTGTGCGGTATTCACTTAAAAAAAAAATTATATCTTTGTGGAGGAGTGCTCGATCTTTTAAATGTGATTTTTTTTTTAGGAAAACGGCTAAGGTTTTCAGTTTCGCAAAATAATTTATTTACCGCTATACTTTTTATGATGACATTGAAACTCTGTTGAATTTATCATATTTTTAACACAGTCGTGAAGCCAAAAGCAAAAAGTGCCTTAGAACTGTTTTTTTCACAGAATTTAGACAATTCAACAAATTTCAAATTTGATTTTCAAGTTCTGTGAAGGTTCTATTCAAGTTCTGTTGTAATTTCAGTTTTGTGAAGCAACTGGCCAATAATGATATACCTAGGTACTAATAAAACTTGAATGAAACCTTCACAGAAATTGCAAATCAATTTAGAGATTTGATTAACTGTCTAAATACTGTGAATCAACCCGTCGTAAATCTCTTTTTGATTTTGACTTCACCCTACTACATAAATTATAATAGCATCTAAGCGTTTGCATTAAAATATCAATACTATTTTGACAAATCATCGTTCAGGTACATTGTGGTAAATGGTAAATTCGTTGTTAAACACAGCAAATTTGTATGACTGCATAGTTCACGTAATGATCAATAAAACCCGAATCCAATTGGTACCTCTACTTTATGATCATTACATATTCAGTAAAGTCCCACTTGTATTTAATTCAACAGCTTCTCTAAGGAAAAGCAGCTAGTCATAGAATATTTGTGGTGTTTCTTCGATTGAACACAAAGGATATTGAATTGGCGAGTGTCTAGTATAACTAGGTGCTTCAAATATTCCTTTGCTTTTCGCAGAATGGCTATTACTGTGATTTTATCGCCCATAACTGAAATTGTCTGCAAGAATGAATTGTGATGGAATCACCAGGGCATTGATTATTTATTAAATAGTTTAAACGATTGGTATACGCGTTGATTTATTCAAGGATTTAATCATTTTATTTATTTCAATCTCTCTGGTCCAATAGTTTTAATGATCAATTTTGATAGAAATATAAATAAGTATTATTTATTTATAAGTACTAGAAATAAATGACTTTCATAAAACGGGAGATTCTTAACAACGTTTTTTTCTAGCTATTATTTCTTACAATTGTCGAATAACATGTTTCGTAATTATAGTGAATAATTTTTGAGTTATTGTACAATACCGCGCTTCCTCTTTCATTACCAACGTTACGGACCCCTTACAGTGGGGTGACTATCATCAGGGCACTGTAATATTGTTCAAAATATTGACTCAAGAACACGGAGAAAAATGACTAATATTGAATATTGATAATTTATTACGAATCTCTTAAGTTATTGAAAATCCAGTTAAAAACGGGATTACAGGCCCTAAACGAATGAATTGATAGGTTTCTTAATAAACTTTGAGTAAAACACAAATATATTATAACGATACAAACACATGTTCATAAAAAAATCTAAAATTTTGGTCATTGCATATTGTCAAGAAATGCATGATCATGCACGTGTCCCAATATTTTAGGAATTTACTAAAAGTTTTCCAGAAAACGACCTGCAATACCGTTTTTAACTGGATTGATAATAATTTTAAGAGATTCTTAATAAATTAGCAATTATCATTTTTCTTTGTGAAGTAGGAAGCGCCACACGGCATAGTAACCAAAAAATGAATAACGATAATAAGTACTATTGGCTGTGAACATTTCGAAGCATGTCCAATGCGTTTCATGTACAAAATAATTAAATACATATTTTTTAATTGGCTTGGTATCCCTCTCGAAACTTAGTTAACTAAAAAAAATTGAGTTTAAAAGGAAAGTAAAAAATTATTCGCTCTACCGTAATAATTTTTTTTTTAGATGTTCTAGTTGTTTCCCAAAGTCTGCAATTTGATATTCTGTTCATCATTTTACACCAGTAAAAACAATGCAGCAACAACCGTTATTTGCCTTCTAAAAAGCTTTTATAGTTCGCTTGTTATTTTCAAATCGAAAGACCGTTTTGCCAACAATCGTTGCAATTCTTTGAAAACACAAAGCCGTTTACAAAAAATGCATGAAAGATAAATTTAGTATTCATGGATCATCACGTTTTCTTTGACCCAGCAAACTTAAACTCAAAAGAAAACATTACTTTTTGTTCCTCCATTATTATCACGAGTAATATTAATTAATATTCATAAAACATTGTCTTCTTTTGTTAAACGTGTTCATTCTGTTTACATTTTTTAAAAGAACATTACATGCTCTGAATTATTTACATTACTGATCTATTATGATATTTGAGTAAAAGAGTACAGAAAACTTCCATGCACTTGAAATTACTCATCTTTCCAGGGAAAATACATTTGAAATCGCAACATATTTATTTAGTTACGTGACATTTTAGAGAGCGACATTTTTTTTGCATATCAACTTTTTTTCTCAATCCACCAGACATGCATTCACGGGTTATGCATAAGCTTATGATATTTTATTAAATTATTTAACTTTGTTTATGGTGTTTTAAATAGGTACATAGTTACCTATGTCCTAATACAATCCTTATGCAAATTATATTATATTTAAAAAAATATAATGTATTTAAAATTACAAAATATTGTCAGTATACTTGTATTACAAAAAAATATACGCTGAAAATGGTGCTTGTCCAACGATAAAAGGCTTACATAGTTAGCTAAGGATTGATCTCGAAACGCCTGGGTGGAAAACAGACGCGTTTATTCACTCCACTGCTACTGCGATACTGTCTTAGGAAGGGTTGTTTCAGATAATTTGAACAATTCTTCAAATTTAAAAGTTTATTTTCAAGTTCTGTTATTCTTAAGTAACTGGCCAATAATGATATAATAAGATATCTTAATAGGACATTCAAAGAACTCGAAAATGAACGTTTAAATTTGATCATGTTTTTTTTTTTCCATTTTTCATGTTTTCCCACAATTTAACACAAAAATAAGGTTATTCTACAATTTTTCAGGTTTTACGACGATTTATCATATTAATTCGGTTTATCTATAATTTTTCAGGTTTGATGACAATTTGACTTATTTTGCATGGTTTTCCGATAATTTTCATTGATTCACGACGATTTACCATGTTTTAGACAATTTTTGATTTTTTAACACAAAAATAAGGTTTTTACATATTTTTCAGGGTTTATGACGATTTTACATATTTCGCATGGTTTTTCAATAATTTTCAGCGATTTATAAATATTATTATATATTTATCAATTGTGCAAATTCTATGATTCCATCCTTATTGTTATAAATAATTTTAACCATTTGTTATACACATGATCACCACTGATAAAATGTATTTATTTATTTGTTGACTAAATAGATATGTTTGTCCTATTTTTTAACATCTGATAGTATTATTGTCCCAGCGTCTGGACGATGTAGGACCTCGGATTGGTCAAGTTAAAATTGTCTGTTTCGGGTAAATTGAAAATTAAGACACGATTTCATACTAAAATAGGATCGCCTCATAACAATACGAGATTTCTTCAAAAGCATCGTTTCTGCTCATATAATTTTTGGATAATATCGAAGAAAATATGTTTTAGAAAGTTCATAATCCATTGGATTAATTACATTACAGTGAAAATTATCCACAGTTACGTGATTATGTTTGACGTTTATAAAAAAATCACGCCATCCTTCAATGGCCGATACGCACGGCTATAGATTAGATGGCCGACAGAGCGGACCTCTGGCGGTCTAAAACCCAACCAAATGAATGGCGCGAATATTTAAATATGCAGCTCACAATATTTGACTACAACAAGCGTTTAATAAGAAGATTTCTTCTGGAAGCTTATCACTTTGTAATGGCATTTTTTAGTATTATTTATATTTTTTTTGTTTATTAATTATATCTGATGTTATATTGACATGTTTTCTAATTTCTAAAATTTCAAAATTATTTATTTGCGATGCTTTATATCCTGAGTGAAGTATTTTAAGACCTGAATTTTTTATCGAAAGTGTGATCATTATTCAAACTCAGATTCAATATTTCCATTTAGAGCCCTGCGATATTCTTTAGTTCTGACTTCAAAGTTTCTATTGGTTCTACCTTTGTAAAAGAAATTATATTCATCCCAATTGAGTTTTTAAACTCCTGATTTTTTTGTTTGAATTTTGCTATCTTTATTATGAAGAATATATTTCTTCATTGTTATTAGTGTAAAACGCCAGTTGAATAGTACCAGGATTGTTTTTATATATAATTTTAGAAGTATCGTTATCCACAAACAGAATTCTACGCTATTGTTTATTTCTATCTTTAGAAAGACCGTTTGAAGAGAATATGTTTAATTTTTTTATTTAGTATTTCAACTATCAATTTATTAGAATAACCGTTATTAAATGCTATTTGTCTTATAAATATATTCTTTTATGGTTATATGCTATTTGTTTTTTTTCAGGTCTTAAAAAACTTGACTATAAATAGTTTTGGAATCTTAGAAATGAGGAAACATGTTAATATAAAAGCAGATATAATTAACAAGAATTTTTTTATAAACTTTCTTTTAAATATTTTCCCACTTAACTGGTCTTTCCCGTCTAACGATATTGTAATTCCTAATTATTATAAACCCAGCCTACTCTTACCCCCCCCCCTTCTTCCACTTCTTCTTTCCTAATTGCAATCTATATTTAATTTTTGACTTCGGTGTATACACAATAAAATTTAAACATTATATTGATTTATTTATTGGACAATTTGCATAGCGCCGCTTTTGTGAGATATCACCTCAGGGGCGCTATATTGTAATAATCTACCTTTATAAATAGATTTTTACTCTCCTGATGAAGGTGTATATATAATCTAACTTTAAACTTTATTAGATACAGTAACAGCTGTAGGTAAAGAATTACCACCTGTTGGAGTAAAATTAACACCTTTTAATTAAACCGCCTGATAATCTCATCGCACAATTACCCTCCTTTTATTCATAAACACGGGTACAATTAATCAATATGTAATAATCTATTATTTAAGTCAACTTTGTTATAACTATCTTTAATTGTGACAAACTAAACGATATTGATTCAACTTATAGACATTGACGGTTGTAACACATATTTAAGCACTGCAAGTCTGTGAGCTAATTATATTAGGTACGATAACAGTTAATATCAGTTGTAGACATGTAGTCAATAATAGTGTTTTATTTGAAATAATCCATCACAAATAAGTAAAATTTCATTTATTCGAACAACTGTCATTCTTATTATGCGTAAATTTAGCATGTTATTATTAATTAACTCCTTCCTGTTCCGTGTTTAGCAATATATATACTTACCCTCTCTCTGTGAATGTCCTAATATCTATCTATTAAATGTAACTGTTTTTAATATCACTTAAAATGGGCGAAGCCCAATCAAGAGCCGCCCGCAGGGCCTAGCGGGTTTTTAACTGCTAGTGCTTATTTTATTACCTGGGCTGAAAAAATCTGAATCTTTTTTGTTTCTTGCGATGAGTAAACGCTGAAATTTGAAATCATTTTAAATTGACCGGACGGATAAAATACCGTACCACAATCAGTCTTATTCACGTCACCATTTGAGATACGCATTATTGACTTTTCCTTTGGCTATCTCCGAACCGCATCAAACTTGCCGTTACTCTACATCGGCAGCAAGACAGAAAGTGATAAATCTGAATCATCAGTTATCATTATTGATAATCAGGGGAAACGAACCATTGAGAGGTGGAACCAAAATCTTCGCAGTATTTATCAAAACG
The DNA here is from genome assembly GCF_061612785.1 of Hesperophylax consimilis. Classification (NCBI taxonomy): domain Eukaryota; kingdom Metazoa; phylum Arthropoda; class Insecta; order Trichoptera; family Limnephilidae; genus Hesperophylax; species Hesperophylax consimilis. Next base: position 7,493,464 of record NC_142836.1, read on the forward strand.
TAATAAAAAAGAAATTATCAAAATATTGTTATTATTGAATAAGGCTTCCTCGAGTAATGCACAGTAATGATTTTCAAGGGTTTTCAGGATAACAGGTAACTTATTAATACTTCGTGATCATCAAAGTCACGTTGTTTTATTTTATAAGTGACAATTTATAAAATGGTATCTTTAACATTTCATTTTCTGGGATTGGAAATATTTTTTTCCTAAACATTATTAATTAGAAGTTGCACTATCTGAGTAAATGCGATTGCATTTTCACCAATTGAATATTTTAATATCTTAAAGTTTTACAATAAATTAACCTTTTTTGTGTATTGGAGAAAACAAATGTTTTTTATCATTAACACAAGAGGCCTTAAGGAAAATAATTTCTCTCAGGACCTATTTCATGTTTGGAGATGCTGTGTGGAGGGACTTTTTAAGTAGAAGAAGTGAATATGGGTGATGAACAGACTCAAGTTGTAAGAGGAAGGAAACCCAAATACCGGCAAATCCTTCCACTGTCGAGCTGTTGAACTCAAGAAACAGTCGTAGAAACGAACCGTTATAATTTTATAAATAAAAGAAATCCTACTAAATGGTAGGTAGTATTAGTATGTACAATACATATAACTGTCGGATTTGATAAATGATGTTATCTTGTACATTAATCTTTCATAGTTTCATTTGTTAGCAACATGGTTAAACAATGAGTTGATTTAATAATAACATATATAATGTAATATCTTTAAGGCCCGGGAACCAAAGATGTGCTCCACCCAATAACTGCAACTCTAGTAATAAGTATATTAATTGTATATGTTTGCTGGTACTTTGTTTGGTGGTGTAGTGTTTCAAACGCACGAGCAGCCGTGGCCGTTGTCATTATGACATGGAAAGTGAGTGAACCAGTTAGTGACAACCTGTCAGATGGACGTCCGGGCGGTGGTAAAAGTGACCGCAGCCTCTGTCCACTCCCAGACCACACCTACTTATCTATCCACCACGTACCTTCTTGGCTCTATGCGACTGCCAACTGAAGATTCATCATGATTTATCAAAAAACATTCAAATTACGTTCGTTAAAATTACATAATTGCTTTATAATTTTGAGGCTTGATGAAGATAATATGCAAGATATAAGTAACGTGAAATATTTATACCATATAAAATATCTTATTTTCTTAGTTCTCCTCACTAGGAGATCCTGTGCTGAGGCTTTTTATTTAATAAAGGGTTTTCAGCGACTTTTATGGTTCAAAGCTTTGTCAAAGGTAGCATATTTTTATGATGTTTAGGTTTATTGTGCTTGTCTGTTTGATTTATTTTGGTTGTATGATTAGGTGAAGTGTTAGCCTTTACTTATTTCTTGGGACAATGAAACAAAATATATTTAGCATTGGTTGGTACGTATTTGGTAATCAACCATGTCAATTTGTGAATAAAAATACTTTCGGGCAGTTTATTGAGAATGAATATCAGAATCACAAGCTTCCTTGAAATGGTGCCAACATTCTTTAATGGTCAGAGAATTTAAAAGCTTTCATACCCTCCTCTTGACTACTTTCTCGTATGTTTTTTCGCCTATCGTCCCAATTTAGGGTACCACAATGGCTGTATGCTGAAAAACTCTTATGTGATACTCAGATAAAAGTACACATAAACAGGTAGCGATTGAAAAATTAGACCGTTTAGAGAAAACGTGTCAAATATTCAGAGTAAATTTAAGACAAAGTAAGAATATCACAAACAAACAAAAAAACTATAATTTTGCTGCAGATATATTAAATATCTCCTGTTAAAGTTGATAATAAAACGTACCTAAGTAACACCTTGTTAAAAATTGTGATTTTATTTTATGAGTGAATTAACGTCATCTCTCGTTGGCGCGTCTATAAGATCTACCTGCTTGATAGGCGGGTGATAAAAAAGTAGTCTAGTTATGCTTTGCTTTTGTCAGCATCTTTGTAAAGAACCGTTCCAGCAAAAGTAATGAACTGGTCAATCTCATACACGTTGGATAAACAAACGTGTGCAATTATCATACAAAGAATATACCCACATTATACGTGTTTCTGTCTACAATATATGCAGAACAATTTAAATCAAATTTGTTTTAGTGTCAAACATTTATGACTCCCTACATGTCTTTAGAAAATGTTTTTAATTTTTTTTACTTTTTGATAACACCTATGTTTTTATTTAATTTGCGAATTAAAAAAAAAACTCATTAAAAATTGTGAAATCGGAAAGACAAGAAACGGCCAATCCGGTTATTGAGAAATGTTGTTATTTGGAGCAGTATTTGACAAGGCTTTAAATCATAATGTATATAGCCATTCATCAGTCTGATAAACAAATAACATTGATTCGATGACGTCCTTTGTAGAGTTCTACGCCTTTGATGTCGGGGAGCATTTTTATTGACTGCAATATTTCAGATGAGAAGAACTCTCAGTTTTGAAAAAATCTCTTTCAACCAATACTATATCATTTACGACAAATCCTAGAAAAAGTGCCAAGAGTGACTTTTGGTTTACATTAAATAACAATTAACTTTAGCAGATTTAACTTACAATCTATGGTTTGTGGATACCAAACGATTCATGAAAAATACTGCTAATCAGGAGGGAACTTGCTTCATTGTAACTCTAATTAAGCAAAAACGTGTAACAAAAATACATCATCATTTAAACGAACTTACCTATTTTAATAATACATCACAACACAAGCTTTTTGAGGCTATCATAAAAACTTTCTTGAGAAGGTTTTTACTTTCCTTCCGCCATTATACAGTTTACACCGAGAAAAATGATCCTGTTAAAAAAGTGACAGCATGCAACTTCCTGATAAAAAATATTAGTCTTTGAGAATATTTCGATAAAACGTGTTCTTTTTCTAATAAGTATCATGACGGAATGTGTCCATATCAATATCAGTATTTGTATGAACACGTGTTCCGCCGTCCTCATAAAATATTTGCATTTGACTGATACTTTGTTAGAATTTTTTTAATTCGTTCGTTATAGGCCTGCAGTCCGATTTTTATCAGGAAAACAAATAATTTGGCCAGATTTTTAATAAATTAACAGTATTTAATATCAATAAGTTGTCTCCGTGAATAAGCGATGCCAGTTATGATTTTTTAAACTATTTATTTACAATATAAAAGCCGTTGACCAAACCTTTTTAATGGCTACTGCAAACAAAGAAAATACTCTGGAAATGCGAGTAACGAGCAACTATAAATTCTTATGCAGTTAGGAATTTTAGATTGCACGTACAAGTAAGTACCTACGTGCGCTCTGTGAAAAAGAGCAAAAAATCTAAATCTGATTATAAAGGAAATATACCAATAAATAAGTAAGAACCGAATCATTTCATGTCAAATAACGCTATTTAATACGGTCTTCGATATTTTCTAATCCGAAGCACCTATTATTGCGCGAAGCTTTTAACAACACGGGAATTTTAATAATAAAAACATTTTTTAAACTATTATTATTATTTCTGTATTAATGGACATTTGCTTTCGAATGATCGTTCATAAAGAAATTATTATTGACAGTTATATAAAATAAATCGCAAATACTGCTTTTGTTCGCTTTCGAAAACACGCCGTTATAACTCTTTGATGCCTCGTAATAATAATTATTTTTAATGCCTCCAAAGAAAAGTCTCTTCGACGAAAGAAAATTCATTATTCGCGGTAAGGTTTTTTAAAAAGACCAATTAATATTTGCTCGTGTTTTACGAATCAGATTTTTTTTGTATGTTCTCCATATTTTTGCGGGTCACTTTCTATGTGGTAACTTATATTTCTGTTATGGTGGATTCCCCGGATAGTTGATTTCCCGGATAGTTGATTTCCCGGACAGTTTATTCCCCGGATAGTTGATACCCGGACAATTCGTTCCTGGGACAGTTGATCCATCGGGACGAGGTTATATTATGTGTAGGTAGTTTTTAGTATTTCCGCTGACCAGACTGCTAATATGAGTATGTCATATTTTATTATTCGGCAGTATATTGACTGGCCTAAAACAGGATCCATTCCTAGTTGGCTAGTCAAAGTTTCCGCATGTTTTATTGTATGATTATGTGAAATAATTTTTTTATTATTATTATTATTATTATATCTTCTCTGAATAACTCGTCGAGGATACTTGAGTTATAATGCAAGTAGGTATACCTATGGTGTTTAGCGCAACTGCACATATAATTATGTCATTATTGATAGCAAAATATTTGGATGTGGAATTTTTACCAAAACGTCTGCCCGTATTTTGTTAGGGGTCGTATAACTTAGCTGTATAGGTATGTTACTAGAGAACTGTAAGTAGGTAAAAATCCATTTGGGAATCAAGCGTCCAAGGATCAACTAGCATAGAGATCAACTGTCCCGCGAATCAACTATCAAAAGATCAAGCGTCATAGAATTGGAAATAAATTCATTTCATCGCCATGAAGTCGATGAAGTCTTTAACGAGTTCTGGATACTTCATAATCTTGACCTAAGGTGAAGTGACAGTTTAGGTAGCTTTACAATGCCCACTTACGAATTCGTAATGATTTGGAGACACGTGACCTCAGTTATCCTAATAACTCAGAACGGAATAAATAGATCGACAATCTATTTGTTCTCTTGCTCGTGTTTGTTATTTTGAATTGCATCAATAGGTGAATGCAAAGTAATCCAAATTGCGAGCGACTGCACTGAACTAATGTAAACAAGGCGATACAAATAAACCACTGCATTTGGAAAATATTCATGCAGCGATGACCGGCAGCACGTGTAGTATCTGATCCTCACTTACAAAACTAGCAAAAACTAATTTTGAAAAAGAAGTCAAATCATTTCCAAACATCCCTTAAAAATATTTATTTCGGACACTGTACTTTTTTACAAGGTTCCTGAATTTTACGTGATTTTTATGCACTCTGTATTGTTGAAGCGCCCCTTACATCATCATGCACAATTTAATGCAATTCAATCTTGACGTGTCCCAAGCGATTGTACTTTGTTTTTTCTGTACAACTCGATGCGACTCTTAAAGAATTCAGTGATCATTCTCATTATTTGAGCATCATTGAATGCTTTCGTGGAAGAAACTGTTTTTCTGCTCGTTTAAATTGCTATGCATCTTTTCTCGTAGAAATAATTCAGGACTGTTACATTTTTTCTGAGAAGAGTGGAGCACGGTACGTGGTTTTCAAAGAAGTCAGTAATTATTATAACTTCTCGCAATTTTTTATACCGGAAGAACTTAATCGCTGACATGTCATATCCGGTTATGCCTAACTATAGGCTAAGAAAGGAAAAGTTGGTTATATATACAAAAAAAATTATATGTAATTTATTGGGTTATTTTTTAATTCTTTCCGCGCTGTTCTGAAATAATCTTTTTATTTATCTATAATTCTTTCATAAGTAATTAAGTAGGTATTCGTATACTATTTCGACTCTTGACCACCTCGGCGTGTAACATTCCGAATAGGACAAAATCACATACTCCTAATCTCGATTAATATCGGCCGTCAGTTTTTACAAAAACGCAAAAAACGTCTCCAAAATAAACGTTATGTTTTGATTGGTTTTGGCACAAATATTTTCAAATCAAAAACACATGCCTTAGCGTGATTTTTCAGTACTTTTCACCCCATTGCCTTTATAATCATGCTTTTATCTTCCTAGTTCGTAACCTTTTTTTCTTTTTTTTTTTTGTATCATAAAAAAGTATCCATTTTTATTCAATGTAATAGCACCTCAACAAACATCTTCTTTAGAACACTTTCATTTTTCAAAAAGCCTTATAATATAAGAATGAAATCTGCTGTTACATTTTAGACAGCCTTGCGGTACACATCCAATGCCGGTAATATTAAGATCACCAGCGTATGAATTAATGTCACACCTGTCAACCTGGTCACAAAAAAATGACACATATCAAACGGCTTGATAAAAGTAAAAGTTGACGCCTTTGGTTCAATCTCACTGAAGCAACACTTCATAATATATTAATTCTTACCATCCAGTCATGTCTCTATAATTAGTGCAAAGAGAGAAGATAAAAATGTGGATAGGTTAGTTTAGCCAGTTCTCAAAATGATGCGCATTAATATCTAGCCGATTTAGTAAATGATTTCCCTATTAGTAAAAAAATAGCTATTGGTTCGTTCAGTCTCGTTCAGTTGTCTCTGGTACCAACTTCCTATCAACACACACAATCTTGTCGTGTGGTATTTTGTCTTTTTTCTTTCTCTCTCCTTTCCTATCCCCTGTATTCGTCTGTGTAGGTAAGTACCTTCTTGTAAATTCCTACCTTGGCTTAGTGCTTATGTGTATATCCCTGTCTGTTTCTTTTTTGTTTCTTCTTGTTTGTTATACTTAACCTCTCCTTTCTACTTTTGTACCTGTTTCGTATGTGATACTTATAATTTTGATATCAAAACACTAATGTAAAATTGTACCTATTAACTTCCACCTGTGTATTGTTAGTTCCTTTCGTCTTACAATGAGTTTCGTAACTCATCGGGATTGCTCTAGCAAGA